>NC_065450.1:53851258-54480425 GCF_917563875.1 Diabrotica virgifera virgifera | reverse complement strand
TTTGTATGTAAATAATATACTTTTCATTCGTAACGATAAAATGATTAGTTTTTGAGATATTTGAAATTAAAAATGAAGCGACACAATACATTAATCAAAATAACCGTGTCGTTTCATTTTTAACTTCAAATACCTCGAAAACTAATGACTTTATCGTTACGAATGAAGAGTAAATTATTTTTATAGAAAGTGTTGGAGAATCCAAAAATTGAACTAAAATAGCAATTCCGCCAGTGGCGTAGAATTTGGAAAGGGTCAACCATTCGCTTTTCCCCGTCGTACGCCTCTGGTAATAGCCAGAAACGTTTGTTTAACATAATTTAGTAGCTTGTATAGTACCTATACTTCCTGACAAGTATGAAAAGGATACGTCGGATAATTTTAAAATGCTGAGCAAAAATAGTTTTTAAATTTTTAGATAAAACAGCAAGGAACCACATTTTATTTAAGTGTTTTGGGTTAAATCTTCGTATTTTGTGCTAAGGTTTCTCCGGTTACTATATGGACAATTATTAATGAAACTTTCGGTGCACGCTCATCATTGCCAAGCCATTGAGCCAACTTTCTGACATAGTACTTCGCAGCCAGGTTTTATTTTTTCTTAAGCTACTGAAGGATCATTCAACAGTAGACGTCATGCAAGGTAAGGCAATCAAAATTTTTAAATCTATCACGGTTTAGGGGAAGTTTTGTTTCTTTTAGGACACTTATTTGTGTCGTTGATTCAGATTTATCCTGCCATAGTTTTTGCCAAATTTCAATTTCATTTTTAATATTCGATTATCCGTAAAAATGGGAGAAGAGATGCCAAGCTTCTGTGAGATAGTTTAGTGACATTGTTAATATATGAACTGGGTGCAATTTAGGTAATGCAAATGACGGGGTTTTTAATTCAGAAAAACGAATTTCAAGAGAACTAATTATGGAGTACAAATATGGGACTACTAAAGACCTCCGCCAAAATTCTGATGGGCTTTCTGCTGTGTAATTGCTTCGATGCAACCCTCTCCCAATACGGGGTAATGACTTTATATCCTCTTCCACTCCAATTATTGTATCTGCAAGTATATTATCATCTCTCATAATTTCATCTGTGACGTCTTCTGGACTATCACAGTGTTGTTTTATCAATTGCAATAAGCGTTTAATGTGCTGGGATGCCTTAACCACATCCAAAGTTACATAGTCTGGGCTGATTACCGGAGAATAGGCCATTTTTGGGAAAAGTTATTTACCAGCAATTTTATTGCTGGAATCGAATTATAAGATTCTATATATTAATAATATAGGTATGCAAAGTCCTCAGATACTGTGCTACTTTTTTTATAAACAAAATGGCGCACGAAAATCGTGTTTTTTTCAATTATTGCTCTATAACTCCGAAGATTTTAACTTTACAACAAAAATACCCAAATAAAAATTCACCGTGATTAAATTCTGCATAGAGACGCGTTTTTCTCGATCTGCTCCGACGAAAATTTTCCTCGAAAAATGCGGGTTTTCCCAACAAAATCTTTAATTTTCAAATAAAGTTTTAGATAAGTAATTATCTACCAATAATTAAATAATTTGGTGACTTAAAAGCCTTTTTGGTTTAGATTACAGTTCCAGAAGCTGATGAAAATTAAACGAATATTTTAGCAACAATTCAATTGTTAATTAATAATTTACGGTCGCAATAATAACCAAAATAATTAAGATACACTGATCAAGCTTTGAAATCTTATAAAGATGAGATGTCTCTTTAATATTTTGTCGACAAAATATGAATTTTTTATTTTTTTGCATAATCTTTAAATGTTTAAAAAAATAAGTTATAAACAAATTAACGTTTCTCAGAGAGTTTTTATTATATTATAATTTTAAAAAATAGCTAAAATGCGCATTTTAAATATCTTTAAAATGAATGCTTTAAAACTTTTTTCCAACCATTTGTAAAAAAGTTATGAAACAGCAAAGTAATCATACGATTACTACTGTGTTTATATATTTTTTTAATTCTTTCAAAGCGTAGAAGTGAGTTTAAAGTACAAGCTAATTATTTACAAAAAAATATCGATTCTCAGTTTAATGGTTATATATTAATTAAAGATAATAAATATATTTTTTTGTAATTTACACGCGCGAAAGTAGAGTAACACAGTACTGTAGCTAAAATTTTCACTCTGAGCGACGACCAGCCGCGTGATGTACACTTTTAATAAATAATGCATGCTGCGTGTCAGTCGCTTCGAGTGAACATTTTAGCTCCGACTCTGTATCAGGCCTACGTTTGCGCTAAAAATTACAAAAAAAAGTATTTTTAATCTTTGATTAAAATATAACCATTACACTAATTTTTGACATTCTTTGTGAGTAATTAGGTTGTACCATAGACTCACTTTTAAGCTTTGAAACAATTAAAACAAATTATAAACAACGGAGATATCGTATATTTACTTTGCTGCTTCATAACTTTTTTGCAAATGGTTGGAAAATTTTTTTAAAGCATTCATTTTCAAGACCTATGAAATACGCATTTTAAGTATTTTTTTAAATTAGAATATAATAAACAATTTCTGAGAAATGTTAATTTGTTTATAACAATTTTTTTAAACATTTAAAGATTATGCAAAAAAATGAAAAATTTATATTTTGTTCAAGTTTGATCAATGTCTCATGATTATTTTGGTTGTTATTGCGACTGTAAATTGTTAATTAACAATTGAATTGTTGCTAAAATATTCGTTTCATTTTTACCGGCTTCTGAATTTATAATCTATAACAAGAAAGCTTTTATTTCACCAAGCTATATAATTATTGATAAATAATTACTGGCCCAAAAAATTTATTTGAAAATTCGAGATTTTGTTGGGAAAACCCACATTTTCCTGGGAAAATTTTCGTCGGAGCAAATCGGGAAAAACATGCTTCTATGCAGAATTAAATTGGGGTGAATTTTTATTTGAGTGTTTTTGGTGTAAAGTTAAAATCTTCGGAGTTATAGAGCAATAATTGAAAAAAATTCGATTTGTCGGCGCCATTTTGTTTATAAAAAAAGTAGTAATGCGGACTTTGCATACCTATATTAATAATATATAGGATCTTTTAATTCGATTCCAGCAATACAATTGCTGGTAAATAACCTTTCTTTGTACTTTACTAATTAGACCAGGGTATTATAACTATTTTTTTTCAAAATTTAAAGATTATGCAAAAAAAAGAAAAATTTATATTTTGTCGATAAAATATTAAATAAGCATCTCATCTTTATAATCTTTATAAGTTTGATCAATGTATCATGATTATTTTGGTTATTATTGCGATCGTAATTTGTTAATTAACAATTGAATTGTTGCTAAAATATTCGTTTAATTTTCACCGGCTCCTGGAATTACAATCTATACTAAGAAAGCTTTGATGTCACTAAGTTATTTAATTATTGATTAATAATTACTTACCTAAAACTTTATTTGAAAATTAGAGTTTTTGTTAGGAAAACCCGCATTTTCCGAGGAAAATTTTCGTCGGAGCAAATCGTGAAAAACCTATCTCTATGCAGAATTTAATTGCGGTGAATTATTATTAAGGTGTTTTAGTTGTAAAGTTAAAATCTTCGGAGTTATAGAGCAATAATTGAAAAAAATACGATTTTTCCGCGCCATTTTGTTTATTAAAAAAGTAGCACACTATCTGCGGACTTTGCATACCTATATTATTAATATATAGGATCTTATAATTCGATTCCAGCAATAAAATTGCTGATAAATAACTTTTCCATGAATTTTGCTAATTAGCCCAGAGTAACAGACTGGAGTACGTTTACAACTGGTTTCATTATAGCTGAAAATTTGGCTATCAAAATAAGAGTCAGAATGAACGTAAGAAGCTGTAGCTGTAGCGTTGTAGAGGCTATAAGAACTTATGTAAATAACACTGGCACTACTGGCAGTAAACAGATAAATTCTTTAAGTGGGGAAAACCAAGACGATATATTTATTTTGAGACAAGCTATACCACCGCAACCGTGTTGCCGACATTGTCGTTTTGTTTTAACATGAAGTTTTTAGAGGCATTATCAAACGGCCTTGTTTTTAATTATTTACTTTTTAGTTTAGTTATTTAATTATTCTATTTATTAATTTGGCGAATTTCTAGGGGGGCAGCTGCCCCTCCCTGCCCAAGCCTGGCGACGCCCATGATTATTTTACCGATTTCTATCCTAATGAATTCGATTTTGATGATTTTTAGAAACTGGTTCTAATTGCCACCTAATTCAAAGTCTACCCTATGCCGATATATGCTTAGTATTTTTTAGAAGTAAAAACTATCCGTTATTGCCAGAATTGAATAAAACTATAACCTGTTTTTAAACTAGGAGGAGTTGTTTAAATTTACCGCGCCGTAATTCTTGTTTGTAATTGGTCCAACCTCAGGCAAGTTTCCTCCAATGTTGACAGTGGAGTAACAAATGAAATTTTGACAGTATTGGCTTTTCATAGCTTAATTAAGTTACATGGGCGATTTTTTGCGTGTTCTGTGTTACTCCTTTAATTTTTAGACGTTTTTATTTTTTTTAGATATTGCAAAAACAACAGTTGTTTGTAGAAGTCTTTAACGATGTATTAGTATACCTAATATATTATTTATGGATTACCGTCGAAGGCCGACGTGATCAACCAAAAAAGAAGATGTATTTGGTGATACTTCTAGTGAAATTATTGGATGTGAATCTGTCTTTTGAGTTTACTCTTCCTGGTTTAAAAACAGGCATCAAATTACTTTTTAGGCTTTAATAGCATTTGAAGAAGTTAAATAGGTTCAAGGTTTTTGCATTTTAAGACATTATTGTTGATTGGCTGAATGATTTAACCCTTTCAAACAATCCCCTTTAATAATAAAACGTTTGTAAAAATGTAGTGTGTAAAAAAACTGATTTGTTAATATTTTTAATCAAGATAATTAAATCATTTTATATCGGTATTTTGGGTCAATGATGGTTTTCGTTTTTTTCATTTTTTAATTTGCCAATTTTACGAAATTGGCAAAATTACTTACTAATATCACTTGCCAGTTGTGTCTGAGTTTAGGGAACCGACTATATTGTGTCTTTTATATACTTTAGAGACAACTTCTGATAATATAGATATATCCGATTCTACTAAATTTATCGATGTTGATACGTTATGTAGAATTGGTTTAGTAGGTATGTATATTGTAATAAATTTAAATTTTTCCATATTTTTCCTTTTTTTCCTGTTGCAGGAAAAAACAGGTTTTTCTCCTGCAGCCAATTTTTCCGGAAATTTTAAATCTCTAGACGTACCACGTTCCTTTGAATCTCAGTTTAACCACTCTTCACAATCCTTTGATCAAGAATACAATAATTTACTACAACACAGACAATTAGCATCACTTATATCAATGTCAGATTCTTCTTTAAATTATTGTAGTTGGCGTACTACATTTGCTCCCTACTTCGTTTTTTGATATCTCCTTTCTGCTTTGCTTGGTACTGTATCTGTGTTTTTCTTTTGGGACAAAACGTATCATATCATCATCATCAACAGCTATTCCATCGTTGGATGTAAGCCTCCCTGTAGTTGTGTCCATTCATATCTGTTGGCTATTTTTTGCATCTATTCGTGACGACTTATTCGCTTGATGTCATCAGGCCATTTGGTTTGAGGTCTGCCTCTACTTCTTTTGCTTGCCTGTGGACGTCATTCGAGAATTCGCTTTGTCCAACGGTTGTCTTCCATTCTTCCTATGTGTCCTGCCGATTTCCGTTTTAACATGGCAATCTTTTTGGTCCCATATGCTACTTTTGATCGTCTTCTTATCTTTTCATTGGATTTGCGATTACTGAGCTTAATGTTGAGCATTCTCCGTTCCATAGCTCTCTGAGTCACTTGAAGTTTGTGAATTACGCTCTTGTTAAAAGCCCAAGTTTCAGTTCCATATATGTCCGAACTGGAAATACATACTGATCGAAGGTTTTTGCCTTTAGACTTTAGAGTACACTGGAACCCCGTTAACTCGGATTAATCGGGACCGCGGCCGATCCGGGTTATCGAAAATCCGGGTTAGCCGGAGAAATGGTAAAAATTAATAAAATATGGTATGCTTACAGATAAACTCCGTTATAATTGGCACACAGACGCTGGTAAACCACGTTCGCGCTTCGCACAAAACCACACATACAAAGCGTCGCGTCGTCGAGAGTCTAATTTTTAGCTTTATTAGCTTTGCACCGATTGTCCAAACTGTCTTTTGATATCATTTTGAAACAAAAATAACATTTTTACGTTTTATTGCCATTACGTAGTCAAAATCTGAATAGATTTACGAACGATTACAGAACGGAAGCGAACAATGCGACTTTACTACACACAATACCGTCTCAATCGCAAGGAAGTTATGTTATTTAATAACAGTGAAGACTAAGGCCATTGTTTGAAAAATAATTTTAATAGTCTTTTAATCTTTTCTAAACAATGCTAAGACAGTTTCAAATAAATAAAGGATACTTACAGGTGCCTGTTGTTTTGGATAACACGACAATAAACGTTGTGTGCCATGAGTCATTTTTACTATGGTATATTATGTAGTTCAAATTACTCAAATACGTATTATCTCTCAAATATTATATTACATACATTTTTATTGTTGAAATGTTTGTCTGATAATTAACTATGTATTTTGATGGGAAATAAGCCACAATTAAATTGAAAAATAATTTTATTGACATTTCGACGCCCAGATCGGCTGCCGTTGTCAAAATACAAAATATGTACTGAAAATCAAAATGTTTATCTGATTAAAATCAGTCCGGGTTAGCCGGACTTCCGGGTTATCGGGGGCCGACTTATCGGGGTTCCACTGTATTTGGTAAGTTTGATTATATATCATATCACTTGAATATTAACGAATTTCACCTAGTTTGTCAGCAGCACGGTGCCATATGCAGATATAAATTATTTATTGCTAGCAGGAAAACAGAAACTTTATTGAAATTTTCGGTAAAAATGTAATAAAAACATACATGTTTCTAATTATTTATAATAAATAATGACTATGTTATATTCATGGTATTAAAAACTCCAACAACTTTAAACTTGACACGTGCATGGAGACACGTCTTAAAAGTACTTATATGTTTTAGAGAATAAATTAAACAGATATAAAACAATAGATACTTTAAATAAACATAATAAAACGTGTAATATATAAAAAAATATGCTGCCACCCAATTATCTACTACAAAATGTTTTTACCTGAGGCTACCTGTTTACTTAAAATATTAAACAGCAAATAATAGACCAGCGGCACACCCCTAATTTGAGGCTTAGAAATAAAAAAGCGACCATGATAGGTGAATGGCAAATTTTGGTCATTCTGTATATTTTCGAGGTCGGTGAATCGGAATATGAAGTTTATTTTTATCTAGAATTGGTGGAACATGTTCGAAAATAAAATTTTATGCAAAAATGCGAAATATATAATCGCTGTATCTTTGGTCGCTGTAAATATTTCCTTTTGAAAATTTTACTGTACCATCTTTCGAGTATTTAGATGACAACGAGATTTGTCCAAAATGTTTAAAGGAATTAAAAGATTGATTGTTAATTTCTAAACATTTTGTCGTCAGATTTCGTTAGTTTCATGTTTACTTAAAAAAGTTGAGAGACAAACTTTTTAGTTTATAATTTTAACAAACACAGAAATAGAATATAGTTCATGTAGAAGTATTCTAGAAAATTTCAAGTCAAAATATGCAATAAGAAAAAAGTTATGTGACTTTATAGATGAGTGGCACTCTTCCAAAAAAACGCTTATTTCTGGAGATACATTACTGACCACGGTGTGGTGAATGGCTCGTTTTGGTCTTACTTTATGTTTTTGATAGTGTTGAAAACCAAAATGCGTTTTATTTTGAATTTTAAGTGGGGAAACATTGTCAAAATCGGAATTTTAACAAAAAAATTTTAAAAAATGAAATAACGTTTTTCTTAAATTTAAAACTTACACTATTTTCTTTCTATAAAACATTTTGTTTGCTGTACTCTATATTTTAACATCAACTTGATTAAAAAGCTAAATTTCAAATTTTGTCACTCAACTTTTGCGAATAAACTTTGAAATTCAGAAATCTGCACCTTTCACTTTAAACAATTCGTAACTTTTATTATAATGGGACAGAAAGATTGAAATACGTACTACCGTTGTCTTCAGAAAGGTAAGAAATATATACTATACAAATTTCAGAAAAAAAATATTAAAATGGGAGAGAGTTATTAAACGCAAAATATGTGATTTCATTTTTTTTTGTTTTTAGGGTAAAATGGCGATTTGCCAATGTTCCCCCACGTAAAATTCAAAATAAACCTAGTTCTCGTTTTTAGCACCATCAAGAACATAAAGTAGGATTAAAATTAGCCATTCACCACAGCTTGGTCATGTCACCACACAGTATCACGAGAAATAAGCGTTTTATGTGGTGTGCCGCTCGTCTATAAAGTCACATAACTTTTTTCCTGTTGCATATTTTGACTAAAATTTTCCAGAAAACTTCTTCATGAATTATGTTTTATTTCTGTGTTAAGCAAGAAACCCATTATGAACGCCCGGCACGGCACAGCCCGGCACGGCACAGCACAGGCCGGCACGTCCAAAAACCCATTTGTAACGGCCGGCACGGCACGGCACCGGAAAAATGATCATATTTATATTTTAAAAACTATCGTAAAATAAAAGTTTTTAAAAGACATAAACTACACAATTTTAATGAATATGCATCATGTTAAAAAAACGAATTCATGGTTAAAAGATAATGTACGTACCTGTCCATTGATCAAAATTTTCGGATATTTGTACCCATGTATTGTCCTTTTTCTTACTATCATGATAACTTGAGTCGGATGCATCATACAAAAATTGGTATTCTCTGACACTCTCAATGAAAAGTTCTTCCATATTATTTTATTTCAAAAGAAACAACGCGCTTTCAATTAAAAAATCAACAATATATCTGCTTAGTACCAAAAATTACGACGCACTGGCGCCGACTGGCCGTTCAGGCCGTTCGACTTCAACGGATTTCATTCTCCTCGGAGAATTTTGGCCGTTCCGTTTGCGTGCTGGCCTGTGCCGGGCCGAACCGGCCGCTCATAATGGGTTACGTTGCATTTAAAACTACAAATGAATTTGGACTGTCCTGTGCCGGGCCGGGCTGTGCCGTGCCGGCCGTTCATAATGGGTTTCTTGCTTTAGTTGAAATTATAAGCTTAAAAATTTGTCACTTAACTTTTTTAAGTAAACATGAAACTGACGAAATCTGACGACAAAATGTTTAAAAATTAACAACTCCTCTTTTAATTTGTATAAACATTTTGTACAAAGCTCGTTATTATCTAAATACTTCAAAGATGACAGTAAAATTTTCAAGACGAAATATTTACAGCCACCAAAGATACACCGACGTAAATTTGAAAATTCATCAAAATTGATTTTTCGCATTTTTGCATAAAATTTGATTTTTGAACATGTTCCACCAATTCTAGATAAAAAATAAACTATATATTTAGCTTCAACCACCTCGAAAACATAAAGAACCACCGAAATTGGTCATTCACCTTAAAGTTGATTTTCGTGGTCGGTATAACGTAATTTTAGGGGTTGCTGCCGCTCGCCTATAAGCAGCTTTTAAAATAACTCATTTTATGGTTTATTGACTTTCATAGATGTAACATTAATATTCTTTTAAGATATGTACAAAATATGTAATTATATTACATGATGTAATGGAAGAATGCGGAGCAATAAAAAATAGTGATTTATGGAGATCTTATCCTAAACGTTGAATATTATAAATGCTGGATTATAAAAACAATTGGAAAACGTCCATCAAAACAACAAGATGAATGTTAGAATAAATGGACCACTTACGAAACCTAGATATAGATACAGCCAATTGATTAAAATAGATGGATTCACTAAGGTGAATCAGAGTGATAAAGAAGTAACAAAGATGAATATGAATCAAAAACGGGAGTGATAAAGAATGGCAATAAAGGAAGAGAATAGGGAACAATGAAAAAACTCTCAAACGATGCAATATTGATAGCCTAAAATGAAGATAGCACTGGATAAGCTTATAAAATCAAAAAATCTTATAAGAAGTTCAAAGATCAATATCTATAAATCCATCGTCAGAACCGTACTAACAATTGGATGCAAAACGTGGACCATGACCAAAGCAAACGAAGAAAAACTCAGACGTTTTGAACGAAAAATACTCGGAAAAGTTTTTGGACCTCACTACGACATCGCCACAAACCAGTATAGGATCATAACTAGACTTAGGCAAATATGCAAATTGCATATTTTGCATATAGTGCATAAAAAATGCAAAAATGTCAAACATTGCATATTTCTATAAAAGTGAGCATAAAGCGCATATACTTAATTTGAAAATTTGGTGTTAACCATATATTTTTATATTCAAATTTACAGATAGCATGAAAATGCCAATATTTAGTTTTGTTTTATAATCACTTGGTATTCAAATTCTTGGTATAGTAACTAATAAAAGACAGCGGCTTTTAGTTTTGTCCTGGAATTAAGGGTTTGTGTTTGCCAGTTTATGTCTCTAGGTAAAAAAATTTGACGGTCAGTTTCACTTGGTTTCACTTTTGTTGTAAAATTGGAGTCGTAAACAACGTGTATTTCTAATTGTGAATAATTATTGTGCTTTGAAAATGCCAAAAATAAGCAATGTTTCAACTAGGATAAAACCTTACAAAGAGCTATCCATGGATATGGATACAGTTTATTGCTCATGTTGTGGCAAAACCGTAAGTACATACGCATTATTTTTTATTTTATTTTAAAAAATATTTTATCCAAACTTAAAACATGTCACTTGTTTAGCGTATGGAAAAAACAGAGTTGCGGAGGAAGTAAGAAAAAAATTTCCACTAGTTAACAGTTTAATAGCGAGCGTCAAAAAGGTATTCCTGAAATCGCCTGTAAGAATACAATGTTACAGAGATATGCTTCCTGCTGTTCCACTGCCACCGCAACCCATTTTAACACGTTGGGGAACATGGTTGGAAGCAGCTAATTTCTATGCTGATCATTTTGTTGATTTAAAAAAAATAATTAACCTTTTAGCGGATGATAGTTGACAATCTTTATTGGAAGCTAAACAAGCCTTCCAAAATAACATCCTCCAACAGCAACTGTCATTCATAAAATCAAATTTTAGTTCTGTCCAGAAAACTATAAGTTAATTAGAATCGTCCAAATTATCATTGTTAGAGAGTACAGTTTTAATAAAAGAATTTGAGTCATTGTGTCAAAACGTTAAAGGTACTATTGGAAAGGAAATTTTTCAAAAATTTAAAGTAACCATGGAAAAAAATAGTGGTTATCAGGTTCTTTCTGAAGTGGTTCAAGTACTAGCTGGGACATTTTCCGAACCGCTTAATTTAGAACCATCTATTATAGTAAATTTGAAAAATGCCCCAGTTACATCAGTTGATGTCGAAAGAAGTTTTTCTACTTACAAATATATGTATTCAGATAGAAGCCATAAGTTTTTATTAGAAAATTTTGAACATCATTTGATAATCTATTGTTACCACAATTCAAAATAATATTTATATGTATTTATAATATTGTAAGTATTTTTGTAAATAAAAAAATATTGTAAATTTTTTTTATTACATGCATATTTTCTAGATAAATTTGCATATTTTGCATAAAACACTGCATATTTTTGCATAAAATACTGCATATTTATGCGCATATTTCATAATTTTTTATTTGCATATTTGCCTAAGTCTAATCATAACCAATATCGAATTAAAAAATCACTCTACAATGACGCCGATATTGTCTAAGAAATTAAATCACAGCAACTAAGATGGGCAGGCCACGTGCACAGACTTCATAATGAGAGACTTGTAAGACTGGTATGAGATTTCTACAGGTAAAAGACCACTCGGACGTCCCAGAATGAAATGGAGAAATACCATTCAAGCAGATCTCCGGAAAATGAACATTTCGTTTGATCTAAGTTGATGGAAGACCGAACAAATTGGAAGAAAGTTGTACAGTCAGCCAAGACCCTCCCAGGGTTGTAGCGCTACGTGAAGATGATGATAAAATGAAGATAGCCTTCAAAGACTAATTTGCAGATTTAATACAAGAGCAAAAGAATTAACATGGCAATTTCAATTCAAAAAACTAGAGCAAAGTAATAAACCAAAGACCAATAAGCTGTAAAGTGAAAGTCAATGAAGTTAGAATTGAACAAGTAATGGAAAGAAAGTACCTAGGGAATACACTATCCAGCTACGGAGACGTTGAAACAAAGTAAAGATCAAATACAAAGATAAATAGATTAGCAGGATGCCTTAAAGCTATATGACGTAATTGACACAATAACTGAAAAGGAAATCAAAAATTTATAAGACCAGTATAAGACCCATAGAACCCCGTAAATCCGAACTAATTGGGGGGACAGCCTGTTCGGATTCCGAAAAGTTCAGATTATCCGAAAGTTAGCCTTAACTAGTAGTTCAAAGCTTTCATTGTGATTTTGAGTAGCCAAACGTTCTCACAAGAGTGTGGACAATATTTTTGGACTCAAGTTGACTACGAGAGAACCAAAGTAAGTTTGTGTTTAACCTTTATAAACACTTTATAAACCTATATATTAAAGTATAATATTTATTTTTAAGAAATTTTAAATGTCAAAGTCCTAGTAATCCTACATTGTCCAATTTTCTGGCTTTACTCTGTATAATAAACATGTTTTTAAGTTTTTGTCTTGAATTTTAAAATTTTTTCACTTTCCGTTGGTTCGGATTTGCCGAAAGTTCGGATTCGCGGGGTTCGGATTTACGGGGTTCTACTGTATCAGAAAAAAGACTAGACACAGTCTAAAGACAGAGAATATTGGAAACTGCAGAAATGAGAACACTCAGAAGAATTACAAGAAACAAGCTGAAATACCAAATAAGGAGTGACGGGATCAGAACAAACTGTAGTGCTCAGGGTATTGTCACGGTCCCAGGCCGGCCCTGTCAATTCCGGAAGTTTCTGGCGGCGAACTATCTGAGACCCTTTCTGTGTGCGAGAGAAACTTGTTTACAATCGGCGTATCTAGAAGTCCATCGATAAACCTTTTTTTATTGTTCTGTAAATAATATTTACCTTTCGATTTTTATAGAAATCAGTAGACTAATTGTACATAACTATATAAATAGACATTTTTGGAATTAGAGTTTAGTTGTGAATTTGAAACCGTCGGTGTACTTTGATATGTAACGGGCGCGGTATATTTCTTGAATTTGTAATTAGATAAATTAGTAGATTTGGTGTAATAAATAAATTAGGTATCGTAGTTTGTAAAATAAAAGATATAAATTCAGTGTTTTCATTTGTTTAGTTGTGAGTTATTAAAAATAAATAAAGTCAGCTAAAATTAAACATTAGTGCCTAAAAGATCATAGAAAAGTCAAGTCAGTTTTGTAACAATATAAACGAGTGGACACTAAATAGAAAAAATAGAATTAAACAATCACATCACTAGAATGGAGTATACAAGAGACGTTAAAATAGGGACAAACCACCAAGTGGTACAAGAAGTATCGATAGATCGCTCAAGAGATGGAGTTACAATCTTCCATAGAGGCAAAGACCCTTCAATAAACAAGCAAAATTGCTTATAAAACGAAAAAATAAGAAGAACTTAATAGTTGACGTGTTTCTGGATTTCTTTCTAATATACAGTGCTAGTCAAAAGTCCGTACCCCCCCTCGTATCTTTTGAACGGTTATACTTATAATAGTGAAATTTGGAGGGAGGAAATAAACGGATGTAGGCGTCTTAACTAGTCATGACAGGTGACGTAATAGTGACAGATGACGTTGCAGCGCCACCATGACAGATAATTTTAAATGAGACCTTATGGCAAGTGATACCTCGTTTGAAAGGTATTGAAAATACCTATTCAGCCATACTAATTTTTTTGGATATAAATTGATTTTGATTTTGGTGAATAAATGAAATAAATATAAAATTGTAGTTTCGCATTTAATTAATAAAAATTCAAATGTCCGCCTATGTTTTTTTTTGTCAAAAAAGTTCACGTTTTTCAGTTCTCTAATTAGGGATTCCAATGAACTGTCAGTGGTGGCCGGTGGATGGCTAAACTGACATGGCCATAGACATAGTTAAGGGGGGTGGTCATGGCGTATCTAATGTTTACATTGAATATTGACAAATTTGTAAAGAATATTCTGTTTGGTTTTGTTTTTTTGTTAATTGTGTAGCGAAATTTGTGAAATTGTGATAGCAAATTAAATATGAAGTGGTTTAAACATTGGATACGCCTATGGATCACAGTTTCGCCATCCAGCAGCCATATTATATCACGTGATTTGGAATGCCTAATAGTTTTTACGTCAACGTCAACCCTTTTGACAAGTAATCATAGGCGGAGGTTTGAATTTTTATTAATTAAATGCGAAACTACAATTTTCTATTATTTCATTTATTCATCAAACTTAGCTTAAACTCAAACAAAATTAGTATGACTGAATAGGTATTTTCAATACCTTTCAAACGAGGTATCACTTGCCATAAGGTCCCATTTAAAATTATCTGTCATGGTGGCGCTGCAACGTCACCTGTCATTATTACGTCACCTGTCATAACTAGTTAAGACGCCTAAATCCGTTTATTTCCTCCCTCCAAATTTCACTATTATAAGTATAACCGTTCAAAAGATACGAGGGGGGGTACGGACTTTTGACTAGCACTGTATAGCATTTCTCAAATATTGAGGTTGGATACCATAATAGTAGGATAAATGCAATTGAGATGAGACATTTACGTGCTATAGCCGGAAAGACCAAATGGGATAGAATAAGAAATGAGACAATAAGAGGGATAACTAAACAGGAACCAATAATGAATAAAATAATAAAGAGGCAATTAAACTGGTATGGACATCTGATGAGAATGAAACCTAGTAGACTAGCAAGGAAAATTCACGAAACAAGGAATATTAAAAAAAAGAAAAAAGGCAGGCCGAAGAAAAAATGGATACAGCAAATAGTAGAAGCAGGAAAAATCAAACAGAAAACGCTAGAAGAAATGAAACTAATAGCACAGGACCGAAAAGAATGGAAGAGATGGGTGAATATGTAGCTAAATTAAACCCAAATCCGACACCTGAAAGGGTATAAGGAAGGGGAGAAAGAAAGAAAGAGGTTGGATACTTTCCGAATGAACACAGTGAATATTAAAATTTTAGTTGTAACGTTTCAATCAACCAATTGAACGTTACACCAAGCTCAGCTTGGTATTTGTCCCTCGTACAAAGCGACAAACGAGAGTTGGCGGCTGACCTTCTCGTATTCTGCATTTGTCGCTGTGTATTTTCACTCAAGGTCACGCGCCAGCACTGGCTTGTCGGCTTGTACTATATATTTCTACAAGTGACCCTACTATCGTCAAATTAATTTTTGTTCAATTCTTCTAAGGTATTAAGCCGATACAAATTTGTACTCGCTCTTTTTCCATTACCACGAAAATGACCAAAAATATCGGCATACATTATTGTGTTTGTGTTTAGGCCGTTAGACATACGGGTAAGTTTGATTATCTAGTTTAAGCCTCATGTTTTTTACTGATTTCTTTTGCACAGCAGATACCTACTTTCTTCCTTGACATAAAGCTTAAAAACTGTTCTGATTTTATTTCTTGTTATTGGTATATAATATATTACTGTATTTCTTGCAAATAGTTATAATATTTTATTGAAAGAATTCTTTCTGTTTCTTTTTATTTTTAATGCCACGCTGTGATCAGAGATTTTGTTGAGATCGTTTTTCGTTCGATACTCAGCTTTATTTCTGATCAGGCTTTTCTTTTGGGAGAAAACTGATCCTTGTATGAATTTTTCTAGCTCCTACCTCGGGAAGAAAGCTATTGTCAAATACTACCTGCAAAAGAAAACTGTAGCCACGCTACCTTGGACAGCAGAACTGGCTCGCAACCGCCCACAGTATCCTGATGCATCAGAAGAATGAGTTATACAAGATAGCCCAAGACTTCCCAATAGCTCTAGACTTCCCATAACTACCGGCAGTAACAAGTTCTGCAGAGATTGGGGACCTCCCTTGAGTACTGTGTGACAGGAAGATTTAAAGCTGAGTACCTTTTTTTATCTTTATAACTTTTATACCGGTAACCAGCAGGGTTTCGGTCACAGTTTTGAAAAGTTAATTTTGTTGCCTGTAAATAATAATATCTAGAATGATTTTTGATATTTTTTTATTTTAATAAATATAGTGTATATGGCATGATTTGGTGAACTTTTTATTTCCTGTACCTTTCTGGGATGGGTGTGAAGGAAGAATGAACAGGGAACGAACCCAGGGCTGAGTAGTCGGGCAGAGCACCATTCTGATGGATGGAAAGGTGGACGTTTTTCTTTTAAATATCCTAAGGGATGTTCGAGGAATTCCTCCCCTCGTTTCTCCCAGCAGTGTGGTGTTGCTTAATGCCCTGGTCTTGCTATGATCAGGACGTTACAAGTATCGCTACGAATAATTCTGTTCTCAAAACGTTTATCCAAAATATATATTTCATAAGTTAGACATCTTTTTCCAAGCTAAATACTTTTGGCAAAACATTCTTATCCTATTTAGGGGCTATATTACATATTTTAGTGGAATGTAATAATCTATGCGCAATTACTGCTTGCAACTGTCAACAGAAATTAACTAAATTCCTCTTAAATCATCAGTTTAGTTCCATTAACAGACGCTAGAAGTGTTAACATATTCATTCAGACAGAAAGTATAACACTGGAAGTGACTTCCCTTCCGGTAAAGTTATTTATGTGCTGCAATAAATGGTTAACCCTCTTGTTTCTTACAAGGAAGTCGGTTGTCTTTTCGACGGAATTATGCTTTCTTTGTCTAACACACCCATGCGATGCGTTTAAACCTCATAAAATAAACAATGGGCAAATGGGCAATAAATTTTCAAACGTTTTAAAGAAGAATTAACGTGACGATATAAATTAATTTTCTATTAATATAATTCATATTTCAATTTTTAAAAGGAAATTTTTTGTAGACATGATTGATAATACATTTTTTAATGGAAAACGCATCTTAACTTGGCGTTAACAATCTGTTAAAATCGGTTAAAATAGCATAATGTAAATCAAAGTTGCAAGCATTTGCCTCAAATAGAGCAACAGTACATATTATATAGGAATATAGGGTGAGGCAGATAACTGGCCTATTAGAAATATATCGAGAACTAAAGGCAACAGAATCATGAAAATTGGAATAAAGGGGTTATGAAGGATGATCTATTAAATGAAAATATTTTCATCTCTTTACAACTTCCGGTTATACCGGAAGTTGCTTATAACTTCGTTTTTTTAAATGGGACACCCTGTATATTTTTACATTTTTGGATTATCTTCGATATTTTCTTTCTTAAAATATGAGGTTTTGTAATATTATACAGGGTATTTTAAAAGATAATCACTTTTTTTTATTAATTTCGTAGCAATATTCACACCCTGTAGAAATGTAGTAGTTTGACATCTAAAACTCTACTTACGTTCAAATGATTTTTAATATACTCTACTATTGTTAAGAATCATTAGTATAGCTAAATTTTTAATTTCAGTATACAGGGTTGGTCAAAACTCGGAATGAGTATTTTCTGAGTTTTCTTAAATGGAACACCCTGTATTTTTGTATTGTAGTGAAATGATATTTTATAGTACTCTTTTATTTTTTAAGCATTCCCTATACCTAACTGCTTTAATTTGTGAGTTATTGGTGATTCAAGCTAAACATTAATTGCAACAAGAAATACGTAAAATTTTATTAGGTTGGCCGTGAAAATACTTAATCCCAAATAATTTTTCAGAAATAAATACATATTAATCCAGACTGGTCCTTAAAATTACCAATAATGGTTTAGCTATCAAAATACCTACGTAGTTAAGATTGTTGGTGCGATTAAAATTAAGCACAAATTAAAGCAGTTAGGTATAGGGAATGCTTAAGAAATAAAAAAGTACCATAAAATATCATTTCATTACAATACTAAAATACAGGATGTTCCATTTAAGAAAACTCAGAAAATACTCATTCCGAGTTTCGACCAACCCTGTATACTAAAATTAAAAATTTAGCTATACTAATGATTCTTAAAAATAGTAGAGTATATTAAAAATCATTTGAACGTAAGTAGAGTTTTAGATGTCAAACTACTACAATTCTACAGGGTGTTAATTTTGCTACCAAAATAATTAAAAAAACGTAATTATCTTTTAAAACACCCTGTATAATATTACAAAACCTCATATTTTAAGAAAGAAGACATCGAAGAGAATCCAAAAATGTAAAAATATACAGGGTGTCCCATTAAAAAAAACGAAGTTATAAGCAACTTCCGGTATAACCGGAAGTTGCAAAGAGATGAAAATATTTTCATTTAATAGATCATCCTTCAAAACCCCTTTATTCCAATTTTCATGATTCTGTTGCCTTTAGTTCTCGAAATATTTCTAACAGGCCCTTTATTTGCCTCACCCTGTATAGAAGATGTGACGAGGTCAAGAACAATTTGTCTTCAGGAAAGGTATGGGGACATGAGAAGCAATATTCTATCTTCAAAATCTGGCACAAAGGTGCAAAGTGCAAAGCAGACCTTTTTGTCTGTTTTATATATTTTGAAAAACCGTTCGACCGGGTGCAGCGCAGGACCTTGATAGAAAGATTGAACGACATCAGTGAACGACCATCACTCCTTGGTTCCGTCGGAGAGGTGGCACGTAGTGAGGTTGCACTGGTATTGGAACGCGTGCGATTCTCTGCTGTTTTCTGCCTAAGGCCAGGCGGAATGCATATTAGTCCAGGTTGCATCTGTTTTGAGATAGACGTTGAGAGGTGACAGGTGACTCTAATTTTTTTGCAGAAATTGCTTGGAATTAACCCATATAATATTAATTGAGTTATCCTCCCACTTAAAAAAGTCCGGAACATTGTTTAAATAATCAAAATGTCAAAAAATGAAAGAAAAATTAGATTTTTTTCTTCGTTTTTTGATTATAACTTTAAAGGTGTTCACTTCTGAGAAAAGTTGCACTAACATAAAAGTTGCGTAATTAAATTCTCTACAATATAATATTAGTTAAACATTTTAAAAATTGTCACCCTTCGTTGCAAAATAGCAATAATTGCGAAAAAAAACATAAAAAACAAGTATTTGCATTTTCCGCTTTTCATGTATTCATTCTCCACTTAGAGCCTTCATATTTTACCTAAAAAACTTTATGATATAATAAAGCAATACTGTAAATTTAATTACAATCGGTTCCATAGCTTTTGCAAAATAAATTTTGCAATCCAGCTTTCCCAAAAAAATTCATTTTTTCAAAATGTTGCAGGACTGAAAATAAAGCAGATAGCAAGTCGATTTTTTTTCTATATAGAAGAATACTATACCTTTCATCTGCAATTTTCAAAAGTAAAATCGGTTAACTACCACGGCGTCAAGGGTTTTTTTAAATAAACAATAATTTTTGGTGCTACGAGCAGGACAGCGGTGTTCGATTCACACAAGTTGATTTGCACCAAAATTTCTTCCAACCTTTATCTAATACGTTATTTTTTACTTTATATTTTGTTATATTTTAATATTTCAATTCCACACAAAAAAAAACTAATTTGATTATTGCTGACTAATTTGAATATTGTTTAAACAGTTGCATATGTTTAAAAATAATAAACTTTTATTTTCTAAGTTAAAATATATGAACAAAGAAAGATTTTGCTAAAAAAAGTGTAATTTCAAAGGACAGAGAATGTGTTTTTATTTTGCAATAAACAAATTTATTTATTTATATCGAAATGTACTAAAAATTAAAATTTATCAATCATTATCAAAGGTCATTGGAATGCCCAATCAGAGTAAACGTATCCGCTGTCTTGCGCGTAGCACCAAAAATTAATGTTTATTTAAAAAAATACTTGACGCTGTGGTAGTTAACTGATTTTAGTTTTGCAAATTTCAAATGAAAGAAACAGTATTCTTCTATATGTAAAAAAAATTAACTTGCTGTCTGCTTTATTTTCAGTCCTGCAACATTTTGAAAAAATGAATTTTTTGCGAAAGCTGGATTGCAAAATTTATTTTGCAAAATCTATTAAACCGATCTTAATAAAATTTACAGCATTGTTTAACTATATAATAAAGTTTTTCTGGGTAAAACATGAAGGTCCTAAGTGTAGCATAAATGGTTGAAAAACGTAAAATGCGATTACTTCTTTTTTTATAGTTTCTGCGCAATTATTGCGCAACAAGGGTGACAATTTTTAAAATTTTAAGCTAATCCTATATTGTAGAAAATTTAAATACGCAACTTTTATGTTAATGCAACTTTTCTCGGAAAAGAATACTTTTAAAGTTATAATAAAAAAACGAAGAAAAAAATCGAATTTTTCCTTCATTTTTCAACATTTAGATTATTTAAACAATGTTCCAAACCTTTTTGAGTGGGAGGATAACTCAAATATTATTATATAAGTTACTTTCAAGCAATTTCTGCAAAAAATTATGATTCACCTCTCAAGATGCAAATGTACTAATATTTTTACAGATGCGTCCTGGTCTATATCGGTACAGGACGATGGTACAGTCACTATAGACCAGGGCATTTAGCACAAAATAAATAATATCTTAAATACAGCACCTAGAGACTTGCAGTTTTTTGCATTATGTTCAGGATGACGTCAGGAAAAAGTCTACTATTCAAAAATGGGTGGAAATGCATAACTGCACTGTAAAGTGCATAAAATGCATCCAAAATTGCATAAATATAAAAATAAAGTGAAAATCAGTATACTAAGAAACAAAATTTATTATTAGGGGGGTTTTTGGGGTCACTGAATACGATTACGCCATCAGAACTGACCTCCGGATCACCTGGTGCCCAAGGTCACGGCAAGAGACGTCATCTTCTGGAGTTTCGATGGTTTTCGGCATTAAATCAATGCAAACGGATTACTTGCGAGTTTTAGGGGTCCCTAAATACGAATATGCCATCCGAATTGACCTCCGCAGTACCTGGTGCCCAGGGTCGTTACTAAGGCACATCATCTTCTGGAGTTTCAAGGGATTTCGGCACTAAATTTATGTAACTGGACTATTCGGGGGGTTTTTGAGGTGGTTAAACACGAATACGAATATGCCATCAGAAGAGACTTCTGGATCACCTGGTGCCCAAGGTCACTGCAAGAGACGTCATCTTTTGGAGTTTCGAGGGATTTCGGTATCAAATTGATGCAAACGGATTACTTACGGGTTTTTGAGGTCGCTAAACACGAATATGCCATCAGAATTGGCCTCCGGGGTACCTGGTGCTCAGGGTCGCTAATAAGTCACGTCATCTTCTGGGGTTTCGAGGGTTTTCGGCATTTAATTGATGCAAATGGATTACTCACGGGTTTTTGGTGTCGCTAAACACGAATATGTCATCAGAATTGACCTTCGTAGTACCTGGTGCTCAGGGTCGCTACAAAGGTACGTCATCTCCTAGAGTTTCGAGGGCTTTCGGTATCAAATTCATGCAAACGGATTACTTACGGGATTTTGAGGTCACTAAACACAAATATGCTATCGAAACCGACTCTCTGTGCACCTGGAACCCAAGCTCACAGCAAGGGGCGCCCTGTTCTGGAGTTTGAGAAATGTCGGCATTAAATTGATAAAAATGGATTACTCGGGGGTTTTTAAGTCGTGAAACACGAATATGCCATCAGAATAGACCACCGGATCACCTGCTGCCCAAGGTCGCTGCAAGGGACGTCATCTTCTGGAGTTTCTAGGGCTTTCGGTATTAAATTGATGTAAACGGATTACGGTGCAAAGGTCTGTCATGATGGCGTCTTCGTGTTTAACCACCCCAAAAACCCCCCGAGTAGTCCAGTTACACCAATTTAGTGCCGAAATCCCTCGAAACTCCAGAAGATGACGTGCCTTTGTAGCGACCCTGGGCACCAGGTACCCCGGAGGCCAATTATGATGGCATATTCGTGTTTAGCGACCTCAAAAACCCGTAAGTAATCCGTTTGCATCAATTTGATACCGAAATCCCTCGAAACTCCAGAAGATGACGTGCCTTTGTAGCGACCCTGGGCACCAGGTACCCCGGAGGCCAATTATGATGGCATATTCGTGTTTAGCGACCTCAAAAACCCGTAAGTAATCCGTTTGCATCAATTTGATACCGAAATCCCTCGAAACTCCAGAAGATGATGTGCCTTAGTAACGACCCTGGGCACCAGGTACTGAGGAGGTCAATTCTGATCGCATATTTGTATTTAGGGACCCCTTAAACTCGCGAGTAATCCATTTGCATCGATTTAATGCCGAAAACCATCGAAACTCCAGAAGATGACGTCTCTTGCCTTGACCTTGGGCACCAGGTGATCCGGAGGTCAGTTCTGATGGTGTCATCGTATTCAGAGACCCCAAAAACCCCCAAACAATAAATTTTGTTCCTTAGTATACTGATTTGGACTTTATTTTTATATTTATGCAATTTTGGATGCATTTTATGCACTTTACAGTGCAATTATGCATTTCCACCCATTTTTGAATAGTAGACTTTTTTCCTGGCGTCATCCTGAACATTTTTTTTTTTATTATTTAAACAATATAAATACACCTAATCTACAAGATTAATCAGTATTTTTTCTTTAACCTAATTTCCCTAAAAATGTTTGTAAACTAGATGTCACCTGGTCCATCCTAGCTTTTTTTGCATGAAATGTCCACTTCTTTGTTGTGGCTACACAGCACAGCACTGACTCTGCTTTTCACTAATTGCTCACGTATTTGTTGTGGCTACAATACAATGCACAATCCTGAACATAATGCAAAAAACTGCAAGTCTCTAGGTGCTGTATTTAAAAAATTATTTATTCGGGTGTTTTTAGTGCTAAATGTCCTGGTCTACTATTACGAAAACTTAAGCTAACAGCTCTCTGTCGTAGTACCTTCTGAAGCCTCCCAAATTTAGTTATTGAGCATTTCCTTGGATATTTCAATGATTTGTGCGTACAAAATTAAAATTCATATAACATGCTTCTTTATGAAAATACGACAATGACATATAAGGTTATTTTAAATTATTTTGAGAAATGCTAATAAACTTATTCTGCCCCAAAGAAATTCAATATTGGATTAGCTTAAATAAGGAAATATAGCTTCCTGAATATACTTTCTTCAGTAAACTGCCCTTTAATTAGTACCTCCATTAAATAGTGGGTTAATTATCGAGTTGTGTGCCAAAAGTCAATCGTTCCCGCCAGCTCAGCGTATATATTAAGAGCAAGCAAGCCAGAGCAATATATATTTCCATTAATTAAACGTCTAGATTGTCGAATGTCCAAATGTCCGAAACGCATTGAGCTTTGTTCTATCTGCGAAATCGAAACGGATTTGCATATGATTAATCCTTTTCACGCACACGAGTCGGCTATAAAACAATCCGGATCACAATCGTTCAATTTAATCCATTGGCGTTACAATACAGTTAATGAAAAATGATTCTGGCTATTTGATAAATGTTATCCCAAACGATGGTATTTACCACGTTTGCCTCTTTTATCCATTTATACCGTCATTTAATAAGAATACTGTCATACTCTATGTTTATTTACAGTCTACGGTCGACATCATTATAGAGTCTTAAGTAAATGTGTTACTGGTTTTGGGAGTAAAGGAGAAACATCCAATGATGTCTCACCTTATTTTGTTATTAAGTTTTGTTTCAGTTTTGAAGTAGGTCTTCGCTCCAGGTTTTATCTAATCTCCGTGTGGCTGGACCATTGTTGAGCAGTGGCGTACTGAGCATGGTTCCGCGGGTTCTGCGGAACCAGGGCCCGGACCCCGCAGGGGCCCGCTCTAAAGCGCTTTTTGCTTCATTTGTTTCTAATTTGATGGGGGCATTTTGAACTACACAAGTACACACACCCAAAGTTATATGAAATCATCTGATATTTCTTACTGTTTCGTGCGAATTTAAAAAAACGAACACACGAAGTCAAACAATATTTATTTTAAAGCAATTTAATAACAAATGCATAACAATTAAATAAAACAATAAAGTATTTAACAAACAAATTGAAAGTAGTTATTTTGAAGTCAATAGCAGACAAAATTTCAATGTAAAACGAATAATGCTGTACCAACCGTGAATAAGTGGATAAGTCAAATCTTAAATTTTTTATTCTTCAAAACTAATAAAATGTTTAAAATGGCCATACCGAAAAGTTTGCATTTTTGAGTTATCGACTTATTCACAGATGGTACAGACCGTGAATAAGTAGATAAGTCAAATCTTAAATTTTTATTCTTCAAAACTAATAAAATATTTAAAATGGCCATACCGAAAATTGCATTTTTGAGTTATCGACTTATTCACAGATGGTACAGAATGTTTAAATTGCTTTTATTAATTTTTTTTTATCTTTTGGTGGTTCGTGTTATCACCTCTAGTCCTTATGCAAGCTTCAGTCTGCGGAGGGACGCTCCTAATCAAATTATCAACATTTTGTTGTGGTAGGTTGCTCCATCTTTTAAGAGCAGCTTGTACTAGCCGTGCGGTGTTTTTTGGATTATCCCGGCGAGTTCTAATTTTTCTTTTAAGCATATCCCACAAATATTATATAGGATTAAGCTCGAGTGAGAAAGCAGGCCACTCCAAACAAGGGATACCTTCTGCTTCAATGATGTCTTTAGTCACTCTAATGGTATGTGGAGCTCCATTATCATGCAAGAAAATTAAATTTTCTCCTGTTGCACCTCTCCAGAGCCTGACTATAGGTTATCAACATACCTGTGAGCAGTTAAAGTTGAATGGATGAAAATTAAAGGAGTTTTTTTACGGATCACAATTCCTCTCCAGAACATTACACTTCCCCTTGTATAGTTGTGAACAGATCTGACAGTTTTCGTTCTTGCTTGTCTTCCTCAACCTCTAAGTACACGATTTCGTGGGTCATCTGATTTTACACAAATCCTGACTTTTTTTGAAAATATCACATTTTGTCAATTCCCAATGTTCCAGTTCAGGTGGTGAAGACACCAATTTAGGCGATCAATCTTGTGCTGCCTGGATAACTCGGGAACCCATAACTGTCTCCTGCTGTATACTTCTTGGTACGAACTCTTCTTCTCATCGTTTCAACTGAAACAGTTACACCTGTAGCTTCCAAAAGCTGCCTTTGGAGCTGCAAGTCAGAAATGGTTGGGTGTCTTCTAGCTGACTGGACAATTAAACGATCTTGGAGAGCCGTTATTACTCTTGGCGACTTTCCCTTGCTTTATTTTTGAGCTTTCCTAGTTCCTGTTACCTAACATAGGTTTTTGATAGAACGTCCTGTATTACGCCTAGCTCTACAGCTATGTCCCTCTGAGAACATTACTTTTTCCACAAGAACAATAATCTTTCCTCGTTGTAAGTTCTATAACCACACATGAGGCATATTTTCGTTTTTGGACGCAAAAGTTAGTTTATTTATTTTAGTTCAAATTGCAACTCAAGCAAATAACCTATACCGTACCGAGCTGTACTATCCGATTATTTTATATATTTGTTTATTTTCAGTAGAAACCTTTATTCTTCGCAACAATAACAAGTTTTTTGAAAAATAAATATTACTTTGAAATACATGGTGATTCCATATAAGTTTGGGTGTGTGTACACACTACGAAATGTAACTTTAATAAATTTTAATTTTTGTGTACGTACTTATAAATAAAAACGAAGAATAACTATTCATCAAAAAATCTGAAATCAAAATTTATTAAGAAACACAGGGAACGCTTTTGTAAGGTTCCTTGCTCGTTTTACCTGCTTGCCGAAGTCCTTGTTTAAAAACTAACCGTCAGTGCGGTGCCTGCCTAACGGGCTAACTCAAACACTTGTATTATTTATATTAGCACGATCCATGAAGGTAGGTAAATTACAAACTTCCAGAAATTCGGAAACTGAGATATTCAATGCAAGTTTTATACGGTGGGTCATAAAAATAATCCCAATACAATAGGCTAGATGCTCGATACTCGTGTTATACAATGTGAGTTTTTATTGGGCGGGTGGGCGCGCATCCCAACTGAAACCAGGGCCCGCTGATCTATCGGTACGCCACTGTTGTTGAGTAATTCCCTTACTAACTTATTTTCGTAATGAATGGCACGTTCATTTTGTAACTCTGCGGTGCGATGGATTTCTTCTCTGACAAAAGTAGTCTTTAAGTCGTAGTGAAATGTTTGATGACTTACATACCATGGTGTATCCACTATCGACCTTAGGACTTTAGACAGAAATCTTTGGATGATATTCAGCAACGTTGGCTTTTTACAGCCCCATAAGTGTAGTCCTTAGTACCAGATACGTTTAAGTATTGCTTTGTACAGTGAATTTTGTTTTGGAAGTTGTGAATGATTTGATTTGCATCCAAGGAGTCAATATATTTGTCGGAATTTTAAGTTGAGCTGCCTTTTTTTGGTCTGGATATGTTTCTTCCAAGTTTGGCAGGTCAAGATGGAGGTCAAGGTATCTAGCATCTGTTACTGTTAGTATTCTTACTGTCCATTCATACAACTGAGCATGTGTTGTGGCTGTTGATAAATTTTATTTGAGTTGATTTTATTTTGTTTACTTTTGTTCGCCATTTTGTGTACCCCTCATTGAGTATGTCAAGATGATGTTGCAGGTCTTGTGATGCTTATATGGATCTTCGTTTACAGCTACTATTGCTACGTCGTCAGCAAAGGAAGCGATTGTAGTATTATTAGTCTCTGGTACATATTATATCGGTTGTATAGAGTATAGAGTGATAAAGCAGCGGTCCGAGAACACTATATACTGCGGGACTCCGCAGTTAATAAGACATAGGTTGGATTGTTGGTCATTGAATTTTACAGTGAAATATATATTTGATTTGTAGGATTAAGTAGGAGGAAATAGTTACTGGATAGTGCTGTTTTTACTTTGTAAAGCAGGCCTCTGTGCCAGACTGTCAAACGCTTGTGAGATGTCTAGGAATATAGCGCTACAGTATTTGCACACACCCAAACTTATAGGGAATCAACTGATATTTCTTACTATTTCGTGCGAATTTAAAAAAACGAACATACGAAATCAAACAATATATATTTTAAAGCAATTTATTAACAAATACATATCAATTAAATAAAACAATAAAGTATTTAACAAACAAATTGAAAGTAGTTGTTTTAAAGTCAGTAGCATACAAAATTCCAATGTAAAACGAATAATGTTTAAATTGTTTTTTTTTGTATTTTATGGTAGTCAGTGTTATCACCTCTAGTCCTTATGCAAGCTTCAGTTTGCGTGGGCACGCTTCTAATCAAATTATCAACATTTTGTTGTGGTAGGTTGCTCCATCCTTTAAGAGCAGCTTGTACTAGCCGTGAGGTGTTTTGTGGATTTTCTCGGCGAGCTCTAATTTTTATTTTAAGCATATCCCACAAATACTCTATAGGATTCAGCTCGGATGAGCAAGCAAGTCACTCCAAACAAGGGATACCTTCTGCTTCAATGATGCCTGGAGTCACTTTAATGGTATGTAGAGGTCCATTATCATGCAATAAAATTAAATTTTCTCCTGTTGCACCTCTCCAGAGCCTGACTATAGGTTATCAACATACCTGTGAGCAGTTAAAGTTGAATGGATGAAAATGAAAGGAGTTTTTTTACGGATCACAATTCCTCCCCAGAACATTACACTTCCCCTTGTATATTTGTGAACAGATCTGACAGTTTTCGTTCTTGCTTGTTTTCCTCGACCTCTTATTACACGATTTCGTAGGTCATCTGATTTTACACAAAACCTGACTTTTTTTTTTAAATACCACATTTTGTCAATTCCCAATGTTCCAGTTTTGGTGGTGAAGACACCAATTTAGGTGATCAATCTTGTGCTGCCTGGATAACTCGGGAAGCCATAACTGTCTCCTGCTGTATACTTCTTGGTACGAACTCTTCTTCTTTTTGTTTCAACTGAAACAGTTACACCTGTAGCTTCCAAAAGCTGCCTTTTGAGCTGTATATCAGAAATGTTTGGGTGTCTTTCAGCTAATTGGACAATTAAACGATCGTGGAGAGCCGTTATTACTTTTGGCGACTTTCCCCTGCTTTATTTTTGAGATTTCCTAGTTACTGTTACCTAGCATAGGTTTTGGACAGAACGCCCTGTATTACGCCTAGCTCTACAGCTATGTCCCTCTGAGAACATTACTTTCTCCACAAGACCAATAATCTTTCCTCGTTGTAAGCTCCATAAGCCCACATGAGGCATATTTTCGTTTTTGGACGCACAAGTTAGTTTATTTATTTTCGTTCAGTTTGCAACTCAAGCAAATAACCTATACCGTACCGAGCTGTACTATCCGATTATCTTATATATTTGTTTATTTTCAATAAAAACCTTTATTATTCGCAACAATAACGAGATTTTTCAAAAGAAATAAATATTACTTTGAAATACATGATGATTCCTTATGCGTTTGGGTGTGTGTATTTTCTTAGAGACTTTGTAGGTTTTTCAAAAGGGTATTTTTAAAAAACTCATACGTCGCAAACATAACGTTACAGCTTTGTTACCATATTATTGAGATATTTAACATAAGAGCTTTTAAATCGACCGACACCACTGTAATACTAATTTAGACAAGTATTGATGGCGAATTATAATTATACTGTAACGAACCTTTAATTTACGAAAACTTTTTCGAATTCATTTGACTAATCATCGCGTATATTTATGGCTATGGCTGTTTGTTGGTACTAGCTGGTATTAGCTTTTAATTTATTCATTCGCATTCGGTCTGGGCAGGGAAATATAATGCTATCGAATGTGAAAATAATTATTATATACTATGTTATTAAGTGAAGGTTAATACATGTACTGAAATAATTGCCAGCAGATGAAGGAAATGAGAAGAAGAAAATGTTTTCTTTAATCAACCACACTGTACTCTTAATATCATTTAATAGATCAGGGCGCATCTGTAAAAATATTTGTACATTTGTATGTTGAGAGGTGACTCATATTTTTTTGCAGAAATTGGTTGAAAATAGCTCATATAATAATATTTGAGTTATCCTCCCACTCAAATATATCCTGAACAGTGTTTAAAAATAAATAATCAAAATGTCAAAAAATGAAGGAAAAATTCGATTTTTTTCTTCGTTTTTTTATTATAACTTTAAAAGTATTCATTTCCGAGAAAAGTTGCACTCACATAAAAGTTGCGTAATTTAATTTCCTACAATATAGGGTTAGCTAAAAATTTTAAAAATTATTACCCCTGTTGCAAAATAGCAATAATTGCGAAAAGTCCATAAAAAACAAGTATTGGCATTTTACGTTTTTCAACCATTTATGCTACACTTAGGACTTTCATATTTCACCCAGAAAAAGTTTATGACATAATAAAACAATACTGTCAATTTTATTAAGATCCAAAGAATTTTGCAATCCAGCTTTCGCAAAAAAAAATTCATTTCTTCAAAAGGTGGCATGACTGAAAATAAAGAATACAGCAAGTTGAATATTTTTTTACTTATAGACGAATACTGTACCTTTCATTTCCAATTTGCAAAATTAAAATCGGTTGACTACCACGACGTCAAGATTCTTTTTAAATAGACATTAGAGAGATATTGCTGAGCCTTTTTTGCACTTGCTGTATTACAGCACGCGTTATTTTGACAGTAGAGCATGCGCAGATGTGATATCTGGCTGCGTTATTGGAAATACGGCCTGCCGTTATTAGGGGAGTCGTTACGCTGTGCGGTATTCGTTGCGCTATTTTCTTTTCAGGTTATGTTTGTTGTTTATCTTTCATTTAAACCAAATTTATTCGTAATAATTTGTTAAAATGGGTACCTCAGACAGTAGCAAACGAATTAGATTTACGTCTGATGACGATTTGTGTTTATTAAAACAAGTTTTATGTCAAAATCCATTGACTTCTCCAGAAAATTGGACGTTAGTTCAGGAAAACATGAAGAGTGCAACAGGAAAATCTTTTATTTGTAAGAACATTCAAGGATCATTTATTTCTCTTGCTCGATATTTGGAAGAAAATACAAACCTTTCTTCCATCTAAATTCTGGATTTTGAGTACAAATTAGATAAACAACTAATCTTAATCTAGCCGTAAAATACCGCAACTAAAATGTTGAGCAATATCTGCATTTATGAAACGTCTGAGAAATGTCATTTCTGTTAAAATAGCGCGGTGTAAATAGCGCAACGTAGGCTGTGTTAAATTTGCAATATCTCTATTAATTTTTGGTGCTACGCTCAGGACAGCGGATACTTTTGCTCTGACTGGGCATTCCAATAACCTTTGATAATGATTGATAAATTTTAATTTTTATTACATTTCGATATAAATAAATAAATTTATTGCAAAATAAAAACACATACTCTGTCCTTTGAAATAACACTTTTTTAGCAAAAACTTTCTTTGCTCATATATTTTAACTTAGAGAATAAAAGTTTATTATTTTTAAACATATGCAATTGTTTTAACAATATTTCACAAAAAATAATCAAATTAGTTTGATTTTTGTGGAATTAAAATCTTAAAATACAACAAAATATAGATCAAAAAAATAATATATTAGATAAAGATTGGAAGAAATTTTGGTGGATATTAACTTGTGTGGATCGAACACCGCTGTCCTGCGCGTAGCACCAAAAATTAATGTTTATTTAAAAAAATTCCTGACGCCGTGGTAGTTAACCGATTTTAATTTTAAAAATTGTAAATGAAAGGTACAGTATTTTTCTATATACAGAAAACATATTCAACTTGCTGTATACTTTATTTTCAGTCCTGCAACCTTTTGAAAAAATTAATTTTTTTTTTGCGAAAGCTGGATTTCAAAATTTAATTTGCAAAATCTATTAAACCGATCTTAATAAAATTCACAGTATTGTTTTATTATATCATAAATTTCTGGATAAAATATAACGGTCCTCAGTGCAGTATAAATAAATGGTTGAAAAACGTAAAATGCGAATACTTGTTTTTTTGTGGTTTTTTCGCAATTATTGCTATTTTGCAACAAGGGTGACAATTTTTAAAATTTTTAACCAATCCTATATTAATGGAAATTTAATTATGCAACTTTAATGTTAGTGCAACTTTTTTACAAGTAAATACTTTTATAGATATAATTAGTGTTGCCTAAATGCAAGACCAAGACAAGACTTAGACAGTTTTGGTCTTGATCTTGCGGCAGTACACCTGGTCTTGGTCTTGGTCTTGGCCTTGCAGCAAGAGTCTTGCAAGTCTCGCAGTTGCCCATTAGCCTATTGCATATCTTAGAACAACGTAACAGAGAGGTACATTTTAAGCTTAAATATCATAGCCATAGTAAAGACTAGCCAAATTAATAAATATCTAAACAACTGACACCAGGTGGGGTTTGAACCCACGATCCTAGTGATATCTGCCTGTGCTCTAACTAACTAAAGTTAAAACTACCTCTTAAAACCCACAAAATTTTATTTGCATATCTCACCCGGTTTTAGAGCAATAAATAAATCGTCAGTTTGCAAGAAAAATTTCAACACCCCCTATTTGGGAAACGAAGCATTTATAAAGTAAACATTTATGAAGCAAACTGTCATTACTTTTTCGTGCAGAATTACTCATTAAAGTTTGCCCTACTTATTTAAAAACATCCTGTATTGATGAAAAACATGGCTAGTTAAAGAAGTACCTAACGTTTTTATTATCCAATATAAGTGAATGAATAAAAAATCATAATGCTAAGAAAATCTGAGGCTAGAGGATATAGTTGGGTTTTAATTTCAGTATGCTATTGCATGTTTGAATAATGCTAGAATATTCCACAGAGTGAGAAAAAACACAGTTTGATTGGTACACCCGGTAAATAATGACAATAATTGACCTTTCTAGCAACAATATTATTACAGCAATATTTATAAAGAATAAGATAACATATTAAAAAAATCACTTAAATCGGACAACAGGTTTAGGAAATTTGAGACATTAAAAATGACCGTTTTTGAGGTGGTGCGTTAATTTCTTGGAGAAGTGTATATCGCTGAAATAATATTTCGGTATTTTGTTTACACAATATCCGGCATTATGTGTATTTATTACTTTTGTCTCGTATAATTATCTTAATGATACTTTTAAATAATAGCCGAGCTGTTTCGGCAAATTTTGTTTAGCCGAGTGACCTCATAGCACAGTCAGCATAAACAATACATAATAGTCTTACTATATAATATGTACACCGATAAAGAAAATTTCTGGTGTTTGTATTCCTAGAAAACTAATAATGAAAAAAATTAATTACTTATATTTATATATATATATATATATATATATATATATATATATATATATATATATATATATATATATATATATATATCTTACTTATATTATATTTATTAAGTATAGTTTTCTATTAGCTAAGGTGACACATTTTTAAAAAGATTGTATACGATATTCGATATTACTGTAGGCGTCGCAATGCAGGAATGTTATGTTATGATTAGAAGACGACTATTCTCAAGACCTGGACAATTAATTTCAGAGCGAAGAAGTCGGCTGCTGGGAAAGAATGTACAAAATATTTTTTATTTTTAGATTATAATAATGACCTCTGAGTACATGTCAAATGTGTCAAGGGTTTTTTTAATGGATATTTTGATTCGCTATGTATGTTTATGGTATTGTTTGTAATGCGTATAAATCCAGTTTACAAAATTGTTTTTACAATTTTTTTTGTTTCTCATAGATCTGGTTGTTCGAACGCTAATCAAGAAGTTGATTATAATTAAGTCCCCTTAACAACCATCAAATAACAACGCCCCTCATTCGTACGTCAATCAGTTGATTGTAATCAATTACGTTAACGATCATTATGATAATTAACATAATTGATTGATTAATTAATTATTAATTATTAATTGACATAACAATTATTAACATAATTGATTAATAAATCTCATAATTGTAATCAATTATGTTTTCAGCAACCCAAACAAAGTTGACATTGACAGTTGGTGACAGTAATTAAATATTTGATAATGATCAGTTAATCCAATTTAGAGTTCCATGCCCTTAGAGTAACTAAGAATATAGCCGAACTTATATACTCCCTAAAACGACCCTCAGTTCTAACTGCAAGATGCAAGAGTCTCGCAGGCTTAGTCTTGTTCTTGCTCAAGTCTTGCACGGTAAGTCTTGGTCTTGGTCTTGCCAAAATTAGGCGGTCTTGGCGTTGGTCTTGATCTTGCGAAAACGCAAGAACAAGACCAAGATTGCAAGACCAAGACCGATTTTGGGCAACACTAGTTATAATCAAAAAACGAAGACCAAAATCGAATTATTCCTTCATTTTTTGACATTTTAATTATTCAAATAATGTTCCGGACCTTTTTGAGTCGGAGGATAACTCAATTATTATTATGAGTTAATTCCAAGCAACTTTTTTAAAAAAATATGAGTCACCTCTCAACGTCCGTCTCAAAACAGATGCGCCCTGGACTATAAGTATTGTAAGCTTTTCGTAAAAAAGGCGTGTAAATTTAATATCTTTCTCGAAGATTTCATGTGATAGTTCGGCCATTGTTAGCTACTGTATAATTTCGATTGTACGTTGTTTATTTTCGAGAGTGGTCTTTCCACCGATGTAGACCACCACAAAGATGGATGGATGACTTGAGAAAAATTGTAGGAAATTGGATACAGAAGGTGCCTACAAGATATAGAATAATGGAAGAATATGGAGGAGACCTATATCCAACAGTGGAAGCAAAAGGTTGAGGAATGATGATGATGATGGTCTTCTCACCAACGTTTTCGTAGGTAGGTACTTTTTAAGAACTAGGCTGGAAATTCTCTAATCTTAGGAAACCTGCCAATAGGTCGTCGAAAGACCACTTTATCCTCTATATCAACTTTTTCCCGTGCCAGTATCAAATTTCGAACAGCTTGTATATTAGTGCACCCTAATATTTATGTGCGTATTTTGGCATTGGATCCGAGCTTGACATGTAACACGCACCGTTGCCATATCCTCTATTTTTTCATACTTCACATTACATAAAGTTGCATTTTAAAAATAATTTTGAAACACCAATTAAGTAAAGTTTTTTATGTTGTTGTTTTCACCAATTTTGAAAAAATGTGAAAACGTTGAATTATCCACGTCCGTCTGTCCGTCCGTCCTTCTGTCTGTAAACTCAACTTCTCCGTCATTATACCAGCTAGAATGACAATTGGGGTGTGAAAGGAAAGCTTATAATCCAAGGATTATAAGAAATATTCTCACTGGCTGTCTGTCCGTCTGTCAAAAAGGAGCTCTGATTATAAGCTCTCATTCGACACCAAATCATACGAGAAAAATCACACGAGCACATCGAGAAAACGAGACAAAATCGATAAGAACGAGAAAATCGAGAACAAAGGGTAAAATCCAAAAAAAGAAAAAAAGTCAAACGAGAAAATCAAACGAGAAAATCATTCGAGAAAAACCACACGAGAAAATCGAGAAAAACGGGAAAAATTCGAGAAAAATGAGAAATTAATATCAAACGAGAAAATCAAACGAGAAAATCAAACGAGAAAAATCAAACGATAGAAGTCAAAATATTAATACTTTCATTAATAATTTCTTCAGCTTTTTAACTAAATCTAATTATAGTTTATTGTTATTCTATTATTTTGTTATCACTCCACTTATTATAACAATAAATAGACGCAGGTGAAAATATTTCGCTTTATTTTATATTGCCGACACATATCTTTCGCGTCCGTCCATAAAAACCAAAAGTTTCCCTTTAGCCGTCTATCTGCTCACTGCTTTATCGCCAGAAAAAGTTACTAGGAAGAATTATCATATACAGCCGTTAACAGTCGTCATCATTATCAGAAGTAACGAGAAAAATTAAACGAAAAAATCGAGAAAACGAAACAAAATTGAGAAAAACGAGAAAAATCAAACGAAAAAATCCTACGAGAAAATCACACGAGCAAATCGAGAAAACGAGAAAAAATCGAGAATAACTAGAAAAATTAAACGAGAAAACCAAACAAGAAAAATCAAACGAGAAAAGTCAAAATTTTAATACAGCTCTATCCAGCTTTTCAACTAAATCTAGTTATAATTTATTGTAATTATGTTATTTTGTTTTTACTCTTCTTATTGTAACAATAAATAAACGCAGGTGAAAATATTTCTCTTTATTTTATATTGCCGACACATATCTTTCGCGTCCGTCCATAAAAACGAAAAGTTTCGTTTTGGCCGTCTATCCACGCTGCTTTAGTGCCAGAAAAAGTTATTAGGAAGGATTATCACATAATATGAAAGCCGTTATTAGAAATGAAGAGTGTTGCCGAAGTTCACTAACTGTAGCCTTCTTCTTGAACAGTCCTCATCATTATCTGGAGAAACGAGAAAAATCAAACGAGAAAATCATACGAAAAAAATCAAAAGAGCAAATCGAGAAAAACGAGACAAAATTGATAAAAACGAGAAAAATTAAACGTGAAATTCAAACGAGAAAAATCAAACGAGAAAATCATACGAGAAAAATCAAACGAACAAATGGAGAAAACGAGACAAAACGATAAGAACGAGAAAAATCAAACGAGACAATCGAAAACAACGGGAAAAAATCGAGAAAAACGAAAAAAAAAATCAAAAAAGATAACCAAACGAGAAAATAATTGATGGATTCGACCGTTACTTGATGGAAGTTCATTTTATCTCACAATAAAACACTGAAAAACGTTTGTTTTCTATACTTCCACAAAATTTATTACAACTATGTTATTACTACAGCTGTTTCGGCAAAGTGCCTTTCTCAAGTGATATATTTTAAAAAGTGTTTGCCTTTTTAAGTCTTTAACTGAAGAGGTTGAGGAGTGGGGAGCTGTTTGTCTCAAGTTGGTCATTCAGAATTATATCTGTATTTTTCAATTTATTAATTTCCATTGATTCTAAAAGTGATAGCTTAAGGCCTTTATTTTGAATATGTAGAATTTGAAACTCTTCATTGAAAGAATGATTATGATCTAGAAGGTGAAGTGCGTATGTAGAAGTGTCTGTTTTTCTATTGTTGAAAGCCCTTTTGTGTTCTGCTATCCGTTTGTCAAAAGTTCTGCCAGTTTGACCGATGTAAGTTTTCGGACAGTCACCACAAGTTAGTTTGTACACACCACTCTTTAGTTGCTTTCTCTTTCGGCTTTTATTGTTTTTAATATGTTTGCTTAAGTTGTTGTTAGTTCTGAAAGCTGGTGTTATTCCTTTCTTTTTTATGTATCTGGCTATTTTTGTTGTTATTTTGCCAGTATATGTGAGAGAGCAGAAGGTACTGGGTTCTTTCTGTGGTGGTGGATACACTAATTTCAAGGCTTTCTTGCATGATACATAGACTGACAGAAATTCCTATGACAAAAAATAACTTCGAGACAGAACTAAATATCATTAGACAAATAGCAGTAAACAATGGCTATAACGAACAAACAGTTAACAACATTTTAAACCAAAAACTCCATAAGAAAGCCTTGAAATTAGTGTATCCACCACCACAGAAAGAACTCAGTACCTTCTGCTCTCTCACATATACTGGCAAAATAACAACAAAAATAGCCAGATACATAAAAAAGAAAGGAATAACACCAGCTTTCAGAACTAACAACAACTTAAGCAAACATATTAAAAACAATAAAAGCCGAAAGAGAAAGCAACTACAGAGTGGTGTGTACAAACTAACTTGTGGTGACTGTCCGAAAACTTACATCGGTCAAACTGGCAGAACTTTTTACAAACGGATAGCAGAACACAAAAGGGCTTTCAACAATAGAAAAACAGACACTTCTACATACGCACTTCACCTTGTAGATCATAATCATTCTTTCAATGAAGAGTTTCAAATTCTACATATTCAAAATAAAGGCCTTAAGCTATCACTTTTAGAATCAATGGAAATTAATAAATTGAAAAATACAGATATAATTCTGAATGACCAACTCGAGACAAACAGCTCCCCACTCCTCAACCTCTTCAGTTAAAGACTTAAAAAGGCAAACACATTGTAAAATATATCACTTGAGAAAGGCACTTTGCCGAAACAGCTGTAGTAATAACATAGTTGTAATAAATTTTGTGGAAGTATAGAAAACAAACGTTTTTCAGTGTTTTATTGTGAGACAAACGAGAAAATCTAAAGAGAAAAACATACAAGAAAAACCAAACGAAAGAATCGAGAAAAACGGGAAAAAATCGAGAAAAACGAGAAAAATTAAACGAGAAAATTAAACTAGAAAAATCAAAATACTAATACAACTGTCTTCAACTTTTCAACTAAATCTAGTTATAATTTATTGTAATTCTGTTACATATTTTGTTATAACTCCCCTTATTGTAACAATAAATAAACCCAGGTGAAAATATTTCCCTTTATTTTATATTGCCGACACATATCTTTCGCGTCTGTCCATAAAAACCAAAAGTTTCCCTTTGGCCGTCTATCTGCTCACTGCTTTATTGCCAGAAAAAGTTATTAGGAAGAATTATCACATATGAAAGCCGTTATTAGAAATGAAGAGTGTTGCCGAAGTTCACTAACTGTAGCCTTCTTCTTGAACAGTCATCATCATTATCGGGAGAAACGAGTCATTTTAACCGTAAACTCGCGATTATCTCACTCGATATGTTTTCATTCCCTAATCTCCAACGAGTTCTCCCCTTCAAACGTTTTTGCCCTTTTCACCGAAAAGTAGTCCTCGTGCACGGAAAGAAATCGCAACATTGGATATAAGATTTCATAAATCTAATAAAATAATGTTTTAAACAAAATAATTATTCTTGTTAATCTTTTATTATATACAGTGCGCTGGAATAAGTGTTACCCCCCCTTTCTAACTTATTACAGGTCGATTTTTAATATATATATATATATATATATATATATATATATATATATATATATATATATATATATATATATATACACTCTGGGCCAAAATTAACGGGCTACCTTAAAAATGGGTCATTTTTCATGTCTTATATCTCCTAAACCTGTTGTCCGATTTAAGTGATTTTTTTAATATGTTATAGCCTTGTTCCTTTATAATATCGTTATAATAATATTGTTGTTAAAGAGGTATATTTTCATTGTATACCGGGTGTACGAATCAAACTGTGTTTTTTTCTTAAAGTTTGCTTCACCCTGTGGAATATTCTAGTATTTTTAGAACACTTAAACTAAAACCTAACTATAGCCTCATACTTTCTCAACATTTTGTTGTTTGATTGATTCTCTTATGTTGGATAATAAAAAAGTTAGGTGCTTTAACAATTAGACATGTTTTTTATCAATACAGGGTGCTTTTAAAAAAATTTGGCAAAGTTTAAGGGGTAATTCTGCATGTAAAAATAATGACAGTTTGCTTTATAAACTTATGTCCGCAAATGCTTCGTTTCCGAGATGGGGGGTCTTGAAATTTTTCTGACAAACTGACGATTTATTTATTACTTTAAAACCAATTGAGACATGCGCATGAAATTTGGTGGGTTTTAGTACTTAGTTATTGCACATTTTTTGGCATACAATTAAGCATTTAATATTCACCATTGGCGCGCATAACGGTAATATGATGTCTCATATTACCCGTATGCGCGCCAATGGTGAATATTAAATTCTTAATTGTATATAAAAAAATATGCAATAACTACGTCATAAAACCAACCAAATTTCATTTGCGTATCTCAACCGGTTTTAAAGCAATAAATAAATCATCAGTTTGTCAGAAAAATTTCAACACCCCCTATCTCGGAAACGAAGCATTTGCGGACATAAGTTTATAAAGCAAACTGCCATTATTTTTTCATGCAGAATTACCCCTTAAACTTTTCCAAAAATTTTTAAAAACACCCTCTATTGATAAAAACATGTCTAGTTGTTAAAGCACCTAACTTTTCTATTATCCAACATAAGAGAATCAATCAAACAACAAAATGTTGAGAAAGTATGAGGCTATAGTTAGGTTTTAGTTTAAGTGTTCTAAAAATACTAGAATATTCCACAGGGTGATGCAAACTTTAAGAAAAAAACACAGTTTGATTCGTACACCCGGTATACAATGAAAATATACCTCTTTAACAACAATATTATTATAACGATATTGTAAAGGAACAAGGCTATAACATATTAAAAAAATCACTTAAATCGGACAACAGGTTTTAGGAGATATAAGACATGAAAAATGACCCATTTTTAAGGTGGCCCGTTAATTTTGGCCCAGAGTGTATATAACAAAGAGAGGTTAGCGCGAGTTAATAAATATCGGCATGGCTCGCAATGGTTGCATTCCATCTTGTGCATATTTTGTTTTATATATATATATATATATATATATATATATATATATATATATATATATATATATATTTTCAAAAAAAAACTTCTTAACACATAGTGGTGTAAGGTTGACTTTTAAAATAATTATAGTATATTATAGCATCAATGTTTCGAACTTTACGCGGTCTCTCTTCAGATGATAGTGATAACTTTTGATTTTTAATGATGATTTTTTTAAATGGGAAAGTACATCATGTGACACCTTATTTAAAAGCTTTTGAAAGACTGATTACAAAAATGTATAATACTTTAATCCTTTTTGAGACCGCAGACGCGAAATTTCGGTCGAATTATTTTGAAATGTATTAATTTTTTTCGATTCCTGAGAAAAATAATAAGTATTTTTGAAAAATTTAAACGCAGATTGAAATATTACAGTATTATCGAGGGTCAAAAGTCCCTGAGAACTCTATAATGATTATTTTAATAAGTCATAGGGGTGAAAAAAAAAGAAAATTTAGTCGGATTTTTAATTTCAAAAATTTATTTCAAAAGAAATTTTTGTTTATTCTAAGGGACTTTCAGCCCTCGTTAATAATATAATCTTTTATTCTGCGTTTAAATTTTTCAAAAATACTTATTAGTCTTCTCAGGTTGCAAAAAAAATAAATGCGTTTAAAAACAATTCGATCGAAATTTTGCGACTACGCTCTTAAAATGGATTAAAGTATTATACATTTTTGTAATCAGCATTTCAATCGCTTTTAAATGAGCTGTCACATGATGTACTTTCAGATTTAAAAAAATCAAAGTTTTGCCTGTCACCTGAAGAGGGCTAGCGTAAAGTTCGAAACATTGATGTAATAATATACTTTTATTATTTTAAAAATCGACCTGTCCGAGCGTTTTGCTTATGTGCTTGAAATAAATAAGTTATTAAGGGAGGGTGGGGGGTAACACTTATTCCAGCGTACTGTATTTATATCATACTTTGTATATCGTAATCATAATTTATATTTATCAAGATAATAATGTGCCAATTAACGAACCCTCTGGAAATGTAAATATGAAAACAAATCGAACACAACCTGTACCGTACCTAGAGACCTAGTGATTAAAGTGGTGAACAGAGGAGTTCGACAGGGGGACACCACTTCGCCTAAACTTTTCACAGCAGTCCAGGAATATGCAATGAAATCATTATCCTGGGATAATGGAGATATTAATAGTGATGGCCAAAGGTTGATGCACCTTAAATTCGCAAATGGAATAGTTCTGATAACGGACAACATCGGCGAAGCAAAGCATATTGTTGGAGAAATGGCACAAGCCGCGTCAGCAGTAGGTCTCCGAATATACATAAGCAAAACTCAATTAATGACAAAGGACTTGGCAACACCCCTGATGGAAAAGTGGTCCCGGTCAAATTTAACGAAATTTTGGTCAATGATACTTCTCGATGTGTAGATTAAAAAGTCCATGGGACCTGGGTCTGGATCACTACTATTCTCGAGCTACAGCCTTCTGAAGTTATTGGATTCGAGTGCTCGGTTTACGTTGAGTGCACTGATTCACGGTCAATTGAACGAAAATATTTATTATTGGAAGAAGAAAGAGTCATCTTATTCGTGAATACTTGCGTGTTGTATATCAATTCGTAGTCAAAAATAGATGCATCGTATTTTAGTCTTCAGAAAACCTCCGAAAAGTCCTCAGAAAACTAAAGAAGTGCGATATATGTAATATGTACTACTAGAGCGATATAAGAATTATCATGTTTTCATGAATGCTTTACAGTTGTGCAATACCAGCTAAGCTACAGTTCCACCTTATCTTTAGAATACTACTAAGTAAACAGTGGTGGATCTAGGGGGAATGGGGTAATTCCATCCGTAACATGCTCCAGAATTAAAGAAAAAATTGTTCTTCATTTAACGAGAATAAATGACATGGAGCCGTCAAAACACATTTAATAACCAAAGACCTGATGGCGTGAGGAAGATACGTAGGCCCAGAGTACGATTTAGGGACCAGGTGGAAGACGAGTTACGGGTGTTAAGAGTACGAAATTGGTAAACCAAGGAGACGGATAGGAAGAAATGGAAGGTTTGGAAAAAAGAATAACCAAACGCACGAGATACACCGCATAATAGGTTTGGACTGGACTACGTTTGGTAAGCTACGGGAAATATATAAAAATGATATTCCCATCTGAAGAGAAAAGTGTATAAACAGTACGTATTGCCGGTGATAACATACGGAACAGAGACCTTAATATTAACGAAACTGTCAGTAGAAATCCTAAGAGTGATCCAGAGGGCCATGGAGACAGCCATTCTAGGAATCACAAGGAGACACAATACCAAATAATACAATCGGGTTAGTAGGTACAGTAAAACCTCCGTTAACCGAAACCTTTTTAACCGAAACATCGCTTAACCGAAATGGCTGACAGTTACAAAAAGTTCGTCAATAAAAAGTGAGTTTAAAAAAAAAGCAATAAAATTAAGGAAAATGAACATGTTTAGAGTGTTTTTTTAAAGAAATCTGCTATTTTCTATATCTCTCCAATACCATGTAATTTGATATAAGAAGAATACAAAAAACAATGATATTTTTAACCGAAATTCTTGTTATCTGAAACGGCCTTCCCCCCAATTATTTCGGTTAACGAAGGTTTCACTGTACATACTTTTATAAGGGTGAGATTCATTATGGTATGGCAAGAGGAACGGTACGAGAAGGAAGAAGGTCGCGTAGTGAACGAAGTCGCTTATTCCTAATCTGAAAAAGATGGATGGACCACGGACATCGGTATTTGGATTACTTCTTCACAAACTGACAAATGCTTGTACTGTGAAATATCTGACACTCTATTGGTATGCGATAGAAGGATAGGCGAGAAGAACCTGCTTGAGAGAGAGAGCTAGGAAGGAGAGTACAATCAGTCAGGGAACTGGTGGTGGCGATGCTTAGATTAGGTGGAAGAATAGCAGAACATACATGTAATAAGTTTTTGCGTCGTATAAGTATATTAATAATTTTGAGACCATATTTGTCCGGTTTGATAGGTAAGAAAATTGTCAATGGACATCGTTCTATAAAATTTAAAAACATATATATCTTCTTCCTTTGCCCTTTAATTCGTTTAATTTTAAATATAAGCTTCCCCCAGTTTCCTCCATTCGCTTTTGTTTAGTGCTTTCTGTTTCCAGTGCGTTCCTCCTATCTTTCTAATATCATCTCCCCATCTCATATGGGTTCGTCCTCTTGCTCTCTTTCCTGTCCATGGTCTCCATTGTTGTATCATGGAATACCACCATACCACGATATAAATAATATAAATTAACTATTTTCATAACTATTGTAGATGGTGCTAAGTTTAATATAACTAGTGTGAGTGTATGGGAAAAGTCTACAATATATCTACAAATTAATTGCAAATATGTCCAAAACTTTTATAATAAAAACCAACATAAACTTCATCTTGCTCTTTCCGTTGTACGAAATATCCAGCAAAGAAAAGAATGTTGATTGAAACAGTGCGGAATGTTTGTCGACTGTTTAGTATGTATTTTTTCGAGACGGGCCACTTTGTACGTATACAAGTTTAGAAGCTGAAAACGCCAGAACCTCCCATTCAATAAGTTCAGTTTATAGCTTTTCATAACTTCAATAAAAGTCAGCCGCTCCGACGAATCTGCCCTGCCTTTGAAATAGCAAAACAATGTTGTATATATGTATTATTTGTATTCATAATCTCTCAGTGAAACTTCTACAAAGAAATTTGATATGTTAGATGGGGAGAGTGGGAGAGTATGGGGGAAGAATAACTTTACCCCTCAGGTAAACGAAAAACAACTAGATACTCCGTAAATCAGTTTACATTTTAATTGAGAATATCGCTACCTTGGAAGAAAATCGTCCTATCCCAAAAAAAGTAAAAAGTGAACTACTTATGTTAGTTTATGTATATGGCTGTTCGATCGAAAAAGTGTCGTTGTTGTTAAAAAGTTAGTTCGACATTTCGCACAATATTGCAATATCTCAAAAATACAATAAAATAATACAATACTTTCTCTTAAGAATAATGGATTATTTTGAGTTGTGTCAGTCTTGGAAACAGTTTGTGTTTAAAATTAGTTTTAATATTATTTTGAGTTATGTCACTATTTTAAAAAAATATTAGAATTTTTTGAGTTTTTGAACTCAATAATCTACAAATTATTTCGACTTACGAGGTTCTTAAAAAATCAGTTGAAATTATTTCAGATTATATGTCTCAAGGGTTTAGAGGCAGACTCACGACAAAGGTTACTTCTGCCAAAAACAATGAAAAGAGTGTATTATGGAAAGTTGAAGAAAGAATTTCCAAACGAAAACCAAGCATTTTTTTTTGTTAAATTACCGCAAAATGACAGTTTTTTTTTTTAGTTTCTACACTATGGCGTCTGTATTCTTATTTTTGTAACAAATATACATTTCTAAAAAAAAAACAAGTAAAACAATTTTAATAAAGTAGTGAAATATTTCCAAACATTTAGTTATTAATTCTAGAACATATTTTCTTAAGAAGAATGTCACAACTCAAAAATTTTATGGCCTAGAATATGATTACTAAAGTTTGGGATTGACTATAGCCTTTGCAGTCTAGTACGACGGTGAGAGGACCGAGTAATTGGTCTTGATCCCTGAGGGGAGCACGACCAGTGAAACCAAGGAGAGTCCCAAGCATCCAGAGCCTGTGTACCTGTGTGCCTGTGCACTTAACATAGCCGCTGGACGCTAAAAGGCGCCGCAACAGGCCCTGTTGCAGAGCCGTCTCCCCTCACTCTGGGGCAATACACCTACCCAAATCCCCACGGCTATTTCAGACCCACACTCAGTGCCGGTTTATCCACTGGGCGCTTGAGGCGGGCGCCCAGGGGTCCGGGCCCCGGAGGGGCCCGATTGTACCCGTCCCTTTTAATTATAAAAAAATAAAGTCGCTAAATAATTTACATATTCTCCTATGACTCTCCCTATAATTTACATAAAAAAATCTCATACGCAGATACGCCAATACACTGCAAACGCCTTTGTTCTATTGTTACATCTCTTCACGCCTATACACAGTGCCGTAGCCTAGCCCCACAGGGGCCCCGTGTCAGTGTTTGTGGCGGGGCCTTTTTCCAAAAACTACAGAAAGTTGTCAGATTTCGCCATGTCATTGATTAAAAACTTTGGGCGTTTTTAAATAACTAGTTAAATACTGTCAAGTTGACAAATAAAAACCTAAGTTAAACTATGGTTATTGTTTTCCTCATAGGCATCTTTCAGTGCGTCACAGTTTTTCGATTTCTTTCTACCGCATTAAATTGTATGTGACAGAAAAAAAGGCACGTCCGTGATTACAGACATTTATAACATTTGTTCTAGTTGTCGATAGATGGCGCTATAATCGAAAAAAAAATTATTTACGAATTATATAATATATCTACGAATATAATCTGTACAATTTATAGGACTATACAAATCAAAGAAAATACCATTTTATAAATGTAATAAACACAATTGATTTCTTTTTATGCCAAATTGCAAATAGAATGTGACAACTGTCAAATTTAACTAAAATGTCATGTTAGAATAAATGTTATAAAAATGTGTATTATCACGGACTTGCATTTTTTTCTATCATTTGTGACGCACTGAAAAATGCCCATGAAAAGGACCATACCACAATTACGTTACGACTATTGCTGCTAAATGTACTTATTTGAAAACTAATTAATTCAAAATTCATTCAAATTTTTTGCATATAAAGAAGAATTTAGTCTGACATTAAACGTTGAAGGCACCTTGGGTATTATAGATAATAACGCTTTCGGTCAACGTATATACCTCAAGCGTTATTATCCTTATAATACCCTTGGTACCTTAATAACTATTATCTCACTTTTCGGCTTTAAAATAGGTTCTTTTAAAATAGAAACAAAATAAGTCCTTTTAAAATAGTTAAACGAAAGACAAAAATAGATATACATAAATCTAATTTATAGATAAAGAATAGATTATTCTCGAAAATGCCAATACCCAAACAATAGGTAGGTATAAACTCTTTCAAACATTCAAAAGTAAAGCGATTAGAAAAATTGCAATTTGGCATTATATAGTGGCCTCTAAGGCTAGCACTCCACTTACGATTTGTAGTCGCAGCGACAAAAACATAGCTGTCGCAGAAAATCTAGAGTCTAAAAAATTAGTCGCTGTTTGCAGAATCTCGAATTGAATGCTACAAGGATCTAACATCAGTTTTAAGATGTTTTTTAATCTAGAGAAAAAGAAGAAGTCAAGACGTCAAGATGTCAATTAATACTTTATGCGAGAAACATAAAAACGATGTTGATGAAACCAAAGAGAACTTGCATAATGAAATTACCCATTTTGTAACGTTATGCCAACATTTGAATAAACATCATACAATTTATGAAAAATTTGATTCTTACAGGATGTAAAGGCAACTTTTTTCAATATTTTAACTTTACTGCAAATTTATTTGACGATACCAATTTCTAATGCGTCAAGCGAGCGGTCTTTTTCGACTTTAAAAAGAATAAAAACATATTTAAGGTCAAATTTGGGTCAAGAAAACCTAGACGCATTATCACTATACCTATATTGTATATAGAGAATGAAGAACTGGAGAAACTGAATTGTGATAATATTATATGGCAGTTTGCGAATGCCAAGTCAAGAAAAAAAGTGATTTAATTTTTGTCTTTATGCATTTTTTAGAATGTTTTTTTGCTTGTCATATGTCATAAGTTTGCTATTCTTCTTGCTTGTTTAAAAAAATATTTCATGGATTTTACAATAAACCTTTATAGTTAATGCATGTGTTTTCTTGTTAAAAAACTGACAACGAATAGCAATGAAGGGGGCCCCTAAACCTCCAGCGAACAGGTCCCGAAGTTAGGTTAAACCGGCACTGCCCACACTTCTGTAAATATTCTAAATAACCCACTCTCATCACAGAATATTTCAGTGCGTAACCGACATGTTATACCTTACCCAAAAATCCTTTTATCCCGAACAGTAGAGGAGGCAGCTGTTGTTCGATTGCACCAGGCGGACTAGTGGCTCTAACACAATCAGCCACTGCGTCTGAAGCAGTCGTGACAAAAACCTAGAGGAGTAAACCTCGAGAATAATTCCCAACTATGGCAGTGGAAGGTATCGGGCCAAGGATATTGGAGTTGCGACGATTAAAGCACCATAAACGATCCTTTCGGGATACCTGGTGACTTTCCGGAGTAGTAAGTCTTGGCGCGGTAAAGACACACTGCTACGTTGTACGTATACAAGTTTAGAAGTTGAAAACGTCAGAGCCTCCCATTCAATAAGTTCAGTTTATAGCTTTTTATAATTTCAATAAAAGTCAGTCGTTCCAGCGAATCTGCCATGCCTTTGAAATAGCAAAACAATGTGTATTATTTGTATTTATAATCTCTCAGTGAAACTTCTACAAAGAAATTTGATATGTTAGATGGGGAGAGTGGGAGAGCATGGGGGAAGAATAAGAATAATTACCCCTCAGGTAAACGAAAAACAACTAGATACTCCGTAAATCAGTTTACATTTTAATTGAGAATATCGCTACCTTGGAAGAAAATCGTCCTATCCCAAAAAAAGTAAAAAGTGAACTACTTATGTCAGTTTATGTATATGGCTGTTCGATCTAAAAAGTGTCGTTGTTGTTAAAAAGTTAGTTCGACATTTCGCACAATATTGCAATATCTCAAAAATACAATAAAATAATACAATACTTTCTGTTAAGAATAATGGATTATTTTGAGTTGTGTCAGTCTTGGAAACAGTTTGTGTTTAAAATTAGTTTTAATATTATTTTGAGTTATGTTACTATTTTAAAAAATTAGAGTTTTAGATGGGGAGAGTGGGAGAATATGGGGGAAGAATAACTTGACCTGAGATAAACGAAAACAACTAGATATTTCGTAAACCAGTTTACATTTTAATCTTTTTTTATGTTTATTAGGCAATATGTTATAACATATAACAATAGGCACATTTTATCTGAGAAATAATGACATGAAGAGATTGTGACCAGCGCCACACATCCCTATATAGACCGGGCAGTATCGTCGCCCCCGCTAGCGAAATTATTCCGATTCGATTTTTTTGCACAAACTTACTCAAGAAGAAATGAAGAAATGTATGGAAAGACTATAATGTTAAGTGTAGTATTAAGTGATTTATACAAACAAATGTAATATTGTATATATTATAGTAGTATAGGATATAGCATTATATATAAATATGTAATAGTAATTGTAAGGAAAAATTAAATCTTTCAGCCCTAGGCCTTCACGGCCTGTTGAGCTTAATAAATAAATACTCAAAAAGAGGTCCTTATAACATATCCACAGGGTGCCGGGCGGTGCCGTGGTCGAAAAATTGTTTAAACAATTTTTTTTAAACAAATTCACAAAAATAATTTTTTCATTTCGAATAAATTTTTTTTTAGATAAATTGGCTTATTCTGTGCAAAAAAGGTCTCTTGTAATTTTTTTCTAAAATTGATTTTTGTCGAGTTATATGCGATTAAAAATTTGAAAAATGCGAAAATGGCCATTTTCAAGGCTTAATAACTCGAGTAAACATTATTATTATGAAATTCAAAAAGTGACCAAATCAAGTTTCAAACCCCTTCTTCAAGGTCCTGAAGAGATATTTGGCATTATTTTATTACAAAGCTGTTATTTTTAATTATTAACAATTAGCGCTATAGTCCAGGATGTATCCGTCGCCCCCCTTAGTGAAATTATTCCAATTCCATTTTTTTACAAAAACTCAAAACGAGGTCCGACTAACATATCCACAGGGTGCCGGGCGGTGCCGTGGTCGAAAAATTGTTTAAACAATTTTTTTTAAAACAAATTCACAAAAATACTTTTTTATTGCGAACGATTTTTTTATTATTCTGAGTAAAAAAGGTTTCTTGTGATTTTTCTCTAAAATTGATTGTTGTCGAGTTATATAGCCATTTTCGCATTTTTCAAATTATTAATCGCGTATAATTCGACAACAATCAATTTAAAAAAAAATCACAAGAGACATTTTTTTCTCAGAATGTCCCAAATTACCTAAAAAAAAATTTGTTCGAAGTGAAAAAATTATTTTTGTGAATTTGTTTAAAAAAAATTGTTTAAACAATTTTTCGACCACGTCACCGCCCGGCACCCTGTGAATATGTTATAAGGACCTCGTTTTGAGTAAGTTTCTGCAAAAAAATGGAATCGGAATAATTTCACTAACGGGGGCGACGATACATTATGGACCATAGCGCTAATTGTTAATAATTAAAAATAACAGCTTCAGGACCTTGAAGAAGGGATTTGAAACTTGATTTGGTGACTTTTTGAATTTCATAATAATAATGTTTAATCGAGTTATTAAGCCTTGAAAATGGCCATTTTCGCATTTTTCAAATTTTTAATCGCATATAACTCGACAACAATCAATTTTAGAAAAAAATAACAAGAGACATTTCTTGCTCAGAATAAGCCAATTTATCTAAAAAAAATTTGTTCGAAATAAAAAAATTATTTTTGTGAATTTGTTGAAAAAAAATTGTTTAAACAATTTTTCGACCACGGCACCGCCCGGCACCCTGTGAATATGTTAAAAGGACCTCTTTTTGAGTAAGTTTGTGCAAAAAAATCGAATCGGAATAATTTCGCTAGCGGGGGCGATGATACTGCCCGGTCTAATAGAGATAATATTAAATTACTGTATTACATATATTAACTTAGCTACTGTAACAATATTAATATCTGTGCGGTAAATACATTTTAATCGAAAATATAAATTCTCCCCTTCATCCTAGGAATAACCTTCATAAAATAATAATCACACCCAATATTGTTAGTAAAATTCTTTTATAAGTAATTCCATGGTAAATCATGACAACAAACCGGGAAAAAATCGTGATAACTCCCTAAAATATTGTAAGTATTTAGATCTTATATTTAGTTTACTCTCAATATTAACATCAAACCCTAATTTTATACGTATATGATTTTAAATATGTAATACATTAATAATATATCCTCGATATGTTATTGATTTAATAAAAGTAGTATTTTCTTTTAAGTGACTTCCTTCTTTTAATGTTGGTAACAGTTGGTTTAGTTTAACATAATAAGTGATTGATTGATCATTCTCGTAGATTGATTGCATAAATCTGTGCCTATGGAATATACCTATAGGTATATTTTCATAGTATAATAAAAATGTTTAAATTTCCACCAATACTGAAACGTCTCTCCAATTTAGACCCGACTGTGTACCAGGTACTTATAGCCCGCAGCCTAGGTTATGTCTTGCCCTTACCCTACCTCTCTCCTGTGTTGTTGTTCGCCAGGAAAGGTATTTTAGTTACTATGTCCTGATCCAACGATTACGTTGCTCACGTTTTCCCTTGATCTGTAATTTCTCGTTCTTGCCTTCCCCCTTCTAACAATGTGCGAAGGAAGGACGTCTATTGTACCTCCAGCGTCTTCATAGCTGCTGTTGATGTTTATCTTAGAACCCTTATGATTCCACGGCTAGGAATCCCTCGCGGCCTGTTTAATTTAAGGATAGTACTTTTTTATACATGTTCGACCACCATACCAGTCATGCATATGTAATTGTTGATTTTAGAACTGTTGAATACATTCAATATAGCATGTCTGATTTTAATCCCACATTTTTCCATATGTACGTCAGTACGTCTGGCTACCATTAACGTAGTCACCGCTATGTTGGTTATTTTATCTGCCGCTTTTAAGTAATCCTCGGGTCGAATATTACTTTACTCACTCCCGGCGTACTTTACTCACCAGATTTAGATTTGTACTTGCTTTAATAGGTCCTAATTCCCCTAATTTCCACCTTTTGAAAAATTTCATAATTCTGCACTCCTAGGGGCTTGTGTTAAGCGCTACATTTGATGAGCTTATCATATGCACAGCTCAGGAAATCATGTCTATTGTTACTGTGTCTTGCTATCAGCCCATCCATAACCAGATTCCACAAGATGAAAGACTCCACTATGTGAGCAGCCTCTCGTTAGTTATAGTCCAGAAAGCCACTGCGCATCCGCTAGGAAAAATATTCTGATTCGGATTTTTACACAATCTTACTCAAAAAGGACTCCTTTTAACAAATTTGCATGTTGCCAGGACCAAAAGGTGGTCAAAAATTTTTAAACGTTTTTTTTTGTTTTTTTCCTAAAATTATTTTTTTTTGCATGAAAAAAAGTTTTTTTAGGTTTTTTGGATCATTCCAAACAGAAAAGGTCTTTAGTGACTTTTCTCTAAAAATGATAGTTTTTGGCATATAAGCGATTAAAAATTGAAAAATTGCGAAATCGGCCATTTTTAACCCTCAAAAACTATGTGAAAAACTGAAAATTTGAATGTTGCCGAGGTAGGTAGATATTCTTTAAACATCGATTGATGAAATCCAGAAGAGTTTTTTGCAATACAATATTCAAAACTCCTTTGTTTTTTAATTGTTAATCAAGCGTGCGCGACACTATTTTCCACCGACAGTATGGTGCAAATGAAAGGAATAAATTCGTTATTTCGTAAACCGGCGACTTTAAGGAAAAATCCCGAAACAGGTCGATTTTTATTTTTAAGTTATGATATTGTGGCATATATGGTATACTAGTGACGTCATCCGTCGGGGCGTGATGACGTAATCGATGAGTTTTTTAAATGAGAATAGGGGTCATGTGGTAGCTCATTTAAAAGGTTCTTCAATTCTCTATTCAGTAATGTAAACATTTACATTATTATTTATACAGGGTGTCCTTCTACTTCTTTTATTGTCAAATAATTTAATTTAATAAGAATTTTTTGGACACCCTGTATAAATAATTATGTAAATGTTTATTGAATAGATAATTGAAAAACCTTTCAAGTGAGCTAGCACACGACCCCTATTCTTATTTAAAAAAATCATCGATTACGGCATCACGTCCAGATGGATGACGTCACTAATATACCATATATGCCACAATATCATAACTTAAAAATAAAAATCGACCTGTTTCGGGATTTTTCCTTTTAAAGTCGCAGGTTACGAAATAACGAATTTATTTCTTTCATTTGCACCATACTGTCGGTGGAAAATAGGGTCGCGCACGCTTGATTAGCAATTAAAAAACAAAGGAGTTTTGAATATTGTATTGCAAAAACTCTTCGTAATTTCATCAATCGATGTTTAAAGAATATCTACCTACCTTGGCAACATTTAAATTTTAAGTTTTTCACATAGTTTTTGAGGGTTAAAAATGGCCGATTTCGCAATTTTTCAATTTTAAATCGCTTATTTGTCAAAAACTATCATTTTTAGAGAAAAGTCACTAAAGACCTTTTCTGTTTGGAATGATCCAGAAAACCTAAAAAACTTTTCTCCATGCAAAAAAATAAATTTTAGGAAAAAAACAAAAAAAAAACGTTTAAAAAATTTTTGACCACCTTTTGGTCCTGCCAACATGCAAATTTGTTAAAAGGAGTCCTTTTTGAGTAAGATTGTGCAAAAAATCCGAATTAGAATATTTTTTCTAGCGGATGCGCAGTGGCTTTCTGGACTATTATGCTGGCACTGTATCCCTCAGTAACGTTGCGTATACAGTGGAACCTCGATTATCCGTCTCTCTATTAACCGTCACCTCTGTTAACCGTCAGGATTCATATATAAGTTATATTGTACAGTGGTACCTCGACATACGAGGGTAATTCGTTCCGTAACCTTGCTCGTATGTCAAATTGCTCGTATGTCAAAGCAATTTTCCCCATTGAAATTAACCGAAATGTCATTAATCCGTTCCATTCCCAAAAAACCACCTTAGTTGTTTTTGTTAAGTGTTTTTAAATAAGAAAAATGTTTTTACAAGAAGAAACATTTATTTATAAGTAACAAAAAATACATACATATTCTGTAAAAACAAAAGAAAAAGTGAGGTGCTTACGGAAGCGCTTAATTTTCGTCAGTGGTCTTCGCTTTCTTCGTCACACTTTGCTCATTTTCATCTGCAGCTCGTTTAAAAAAACTGTCCAAAGAGGTTTGTTTCTTCCTCCCTTTCATAAATCGCTCGTGCCTTCTCACATATGATGCTTTGTGTCAAGGTTCCTCCTTGAAGCTGCTTCTCTGTCACCCATACCATCAGTAGTTTCTCCATCTTTTCATGGAGAGAAGTCCGGAGCTTGGAAATTATTGTAACGCCCTTAGCTGGCATTATACCCTTTATCACCTCCTTCAAGTTAGAAGTAGGTAGTCAAAAAGAGGCATGAATTTTAATAAAAACGGTTCCTCGTATCTCAAATTTTGCTCTCATCTCAAAGCAAAACATCGCTCGCTCGGCGGCTCGTATCTCAAAACACTCCTATATTGGGGCGCTCGTATATCGAGGTACCACTGTATACATAAGTAAAAATTTAGTCATCAATTCATTTTGTTTGAGCATTGCGATATGCCAAACGAAATTCGTTGAAATGTACATGTACAGTTATGCCACCACCGCATTTTTTTATGTAAATAATTTTTGTTCTTATCCAGGGCTCTGGATTAAATTGCAATTTAAATAGGTAAGGATAAATGATACCGTGCTTTTAGAGTTCTATTTTTTGAATCGCAAGCCGAAAATGAAAACGCACAGCACAATAATTATAAGCATTAATTAGTCGATATCTGTATGTCACCATAATTCAGTGTGTCACCATAATACTATGAATTTTTTAATGTTCTGTTAACCGTCTTTTCGATTATCCGTCATACCCTTGGTCCTGTGCCCTGACGGATAATCGAGGTTCCACTGTATTGTATATACTTAGCAGGATTCTCCCCATCTGCAGTTTATTTTGTCTATTCCTTTTAAATCAAAACGGGAACTGGTGTATGTTTTCAAAAACTGATAGTGTGTAAATAAATTTATTAAAATCAGCTAAGTACTTTCAGCATTTTTAATGCCATCATCAGAGCTATCCTATAAAAAGACTAAGTTGAAGAATCTTATTCGTAAAAAATTATAAAGTGAAACTTACGTCTTATAGTTGTAACTACCTCAAATGAAGAGAAAACTTTGAACAAACACATTCTACTATTAAAAATTAACCCAGGGATCTAACCAATGGTCAGGGTAAAACCCTTAAATGTATAAAATATCACATTTAATGTGTTTTAAAAAATGGCTACCATTTTTACAATCAACAGCTGTTACTGACAATATGCAAAGACGACAGGATGCGGACGGAAACAAAAGTTCCTAGCGTCATCTGTGTTATTAAAATTACTTAAAAATTAAAAAAAACTAAGTTGTCATATGTAGGTTACTAATTGGTTTGAAGTTAGAAGTTAATATGAAATTCTAAAGTTAAATTTAAATAACAATTGTTAAGTTTAAAGTAAAGTTAAATGTGAAATTATCAAAATTATCAATATATTATTAAAATTTAAACAAACAGTCAGTTCTGACCAAATATAGAAGTGAGATAGATGAAAAACCAAGGAGATGCACCGTTGGAAAAGCTCAGAGTTCCAAAGCTGTTTCTTTAAGAACAATATTATTATTAAATTAAGCCAAATCGAAAATATTTACTTATTTGTAATCAATGAAAGAAAATTAAAATTAAAATTCAAATTATTCCTTTTAGACGAATCGCCCATGTGATTTCTTTGTTGAGAGTCCTACGTCCTCTAACGTGCCTATCGAGCTATTTGTCTAGAGTTTTCAGTGCATTATTGACCTCAAGGACATACCATTCGTCCAGTTTGATCAAAGACGATTTGCATAACGTTAAGATGGAAGAACTAAACAAAGATTTTAAGCTAATAAAAAGTTAATCATGACATTTAACGTGTTAAAGTATGGATTGAGTCGGAAGTGAATACGTTTATACACGAAAACTTTCTCATTAAAAAGTGATTTAAAAATTCAGATACATATAGGTATATTATGTTGTATAAAAATTGTAAAAAACAGTCACGTCTCCCTGATAAGTTTAAAATTATACCAATTATGCCACTATTATACGTCTAACAAGCAAACTACATGAGAGTTGCTGAACTATTTCAAGAAAATATAATTTCCTTTCTCCCTTACGAGTAAGTACGGTATTTAATTGCACTAATATAAAGTAAACATATTCTTTTATATTTACGGTTTATAAAAAACTGTGCTCTGTATACCTTACAGATATTAAGAAAAGGATTAAAGAAATTAAAGGATTTTAAAGAGTAATAGTATTAATATTTCTACACAAGGACAGGTGTAAGACAAGGTGGTGTTCTGAGTCCTTTGTTATTTATCACTCTAATGGACGAAATTGCAAAAGAATGCAGGGGTAAGGTAAAAAGAACTAGGGTTGGGGTGTATAAACTTCAACAAGTTTTCGTGTCAGAGTTGATATATGCCGATGACCTGGTTATTGTGGCAAAATCAGAAAAAGACTTGCAAGTAAATGTGAATGTTTGGAATGAAGCCTTTAAGAAATTTGGGATGAGAATAAATATTGAAAAAACAGAAGCTTTAGTAATATCGAAAACACAAGAAAATATAAATGTTAAGTTGAATAATGAGACCATTACACAAGTTGAGGACTTCAAGTATCTAGGATCAACAATGAATGGGCAAGGAAATATAGAACCAGAAATAAACAGCAGGGTAATGAGTGCAACAAAATTATACTATGCACTAAATAAAAGTTTTATTAGGAAGAAAGAAGTAAGCCTGAAAACAAAAATGAAAGTATTTCAAACCGTATACGAGCCGGTGCTACTCTACGGTAGTGAAACGTGGACAGTGAACGACAACATCCGTAGTAAAATCCAAGCATGCGAAATGCGATATTTACGTGCGGTATCCGGGGTGACCAGACGTGATCGTATAAGAAATGAAGACATACGTGAAAGGTGCGGTGTTGGAAGGACCTTAGACAGACTTGAAACGAAACAGTTATCGTGGTTCGGACATATGACGAGAATGAGTGAAGGTAGAACTGTAAAGAGGGTATGGAAAGCGGCATCTGACAACAAACGACGAAGAGGCAGGCCAGCAAGAACGTGGAATGCAAATATTGGAAAGGCTTGCGGAAAAAGAAATATTGGGTGGAGAGAAGCAGAAAGACTAGCTACCGACCGAAAGGCATGGAGACGTCTCATTTCTCCACTTACCTCGACACCGTAAGGTACAAGAGGACGGCTTAAGTAAGTAAGTAAGTATTAATATTAAATCAGCTGTAAGAGCCTATTAACAGTCCCGGATTAAGAATCTTGAGGCCCCAAGGCAACCCAAGCTAGGAGGCCCTCCATCTCTGTGTTAAGTCTATTTTGTGCCACTGTCGAACGGTTACAGTTTTTGTTTTTAATAATTTTCATTTTTTAAAATGTTCGTTCGCCTGTTGCATTTGTAATCATTAGCGTAAGAGAAATCTTACAAGCTACTGACAAATTTCGAAACGTCGATTTGAACCCAAAAAGGCTGTGAAGTATGAATAAATTGTTTTCGCTACCAGTCCTGAAGATGGACTATAAAATATTTGAACTGCAATAGTTCATCATAAATTTCAGGTTCAATATAATCAGTATAGTTTTCATGTAGTTTTGAAGCACATTTCTTTATTTGAGTATCACTCAGATTTGGAAAAACACATAAAACACCATATTATACTGAGTTACTGACTCATACGCTGTCAACTGACGACTCAGCTCAATAATTAGCTTATCCAAAATTGGTAGATTCGTTTCAACCTCTAACTTTTCTCCACCCTGTAGAAATTGCTCGCGTTTGTTTGCTCTCGTCAGCAGAGTATTGTAGATTGCAGACCTTCTGCTCGTAGTAAGCAAAATGATCTCTTTGGAATTTTAAGAACTCCAAAAGTGAATCTAGAAGCTGAACTGCAGTTTTAGGTTCAATATCTTCTCTCTGTAATGATTTACAGACAGCGTTGATACGTTCTAAAATTGTTGCCCAAAACTCATTAATTATGAGAGTTTCTTTTTTTGACATTTCTCTCAACAAACACTTAGCTTCATGAACTGTTTCAGCTTTCTGATTAGAGTCTTCAGCAAGAGTATGAAGAGCAGATTTGAAAGCGATGTAACCTTTAGACAAAGGTCTTGTTGCATGTGTCCTTGCAGTCTGTTTTGTGCTGATTATTCTTTTAAGGTCTAGATAGTGGTGAATGAGATCGCTTAGTGGAGTTTCATTTAAGCATTTGATCATAACTTCACAACGGTGGGTAGAGGCTGAAAAAAAGTTGTACACGGACTAAATAAACACTAAATACGATATTCCATTTGAGGGAGAATACGTTAGTCAATCTCTTTTAATTTTTGTTCCACTGATATGTTTACGAATATGTCAACCCCGTTTATGCCGAAAACTATGCATCCTACCAAAAAACTTGTAAAATAATTGTTTGCTTAGAATGACCGAAAGAATACAAAAACATGTTTTGTTTTGCGAAAAATCGCTGTTATGTGATTCCTTAAGTTCTTTGTTTATAACAATCTTATCGACATCCGGATCGACTGTTACCCAAAAAATTCGTGTTCTACGGGTCAAAATACATAAAGAAAACTTGGGTAAGTCCATCTGAATTAAGGAGGCCGTTGTACCCCTACTGGCGACAGGACTATATTGTATTCCGTAATCCAATTCGTAAAAATATATTAAATTTATCTCTAACTTGAATTTCTAACTTAGTTTCGGTTTCTGGTTCTTTAACTTCTTGAACTGGAATAGAGCTGCCGTTACATGTTTTTTATCTTCTTCAGTTACGGAAGCTATGTTTCTCTCAGTTATTTCTATTTCATCACGTGCATTTTTATTGGTTGCAGCTTCACTCGCTATGGATTTCAGTGTGAAACTGAGTTTAAATAAGTTTTGGTTCTTTTTTACATTTTGTTTAAGGATCTTTCTCCTGATTTTTCTTGTGTTTTTCGGCTCCACACTCGAATGCGTTTTCTTATTTCCATCTAGTACTGTTCCTTCTACGAAATCGCATTCGTTAGCGATTTATTCTCACAACATAGACTTTGTATGTAATCAAAAGTATGCATTCTAATGTAGTTTTATAAGTTCACCATCACTTTTAGAGTATTGCGCAATATTTGAATTTTTCAACATAATATGATTTATAGTTTTTATTTAATGCTTATTATTATTTTTTCGTTTTTGGCCCTGCGAGGCCCCCTTTGGGGCCTAGGCCCCTAGGCAACTGCCTACTTTGTATATTGGTTAATCCGGCACTGCCTATTAACATTTATCAACATATTTTCGGTTTATATATATTCGGTTCATACATAACCTATGTATGTTCGAAAAAAAATTATATATTAAAAAAAAAGATTAAAAAAAATAATAATAAAAAAATATATTAAAAAAAAATTAAAAAATAAATAAATAAATAAATAAATAAATAAAAAATAAAAAAAAATAAATAAATAAATCACTAAGAGGTTCTAAATCTCCGCGAGGATGAATCGGATTTAGTTCTTACCGTAGTGAAAACAAAAAAAAATTAATATAGTTGTATTTATTAACATAATAAGTAGGCATAGTAAGTAGGCATTGTTATTTGTAAGCTTTATTTTTTATTATTCTTTATTTTTAAGTGTATACTGGGCAATTTTATACTTATGAACGAATAATAATTTTATATGTAGTTACGTGGCTACAGGTTCTGAACCAAGGCCAGAATCAAAACAAAAAAAAAAATATTTTCGGTTCACATATACAGCCGCATTAAAAGGACAATCCTGTTGCCGTGGAAGTGGTGACTTTGATAGCTACTGGAATAGATTTTTGTGTTAGGCTGCTTCTTCATTGGATCCGTATTTCTCCGATCCGAACCGATCCGTTCCGATCCAATCCGACGTTGGATTGAAAACAAAATCACGGTATTAAATGGCTGCACCTACATTGGATCCGTATTCCCCCGCTCCGATATCGGGCATTTGATAGGAGAAGCCACAGCAGAGAAGCAGTTCGACGTCGGCCGATATCGGATCGGAGAAATACGGATCCAATGTAAATGCAGCCATTTAATACCATGCGTTTGTTTTTTAATCCGACGCATCGGATCGGAGAAATACGGATCCAATGTAGGTGCAACCTTTAGGGGAAAGTAGCAAAATGTCGCTTTTCAAAATTTTCAATGTGTTTTAAATGTATTCATTTTTTCCGAATTCTGAGAAAACTAATAAATATTTTTGAAAAACTGAAACTTAGAATGAAAGATTACATTATTACTGAGAGCCAAAAGATTCCTAGATTTTATGTAACACATTTCCAAGAAAACACGTTTAGAGTGATTTGTTTCTTTTGCCAAAATAAAGGAACCCTCGAAATTGAACTCATGTTTCAATGTTATAGCATGTTCTGTTAGTGAATATGCATTTATTTCATTAACCTTTATGTCTCTACTATGAGAGATAGTCCTACTGTGAAAATTACGAAAGGTTTACCCAATATACACGTTGTTACAATTGAAACAAGGCATAGAATATACAACATTCGAAGATTTCTGTGTAGTGAAGGGATCCTTGGTTTTTGTGGATAACTTAGACACCGTTTTCACATTACTTGTTCTAATTTTTAAGCCATCCACACACAAGAATTTTCTATTAATTTTCAGGACGTTAAAATTATGGTTATTTCGACATTGACATGGTGTTGGAGACTTTAGCTTCGAAATCTTCATGGAGATTTTAAGTTTTGAAATGTTGTGCTCCTGTGAGATGAGATAAAGCCACACGTGCGGAAGTTATATGCCAAGATGGAAATAATCGAATTTATATCGACTATAAAATAAAAAAAGCCTGAATACTTTACAATATTTTACAACGAAATAAAAAACATACATTTCGCAACAGAGTTTAACATAATAAATAAAAAATTAAATCAAATCGTTAAATAACGTTAAAGCGAGAAAACATAACAAATAAAACCTTAGAGGGCTGACTATTGTTTAGTATATCTTGGTTTTCTACATACATACATAATCGATTGCCTCTTTTACCCATAGGTGTCGAGGTTTCTTCCTTTATATGCTACCCTCTGAAAATTTACGCCTTTTCTTCCTATCTGCTGCTAAAACTTTTGCTTCTTGCCACGATGTTCCTCTTTTCTTAAGCATTTCGTTTAGACTAGTGTTCCAGCTTTTCCTTGGTCTACCCCTCGTGCTTTTACCCACTGCTTTGGCCTCTCATGCTATTTTCACTTGTCTGTCACCACTCATTCTTATCATATGTCCAGCCCATTTTAACTTATTTTCTTCCACTTTTTCGTTGAGCGACTTTAGTTCATGTCATATCTTCGTTTATTCTTTTGTCTTATCTTCTTGCTCCCACGACTTTTCTTAAGTGTCTCATTTCTGTAGCTTGTAATATTTTGCTTTGTGTGTCATTCAGTACCCAGTTTTCTGCCCCATATATTTTAATTGGCATATATATACGGTTTTATAGACTGTCATTTTGGTTTTACTCGATATTTCCTTTTTGTTTAGGAAATTTTTTTAGGAAATTTTGGTTTTCTACCTAAAATATATTTGAGTATTTTGCTTTCTATGCACACTTTCAGCTCCATACATGAGTTGTAACGTATTCAATTTTGTTTCAAAATTATATTAAAATTGTATTAAACCGACCCTGAAACAGTCAACACAAAAAACTACAAACTTCCTGTAAAACGTAACTCAATCTCTTTTCTGGCCGTTATGCTATGATTTTTGTTTTTCTTTTACAATTTGAAGCAATTATGGCATTAGTTAGTGCACCATTTAATTTTCTTTAATCATAAATTTACTACACAATATAATCAAATTAAAATCCAGTCGAAAGTGTTGAAAGCATGATTGCAAAGAACGTTTTTCCTCGTTTCTATTAGGAACGCTTGACTTTTTCTGGAAACACGAATTCATTAGGAATGTAGGGCCGTTTGTACAGCTATTTTTTATGGTGAAGAGTAACTATAAATTAGATATTTTATTTCTGAAAGGATCAGCATGAATTTATTTCGTTGTATTTATAAGTGCTACTACATATTTGATTATTCATCATAAATATTATTATTAAAAAAGTAATCTTTCTCCAGGCCTTCTTTGGTATTCCCCTGCTATTCCTCATAGAAATCCAGGGATCAGCAGTTATTTTTACTGGGTCATTAACGTCTCGACGTTAAACATGCCCACACCATCTTAATCTATGTTTTTTCATTTTGGCATCAATTGGTTCCACCCCTAGACTCCCCCTAATGTAATCAGAGTTTTAATTTTAAATTTTTTTGTCATTCCGCCCATGGCGCTTATCCATCTAAGTATTCTGATTTTACGTCACATGCATTCGTTGTTCCTCTTTCTTTTAAACTGCCTAACGTTACTATAGTGCCACTTTTGTAAAGTTCAAGTCGTGATACGATCATGTTCATTAAGCTATTCATACTGCTGGGAGAACGAGGAGAGAAATCCTCTAAACATATCTAAAGATAAAAAATGTATACCCATTTTCAATTTCTTTGCAACATGAAAATGCAGCAGCTGCATAATACTCTGGTTAAATCGGAGAGTGCAGGAAGAGTCTATACCGGTTTCGGAGGTCTTTCCCCCTCATCAGTAGTCCCATATCCTCTTCTCTCCGATTTCTCCACGTATCACACTTTGGGCTATTTCCGAATTGCAAAGAAAGAAATGTCACGGATGAACTAGAGCCATCTACCGAAAAACAAAGTAAGTTATAAATCGAAGTAGCGCAGAAAACGACAATAAATATCGTCTAAATACCACCAGATTGACAACAGGTGGAATAATTTCTTTGGTTACAACTCCTGAGATTTTCAAAATTTATAAAGCAAACAGGATACCGAAGAAATTAAGATGAGAAAATTTTAAATAATTCACAACTCATCTGCTCAGCGTGGCAAGTTCCAACAAGAAAGATTCCTTAATACTCCTACAAAAGAGTAAATGAATTAAAAATGTATAAACATTTTCAATTTCTTTGCAACACGAAAATGCAGCAGCTGCATAATATTCTGGTTAAATCGGAGTTTGCAGGAAGAGTCTATACCGGTTTCGGAGGTCTTTTCCCCCTCATCAGTAGTCCCATATCCTCTTCTCTCCTATTTCTCCACGTATCACACTTTGGGCCTTTCCGAATTGCAAAGAAAGAAATGTCACGGATGAACTAGAGCCATCTACCGAAAAACAAAGTAAGTTATCAATCTAAAGATATTCAAAAGGAATGTCTATCGTTCTAGCATTCAGAATGCTGTTCTGCACGACTGATCAGCCCTGGATTCGTTCCCTGCTGATCTTCCTCCCACGCCCATCACAGAAACATGAAATAAGTAAACGTTTAGAAAGTCTTCAAATGTTTGTTTATAATATATTTTCATTTAAAAAGATATATATTTTCAAAGGAAAAAAAATTAAAACTGAGATCAAAAGCTTGCCGTTAACCGTTAGAAAAAAAAATAAACATAGTACTCAATATAGTTCTCTTCCAGCGAAAATAAGCAGTCCTCCCTTCTCGGTAAAGGTTCCTGGGTCCTGGAAAATTACCCATCCGAGCTACATTTTTTGATGTCAGTACCCACTGGCAAAATTCGAGCCCAATGTAGTGAATAAATTTGACTTAAATTGCAAATGTCAGATCTGTTATTAAGTGCCTCAGGGTGTTTCAGTATGTAACACATTTCCAAAAATTGTCTTTTTATATAGTTACTTTCATTGCAAAGGATCTTAACTTTATCAAAATCAGTCTTATGTTTAGAAATAATAACATACTGGGCGGGGGCACAAAAGAGTTTCGATAAATTAATATCACTCCAGCGAGAGGTTAATCCACCTTTGAGTGAGCTCCCAGTCTGACCTATACAGCCATTCAGCACAAGGGATATGGTATACAAAGTTCACTTGTTCCAAAGGGGACAAGGGTGTTTTATGAATAGTTCTAGAGAACACATTTTTAACCGTTTTAACATTTTTATAGCTACTTTAACATATTTATTATTATATTTAAACAATTTAATCAGTTTCTCAGTAACTTGAGGGAAATAGGGTTAAGAAGAGTGGTGGAAAGTTGGAGTCACATGTGTAGTAGTTTGCAGAACTGTATTATTAACTGTATTATTTGAGCTGGATATTAATTGGTCACCATTAGGTAAATCATTTAAGGAAGAATCGTAACTATGAGAAAAAAATATTTGTTGATGAGGGAAGAAAGATAGGAATTCTCATCAAGAATACTTCTGAGTAACAGAAGGGAGTCTCTTCGATTAACTGCATGTGTCAGTCTACATATATAGCCTGAAGCTTAGAGCTTGAATTAGATTTATTTTATATTTGAAAGGGTGACAAGAATGGTAATTGAGAAACCTGTTAGAGGCCATTGGATTCCTATATCAACTTGTAATTAAAGTGTTCTTCACTTTAAATTAAGACCTTAAGATCAAAATCAGACCTTCTGATAACACTCATGTATAAGAACGGAATATTCTCAACTTTTGGGGTCCTCAACTTTTTAGCTTTAGGTACTCTCACAAAAGCTTTCAATATCACCAAATCCCAGTTATAGATCGTTACCTCTGGATAGTGCTCTGATAATAGGTTAATTATTGGTAACTATATAATCGATTGTACATACTTCTTCACTTTCCAAAGCCGCTGTGTGTTGGGTTGTTTCTGATTCAACAACCAATCTTAATGTTTTCCAACATATTTTCACACAATTTGGTTATATTGCTAGAGGTATAGAAATTCCCCTATAATTGTTATAGTCTTATAATAGCCCTTGTTGTTTTCACCCAATTTTGCAAAAATGTGAAAACTTTGAATTATTCACGTCCGTCTGTCCGTCTATCTGTCTGTGAACAAAACTCCTCCGTCATTATACCACGTAGAATAACAAATGAGGTGTCAAATGAAAGCATATAATCCAAGGATGGTACTAAAGGTAATAAATTTGACCTAGGCTGTCTGTCCGTCTGTCCGTCCGACCACGAAAATAACTCTTTTGTCATTAAACCAGGTAGAATGACGAATGAGGTGTCAAATGAAAGCTTAAAATCCAAGGATGGTACTAAAGGTGAGAAAGACCTAGGCTGTCTGTCCGTCTGTCCGTCCCACCGCGAATATAATTCCTTTGTCATTATACCAGATAGAATAACAAATGAGGTGTCAAATGAAAGCATTTAATATAAGGATGGTACTAAAGGTGAGAAATTTAAGCTAGGCTGTCTGTCAGTCTGTCTGTCCGACCGCGAATATAACTCCTCCGTCATTATACCAGGTAGAATGACGAATGAGGTGTTAAATGAAAGCTTATAATCCAAGGATGGTACTAAAGGTGATAAATTTGATCTAGGCTGTCTGTCCGTCTGTCCGTCCGACCGCGAATATAACTTCTCTGTCATTATACCAGGTAGAATGACAAATGAGGTGTCGAATGAAAGCTTATAATCCAAAAATGGTACTAGAGGTGAGAAATTTGACCTAGGACTTCTGGTTTTAGAAAAGCTACCAGAAGTACTGTTTTAAAGTCACCGGAATAGTAAAAGTGATATATTATTCGACGTGCCTTCGCAAGTCGAGAATAAATATATTCCGGACTGTCTGTCTGTCCGTCGGCAAATACAACTCCTCCGTTAATAATACAGATAGAATAACAAATGAGGTGTCGAATGTAAGCTAGTCGAATATAAGTTATAACCCAAGGATGGTAATAAAGATGAGAAATTTGACATCAGATTTTCGGTTTTAGAGTTGCAACCGTAAGTACTGTTTTAAAGTCACCGAAATAGCATAAGCGATATATTATTCGACGTGCCTTAGAAAGCTGAGAAAAAATGTAAAGTTTTGGTTTTAATATCATTTCCGGTTAAAAAGTTCTAACCAGAAGTGCCATTATAGTCGCAGAAATAGTACATGTAACACATCAATCGAAGCGTATTGAAAAGTTGAGTTTGAGTCTTTAGTTCTGGTTTTGAAATAATTTCTCTTTAAACAATGATGACCCAAAGTTTAGTAAAAATGACTCAAAATTAGTAAACTCGTATATACATCGACGTAAAGTTACACGAAGGGTTCAAATATCGACTTCCAGTTCTAATTTCGATTACTTTGGGTGAAAACCTAGGACTTACGAAGTCAAATTATATAGTTGTTACCTCTGTAAATAGGCACTATTATACCTAATTGTCATTCTTGTGCCTTTATTTTTCCCATTCTTTGTTGTTTTTTAAAAACAATTTGGTTGTACATTTTCGCAGAATTTTTTAAAATAATCTTTCTTGAGAACGATTTCCTGAGTGAAAATCAAAACGTCAAACATTGTTTAGTTAAAAATGTAATTTTCAATATAATAACCAATATTTGGAAAGTAATACGCAAACCAACCACTACATTATAATAGAAAGGCAACAAAGTCTGAACGCTAACTTGTTCGTGAGAATACATCGATAGCCTTTTCGGTCAATTTCATATATCCAGAGCGTTTTAGGATATTGAAAAATGAGAGCCCCTTGGGACCGATACATCGTCCATCGTCGGCCGACAGAAAAGATAGCAGTAATACAAAAGGCACAGTGACGGACTTAATCAAAAATATTAGTTTTTAAGATGTTACACTTTTTTAGAAAGCAATTTATTCAACATAAACAATATTACAATTAGTACGGGATCCGAATCTAGGTCGACCTTCATCCATCTGTTTTCCGGATGAAACATTTTTGTTTCATTAAATTTCATATACAGGGTGATTGATTAGTAGGGTAAAGCTAAATAGCTCCGCTATAGTAATAGATAGCAATAAAAGTTAATAACAAAAATTTTAGCCACCTTTGAGCTTCACATTACAAAATTAGTTAGAATGTTACAGGGTGTTCGATAACACAGTGGCAGACCAAACTTATTTTTTTTTAAATGGAACATCCTATATTTTATTTTAAATTCGAAATCCTGTTAACTTCTTTATCACAAAAATATAAAGGTTTGTAATGTTATACGGGGTATTTACAAAGTGATAACCAATTTTGTATGAAAATCGTAACAAGTTCAACTCCCTGTGTAAATAAAAATAAGCACAACAGCAATTGTTTATTAATGCCATATTTTTTTATTTATTGTCAAAATTTTTAAGAATTGTTGATATTGCTAATTTTTTTATATCAAATACAGGGTGAGTCAAAACGCAAGTACCTACATTATTTTCTCAGTAATGTTAAATGGAACACCCTGTATTTTATATCATTATTGAAAAGTAACATTAACGTACTTTAATTTTTATATAACATTCTCTATGCCCAAATTTATTAGTGTTCGAGATATTTTCATTTTTCAGAGCAAATTATTTTAGGTGTTTAAATTTATCTAAATTTTAAGTGAGCCATGACTGAATTGACAATTGAAGATTACCGATTATCAATCCGGTAATCAATGTAACACTGTAGCAAATAAAGAAATAAAAATAATCTATTAGTAATACATTTTACAAACAAAAACACAACCACTTCATGCAACATTTTTGAAACAATTAAAAACTATCTTTTTATGTAAATGCAACAAATAAACAAAGAAAATTAGTAATAAATTTTACAAAAAAACACACAAACACAAAATACAATATTTTGTGAAGACAATTAAACACTACTTTTGTATGTAAATGTAACAATGTAACAAATAAAGAACGAAACATAATTTATCAGTAATACATTTTGCAAAAAAACATGTTTGAAAAAATTAGAAGCTACTTTTAATAAAATATTTTTAATATTTAATTACATAAGGTGTTCAAAATTATCTCCTAACACATTTATGTACGCCTAAAAACGATCATTGAATGAGCTACTTACTCTACGGAGCATTTGTAAATTAACACATCGAAATACACTTTGTATTCTATTTTTCATCTCATCCTTTGTTGTTAGAGGTATTTTATAAACTTTATTATTAACGTGACCCCAAAAAAATCAGTCCAGTTTATTAAATTTTAGTGATTTGGGTGGCCACGCTACTGGTCCATTGAAAAATGAAAATATCTCGAAAACTAATAAATTTAGACATAGGGAATGTTATCTAAAAATTAAAGTACGGTAATGGTACTTTTCAATAGTGATATAAAATACAGGGTATTCCATTTAAAATCACTGAGAAATTAATGTACTTGCGTTTTGACTCACCCTGTATTTGATATAAAGAAAATTAGCAATACCGACCATTCTTGAAAATTTTGATAATAAATTAAAAAATATGGCATTAATAAACCATTGTTGTTTTGCTTATTTTTATGTATACAGGGAGTTGAACTTGTTAAGATTTTCACATAAAATTGGTTATAACTTTGTAAATACCTTGTATAACATAACAAACCTTTATATTTTTGTGATGGAGAAGTTAACAGGATTTCGAATTCAGAATAAAATATAGGGTGTTCCATTTAAAAAAACATAAGTTTGGTCAGCCACTGTGTTATCTAACATCCTGTAACATTCTAACTAATTTTGTAATATGAAGCTCAAAGGTGGCTAAAGTTTTTGTTATTAACTTTTATTGTTATCTATTACTATAGCGGAGCTATTGAGCTTTACCCTACTAATCAATCACCCTGTATTCGCTCCGTGCGTGAAAATGGTGAGGATCCACGAAACTAAGCCAGCGGCGCGGCGAAATATGACAATTTTGGCCAATTTTTGTAATATCAGTGTCATTATGTTCGTTCGCGGACCCTGTGGGTGACTTTTAGTCCACGACAACGCATGCGCAATTTAATTCCATATTATATTTATTTAATGTATTATCGTTTATTGATATAATTAATTACAACTGCTATTGATAAATTAATTAATTGTATTACAACCAAACTGCCAATATTAAAGTGGATGACCAATTGACAAAGGCAGTTTCCATAGATAGAGAAGTGAGGCAAGGATGCATCCTGTCCCCGGTGCTGTTTAATATATACTCTGAATATATCTTCGAGCAAGCGCTGGGAGAACTACAGGAAGGCGTATTAGTCAATGGAGTGCATCTGAACAACATTAGATATGCCGACGACGCTGTAGTTTTTGCAGATAGTCTAGATGGTTTGCAAAGAATAATTTCGCGCATATCAGATATAAACTTGATCTCAATACGAAAAAAACAGAATACATGGTACTAAGTAAGCGCGAAATATTAAATACACAGCTTTTGGTTAACCAACAACTAATTGACAGGGTCGACAGCTACATATACCTTGGTACCAACATAAACAGCCAGTGGGACCACTCAAGTGAAATAAAACAACGCATAGGAAAAGCGAGGACCAGGGAGAAGAAGAATATCTTGGCTTCAAAACCTGAGAAAGTGGTTTAATACATCGACAACCCGACTAGTCAGAATAGCAGCAAGCAACGTTAGGATAGCCATGCTGATCGCCAACATCCGGAACGGATAGGCACCTTAAGAAGAAGAAGATACCTTTTATATTTATCCATCAACGGTATTATTTATTTTAGTTAGAAATGCCCATGCACCACTTGTCGTGGACTAGTCCCTGACTGTCTTCACGAACACACTTATTTTTTTTGTAAAACAATTATTTGTTTGTAAAACAAATTTTATCAAAAATGGTAAATAAATATTACATATTAACGTCAAATATGTCACATGTATGTCATATGCTTAACATCAAATTGTGGTCGCCAAAATGCCAGGCGACTAGGCTAGGTGTCAGTCATGCACGGAGCGAATAGACAAATGTGACCAGCATAGGTTGTCTATTAAAATCTTGTCATAGCTATGCTTAAAGGTGGGGGGCGCAGGGTTTTAAATCAACTTTTGTGAATTTTTTTGAAAGTATGGTTGAATTATTTTATTTTTAAATTAAATAGGCATATTCAGTACAATTCATAGAATATTCAAAAAAAAATTCAAGGAAAAATGTAGAAAAATAAGCCAATGGTGGCAAATCTTTAAAGACACCTGAAAAACATGAATTTTGCGGTGAAGATCAGAATTCATTATTGGATCATATAAACAAAAAATTCAAAAATATTTTATTAGCTTTTGAGTTTTTCGAGGTAGCGCTATCAATTTTTTTAGTTTTATCGATTTTTGACTTTTTAGTATCACTCAGAAATAAAAACAACGAATTTGTTTTTTCAAAAAAGGGTGAAAATCAATATATTTATTATAATTACACAAAAAATAAGCATAAAACAAAAAATATCTCGACAGCGTTACCTCACAAAATGTCTAAAGAAAATATTTACAAAATTCCAGGTAGATCAGTCAAGTAGTTGAGTTACAATGTCTACCGCCTTTGAAAAAAGCAGTTTTGAAAAAAACGCGTTTAAAATTTTGTCAATTATTTTCAATTTCTTTTTGTCTGTTAAATCGTAAAGTGATGCGCACCGGAATATGTGTTTGAATGGAGAAGTAATTTACAAAAAAGAAGCTGTTGAACGTTTCTCAATATGATCAAACGCGTTGGCGCCAACCTGCTGCAAAGCGAGTCGAAGATAAGGATAGGGAAACTAGCAGGGCTACCTTCTACTCCAAACCATTGGTCAGCGAGTTAACGTGTAGTAACAAAACGGTCACGCAGAGCCAGTAGTCTAAGGCTACGGCTCCACGGGCTGGAAATTGACGCTAGCAGTAGCCGCAAAACGAACTTAAGGTTCCGCAGAACGGAATAGGAATAGCCGAACTGTACCGACTACAGGACTTGTGCGTAGTCGGTTCAGTTCGGCTATTCCCATTCCGTTCCGCGGAACCTTAAGTTCATTTTGCGGCTACTGCTAGCGTCAATTTCCAGCCCGTGGAGCCGTAGCCTAAAGCGCCTATCTTGTCGCTCTGTGGCTCGCCTCGATTGACCAGTTGGTCTTCTTCATGTTCCTCTTCCTTCGTTTGTCCACGCACGACACACACGCATAACCGTCATTGCCGCATACATCTTTGTTTTTACAAAAAGGATAAAAGATAAAACATTGATATTGTTATCATAGTATGCTTTAAATATAGACATACTGTTGCCAAAAAATTAAGCTTAAGAAACTATTCCTTTTGGGTGTAACACTTCTAATATCACTGAGTATATTTTTGTATATTATCTTTTTTTCCTTTTTTTTTTTCTTGAAATTAGATAGCTAAATAGAACTATTCGGAGATATGTACTGTTATGCTCTCTATTTTCACTCTGTTAAGAGATTGATCAGCATCTTATTAATTCGATTAATTAATTAATTATTTTAATTATTACTCATGGAAACAAAACCAAAATTTAATAAAACTTTCCAATAAAATTTATTCTCAGGGCTAATTGATTTTAAAGTATTACCTTTAGTTTGTGGCTTCTAGTATTTCTCGTTGCTCACTTCATCCAGCACAAAACAAGGAAAATAAATGTACTTAAAATCATATAAAATCTACAAATATTATTTATTTATATGCTATACCATATACCGGGTGGTGAATTGGAAAGCGGGCCATAGGAAACTCAATGTAAAATTCTAAGCTGTTAAATTCCTGCTTCCCTAATTATTTTACATCAAAAGTCATCAGAAACTATTTGTAGAGAATTGAATTCTCTATTGAAAACAACTGTTAATATTGTTCTATGAACAATAATTATTCAAAATTTTGTAAAAATATAATACAATTTTCAGAGTAATACGCCAAAGCTAGGCCACACACAATACAATAATGTGTATAAGATTGCATTTGTTGACAATGAATTTATTATATTAACAATTAGAACTGTCAATTTTTTTAATTATTTTATCATTTTTTGTTTAAAACACAATAAAGTTGATAAGATACCCTTAGTTAAGGAGAAAATATTAATAATAAAGATATTTTCTTCAGTCAATAATGTGATCACTGTCAGTTAAATAGTAACGTGTGGCCTAACATACCCACACATACCTACTGCGGTAAATACATTATATTTTTCAAAATTTTGGAATGTGTTTAAATCGTAGAACAATTGTAACTTCTGTTTTTAATACAGATTTCAATCCTCTACAAATAACTTCTCATGACTTTTGATGTAACATAATTAGGGAAGCAGGAATTCAACAGTTTAGAATTTTACATTGAGTTTCCTATGGCCCGTTTTCCGATTCACCACCCGGTATACGATTCCACATGTATGCTAAAACTCAATTTTGTTGTAAAAATGTCTTATCTAATAAAATTAATCTTTAATTCTACTATCTCCTTTTTTAACAAATTTTCCTTTAAAAGATTCGATAGACTGTTCTTATTATTATAAAAATAAACCAAATTTTAATTTTCACCTTTTTAAATAGATTACTTATATCCTCTATGAATTATGCTGTAAAATTGTTAAATTAAAACAAATATGGTATGTAATATAAAATAACTCTCTCCTTTTTACAAATAATCTGACTTATCCTTTTTTATCTTCTATACTTCTTATCATGGATTGTGTTGTCCTAGGTTACCCCACACGTGCTCCTTCGGATGCTGCGACGCTCCTTCTCTTCCAACTGCTTCACCAACAAACAACACTCGCTCGAAATATCTCCTCAATTTAGTCTCTGACTCTGACTCGATACAAACAATATCAATCTTTATACTTCCAATATTTTTTTCTCAGCTCGATATCTTGTGAAAAATTGATAAAAACCGGCTACTCGTTCCTGACAGAAACTGGAATCTATTCGGACACGAGGAGATTTTACTTCTCGACTCGATCACGATTTCGTCTCAACAGAAATCTGCTTATACGGCCACCAACTTAACCACTTCACACAAAATCAGTACATTCTGAACTGGACTGCTCTCTTCAGATCTTAATTACACAGTAAAAGTTTTTCCTTCATCCATCTGAGACTCCAACACTCTACACCCCTCCATGAGTCTCCTCGCTAATCACAAGCATTCTCTCTACACATTACATCCCTACTTTCCTTTCTTAAAAACAAATAGAGTTGTATACAAAATTTCCCGTCTTGTCAAATTCCAGGAGATACCAAAATTAATTTTTGTCTTACATGCTAGAAAAAAACCCTATATTCTAAAGCTAACCAATTTTGTTTATTACCGTCTTTCTAGATTTATTTTTTAGCATTTAAAAATGTTCTATTGTTCACGTCAAACGCAATACATCCACTTTCTAAAACCGATCGTAATTTAGTTCTATTGTTCTTGAATTGTTAAGTCCGTTCGTAGAATCTTAACCACTAATGTTTTTCACTTTCCACTAAACACTGCTTACGACTAATAATATATTTTCTATTATTTACAAATTTTGGCCATATACAGGGCGATGAAACTTTACGATCTCGTGGTCTTGGACATAAAATTAATTTTCTGTATTCTTCCCATAAAATTAAATAACAGTACATACTATATGCTTTGAGACCACACAAAGTATGGGTAAGGCCCGCTTTAGTCTTAGTCCCTCACTGAGTCCTACCCTGCGAAAGTATTGGTACTGGTCAAACCTCCCACTCAAACCTCGTGAGGATAGATCATAATACGTCAGTCTTTGTCATGATTATATTTCTATTCTGATACGGTTTTTTCCGTAATAACTCACTATGCACGCGGGAAGGTAAAGGGTATTTATTTGAAACTGAACCCCTATTCATATACTAGCGGAGCATTGCATTGCAGTCTCTTGGTATGTCTGGTGTATGCATATTGATGGCGTAGGGGTTGATATTAGCGAATAAATAAAAATACGAATTATGAAATGAAGTACATCTATAGAACTTTTACCTATCGGTTATTACGTTAAATTTAGCAACCATTCCTTCTCTCTTTCCAAAAACAGTACAATTTTACATAACATACCAACCAAAAACTACAGGCAAATGAACCTTTTAAAAGATCTAGAGATAACTAAAGAAATGAAACTTAATCCTGATTACAACTTCAATCAATCAATTACAACAATCAATCTTAATTACAACTATAAGCCTTTATTCAGACTCTTTCGGGAGACTCTGGAGGAAGAAGTTTGACCTCATGCAATCAAAAATCAATTTAAAAAAAATGTCATTCTTTACTAAATTATCATTATAAAACAATATTTGTAATTAATCATTTGGCAGCTTATTCTTTAAAATAGTATATTGTGCAACAAGTGCAGAAAGGTACTAATTTCTCACGAGTTTGAAAAGTTGCGGTACGAGCGCAAGCGAGTGCCGCAATTCAAACGAGTGAGAAATTACCTTTCTGCACGTGTTTCACACTATACTTTTTCTACAAGCACAGTTTTTCCTAAAAATAAAAATCACAATTTCCAAACGACGATTAATTATAATAGGTACCTATGTGATAAATTTTAAACTGTATTTAATTAATACCTACTAATCAATTTAAATTCCTTATACCTAAATAAGTTGCACAGAAATCAGTTAAAAAATTAATGCACTGCCTTAATTTGTTTAAATTTAAACAATTATTACACATTATTGACATTATATTTATGCAGTCACGGATTTACACAAAACCTACTTCATTCGACGTCTCTTGCACAGGTTGCTAAATCCTTATTGGTTATTTGATAATTATAAAATGTTTAATAAGAATAAAATTGTAAAATAAAACAGTTGTAACATCCATAATTTAGTTTCTATGCTATAGTTAAATATAATAATTGTCTTATAGGTTATATATTTGTCTAAAGTTTAACCACGGATGTAAACAGAATATAACGTTACTCAGAATGCGGTAGTCCACGGATGTAAACAGAATATAACGTTACTCAGAATGAGGTAGTCAACTGTGCAGAAAAGAACTTTGCGGCACAGAAACGTCACTTTGCGGCACAGAAACGTCACTTTTCTGCACACTAATGTCAAATATCTTATACTGTGAGAAAATATCAAGTTTGCTAACATAAAACCGTGCAGAAAAGTGCACTTTGAATAGTGGTTGTAGAAAAATCATATTTTTCTACGGCTGTGCTAAAAGAACTACTTTCACGCACGCATTTCGTTTCCGAAAGTTGCACTTTCCCGCACGGCGTGCGGGAACTTAAAATACGTTGTAATATGGCATTCTAATATATTATAATACATGCAATAAACTAATATTTAGATATCATTTACAAATTTATTTCAAATTTATCATATTGAATTCATGTTTTAATGAAATTAGTGCGATAATTCGATGAAATAAAATTATTTTGACATAATGTTTAAAAGTCATTACCAATTACAATGGGTGCCTTCGGACGACCATAGCGGCTGGCTGTCAGCAGAAATCGGCTGAGTGGTTGTATCCAGCCGTGATAGGGAAAGCTTAGTAAATCTCTCAGCGGCTGGCTTCCAGCGGTGACGTCTGACAGCTACTGCTGGCTCAGCTGTCCAGTCGCTGTGGTCGTCCGAACGCACCCAATGGTTTTGAATCGTCGTCATGGAAACCAATATCGTCGTCGTGGTAACCCATACTAAAAGTTTTGGTTTTGACAACCTTGTCAAAGAATTCATTTGTGTATTTTCACTTCTAAATAAAAATTGATATACAGTACAACCTGCCATATCCGGACCTGTCATATCCGGACCTGTCATATCCGGACCTCCCCATCTACTGAAAAAGGCAGTCCTGCTGTTGGACAACGCACTAAAAGAATAACCAAAAAATGGCGAAATAATGTATTATAGAATCTATAAAACCAAACGTGTCTATCGACGAAAGTTATTAACGGCGCTGATTACTGGAATGTATGAAGGAGAAAACGTTTCAGAGAGTGTAAAAGAAGTAGTGGTCTTGATATCCGGATTTTTTCATATCCGGATCGGTCTGTCGCCACATTGATCCGGATATGGCAGGTTTGACTCTAACTCTATTTTTTGTGGCTTTTTTCCAAGCGTACGGCCCTAGAAAAAATATTGTTCCTAACTCATGCGGAAAGTGTCTTCCCGCACTCGACTGCTTGCCCGAACTCCGCTATCGCTCCCTTCGGGTCAACGGCAGTCTTGTGCGTGATAGTATCACTTTCCGCACTAGTTAGGAAAATAACTCATCATTCTCTTTGCCTTATCCCTATGCGGGGCCGGCTTCCCTAATTGCATTTCTCCACACAATTCTATCTTGGGTCATATCAATGTTAATCCCCTTTACCAACATGTCTTGCCTTATCGTCTCCCCCCAGGTCTTATTTGGTCTTCCTCTCCTACTCCTTCGAGAAATCTGCACTTCAGCTATTCTTCGTATTGGGTGATTAACGTCTCGACGTTGAACGTGACCAAACCATCTTAACCTATGCTCTCTCATTTTGGCATCAATAGGGAACTTGCATAAATTTTTAAATTCGAAAAAAATGTTATAAATCAAAACACAACATAATTTAAAACATGTATCAAAGATAAAAAAGTTTTGTTTGTCTTTCGTTTGGCCCCTAAAGACGATTAAAAATTCAAATTAAAACAGGTGGTCCAAAACGCCTCGTGACGTCACTTGGTTTTACATTTACATTTTTCCATTAAAATAAACAGAATTTTAAATTAGACGTTATAAACGTCACTAGAAAATACATTTATGTGACGTTACAAGTGTTTTTGATCGTTTGAACTATTCATAGAAAAATTCGTACTTTTACAAAATGGTTTTATTTTCAATAGTAAACCTTCGTTCCTTTCCTTCAAAAACAGTATAAAACTACAATTTTAACAAACTGGTATATATTATTACAATGACATACGATAAATGTCATTAGAATATAAATATTTTTGACTTATTCCACGACAATGAGCTTGCCAAATACCCAAGTAGGTGGAGGCCAATAAACTAAAGAAGGAGAAGAAGAATATACCTAAATATAAGGTTGTGTCTAGGTATACGTTACCGTGTACGCAAATAAAAAAGTTAGAGTGTCAGTGATTTCTTATTATTTATTTGTTTAGTGTTTGTTTTTAAATTAACTACGGAGTGTGGACAATTATTTAGTTCTTTTAATGAGTTTAAGAACATTTTAAAACAGTACGAAAAAGATAAGAGACTATAAATTAATATATATATTTTTTAGTTATAAATGAAATAGTATGTATTACCGTAAAAGATTAAAATAAAAAGAAGACCTAAAGCTTTCACAATAATAATTAACTTGTTCTGAAGCTATTATCCTTGTGGCATTTTTGTAATCAACTATTCTAAATGGGAACTAAGCCACAATTTAACCAAAAAATGATTTTATTAACGTTTCGGCGTCTAAATCGAACGTCGTTGTCAAAATACAAAATATTATTAAATTAAACAAAAATGGTGTTGCTTGGTAAAAAATGTTTCTAATAATTTATTTAATCTGACTAATTTTTGTATTTTGACAATGACATCCGATTTGGACGTCGAAACGTTAATAAAATCATTTTTTTAGTTAAATTGTGGCTTATTTCCCATTTAGAATAGTTGGTTATAATAATTAACTTACGTATAAAAATTATTTTAACAATATTTTTTACGTGTTATGTCAACTAAATACATATATTTATTTTGCTAACCTAAATATATACTTTAGTATATACATTGATTTATTACAATTAAGTTTGAAACATCTGAATAGTTCTGTTTTAACAAATTCTTCCCTTCCTTCCCTTCCTTTAACAAATATTTTTCTATCAAACACACGCTAAACATATTAAAATAGCATGTACCAAAATATACAGTCACTGCGCACGCTAAATAATAACGTCACTGGCTTGATGAAGTTTAATTCGCGTGTACATACCTAACTTTTTTTATTTGCGTACACGTTAGCGTGTACTTAGACACAGCGAAACATAACCATAATAATAACTAATGTAAAACTATGTGACGTCACGGGTCGTTTGAACTATTTTATACCGCTGAGGACTTTAAATACGTATTTCTAAGTTATTACGAGTTTTTGAAGCGTGAAATTTTGGAAATCTCATTTTTAAACAAAACTGAACATTATTATGTAATAAAAAAAATTGTGCAAGTTCCCTATTGGTGCCACACCTAGACTTCCCCTAATATACTCATTTCTAATTTTATCCTTCTCTGTCACTCCACTCATCCATCTAAGCATTCTCATTTCCGCCACATGCATTCGTTGTTCCTCTTTCTTTTTCACTGCCCAACATTCAGTTCCGTGCATCATAGCCGGTCTTATGGCTGTTTTATAGAATTTTCCCTTCAGCTTCATTGGAATTTTTCTGTCACACAACACACCACTCGCTTCTTTCCACTTCATCCATCCAGCCCTAAATCTACTGCATGCATCTCCATCTATTTCTCCATTACTCTGTAAAACCGATCCTAGGTACTTAAAACTATTGCTTTTCACAATCATTTCACCATCCAAAGATACCATTTTATTTGTAGTAACTCCATCTTTAAATGAACATTCAAAATACTCTGTTTTTGTCCTACTAAGTTTTAAACCTTTTTCCTCCAGCGCTTGTCTCCACTGTTCCAGTTTTTGTTCTAAGTCTCTTTCACTATTTCCTATTAACACTACATCATCAGCATACATTAGGCACCATGGAATACTACCCTGTAGGTTCGCTGTTATCTGGTCCAAAACTAATGAGAATAAATAAGGACTAAGCACCGAGCCTTGGTGCAATCCTACTTTCACCTGAAATTTATCAGTGTCTCCCACACCTGTTCTAACACTAGTCGTTACTCCCTCATACATATCTCTCACAATCTTACATATATTCGCTATACAATCTCCACATATTCGCCAGGGACTCCTTTCTTATTGAGTGCCCACCACAGAATCTCTCGAGGAACTCTATCATATGCTTTCTCAAGATCAATGAATACCATATGAGCGTTGGTCTCTTTATTCCTGTACTTTTCCATCAGTTGCCTTACAATAAAAATTGCATCTGTTGTTGATCTGCCCTGCATAAAGCCAAATTGATTATCGGATATTTCGTCTATCAATTACTCTCTCCCATATTTTCATGGTGTGGCTAAGTAGTTTTATAGCCCTGTAGTTTGTGCATTGTTGTATGTCTCCCTTGTTTTTGTAGACAGGTACTAATATACTGCTTCTCCATTCGTCTGGCATTTGTCCAACTTCCATAATTCTATTAAATAGACCTGCTAGCCAACTTATTCCTGTCTCTCCCAATACTCTCCATACGTCCCCAGGAATATCATCTGGTCCGACTGCTTTTCCTTTCTTTATTTTTTGAAGCGCTTGAGCCACTTCCTCGTTTGTTATTCTGGTAACCATCGCTGTTACTGTCTCCGTTAACTCCACAGGCTTTCTGTCAAATTCTTCATTTAATAAACTGTCAAAATACTTTCTCCATCTCTTTTTGACATCCTTTTCGTGAATTAGTATTTTATTATTTTCATCTCGGATACATCTAATCTGATTAAAATCTCTTGCTTTCTTTGCTCTCTGTTTGGCTATTTTATATATCTTTGCTTTGCCTTCCCTGGTATCAAGTTGGTCGTATAGGTTTGAATACGCTTCTGCTTTAGCTTTTGCTACTGCTACTTTCGCTTCCTTTTTGGCGACCATATAGTTTTGAAGATCTATGTCCGATCTGGTTTCTGGATAATCGCCATATCTAATGCTGTTGCTAATTCTAGCATGTCATCTCCAGCTTCATTTCTAGTTCCAAAGCCTAATCCCCCATGTATTGTTTCATATCCTGTCTTGGCTTGGCCCACATGTGCATTGAAATCACCTCCTATTATAACTTTCTCCTCTGCTGGAATATCACTCAGTACGTCTCCTAATTGGTCATAGAAATCTCTTCTTTCATTCTCACCCAGACCTGTTTGAGGAGCATACACACACACAACATTCAATACCTCTTTATCAATTACAAATTTCACTGACATCATTCTATCACTCGTTCTTGCAACTTCTACTACGTTATCTTTCATTTCACTATCAGCAATTATACCAACTCCATTTCTAGTGTTACTACTCCCTACATACCACAATCTATATCCATCACCTAGTTCTTTCGCCCTTTGTCCTTTCCACCTAGTTTCTTGAATACAAGCAATTTGAACTCTTCTTCGTTTGAGCGCATCCACTAACTCCAGACTCTTACCTGTAAGACTACCAAGATTCCAAGACCCTATCCTGATTTTTCTAACCTGCAATGGTGTTCCCCCTGAGATAGTCCTCACCCGGAGATCCGAATAGAGGCTCATTTTACTTCCGGAACATTTTACCTCAGGAGATGCCATCATGTCAGTATTAGTTTTTATAGTTAGGAAAATAACTATTCTCAAAAAAAGTCATTCCTTATTTATTTTCCATCTTCGATACACCCATAGTGCACTTAATGAAATTTGTGACTTATCCAATAATATGAGAAAACTTCACCATCAAGTTTCTTTACATCCTGTATTAATTTAAAAAATTCGAGTTCAGTTTTTGAAGGATAACTTGTCAACTGATTTATCTCGGACCTGGATCTTAAGTCTTTTCTCAATATGCATTTCATTATTTTTTAAAACCCAGATTTATGTAACTGCAGACTTTGTTAAAAAATTGTTCAAAGTACAAGTATTTAGCTTTTATATCAAATAAAGGAATAACTGAGGAAGATATAAAAAATAGACTAGGAAAAACAAGAGACTGCATACGAAAATTGAACCCGATACTGTGGGATAAGAACATCAGCATAAAAACAAAAAGAAGAATAGATATCCATGACAAGAAGTGTCCTCACTTATGGGTGTGAAAATTGGACAATAAATCAGGAAACCAAAAACAGAATAAGAGCAACAGAGATGGAATTCTTAAGTAGAAGCTGCAGAGTAACAATAAGGAGAGATAAAATAAATACCATAGAGATTAAGAGAAAAATGGGAGTGAACTCAGACATCATAGACTACATCGAACAGTAGAGATTAACGTGGTACGGACATCTCAGAAGAGCAGACCAAAATCGTTGGATAAACCGAATAACATAACAGAGTGGAGCCCGATAGGAACGAGGAAGAGAGGCACACCCCGAAGATCCTTCAGAAATGAAGTAGACGAATCAATGGAGAGAAGAAATCTACAGGAAGGGGACTGGCAAGACAGAAAGAGCTGGAGAGAACGGTTGAGTGAAGAAATACATTATCATTTTCCCTAAATAAATAATTAAACAAATACTCGTCAACATAAGAACCTTATGGGATTTCCTATGGTATACCACCCTCTGTACATGTACGATTACATTAAAGAGGAGAGAATGAAATTTTTAAATCTCAAGTATGTTATTACCTTTAAATAAAAAAACCTCTCCCAGTTTTAATACGTTTAAATAGGATTTTCTTTTAATAAAACGAACCAAGAGCCAAATATATTGATTATGCGATTAAAAAACGAAATGAGTTCCGAATAAATTCTGGTGATTAAGAGCAAGCACAAATCTTAAAACTACCATACCATACCGCCGGATGGCTCATAAAGATTTCAGAAATCCATCAATCTTATAATTAATTCCATTCGTTTAATTCTTTTCAAGATGACGTTAATTCAGCGGCCGTACCCGTAATGGATTCCACTCTCTCGTGATTTATTTTTCGACTGCGCCATCTAGTCATAGGCTTACGTCGCGGGGGAGATAAAGGGTATAATTCCTTGGTTTTTTTAATAACATTAAAAAAGAGATTTGATTTTATTTGCCTGTTTTATATTATTTAAAATGCATAGAAACATTAAGTTAGTAGTTAATTTATACAGTTCACTCCAATAAGTGTTTTGCCCCGCCCCCCCCCCCCCCATACTAACTTATTTATTTTTTAGCACATAAGCACACGCTCGGACAGGTCGATTTTTAAAATAATCATATTATAGTATAATATTATAGCATCAATGTTTCGAACTTTACGCGATCCCTCTTCAGGAGACAGTCATAATTTTGATTGTGTTGAATGCTTTTAAAATGCATTCATTTTTTAATCCTGAGAAAACTAATAACAACTTTTGAAAAATTTAAACTCAGAATGAAAGATTACATTTTTGCCAAGTGCCGAAAGTTCCTAAAAACTTCTATAATGTTTATTTTAATAAGTTACAGGGGTGAAAACGAAGAGAATTTTAGTATGATTTTAATTTCAATTATATCATTCAAAACAATATTTTTGTTTATGCTAAGCCACTTTTGGCCCTCGGTAATAATTTAATCTTTCATTCTGCGTTCAAATTTTTTAAAAATACTCATTAGTTTTCTCAGGATTCGGAAAAAAAAATTAATGCGTTTAAAAAGTATTTGACCGAAATTTTGCCCAAGTATTATACATTTTTGTAATCAGTGTTTCAAAAGCTTTTAAATGAGGTGTCACATGATGTAATTTCCCATTCAAAAAAATCGAAGTTATGACTGTCACCTGAAGAGGGATCGCGTAAAGTTCGAAACATCGATGCTATAATATACTACGATTATTTTAAAAATCAACCTATCCGAGCGTTTATCAACTGCTTATGTGCTAAAATTAAATGAGATAATATGGGGGTAACACTTATCAGTGGCGTGCTGGCCATATAAATGAATCGGTGCAATCACCGAGAGGCCGCGGCCTCTTGAGGCCGGTCAAATAGGTTCTCACAAAAATTTTTAGATGTAACAAAAAAATATTTTTTTAATTTCTAATCGGATGTTAATTTTGCAAATAATATTAATAAAACATTTAAAGTAATCAAATTTTTTTAATTGTGAAATACAGTAAATGAGTAAGACTCTGTAGTCTATACAGGGTGTTTCATTAATAATTGTCCATATAGTCACTGGAGAAACCTTAGCACAAAATACGAAGATTTAACCTAAAACACTTAAATAAAATGTGGTTCCTTACTCCTTACTGAGTTGCAGGGTGTTTTATCTAAAAATTATTTTTGTTCAGCATTTTAAAACTATTTGACGTATCCCTTTCGTACTTGTCAGAAAGTATAGGTACTGTAAAAACTACTAAATTATGTTAAACAAACGTTTCTGGCTATTACCAGAGGCGTACGAAGGGGGAAAGTGAAAGGTTGACCCTTTCCAAATTCTACGCCACTGGCGAAATTGCTATTTTAGTTTAATTTTTTGATTTTCCAATACTTTCTATGAAAATAATATACTCTTCATTCGTTACGATAAAATCATTAGTTTTCGAGATCTTTGAAGTTAAAAATGACGACACGGTTATTTTGATTAATGTATTGTGTCGCTTCATTTTTAATTTCGAATATCTCGAAAACTAATCATTTTATCGTTACGATAGAAGAGTATATTATTTACATAAAAAGTATTGCAAAATCAAAAAATTACGCTAAAATAGCAATTTCGTCAGTGGCGTAGAATTTGGGAAGGATCAACCAGCCACTATCCCCTGTCGTACGCCTCTGGTAGTAGCTAGAAACGTTTGTTTATCTTAATTTAGTAGGGTTTACAGTACCTATTCTTTCTGCTAAGTATGATGAGGATACGCCAAATAGTTAAGTACTGGGTACAAATAATTTTTAAATTTTAATCATATGAATCCTATCATAAATTAATCAAAATAACTGTGCCGTTTCATATTTAACTTCAAATATCTCGAAAACTAATGACTTTATCATTACCAATGAAGAGTATATTATTTACGTAGAAAGTATTGGAGAATCTAAAAATGGCACTAAAATAGAAATACCCCCAGTGACGTAGAATTTGAGAAGGGTCAACCATTCACCATCCCCTGTCGTACGCCTCTGGTAGTAGCTAGAAACGTTTGTTTATCATAATTTAGTTGGGTGTCTAGTAGTTGCATTTTATGCCAAGTTTGAAAAGAATACGTCGAATCGTTTTAAAATGCTTAGCAAAAATAGTTTTTAAATTTTTAGATAAAACACCCTGTAACTCAGTAAGGAACCACATTTTATTTGAGTGTTTTAGGTTAAATCTTCGTATTTTGTGCTGAGGTTTCTTAAGTTACTATATGGACAATTATTAATGAAACACCCTGTATACATAAATAGATTGCTACAGATAATATTATTTATTTTCATACATACAAGTATATTTATGGTTTTTCAATTTCCTTCAAACATGTATGTACCCTGCAGAATTAAAAAATGGAAAAACGTCTTGCTCATTTTTGACCGAATTATTGAAAGTATCTAAAAACGATTTGATCAAGACAAATCAAATCGTTTTATGATGATATAAGCACTCTAAATCCTAGAAATTTTGATACAATAAAAAAATGGTATATCACTGATGGCATTTAAACCATTTACTGAAAAACTAAGAAAGTTTTATCCTACCATATCTGCGACTGCAATTAGAAAAGAACTCATGGATTTTGCTGATAAATGGATTGTATTAAAATAGGGTTTTGCAAAATACTGAGATTATAGAAGATGGAGTTAATGATGAATATGTTCAGCCTACAGAAAATATGAAGGATGATATTATTAATCCAAGTGATAATGAACATGAAGTAACAAATGACAATGTTAAAATCGTGAAATACCTCACCTCCGTGTGGTACTAAAAAGTGTAAAGCTTGTATAGCTTGCTGTTACGCTGTTTTGCATAAGTAATAAGTACAACTTATATCAGTGTGCTTATCCAAATTTAAATAGTATAATATAAAGCATTTATTAACTCTTTCAGTGACGCAAGTATCTTGCGAAGAAAGCTTTTCAACATAGAAATACATAAAAAAATAGGTTAAGAAGTACTTTAACACAAGATCACTTTTATGCTAATGGCTATAGAAAAAGAAGCTTTGTATGAGCTTAAAAATTATGAAATAATCGACGAATTTGCTCAAAAATCTATTTTAATGCGGAAATTATTGATCTAGAGTTAAGTAATTATTTTATAATATAATTGCAAAAAAATATTTACATCATTGCGTTGTATTATCATTTTAAATATTGTTATACTTACATGTCAATTATTATTTGTAAGATTTATTATTCTTAAGTAAAAAAATATAGCAAATTAAGAAAAAACTCATTGAATTCAAAGTTTTATGTTTGATTCAAAAATAATTTATATTTTTGTTTTTTTTTGTTTTTTTAAATACCGAATAAAACATCCTGATAATAGAAGGTAAAATGAGGATGGGAGGCCGCTTTTCTATAAAATCACCGGGCCGCTTGAAAAGTTCCAGCACGCCACTGACACTTATTCCAGAGCATTGTATACATATTTATATTAAATCCGATTTTACAATATCAAAACTGTACAGTTCGCGTGTAAGGTATGGAACATAAACATATCTGTAACAGTTTTCGGCTAGAAGTAAACCCAAGTTAGCTCATATTGAGAAATTATCTCCATATCTGTTGGCTATTGGCCTCAGTCGATCCCGGAGAGACGTTACAACAGATTCATAAGATTCATTTTATGTGGAAAAATTCCCTTGACGAAAAAGAAGAAGAATTAAAAATCTAGAATGGAGTAAACGATATCGAAATGTCCCGAAATATCTCTAAGGTTTAGAACGTCATAAAATGTATATAAACAGTCAATCAGTAGTATGAGTAATGTGTTTAAAATAGAATATTACAGTAGTTGGTATTATTGTAATATTGTTTGCAGTTTTAAGGCCATGGGTACATAATTCGCAAATATTTTACGGCTATCCCTACCTTTTCTCTCTTTACACGGCAAATTACGTGTAGTATAATTCACACTGGTATGGATATGTAAACATTACTAGAATGTCATTCTACTTCAAAATGTCATCATTAACTTAAAGAGTTGGCTTTTTATGCTCTTGGATAACTGTTATTTATTGTATAATTGCAAATTATTAAGTCAGTTAATAAATGTGATATTTTTTTAAATAACTATCTATTCAGTGATTGTAATAATTTATATGTACAACAAAAAAAGAGGAAAAGTGATTTTTTAATATAATTATTGTTACTATGGAACGCTTACAATTTTGAACATCTTTAACAACAAAATACTTGGATCACAGAATATATTATTATCCTGGTGTATTCTTTGCTTGTATCTTCCACGAATAATACACAATAAATAACTTTTTATTAAGTTCACGTCTTAAATCAATTATTTATCAAATACACTATATATCAATATTATTTAATCAACAACTCAAAATATTCCCGATACCACGTCAAATATTTAAAATTGTCACGGTCTGACTGACAATATGCTGACAATATTCTATTCGACTGAGTGCGTTGTAAGACAAAGATAGATTTGGAAAATATTACCACGGACATGGTGTCAATTTTTTTCGAATCCTGAAAAAACTGATAAATACTTTTAAAAAATTTAAATGCAGAATGAAAGACTAAATTATTACCGAGGGCCGAAAGTCCCTTAGAATAAAAAAAAGTTTATTTTGAATGAGATATTTGAAATTAAAAATCACACTAAATTTTCTCTTAGTTTTTCACTTCTGTAACTTATTAAAATAAACATTATAGAAGTTCTCAGGGACTTTCGACCCTCACTAATAATCTTTCATTCTGCGTTTAAATTTTTCAAAAATACTTATTAGTTTTCTCAGGATTCGAAAAAAATTAATCCCCATTTGAATAGCATTGCAGCCGAAAATACGTACCCATCCTCTCAAATAAAAGTGATTAGAGTGAAGTGCAACAATATTTTTGACAAATTATCCCAAACAGCACGCAATACTGATTTCGGAAGTAACGAATGCTATCAAGGTGCTGAAGAAAAAAACAGATTTTTTGGTATTGATGTGATGCTATAGAATAGAAGAAGAATTACTGAAATCGAGTTAACAAAGGAATAGAGATTACTCATTATATACCTATACCGCTATATTGAATATCGGTTAATATCCAAGTGACTTCGTGACTCCATCAGGGATGTATATATAATACTTCAATATTACATGTCATTACATAAAAAAGGAGCTACAAGGTGTATTACAAACTACTATGTATCATACTTATATCCTATACCAGTAAAATATTGGTGTTATCCATATCCTTAAAAATATATTAAAAACTTATCTGAATAACAAAATATTAGATGAATAAGCAAGTTTTGTAGAAAAGAAAAGGTTCTCGAGAACAAATACTGAATGTGCGACAATTGAACTAAGTATAGAGATTTCAAGTACCACTGATAATATATTTCGTAGACTATCAAGGCAATAAAAATACTGCACTTATTAACGAACTATCGGATAATGTAAAAAATTATCGATATCGTTCGTAAAAATTAAAATTTATTCAATATTACTGCACAAATAGAATTAGAAATAAGAAGGCTAAATATTGACATTAAATTAATTAAAGATAGAAACAAATGAAAGAATCTAGTTGACTGTGTTAGGGGAAACATTATCCTCTGTAATGGGGTAAAACAAAGAGAGACAGAGAGTGTTATAGTAACTATTACTCACTAACCTCAAAAGAGACTGGAACTATTGGATTTGGTTTGAACGTAAATGGAAAGACATAATACATGACAAATTGTTCGTAAATTGTAGAGTTGAGGAACAAAAATGGGAGATTTAGATTTAAGGAACAAATAAAACGTTGTTTGTTAACTCAATAGCTGTATTTTAAGAACTACTTGTTCAACAAACGTTGAACGCAACACACAATACAGTCACTAGTAAAGGGCCAGTAGATGGCACTGCTATAAAAATATTTAATTTATTTATCTATATCCAACACTCCCACTAGATAAACAAATTAAGAAAATAACATTTATCAAATGTTTATTACACTATCTTAACTAAACCAATCTCTTTCAAAAACTTATTATGTTTCACAGAACTCAAGCTTTTTGTCAAGAGATCAGCTGGTATGTTAGCTGTGTCCAAATATTCCAGCTTTATCAAACTTTTGTTTACAGCTTCTTTGACAAAATGATATCGAATATCAATGTGTTTCGTTCTCCTATTCAATACAGGATTTATTGCTAATTTATGAGCTCCCATATTATCATTATATAGTATAACGATTTCATCAATACCCAACAACAAATATAAAAAAAAAATAGCCTCTTTAGCTATGTATTCCCCTATATAGCCCAATAGAGCTTCCGATACTGCTATGTATTCCCCTTCTGTGCTTGACAGAGAAACACAGGCCCGGCCCCAGGGGTGGGCGAACTGGGCGGCCACCCAGGGCGGCACATTTAGGGGCGGCAAATTTTAGAGGACAGCCAATTTTTGAAATTGAAGAAATAATAAATTATGTTTTTAATATGATAAAAAATCAATATTATGAACAAGAGCGGCAAAAATGCAACTGTAAAAACGAGAATTAAATAAGTGAAACAATAACAATTGCAAGCTTCATTCGACGGGAAATCGACAACACCGCCTTCTTCTTCATCACCACCTTCTTCTGATCGGGATCAGAACTAAATTAAATTCACTGAAATTCACTTAAAAAAATAAATTTATTGAAAAAGGATATAATAATTGGAAACATATGGCTGAAACTTTGTCCAGCCACGCTAAGTCTCCAGCTCATCTACAGTTACAGCGACAGTGGTAGAACAAGTAATTAGACTAGAATCGGGCAAAACCATAGACGAAGAAACACAAAAAGTTTTAAATTCAGAAACTCGTCATTGGATTAATGTAATAAAACGACTTATATCAATAATACAGTCCTTAGCACAATAGTGTCTTCCATTGAGGGGCGATTCTGATAAACTTTTACATCACAACAATGGTAATTTTTTAAAGCTTGTTGAGCTCTTTGGAAAATTTGATTCTGTTTTCCAAGAGCACATTGGGAGAACAACGAATGTTAATAACAAGCAACATCACTACTTGGGAAAACGTATTCAAAAAGAAATTAATCAACTCCTCCATCACCAAATCAAAAATAAAATTTAAAACTTTTTGAAATCGGCAAAGTATTATAACATAATTTTAGATTGTACACCTGATATTTCTGGGGTAGAGAACAGATGACTATTGTTGTATGTTTTGTCATTTAGGTTCCTGTTCACAAAGTGTTCTGTTCACAGAACATTTTCTTGGATTTGTGCCTTTACTGTAAACCACTGGCTTAGGACTTACAGAAGTTATTTTGCAAGAACTGAATGAACTTAGAAAACCTTTGTAAGATATGAGAGGACAATGGTATGATAATGGGACAAACATGAAAGTGAAGAACTTTTTGTCCCATGTTCTAGCCATTCACCCAACTTAGTCATGAACGATGCTGCTAAAGCCGCACAGTTTGCAGTTTCTTTCTTTTACTTGTGTAGTGACAAAAATTCAACTTTTTCTCAGCATCTATTCATCGTTGGGCTATACTGAAAAATCATATTTATAGCATAACATTGAAACCTTTGTCCGAAACTAGATGGGAACTAGATGAAAATTGATGCAATTACTCCGATCAGATACCAAATTGAAGAAATCTACGATGCTGTTGTAGAAATCACTGTCAATAAAAACAACGCTAAAATGGTTTAAAATAAAATCCGTGATTTTACTTTTCTTTGCTCTGTGGTAATATGGCATGACATTTTACTTCACATCAACGTAGTCAGAAAATTCCTGAAAAGTATCGATATCGAAGAATGTATCAAGCTGTGAGTTTATTAGGGAAAACGGAAATCCATTTTAAGTCTCTCAGAAGTGATTTAAAATTCCAGGGCTATTTGACAGACGCAAAAGAGACGCATGATTTATCAGATAAATGTTTTAAGCTGTGTGATGCTTTAACTTTTGATGAGTCAAAAGATCTAAATTATGCTGATCTAAAAGATGAACTCAAAGTACTTTCCACGATTGTGAAGCCCAAGAGTATACCTCTACAGAACCTGAAAATTATTAGAGAGTATGATTTTGATTTCGCACCCAACGTTAGTGTAGCTTTGAGGATTTTATTAACCCTAGCAGTGACAGTGGCCTCTAGGGAGAAAAGCTTTTTCTCTCTCTCTCACTAATAAAAAATTACTTAAGATCAACTATGTCACAGGAACGTTTGAATGCCCTAGCGACAATCTCTATTGAACATGAAATAGCTGAGTCCTTGGATCTTGGAGAATTATTAAAAGACTGTTCCCGTGCCAAAGATAAGTATAGGGCTACTTACTTAAAAATGTAAGTGTGTAATTAGGGATATGGATAGTGAGTTTTTGGATATTAAAACATGTTAATATATAGTAATGTATTAAAATCTCATGAAAATTTTGCAAATATGTGTTTTTAAGCGTGTATTGTTCAATTAAAGTAGAAAATGGCATATTAAATAATTTAGCACAAAGCACACATCAATAAAAATAAAATCTTGATGATCGCTGAAGTAACGTGGTGAGTCATGGGTCTACTAAGGAGGGGGGCGGAGGTCGCCGATCTTGCCCAGGGTGGCAAAATCCCTAGGGCCGGGCCTGGAGAAACACTATTGTTTTCTGCTTTCCCAGACAATAGGTCCACCAGAAAACTGAAAATAGAAGCCAGTATAAGATTTTCTGTCATGAGAATTACTCCCCCAACTTGCATCTACATAGCCTTTTAAATAATTATCATTTTTTGAAAAAGTTAAACCATAGTCTTTTGTAGCTTTTAAGTATTTTAATATTCGTTTTACATGCTTCCAATGCGTTTCTGAATGATAATTATTAAATTGACTGAGATAACTTACAGGATATGAAATGTCTGGTCTTGTGAAAACTGACAGATACATAAGACCACCTATTAAATTCTGATAAGGCACTTGAGCAGATGCATTATCGTCTCTATTCAAATTTAAACTAATTTCCATTGGGGTAGAAACCTCTTTCGAATCCTCCATATTGAACCTTTTTAACAACTGTTCAACATAGGATTTTTGATCTAGAGTTATAACACCATTCTCTTTATTACGAGTTACTCTCATACCTAAACAATCCTTAATTTCTCCCAAATCTTTAATTTTGAAACATTCATTTAATTTCAACTTTAAATTATCTGATTCATCTGAATCATTAGAAAAAATAAAAAAATCATCAACATAAACAGAGATAATGGTTTTTAGATTATTTTTCATCTTTGTGTATAGACATGGCTCATAATCAGATTTCTTATAACCTAGGTTAATTAAGAAACTATCAATTTTTTCATACCAAGACCGAGCTGACTGTTTTAAACCATATATGGCTTTCTTCAGCCTTAATACTTTATTATTTTCAATCTCCAAACCTTCAGATACTGTCATAAAAACTTTTTCTTTTAAATCACCATTTAAAAAAGCCGTCGCAACATCAAGATGAAAAATATCCAAATTCAAATTTGCTGACAAAGCAAATAAAAGTCTTAATGTAGAATGCCTTATGACTGGAGAAAAGGTTTCATTATAATCAACATCAAATTTTTGAGTGTAACCTTTTGCTACCAGTCTTGCACGATATTTCACTTTACCTGAGTTATCAACCTTTTTCTTGTATACCCACTTACACTTCACTACACAACCACCTTCAAGAACATCAACCACTTCCCATGCTGCGGTAGCCTCGAAAGACTGCAGTTGTTCTAACCATAAGTTACTATCTGGTCTCGACATGGCATCCTCGACACTAACCGGATCAGAGTCACTATCCGAGCACAAATAAGTCACAAACTCATCGAACCTTTTTGGCTTAGGTATTCTTGTTGATCTCCTGATTTCATCCACTGGCAAATTCGGCAAGTCACATACATAATCGGGATCTCTTCTTCTTCTTAACTCAGGCTTCGTTAGTCTCTGGCACTTGGTCATAAGACCTTTGTACCAAACCCTGTTCTTCTCCTTAAACTTTAATAAGTCCTGTGGCCTCAACGAAGGCCAACAGTTTTCTTATTGGTAGTTTTAGGATCTCTTCTGGTTCAAACCTCATTTGACCAGTGAAGTCCTGCCTTACATCACCTAGCACACTGCAATGGCATAGTATGTGTATGGCAGTTTCTTTTTCCATTTCGCACTTTCTGCACCATGGTTCATTCACCTTACCTAGTTTGTATAGGTGATTTCTTAAACGGCAATGTCCAGTCACCATTTGAGTGACCGTTTTGATCTCTCGTTTATTGAGGTTTATCAAACTGTTCGAGAGTTCTTTATCAATATTCTTGATTATTTTTTTAGTCTGGATTTCCCCTTGAGTGGTTCTCCATTTATTTTGATGATTCTTTATCAGCCATTTCCGAACCTCGTTTTTCATAGCATCTTTAGTGATGCCACAGAAAGGTTCTGGGCCTTCAAAAGTTTCTCTCGAGCCTTGTTTCGCTAACATATCTGCTCGTTCGTTCCCATGCACCCCTTCATGACCCGGCACCCATATTAAAGACACTTTATTGTCTTTTGCCAGGTTATTGAGGAGATCTTTGCAGTTTCTCACCAGTTTTGATTTGGTGAGAGGGTTCTTTACAGCCAGAATAGCCGATTGGCTATCTGTGTAAATGTTGATTCTCTTAGCTTTAGGGTCTTCATCAATGATTTCATCAATGCAGGCCACAAAAGCAAACACTTCAGTCTGGAACACCGTTGTATGTTTACCTAGGCTGTAAGATTTATTATAGTTACATGTTTGCCCAAAGACTCCTGATCCAGTACCATGGGCAGTTTTAGATCCATCAGTGAACCATATTAAGTCCCCATTAATGTTTGGGACTTTTTGTTCTCTAGATGATATAATTGTGTTAATCTTCTCAGTGAAGATTAGTTCTGGTGTCATCATATCTGAGTTCATCATAAAGATGGATTCCTCAAGTATCATTGTTCTCAGCAATTTCATCAGTCGATGTGCTCTCTTCAACCTGATGATTCTGATCCTGACATGATGTATTATTATCTCCCACTGAATCTAACATTTCTTTTGCCCCATGTTCACCTTCTAAATCAACATGACTCACTTCTAACTTTTTTGTGTCTTTCATAATTTGTACGTCTCTACTTACTATTATTTCTTTGGTGGTCGGATTATACACCCTGTATCCTTTTGTAGTCTCAGAGTATCCTACTAAAATGTGCAGAATAGGCTTTTTCTCCCATTTTGATCTTTTTTCTTTTGGAACATGTACCATCACCTTGCTGCCAAATATTCTAAGACCACTAACATCAGGTTTGCTATCTGTCCACATTTCAAACGGTGTTTTCTTTAAGCCGGAAGCCAGCGATCTATTTTTTAGAGAAACAGCTGTGTTTACAGCTTCAGCCCAAAACATTTTTTCAAGATTAGCATCAAACAACAGATATTTTGCCTTTTCTATGATTGTCCGATTTAAACGTTCCGCTACACCATTTTGTTCAGGAGTGTAGGGATTCGTTTTTTGATGTATAATACCATTTACAGTTAAATATTCTTCAAATTCTTTTGAACAAAATTCTCCGCCATTGTCACTTCGCAAAGTTTTTATATGGACACCCTTCTGGTTTTCTGCCATACTTTTAAAATTTTTAAAACAATTAAAAACTTCACTTTTTGTTTTAATAAAATAAATGAATACCATTTTACTAAAATCATCTTGGAAAGTTACAAAATATTTAGAGCCACCTAATGATTTGTTTTCCATTGGCCCGCATACATCGCTGTGAATAATCTGTAATAAACTACTCGCTCCGTGACCTTTTTCTGGAAATGGTAATCTCGTTTGTTTCCCCTTCCCCTCACAACAAACTACATATACAGTTTTGCTTGTTAATATCAATTTTCCCAGTCACATTCAGTCCATCTACTATTCCATCTTTCATTGTATTTAGATATATGCTATTTAGATGACCAAAACGTCTATGCCAGGTATCCCCAGTTACAAATAAACAATTTTTACGATCTGAAATACATTCAGTATTCAATTTATAAACACCATCTATCAATTCAGCTGTTGCAATAATTCCATTTTTATTGTATATTTTGCAACCTGCATTTTCAAATATAACTTCATTTCCATTTTTAATCAATTGAGAAACAAATAAAAGATTTGTTGTCAGATCAAGAACATTTATATAATAATATATTATTGATGCTTACCACTAATCTCTTTTTATCAACAATTGTGGTTACCTTCATATAACCTGCACATTTCACTGCCAAATTTCACTGTTAGCCACAGTTATATTCGACGAACTTGCATCTCGAATATTTGTCAACCAATATTTTCTCGCTGTAAGATGCGTGCTGCATACAGAATCGACATAGAAATCTGTAGATTTAAAGTTTCCACTTAAAAATGTTGCACTAAACGCATTATTATTAGCACTAGGGCACTTGTTCATATAATGACCTTTTTGTTTACACCGGAAGCAGGTTATGTTTTTCTTGTTACCTTTTTTGACATGCTTAGTGCTAACTTCACTCGACTTTTACATAAAAGCTGTCTGCTTTTCACTGTTAGTGCCGTCTATATGCATATCTAGCAATTTAGATTTGATTACATCAGTGGTAATAGATATTCCCGAATGTTCAATTGCAAGTAACATTGGAGTATACTGTTCCGGAAGTCCCGCTAGGAGAAGCGATCCCAACCACATGTCATCAATTTGGAAACCAGTCCTATTCAACTTCTGCGCAGTTTCGATCACCTGATTTAGTTGATAATTATAAACGCTTAGGTCATGAATTGCTATAGACTGGACAACCAAAGTACTCAACTGCAAAGAAGAATCACTGTAGCATGGATCGCATATGACCACATCTTCAAGAGCAGCATGTCAAATTATTTAAAAAAGAAGATGTTCGAGGCCTCCCAGTCATGACTTACAGCGCTGAAACAGTTTCCTTAACCGAAGCCACAGCAAACAATCCATAGAAGAGTGGGTGGGCAACAATCTCAGTCGGCAAAGAAGAATGGAACGGTCGTTACTTGGACTGATTCTCAAAGACGGGGTCAGAAACGAGGATATAAGAAGAAAAACATCATCACAGGGTGCCATTTGAAATCCACATTACACAAGTTTATTCGGAAAAATGTCCTTTAAAAATATTCAAGCGGCCGTCCATGTTGCTACTGTAAATGTCTTCACGCGAGAATATGTTTTGATACAATTCAAGAGAATTGATTAATCTTTTGTATGAGAATACTGTTTTGAATATTTGGTTAAATAAGGACGAAACACTGATAAAGTTAAGCATGCTGGAATTAATATTGAAAAACATTAGAGCTGGAGGGAAATATCTGAAAAATGTTTGTCTCTTGACAAATCTCTATGATGCCACAAATTTTTGTATACGTACCTATTATAAGATGAACCACCAACATCAGAAGTGACAACAAACGAATAAATAGGTAAACACTAAGGAGGGAGAGTTAAAGAAAGCATTAAGGAAATTAAAAATAGAAAATCACCATAACAGAGAATACCGTACGAACTGCTCAAGTATGGAGGACCAGATCTGACTAAACAACTATTAAAACTAATCTAAAAAATATTGGTACAGACAGGGGCGGATTTATTCATTAGTGGGCCCGGTGCTAATTCTTGTAGAGGGCCCTACCCAACTCTTTTTTGACAAGGCACTTTAAAAATTAAAACAATATAAACTTCAATACATTTAAAATTATGCAGAAAATACAAGGCTAAGACAAGGTAACGCTTTTTTTCTTTGTTTATTTTCAACAAATGCTTTTATGACACTTTCAAAATCAATTTCCCCCAATACGTCATTCTCAATAGAGCAGATCGATAACGAAACTAATCTGTTCTCGCTCATTGATGACCATTTTTAATAAAGCTTAATTTTGAAAATGATCTTTCGGATTCGCAGTTCGTGATAGGTATAGTTAAATATATTCTTAAAACAATATAGGTACTTAAAAACACTGAAACAAGGTCTTTTTCGATAATAATATCCAACATGTCTTTAGGTGTTACTACAGAATTCTCGGAATTAGGAAGAGATATAATAAAATTTAAAAAAAATATAATCTCTTCGATAAATGCCTGATCTATATCAAGCGGGTACGTTTCGATAAGATTTCGCGCATATTGTTTTAATGTTTCCCCTTCAATTTCCAAAAAATGCAAAAAGATTAGATAGTCTGGAATTTTTTTTTGAATCTGCTCGTTTTTTTGAATAATCAAATTTAACGTATAAACTCAATTTTTTTGCTTTTTCTTCAAAGTATTCAAAATTTTCACGGTGTTTTTGTATACTACTGTGTAGTCCTTGTAGTAGAAGTGTGCCAGTGTTTAGATCCAGACCAGGTTTTTGAAGAATGGTACTAACTGTTCCAAGTTGTTTTAAAATTTCGTTCCAAAATACGGTTAAAAAGCAGTTTCAAATTTCTCAAGGATTTTTACTAAAGTTCCGCTTTCTAATTTTGTTTCCTTTTTCTCATCGGGATTTTGTAGCATCCTCTCGACATGACCATCTGCTGGACGAAAGTGACTTCAGTGTAAATTTTGTACGATTTTCTTGCATCTTTCTTGTAAGAACATCCCACCTATGAGTTGAACTAGCAAAAAAAGCGTACAATTTTTGTAAAAACATGAAGAAATGAGATACTTCTGTAGATGTCTCTACGCTGCATTGACCCACTAGATTTAAAGAACGTGCAAAGCACGGCACATAAAATGCAAGTTGTTCCTGTTTTTAATTTTCGTTTGAAGTCCCTTGTATTTCCCAGACATGTTACTCGCGTTGTCGTAAGATTGACCGCGACAATTCATAATGTTAATATCATGACGTTCTAAAAATTCTAAAACTACACTACTCAAAGAAGCACCAGTATGACTAAATATAGGTAAAAATGTCAAAAAACGTTCATGAACTTTATTAGAAGAGCAATATCTAATAATCACTGAAAGTTGGTCGGTGTGTGATATATCGGGCGTAGAGTCCACGATCAAAGAAAAATATTTAGAGTTTTTAACTTCACCAATAATCTTGTTTTTCACTTCACCGCCAATAATATCAATAAACTGTTCATATATAGTTTTTGATAAATATGACACGTGTCAAACTCAGAAATTAGTTCTAGTATTCCCATGAACTTTCCATTTCTACTATCACCAAATTTTTCTACGCTACCACGAAATGATAAGCCTCTTTCCGCTAGAAATTTTACGACCGTAACTACCCTTCTAAACACGTTCATCCAGTACTCAGTTTCTTGAATAAACTGATTAGTTAAGCTTTTGTCTATACGATTCTTTAAATTAAGTCTATTTAACAATAAAAACATACTCTCACGATGTTCTACACTATTTTCGTGAGAAAGTGTGCTTTCTTCTGCTTTACCCCAGTTTGAGAACCCGTGGTGAGCAAACGCACTTACACTTTTTACCGAAAAAAGCTTACACGCGAAACAGTAGATGTTTCCAGTTGAAGGTGAATACATGATCCATTTTCGAGGTACAGTTTCTCCATTGCTTATTCTTGGAAGCTGCATACACGCCATCATTGTTTTGAAAATATTCTGAGCCTTTTTCTACACAATTTGATCGAAATGCGTCTGTTAGAGTTGTTGGCCAATCTGTTGCCATTTATGTCATGTCATAAAAGGGTGGTTATCTGGTGTTCCTTTCCTTTTCTCTCAGAAAAAAGATTATATGAAATTTTCAATACAACAATAATTTCAAAGTAATTTTTACAATAAATAAGAGGAGTTTGGTAGGGTAAGTACGACGGCGCGTCAGAATGCCAAATACATAATTTTAGACAAATGTGTAGGTCTTCTGGGGGCCCCTTCAACCTGGGGGCCCGGTGCTACAGCACCTCTAGCCCCCCCTAAATCCACCACTGGGTACAGAACAAAATACAACAAGAATGGAGATCAAGCATCCTAATACATCTCTTCAAAAAGGGAATCAAATCAGACCCGGAGAACTGCAGAGGAATTAATTTGTTAAGAACAACCAAAGTGATATCAAATAAACTGACCAAACCAAAGAGATATCTCGTAATAATCAAAACAATTGAAAATATTTACCAGAACAACACAATAAAATAAAAGTAAAAGTAACTAAACCATTTAAAGATGGCTATGGGATAAGAATAAGGGATTTACTGAACCCTTTATTGTTTAAAATGTTAATGGATGAAATAATAAAAGAAGTAAGAATGAATAAAAGATACAAACAGGAGAAAAACAACTTAAAGTAAACCTTTATGTAGACGACGCAATGCTAATCTCTCAAAATGAAAATGATTTACAAGGTATGCTGCACCAATTTAATATAACCGCCAGAAAATTTACCATGATTATTTCATTCGTAGGAGATTCTGACCAATAAAGCTACAGAAATAAAAATTAAAGTGATAATTTTTGATAATATCCCGTCGTCAAGTATATTACGTCAGATACCCTTCGTTGCTACGAAAAAATACATTTAGTGACATTAATGACAATTAATGTTTTAAAAATTATAAAAGTGACGACTTTTAACCGTCAAATATTTATAATAGCCGTGTGTTTAATTGTACTAATTTCTTCTTCAAGTGCCGTCTCCTAATCGGAGGTTGGATATCATCATCACTATCTTTACTCTATCCACCGCTGCTCTAAAGAGTTCTATAGAACTTCATCTAAACCAGTCCCTTAAATTCTTTAACCATGACACTCTCCTTATTCCTATACTCCTTCCGCCTCTTATCTTTCCCTGTATTATCAGTCTTAGCATTTCATATCGCGGTCCCCTCATTATGTGTCCCAGATATTGTAACTTTCTTATTTTTATTGTGTTTATTATTTCGCATTCTTTACCCATTTCTCGCAATACTTCCGTGTTCGTTTTCCTCTGTGTCCATGCTATTCTAAGCATCCTTCTGTAACACCACATTTCAAATGACTGTAGCTTATTTATGTGTTCTTGCTTTAATGTCCAGCTTTCAAGTCCATATTGTAGTATCGAGAACACGTAGCATCTTCAGTTCTAAGCTACTCTCAGTTCTAAGCTAAGGTCTTTGTTGCAGAGAACTGTTTTCATTTTTACAAACGAATTTCTTGTTATTTCTATCCTGGTCCTTATTTCTGTTATTTGATCATTTTTCTCTGAAATCCAGGTTCCTAGGTATTTGTATTTATCAACCCTTTCTATCGCCTATCGGTACATTTCCCAAATGTATGCTTGTTTGTATGTTTGTTTTCTTAGTTATTATCATGTATTTGGTCTTTTTTATATTCATTTTTAGTCCATATTCTTCACAGAAATTGTTTGTTTTGTTTAGTAGTAGTTGGAGTTGTTCAGCAGAGCTTGCCATAATCACGGTGTCATCTGCATATCTTATGTTGTTAATAGATCTTCCGTTAATTATTATTCTTTCACTTTGAGATAGCAATGCTTCTTCAAAAATGGCTTCACTATATGCATTAAAGAGTAATGCAGACATTATACATCCCTGCCGAACTCCTCTCCTGATTTCAATTTCTGGACTGGGTTCGTTATCTATTACAATTTGTGCTCTTTGATTCCAGTAAAGGTTTGTTATTATTCGTAAATCCCTTTTGTCTATGTTTTTTGTCTTTAGAATTTGGACTAATTTTTCATGTCTTACTTTGTCAAAAGCTTTCTCAAAATCAACGTAACAAACATGCACATCCACATTCATGTCCATGCATCTTTGATCTAACACATTAAAAGCAAATAACGCCTCTCTGGTTCCTAGTCCGTTTCTGAACCCAAACTGACTATCATCTATTCCTTCTTCTAGTTTTTTATTTATACGACTATGTATTATTTTCAAGAATAATTTGAGAATGTAACTTATTACTGATATTGTTCTGTATTCACTGCAATCTTTAGCGTTTGTATTTTTAGGGATAGCACAAAAGGTTGAGAGTAACCATTGTTTTGGTATGTTTCCTGTTTTGTACACTGTGTTAAACAAGTCTAAGATAATGTCTAAGGTTTCATCATTTATGCATTTTAAGCTTTCTACTGGGATTTGGTCTGGACCTACTGGTCTGGACCAATTGGTGGTCTGTACTAATTTGTATTTACATAAATAAATTACAATAAAATTTTGGTTTGGAACAGTTTTATTCATGAAATAATCGCAGCACTCGATCTCTAAAATTATTATCGAATTTATGCCCTCGTGACACTTTGACATAATTTCACTTCCCTTCGGGTCATGAAATTAAAACTGTCAAAGTGTCACTCGGGAAAAATTCGATAATTTTAGAGCTCTTGTGCAATTACTACTGATAATTTCACAAAAAAAATAAGAAAACGCATAGTTATAACATGAATTTTCTTGTTTTTTTTTGGGTCTATAAGTAGAGTTGAAAATTCTTTATGAAAAATTTATAGTTAGACACTATAAGACAGAGCTAGAAACACAGTTATACGACGGAGATATAAAGTGGAGAACATCAAAAACTGGATAAGAACGAGAAGAGTAAAATGTAATGATCAACTCTCTCTCTCTCTCTCTCTCTCTCTCTCTCTCTCTCTCTCTCTCTCTCTCTCTCTCTCTCTCTCTCTCACTCTCTTCGCAGAATAGCGAGAGAGAGAAAAGCAGAATAATAACAGATAAGCAGAATAATAACAGATAAGCAGAATAACAACAAATAGGAAAGTAAATACGGCGAGAAACGGTTCCCCGATAGGAAGACGATCAATGAAAAGACCACAAAAACGATGGAACAACAACTAACGACACATTAGAAAACAGACAGAGTCATGTCAACATAAAAAGAAAAATAAGAAAATCTGTCAGGAATGATCTAAACATCCTCAGAATACTTTAAGAAATGGAGGTTACAACCAAGAACTACAAAAACCAAAGTATCAACTATTCATCTCAATAACACGCTAGCAAACAGAAATACCAGCGCATCCTAATAACAAACTATTGAAACACGATAAATCCCCGAAATCCCTTGAGGTTACTGTAGAGCTAGACAGAACATTTACATTCAGAAAACACCTGCTGCGGCATTATATGCGAGTCCATCAACCACAGCATCAACCTATAAAAAAACTCCTCTGCTCTTAGTCTGATAATTGATAATACGTATATCCGGTGGCGGAATACTGCACATCAGTGAACAGCAGGCATACCAACCTGGTCGACACTCAGCTAAACCGGGCTAGGTCGCGAATGTACAGTTGCTAAAGAATACAACAAAATTATGAATAATCATCAATTTCTAGTCCATAGAGACAGTCCCAACATTGTTAGAAACCGTCTCCTATCCAGGTTACTTCCCCGCTCAAGCACTAAGTACATCATCATTCCAAGTTTGATTTAAATATTTATATGGAAATATTTATATGGAAAAGTATGACAGATCCGCACCACCAAAAACCTAGACATCTGCTTGTAACTTTACTAATTTGTGTAATTTATAAAAAATGTAACATTTATTTTCCATTCTCAATCAAAATCAAACGTGGGATCCGACAGGGATGTATAAGTACATAACCACTGCTGTTCAACACATTATATTCTGAGGAAATCTTTCAAGAAGAAGTAGATGATAGTGAAGCCAAAATTCGAATTAACGTAGAATGTATCAATAACATCAGATACGCAGACGACGTGGTGGTATTCGCTAACAGTTCTGAAACCCTTCAGAGTTAATGAATAGGATCACAGAAGTTAGTCAGATATATGGACTTTCACTAACCATTAAGAAAACAAAATGTATCTCTAAGAAAGAACAGCAATTTGGAAATCAAATGTGGAATAGAGAAAGCAGATCTGAATTTAAAAAAATGGCTAATCTATAGATACAAATGTCATAAATTATTAATACCCATAAAAATAAGCCCAGCTGACTGGCCCTTCAATTACTAAAGAGGAAATAGAAAAGGCAATATTATATTCAAAAAACAATAAGGCACCTGGACCTGATGAAATCCCTTCAGAAATACTCAAACTACTAGATGAAAGGGGAATTTCAGCACTACATAAAATATTTAATTTTATTTATGAAACTGGTTGCTATCCTCAGCAGTGGTTGCTCTCTACATTTATTCCCCTACCCAAAAAAGTCAATGCAAAAAGATGTGAGGATCACAGACTCATTAGCCTGATGAGTCACACTTTAAAAATATTCTTAAAAATACTACATCAAAGATTATACAAAAAATGTGAATGGGACATCAGTGATTCTCAGTTTGGGTTTAGGCAAGGTTTGGGAACAAGAGAAGCAATAGTAGCAACACAAGTATTGGTCCAAAATTGTTACGATCAGAGGAAGGACGTATTCCTGTGCTTTCTAGACTACGAGAAAGCGTTTGATCGTGTCCAACATCACAAGTTAATGCAGATCCTCAAGAAGCTTGATATAGACCAAAAAGACATAAGATGCATTGAAAACTTGTACTGGTATCAGGCAGCACAATTAAAAATAGACAATTCTATATCCAAATCCATACATATAAGAAGGGGTGTTCGGCAGGGATGTGTGCTTTCCCCTCTTTTATTTAACATTTATTCGGAAGCCATATTTCAAGAGTCTTTGGAAGATGCAGAGATGGGAATCAAAGTGAATGGAGTATTAATCAACAACATACGATATGCTGATGATGCTGTCTTAATTTGCGACAACATAGTAGATCTTCAACAACTTGTCACTATAATCGGAGAATACAGTAAGCGAATGGGATTAGAGATTAATACCAAAAAGACCAAATTCATGATCATCTCCAGAAACTTGGATGCATTTGAAAACTCCACCATAACACTGAATACTAAGTCCATTGAGAGAGTGAGCAAATTCAAATACCTAGGAACGTGACTTTTTGAAGACTGGGCATCGGACAGGGAAGTAAAATGTCGCATTGAGCAAGCTCGACAAGCTTTCGTAAAATTCAGGAAGGTACTGAGCTGCTCAGAGTTCGACCTTACACTGAGACTAAGGTTTACTAAATGCTACGTGTGGTCGGTGCTGCTATATGGCATAGAGGGCTGGACACTCAAAACGAGGGATATAAACAGATTAGAAGCCTTCGAAATGTGGCTTTATCGCCGTATCCTAAAGATACCATGGACAGCAAAAGTCACAAATGTGGATGTCCTTAAAAGAATCAACCAAGAACGTCAGCTTTTCGAAAACATCAAGAAAAGAAAAACGGCGTATTTGGGTCACATCATGCGAAACAAAAAATACCAGTTCCTTCAACTTATAATCCAGGGTAAAATTGAAGGCAAGAGAGGAATAGGACGCAAGAAAATGTCCTGGCTCCGAAACATAAGGCAATGGACAGGGATTACCGACATACAATCACTGATACACATTGCAAGAAACAGAGAGTTAATGGAAAATGTGGTCGCCAACATCCATTAGTGGATTTGCATTTGAAGAAGAAGAATAAAAATAAGGTTACTACGATGTTATATCTTTCCTGTTGTATAGAGTTGAGTCGTGGACTCTCTCACTAAAGATGTTTTATACCGACTACGTTACTAATCAGGGTGTTTTTTAAGAATACAAAAAGAAAAGAGCTGTTAACCACAACAAAAACAGCCAAAATTGAATACCTCGGTAACATCATGAGGAACAACGAGAGATTTGGACTGCTGCAACTAATTTTACAGGGAAAACGAGGACCATGAAGGCGAAAGATTTCCTGGCTGCAAAATCTAAGTACGTAGTTCAAGACAACAAGCGCAAATCTTTTCAGAACAGCAGTGTGCAAAGTTCAGATTGCCATGATGGTCACCAACATCCGAAACGGATAGGCACTACAAGAAGAAGAATTATCAAGTCTGTAACATAAATATATTCTTTATCTTTGTTATTTAATCCTTTAAGCGTTTGCCTTTTTTTCTACTCAAATTTCATTACGGGATAAAAATATTAGAATCAGTAAATTGGTCAAACATTTTTGTTATCTTATTATTTATGGTAATTCTTTCAAAAGCAATTCATCAAATAAAATTTGGTCAGTTTCACTTAAATAAATCAGCTAGCAATCTTTCAACTGCCTGTCAGCTGTCTTTTGTGCTTATCTCTCCAGTTTCTTTATTGTCTGCAATCCAGTTATCAAAAGTCTATCTCATACTCGCTTTGGATATGTGTGTTGTGTTGTATTTAGATCCATAGGGACTTTAGCGGCAGGGAAGATGGATGGATTTTTTATAGGCTCGGGCCGATTGTAATTTTCCTATTTTTAGGAAACATTAGCTCGAAGGGAAACTTTTAGTTCTCGGACAACATCCGTCTTTTTGAATAATGTATAAAAGTATTCGGCAAATTTTGAAAAATACCAAAAGTAAAGACAAATTAAACTCATTACACATAAAGTTAAGTGAGATATTGAGATTAGGTATAATAAAAAAAATGGAGAGCGTAGAAACCTTTATATGATAAAATTTTATGGCAAATTAATCAATATTCAATACTTATTAATTTGTATGATATCTCTATAAGTACGGATCTGTTTCAAAGTACCTTTTCAAACTAACAAACCAGTTTTACTAAAAATGGCACTGTTGTGAACAATATACAATAAGCCCTTTTGTAAGAAAACCAACTCAGTGGGGCGTACCTCAACAAGTTTTTAAAAGGGTCAACTTATTTGCACTGTAACTCACGCCATTTACTTGGTGTCTGTTTCTGTTTTTGTTTTGTTTGTAGTTTTTTATTATTTTTTGTTTTTTATTGTATTTTTTTATTTTGTATAAGCTTTGTCCACAAATTGGAAAATTTTTTGACAATAAAGCATACCTTACTTACTTACTTACTTACTTACTGAATTGTTCCTAAAATAGTAACATTCTTAACTATTTATAATACTATAATACTGATATGTGTTATGCGATATGACACACTCGGTACAAAATAACATACGTTTGTACATAGTCTTCTTCTTCTTTTAAGAGGACTATGTCCTGTTTCTTCTGTACAGTCTCTGCTGCGATCCAGAGCTCCAGCTCTCGTACCATCGTTTTTTTTGGGTCTTCCTTAAGCGTCGTTTAAACACAACGATAAGTCACAGCAACTAGTTGTGATGACAAGTTGAAACTCTGTTTAGACGCTGCGATTCAATGCGATACCACCTTCAACCCAACTCCAACTTTGATAAGTTGTGCGATGCACCGTTTACACACAATGATAAGTTGCAACAACTCGATTGACCTTGATAAGTTGTTTGATTTATCGCTGTGTTTAAACGACCCTTTATATGGGTCGCTTGGTATTGGGCTTCTGTGTTTTCGCCCAATGCGCCATACGTTCAGGGTTCATCCGATCTACGTGGTCTCTCCACATGCGTCGTCGTGCTCTTGTCCATCTCATTACGTCTTGAACGCCTAGCTCTCTCAATGTGTGTTCGTTTCGTATTCTATCTCTGAATGTGATACCTCTTATGGATCTTAGGGTTTTCATCTCTGTTGTTCTCATTATTTGTTTGGTCTTTGTTGTCTCGGCCCTTGTCTCAGCTACGTATTTCAGTAAGGGTCTAACACATGTCCTATAAATGCGGACTTTGCTTTCGGTGCTCATATATTTATTCCGCCAGATTATATCCCTCAGGAAACCAGATCTTCTCGCTGCTTTTGTTACCTGCTGTTTTGTTTCTTGTCACAGATGCCTGTCGCTAGATATTTCCACACCTAAGTATCTACAATCAATTACCTGTTCCATTAGATATATGGTCGTCCACTACTAATTTACATCTAATTAGGTTCTTGGATATAACCATCGATTGATCGATTGGATTTTCTCTGTTAGGTTAGTTTGTACTTTTCGGCGGTTATTTTAAATTTTTGTAATAGGTGTTTGTACAGAGTATACCGAAAAATTCGCATAGCGGTCGAAATGTGATCATCGCGGTTTCTGGATTTTTAGTCCCAACCGTTCACATGCGTTGAACAGAAGCATTCCTGAAGAGTAATTCACTTGTTCGTTTTTGAGGTACTTGGATCCAGTTTGTTATTTAAGCAAGTCCTTAACTTCCACCAAATTATTAAGAGTAGAACATAGTTAGCGAAGCTTAAATGATTCAATTTCTCTCCATCGATCTCTATTTCTGCACCTACACCAAGAGTATATTCGTTGCCTACACTATCACCGTCAAGCGTCAAGTGCAAAGATCATGTTAAAAACGACCATTGAACAGCTTTGGTGTTTTTTGATACCTCTTCTAGTATTTAATTTCGTACTATCTGGTTGTGGTTGCAAATCAAATCCGAATATCTGCAGTATTTTAGTTATTTGGCACATGTATAAAGGATGTTCAGTAAAACGGACATGCCCTATAATAGTACGCGCGAAAATCGGTTAGAAAATGTAAACGAATTTAACAAAATTCAGTTTGGCAACATCGTGTGAATACCAAGTCTTATAGGATATTAACAGAACCGCAATTTAGTCCAGACAAATTAATATATTTTTTTACCAACCAAAAGAGATGTTTTAACTAACCAAATAATGTTTCACATAATATGATGTGCAAAATTATTTTGAATTCGGTTCCGCTGATGAACTTAACGCTTTTTTGTCATTAAAAGTAGAAAAAACGTTTAATTTCTCGTGCATAATATGTATCGTCTAATTATTTTAACTGTAGTAATATCTAAGTATTTACTGTAAGTTCTAAACTGACTCATTTACAATGATTAATGGTATGTTAAAATATCTTATCTAAAGCGGCTTCGTGAATTTCTTAAAAATGTATGCCGAACATTGCGCCTCCACTTAGTTGCGCATTCTGACCGATTTTCGTTTCGTTTATTTCATTTAATTTGGTAATAATAATAATAATATCGTATGGCATTTTTGCCGGGGAGATCCTTTCGGATAGTTCCAGCGCCAATTACATCTTTAACCCTGTTTCAAGTAACTAGTGTCGATGTACACTAGCCCAGGGGGACCGACGGCTTAACGTACTCTCCGAAGCACGGTGAGACGGCTCGTGTCATTATTGGAAATGAAAATGGTTTGTCTTTGGCAGGGATCGAACCCACGTACACTGGCGTATGAGGCCAACGATTATGCCGTTACTCCACGGCCGCTCACATTTTTGGTTAATTTGGTTAATTAAAACTACGAGCATGTTATTTACCTCAGTGCAACAATCAGTGTAACACAAATTCATTTAATCGACCATATTATCTGCCAGAGTTATTCTCCATTGCGGTTTGTGCTTTAGATATCGTTTAAACTAATCGGTAAATATACATTATTTTTTATCACTTTCAATTATGAATTTAACAAAATAGATAAGAAAACACGATCTGATAACAAAATAAACAAATTCATAGATACATAACCAATTACCCGATCAGGGAACGCAAAATTTATGAAAACCTCCAAAAAATAAAGGAAGGATGAAAATTTGGGAATAGGTAGTTGAAATTGTCTATTATTATATAAGAAAAAGTTTACAATTTTACATCCCCTCCATTTTACAAAAATTGGAAAATACGGGGTGAAAAATGTTTTCTCGGGGTTGAAAAAATATACGTTTAAAAGTCCGGAATTGGATAAAATGACTAATTCTATGTAACTTTTGTTCCATAGTGATATTTTACTAAGTCAATACTTTTCGAGTTATTTGCGAGTGAATGTGTTCATTTATGACCAAAAAAAAAAATGTTTTTTGACGGTTTTTCGGAGATAACTCAAAAAGTAAGTATGTTAGCGAAAAAAATATTGTATGCGTGAGGTCTGCAGACCCAGTAGAAGCAGGGTTGCAGCTAATGAAATGTAGGTTCTTCTTCGTCAAATTCCAAATCGAATATTTCAATGTGAAATAACCAAAAAACGGAGCACTTTTCGGGGAAAATTCATTACAACTTTTTTAAAGTGTTTAAAAAAAGGTTTATTTTTGTTTTTTTTAAAAACTTCCACGATTAAAAGTAAGTTACGTTCAAAATATTGTTGGTCCCTTTTATTTTTTGGTAAAAAAATGGCGAAAATCACCCTTTAATTAGCTTCTCAAATAAAATTAATCGTTACCGCTTTACAAGTTACTTTACTTAAGTATTGTTTATATTATCTATAAGTTTCATTGGTTCAAAGTGCTCAGTTTTGAAAAAAATTGGGTTTAAAATAAAACATTTTTTTTTAATTTGGAAAAAAATCATAATTGTTTATGGAAATAAATTAAAAACCATTAGGAATACCAAAAATTTCAAAGAGTAATAAAATGTACGTTTTGCCTTAATGAATATTTGTGATTTTTTGTTTTCTTGTTAGACAAAAATTGCTTATGCTATGGCTGTTCAAAATTTGCCTAAACTCGTGATTAGTTACTCGTTTAAGCCATTTTAACTACAGCTTTTTCAAAACGAAGCACTTGAACCGATGAAACTTACAGATCATATAAACAATACATAGACAAAGTAACTTGTGAAGTGGTAATGCTAAAATGTATATGTGATGCTAACTAGGGGGTGATTTTCGCGATTTTTTTACTAAAAAATAAAAGGGACCAACAATCTTTTGAGCGTAATTCACTTACTTTTAATATTACAAGTTTTTTTTTAAAAACAAAAATAAACCTTTTTTTAACACTTTAAAAAAGTTAAAATGAATTTTCCCCTAAAAGTGCTCCGTTTTTGGGTTATTTCGCGTTGAAATATTCGATTTGGGATTTGACGAAGAAGAACCTACTTTTCATTAGCTGCAACTCTGCTTCTACTGGGTCTATAGACTTCATGTATACACCATTTTTTTCAATTTTTTATGCGCTATATTTTTGCTAAGAATATTATTTTCGCTAAAATACTTACTTTTTGAGTTATCTCCGAAAAACCGTCCAAAAACATGTTTATTTTGTTAAACATGAACATATTCACTTGCAAATAAGTCGAAAAATATTGACTTAGTGAAAAAAACTCTATAGAAGAAAAGTTGTTTACAATAAGTCATTTTATCCAATTCCGGTCTTATTTTGAATGTTTTTTTTTCATCTTCGAGAGCGGGTATTGTATGTAGAATTGTAAACTTTTTCTTATATAATAATAGATAATTTCAACTACCTATTCCCAAATTTTCATCCTTCCTTTATTTTTTTGGTTTCAGATTGTTCTTTGATCGGGCTATTAGAACAATTTGATATTACATATTATCATTAATTTGTTTTAATGAGACATCATCATTAATGATAGAAGTCGTCCTCTTCTTGTATACGATCTTTTAATCTGTTCATCACTATAATACGTTTTGAGAGGTATATTGTCATGTATGAAAACAAAGTAGAACGAGGAGTTGAAACGCGAATAATAGCGGAAAACAGATCTTTCTTTGCAATGCAATATCTAATGAGATCAGATTTTCTTTTACGAGATGCAAGAACCCAGATGTACAAAACCATAGTACAACCAGACGTCGTACGGAAGTGAAACATGGACGCTAACTAATAAATTGCTAGCGTGGAACGTAAAATCTAAAAAATAAGAACGTATGAACTAAAATAACCACAAGATATAGAAATAGCAATAGGAACACTAACAAAACAAATACACGAAACTGCCTGGGAGTCCACAAAACATAGCTGATTAGTATTACCGGATATGTCCAACGTCGTAGAGAAAATCATTGCAAGTTGACTGAATATTATACCTAATCATCAGTTCGGTTTTCGCCAAAAACACGGCACAACGGAGCAAGTGCATAGGGTGGTATAAAAGATACAATCAGCCTTCCCGAGTGCATATTTACAAATGCTCCTATACTATGGCACCAGAGTGCTGAAATCGGTTGGCCTTTGAAATACACTCTTACGCTACAAACCCTCATTGATTTCGGCACCTATTAAATTATAAGACATTTATTAAATTATGGTGTCTAAGTTTTTATTGCAATTAATATTATTGTAAGTATTGTATATTCATATTTCATTTTATTGCTTGAAAAACAGGAATAGAAAGGTCTTTTCCTTTCTGAAAAATGTCTTTGGCAGAGCCAATTAGTCAGACTTGTTTGTGATTGATTGCAGATTCATAGTCATACATTTCTTATTTCATAACATACGTACTACAATATTATTTTTATAGATACATAAGTACATTTTGTTGCTTTACTTTTATTTTTTTTATATAGAAATGTGTAAACAGCAATAAACCTAGCATACTTAAGATGTGTTTTTTGACCCTAACCCGAGAAACAATTAATAAAACAAAAATTATAAAAAACACCATTGAATAAAAAAGAAAGACATATTTTTTATTTTTATTTATTTATAAGTACAGATATAATTACTCGTATACAGTGCGTCCATAAAGTATCGCATAAATTCATTATTAGCTAAATAAACCACATTATTAGAAATTACCGAAACAGCGAATTTTGGTGTCCAAATTTTTTTTTACATTAAATTAATTGACACAAAAAGACGAATGTGCGTAATTTATTTAGTTCAAAATACATTTTACTGCTGTCATAAAACAGAAATAAAATTTTTATTTGACAAATAAACATTGCTTTTCAAATGTTCAAACTGTCAAGAGGCAGGTGGGTGGTAGCTTAAACATTGAATTTAAGCAAAAAGTAATGTTTATTTGTTCAATAAACATTTATTTCTGTTTTCTGACAGCAAGAAAATGCATTTTGAATTAAATAAACTACGCAAAGTCTTCTTTTTGTGTCAATTAATTTAATAAAAAAAATGTTTTTGGACACGCTGTACAAATAATTATGTTAATGTTTATATTACTGAATAGAGAATTGAATTGCCTTTCAAATGAGCTATCACACGACCCCTATTCTTATTGAAAAAATCATCGATTACGTCATCACGTCCAGACGGATGACGTCACTAGTATGATATACTTATATGCGAAAAAATCATAAATTAAAATCAAAAATCGACCTGTCTCGGTAATTTCTAATAATGTTGTTTATTTAGCTAATAATGAATTTATGCGTTTCTTTATGGACGCACCGTACACGAGTAATTATATCTTTACTTTTAAATAAATAAAAATAAAAAATATTTATTTGTTTTTTATTCATTGGCGTTTTCTTTTTAAATTTTTGTTTTATTTGTTTCTTGGGTTAGGGTCAAAAAACACATTCTTAAGTATGCTAGGTTTGTTGCAGTTTCGACATTTCTATTTGAATACAATAAATTGAAATATACAATACTTACAATAATATTAATTCCAATAAAAACTTAGGCACCATAATTTTTTAATAGATGTCTTATAATTGAATAGGTGCCTAAATCAATGAGGGTTTGTAGCGTAAAGGCGGGTTGACATTACTAGTGAATAACGAACATGGCGCACGCTTACGTATTTTGCCCGTGCTATTGTTAGATATTTTTTTATCTACTTTTAAACTCGAGCAGTACATTTGTATCTATGTATTGCATAAATACAAATCGACTGCTCGAGTTTGAAAATACATAGATAATAAAATATCTAACAATAACACGGACAAAATACGTAAGCGTGAGCCACGTTCGTTATTCTTTAGTAATGTTAACCCGCCTTTAAGGCGGCTTGACATTACTAGTGAATAACGAAAGTGGCTCACGCTTACGTATTTTGCTCGTGCTATTGTTAGATATTTTATTATCTATTTTCAAACTCGAGCAGTACATTTGTATCTATGCATTGCATAAATACAAATGTACTGCTCGAGTTTGAAAATAGATAATACAGTATCTAACAATAGCACGAGCAAAATACGTAAGCCTGAGCCACGTTCGTTATTCACTAGTAATGTCAACCCGCCTTACTAGTGTATTTTAAAGGCTCACCGATTTCAGCACTCTGGTGCCGTAGTATAGGAGCATCTGTAAAGATGCTTCCAGGAAAATAACTTTTGCAATGCCATTTTCCTGAATATAAGCATTTGACAAGGTCTGCCATCCAGGATTACTATTTAAACTGAAGAAAGCAATCTCTCATCCGTTATACAATACACGATACTAAAATCATACCTCAAAGAAAGACTATTTTATGTGATATACGAAGAAAGTGTGTCTAATATCCACATTATAAATGCAAAGGTCTCGCAGGGCAGAGTCTTTTAACCAATTATCTACACAACCTTTACAGCTGATTTCCAACAAAAGAAGAATCCACAATTGCAACATTTGTAGATAACACTGCAATTCTAGTCACAACCCACATCCCACACAGGCAGCTGAAATATTGCAACCAAACATACATTTAATTGAAATATGGGCTAAGAAATGGAAGATACATATCAATGAAGCAGAATCAGTTAACGTGGTACTTACTAAATATTACAATGAAATACCGAATATCCTATACTAAATTTACAATTAAGATGCGGTAGAAATAAACAAACTAAGACACATTAAATGCTACTAGGAGCACTCCCGAATCATAATTTACAATGTATATAGATTGTAAATTATGATCTCGAATCATGATTTCCAAAGTTTTTACATTGTAAATTATGATTCGGAAGTGCTCCTAGTAGCATTTAACGTGTCTTGGTTTGTTTATTTCTGCTGCATCTTGATTGTAAATTTAGTATAATGCATAACAAGAACATTATCACATTACCACCGTAAAATATCTTCGATTACACCTTGACAACAGGCTAACATGGAGAACACACATCTGGATGAAGAGGAAGCAATTAGGACTGAAATTAAAAACACACTACTCGTTACTAGGCCGTATCTTCATGTAACAAAACGTTAGTGTATAACGCACTCATCCGGCCGATCTGGACATACGGATTGAATTGTGGGAAACTGCATCATATAGCGACATAGCAATGGGCGCGTTCACCAGATGCAAACGTTGGCAATCAGTTTGCGCTTTATGGTTCTGAACGACTTGCTAACGTCAAACATGTTTGGAAAGCGGTCGCCATTTTTGCAAACATAAGATATTTAAGTTGAACTTTACAAACGTGTTGAAATATGGCGGGAATTTAAATTGTATATATTGTAAAATATATTGATAAGGGTTTTATATACAGAGAGAGTCTGTAAAGTGGAATAAATTCAATATCTCAAATACTAATTGTTTTTTTGGAAAATGCTCAGACCCGTCGATTAGTATTTCAAATTGTCCTTTTTGACATTCAATAAAAATGTATACAGGGTGTCCCAATTTAGAGATATGACGTCATCGTCGATTTTCTTAAATGGCAACACTGTCATTTTGATAGCTAATTTGATAGGGTTTGTAAAGTTATACATAACTGCAAAATATCAAATTTTTATTCTCTACCATTTACAAGATAATAGAAAATAACAAAGTTATATCTGTAATTTGGAATATATTCAATAATTAAAATACTAACTGTTTTTTTGAAAAATGCTCAGACCCGTCGATTAGTATATCAAATTGTCATTTTTGACATATAATAATAATGTATACAGGGTGTCCCAATTTAGAGATATGACGTCATCGTTGATTTTCTTAAATGGCAACACTATCATTTTGATAGCGTGTGTAAAGTTATACACATCTGAAAAATTTCAAAATTTTATTCCCTACCATTTACAAGATAATAAAAAATAACAAAGTTATGAAGAACAAGAAGTAATCAAATAATAATTGAATTTATTTATTTCAATTAAGCAAATGCTCATAACGTAGCCCATTGACAATTTGACAATAATTGAGGGCAACATTATGAGTTTTTGCTTAATTTATTGAAATAATTAAATTCAATTATTAGTTGATTACTTCTTTTTCATAACTTTGTTATTTTTTATTATCATCTAAATGGTAGAGAATACAAATTTGAAATTTTGCAGTTGTGTATAACTTTACACACCCTATGAAAATAGCTATCAAAATGACAGTGTTGCCATTTAAGAAAATCAACGATGACGTCATATCTCTAAATTGGGACACCCTGTATACATTATTATTATATGTCAAAAAGGACAATTTGATATACTAATCGACTGGTCTGAGCATTTTTCAAAAAAACAGTTAGTATTTTAATTATTGAATATATTCCAAATTACAGATATAACTTTGTTATTTTCTATTATCTTGTAAATGGTAGAAAATAAAAATTTGATATTTTGCAGTTATGTATAACTTTACAAACCCTATCAAATTAGCTATCAAAATGACAGTGTTGCCATTTAAGAAAATCGACGATGACGTCATATCTCTAAATTGGGACACCCTGTATACATTTTTATTGAATGTCAAAAAGGACAATTTGAAATACTAATCGACGGGTCTGAGCATTTTCCAAAAAAACAATTAGTATTTGAGATATTGAATTTATTCCACTTTACAGACTGTATAAAATAAAGGCTACTGAAGACATTCTGCTACGTTATTATCTATTATATAAATTTTCTTTTTTCCTTTAATAAAAAAAATAAATTCAAAAACGTATTTATTGCATATTTATTGAGAAAATTTATTTTAGGTTACGTTCAAACCAAGCAAGCAAAATGTCAAATTTTAACCTAAACAACCAACCGTTCAGTTTGCTGTCAACAAGTTTAGAATCAAAGCGCAAACATTTGTGAATGTGTTTGCATCTGGTGAACGCAGTCAATATTAGAGCGATTTCAATCTAAGGTTGTTCGTGCCATCACTGATGCGCCATGGTTCATTTCACAAATAAGTATAGACATTTACAAAAACCTAAAAGTCGAAACATTGAAGCAAATGCTCGTCAAATACAGCAATAAATATTTTAAACGACTAAAAAACATTCCAACGAGTTAGCAGTGAATTTATTGGATGAGTTCTTCTTCTAGTTCCTTCTCCTATCAGAGGTTGGCTATCATCTCAGCTATCAGTACCTTATTGGCGGCTGCTCTAAAAAGATCTACTCAGCTGCAACTATACCACTATCTTAGGTTTCTCAGCCAGGAAATTCTCCTATCTATGGATCCTTTACCCTTAATTTTACCTTGCATTATCAGCCTTAACATTTCATATTTCGCACCTCTGGTAATGTGGCCTAAATATTCCAGCTTTCTTGTTTTGATATTCTTTATGACGCAATCCTTTTGTAGCTTTCTTAACAGTTCTTCATTTGTAACTCGTTGGATCCTTGGTATTTTCAAAATCCTTCTATAGCACCACATCTCAAATGCTTTGGACAACTCTACACAACTAAATAGAATAAAAATTAGAACTCCACTTGACCTTACCATTTAGAAAATAAGATTGTATTTAAAAACAACTGAAAAAGAATTATTGTGCACATCAAGACAATATAAACAATTTCCGAGCGTCGAATAAGCAACCTGTTGCCCAGGAAAAGATAAATAGGTGAACGCCAATGGTTAGAATAGATGGAGAATAAAATAATTGTTCATTCATGCAGTTTCTGTTCTGGAGTTCTCTGTTGCGTAAGAACACAAAGTAAATTCATCCAATTTCTTCATTCTGCCAGTAGTTTCATCGAATTCAAGTGGTCGCTTATCTAAAGATAACCTTTTATTAGTTAGTTGTCTTGATTTTACCATTTCACCGATAAAATAACCGATTATCACGCTACAAGTTCCGACACTGATAAGGTGTATTTAAGTGAATGTTCTTCGAATATTCCACCAGTTTAGTAGTGCCGAGTGTCGACGTGACTGACTAAAAATGGCGGGAACAGCAACAGATTTGCAAACTTTGAAGGACCTGGCTACACGCATCAGGATACATAGCGTGGAATCCACTACACTTGCAGGTTCCGGGTGAGCATTACTGTTTTTTTAATATCTGTAGATCAACAGAAAAAAAACCGAAACCGGCAAATTAACACATTTTTTAACATTGAAGGACGTGACAAGGCAGATACCGGTACCGGTGTAGAGATGTAACCGTTATTTCTACGGCTACGTTTTTATGTGTACTGTAAAAAATGTGGTCGTAGGTCTTTAACCAATCAATGCATGTGGTTACATAATTTGTAATTATAAGTGTCAAACTTCAATATGGCTCTGGCGCTGGTTATGTAATTGGGGAATAGGGGAATAGTGTGTATGACATTGACTGACCTAGTAACCGGCAAATTCCATAATGATCAGGCATAAAAATGTTTTGTGACAGACAATAATTAGTACTGTTGCTCTTTTTTATAATACCAGGAACGCGTTTGCCTTCAATTTTTTCTTTTATAATCGGCTAGCGAAATAAAATATGACCGCGCTAGTGATTATCATTTAGATTAAAAATAAGTATGTGAAAGTAGTGAAAGCAAATGCATTGTCATCATGGATGCTGATGTATGCAGCGTTAGTCGATTCTTTTATACATATTACATTTTTGCTATACTAAAGTGTATATTTATAATACAATCGGTTTTATGGCGTTATACGCCTTTCCTTTTCTAATCGCCACTCGTTTCTATTTCTATTGTGGCGGTCTTCGTCTCTTAAATTTCATTACAATATCGCCTTGGACATGTCCTTCATCCATGTGGTTGCTGGACTTATACCTTATCTATGGTTGCTGGTCTTTCTCGTTTTCGTTTTTTTGTGAGGGTCCATTCTAACACTTTTTTGGGGATTCTTCTTTCCTCCACTCGTCTTACTAATGACGGGCTTAGCACTGTCTAGATATTGCCTTTCGAGGGCATGTCTGTATGATCTTTCTATTCCCATTTGTTGACTAATGACGTCGTTTCTTATGTGTTCTGTGTTCTAAAAGTTCTGTGTTTTTAGTCTAGATCTTCTTGCTGACCTCCTCCAAAAACCCATCTCAGTGGCTAGTAATTTAACGTTGTACTTACTTCTTGGTTAATTGCCAGACTTCAGCACCATAGGTTAATGTGCTTTTAATATTGTGTTGTAAATTCGTTTTTTAATTTTTGTTTTTGTACTTTTTTGCCACAGTACCGAATTCAGGGCTCCTATCACCTGTCCGTTTAAGTACTATCCTGTTTTAATATCTTCTTCGTTTCGTCCTGTACTTGCTAGTCTTTTCCGAGGTACCTATACATATTCATTGCTGCTTGCAATTGTCTCCTATTCCAGATTCAGGTTCTGCTTTCCTTCCCTTACTACGCATAGATATTATGTTTTTACGTATTTACTTCCAGACCCCATTTTCTAGAAGTATTCTTCTATTATTTGCCTTGCCATTTATTCAAAATCATTATGTTATTCCAGATCTTTAACTAATCTCCTTCTGTAAGTACCATCAACTATTGCCTTCATCTTAGCTAATTACTTCCATCAGTTGTGCTGGTGTTCAGCCAAATTCGTAGATCATCATCATGATCAGCCTCTCTCGATGCACTGCTGGACATAGGCCTCCCCTGTTTGTCTATAGGAGACAATTCAAAACTACTTCCTTCCTTTGAGAAATAATTTCCCATCCTCAAAGTTCACTTATTATCTTTTTAGAAATCCTAAAATTTTTTCACCGGTCATCTAAAGATAATTGTTTTCTGTTCATATCCATAGGTACTAACATCTGATCTTTCCATGATCTCAAAGACTTAAAAACTATTATTACAGATAATAAACCCGTTATCAGTGTCCTATATTTTCTTAACCTGAGTCATTTAGATACAAATAAAGACAAAAACATGGCTGACCGCTATGTGCACGGACGGAAAACCGCAAATTACAGATTGAGGTGTAATAAATAGAATTTTGACTAATAGGTAGGTATTTGGAGACATTGTTGAAAAATATTTATAAACTTTAACACTCTTTATTTTCCCCATTACGAAAGTTGTGTATCTCCTGGGCAGCTCTAAAATGTGTTCTCATAAATAAAAAACGAGTCATTTTTTGATGTTAGAAGTATCTTGTTTGTTTTCTTCTTCTTTTTCTTTACGTGCCATCTCCGCGACGAAGGTTGAATCATCATTGCTATTCTCACTTTTGACACTACAGCCCGAAAGAGTTCAGTTAAGCTGCATCCAAACCATTCTCTGAGATTTCTCAGCCAGGACATTTTTCTCCTATCAATGCTGCGCCTTCCTTGAATCTTTCCCTGCATACTTAATTTTAGGAGTTCATATCTGTCACCACGTGTTATATGATCCAAGTATATTGATGTTTTCTTATTTTGATGGAATCCAGTATCTCCCTGCTATTCTGTATTCTCCTTAGTACTTCCTCATTGGTTATTCTGTCTGTCCAGGAGATTCTCAGCATTATTTGATACGTCCACATCTCAAATGCTTCCAATAAGTTTGTATTTGCATTTTAATGTATGTTTTCATTTGCACATAATTCTAATGACTATATAAGCCAAATATTTGACCGTCTTTTGAAGTTCAAAAATCTACCGCTACTATGAACTGGATTTAAATTCTTCAACGATGACACTCTCCTTCTTCCCATACTCCTCCCTCCTCTTATTTTTCCCTATTATCATTATAGACCATTCCTATGGCTGCATGCTGCTAGCATTAGCGTTCCCCTTCTTTTATTTCTCTAATAAATTTTCATTTATTCGGATTTGTTATTACAGACTTACTCTTCAAGTTCTTGCTCATTTTGTGTCCTTCTTAACTGACGTCTACCAATTGGAGCTTGGGTATCATCATCACTGTCTTTATTCCATCTACCGCTACTCTGAACAGTTCTATTGAACTGCATTTAAATTCTTCAACGATGACACTCTCCTTCTTCCCACACTCCTCCTTCCTCTTATCTTTTCCGTATTATCGTTATTGACCATTCCTATGGCTGTCCCTTCATTACGTGTCCCAGATATTGTAACTTTCTTATTTTTATCGTGTTTATTATTTCGTATTCTTTACCAGTTTCTCATAATACTTCCGTTTTCGTTTTCTTCTGTGTCCATACGCTATTCTAAGCATCCTCCTGTAACACCACATTTCAAAGGACTGTAGCTTATTTATGTGTTCCTGTGTCATAAATATGTGTGGTGTTAATGCTTTCTGGTCCCAATTAATTAAAACTCAGTTTATTCGATCACATTATATTTAAATCGAACTCTCGGTGATTCAACCATAAGTTATTTACCATAAAGACGCGACCTATCATAACCGTGAATACTTGCTAAATACAGCAATAATCATAATATCTTTCTCTCGCCTGAGTTAATTTTTATATACACCTTTAAATAATAACAAACATGACAATCCAATGTTACTCGCGGTTATTGAATCCAAGAACAGATACTACATCGAGTAATGACTTTGAATTAGTTTTAAACATATTAGTCCAGTCGGGTTAGACGAATAACAGGCCTAACCTTGCATTAGGAGCTGCCCCAAATTTTATTTTTTTAATCTTTAGGGAGGGTCAATAGTAGTGTAAATTTAAAATCTCGACTGAATTCCGCCGTTGCGTTAGCCGCCATCTTGATTTTAAACGAGAACCGTTTTTGCTCAATATCTCCGCCATTTTCAACTTTTCGACAAAAAGTATAACAACCAAAATTGTTTAAAATGTGATTTTCTATCATTTCTACTGTTACAATTTTTTCGTGCCGTCGATAGTTTCCGAGCTATGGCGGAAAATAGTGACTAGAGTTGGTTAGAGCAAAATTATTGAATTATCTCGTTTATTGTTAGTTTTACGACAAAAATGTTTCTATATAAAAATAGAGAGAATTAAATTCTACACAATTTTAATCTCTTTGATTTTTTTGCTAAATTTAATATTTAAGGTAGTACGTATGCGATAATGCCGCGAGCGTAAGACCTGATTGATTTTGTAGCAATTGTTTTTGTTAAATATCTACGCCATTTTCAACTAAAATTGTTCCAAATATGATTTCCTACAATTTCTTTTTAACAATTTTTTTCATGCGGTTAATATTTTCCGAGTTAAGTGGGATAATAGTAAAAAGTGGTGGGGGGAGCATAATTACTGTATTGGATCTTGTTTCCGAGCTGTCCCAAATTTTATAATTCTATCCTTTAGGGGAGATCAATAGTAGTGTAAATTTAAAATCTCGACTGAATTCCGCGGTTGCATTAGCCGCCATATTGATTTTAAAGGAGAACCGTTGTTGCTTAATATCTCCGCCATTTTCAACTTTTCGACTAAAACGATAGGAACTAAAATTGTTGGAAACGCAATTTCCTACAATTTATTTTCCACCATTTTTTTATGTGATCAATATTCCCCGAGTTAAGGGGGAAAATATTGGAAGCGGGGGGAAGCATAATTATTGAATTGTCTCATTTATTATTAACTTTACGACATAATTGTACATAAACAAAAATAAAGAGAATTATATTTTATACAATTTTTGCAACTTCCAATGAAAAACCAACCAAACTAAGTACATAAAAGACATAAATAATAACGCAAGTTATTAACTAATTTAAGTAAGTTCACTTAATTTTATTAACTAGTGGGTTTTATTGGTTGAATTTGTCTGTCGATAATTAAGTTTCATGTCAGCTAACATATTTTAATATTTCAACAATTTTTTTTTAAATTTTGGGCCCCGTTGGGGGAATTTTCCCATCGCCCTCTCCCCTTCTTAGACCCGCCACTGGTTCTCCCGAAAAATTGTAGTAAATCGTAATTGCAACAATTTCAGTCCTTACACTTTTTGTCAAAAAGTTGAAAACGGCGGAGATATTGAACAAAAACAATTGCTATAAAATCAATCGGGTCTTACGCTCGCGCCTTTATCGCATACGTACTACCTTAAATATTGATTTTATCAAAAAAATGAAACAGATCAAAATTGTACAAAACTTAATACTCTTCATTTTTGTATGGATTAAAATTTGTTGTAAAACTAATAATAAACGAGATAATTCAATAAATCAATAATTATGCTCTAACTGTCACTATTTTTTAACTCGGAAAATATGGACCGCACGAAAAAAATTGTAATAAACGAAATTATAGAATATCGCATTTTCAACAATTTCAGTCAGTATAGTTTTTGTCGAAAAGTTGAAAATGGCGGAGATATTGAGCAAAAACGGTTCTTGTTTAAAATCAAGATGGCGGCTAACGCAACGGTCAAATTCAGTCGAGATCTTAAATTTATACTACTATTGACACCCTCTCAAGATTAGAAAAATAAAATTTGGGGCAGCTCGTAATGCAAGGTCAAATGCTATCCCGACTGGGCTATATGTTATACATAATGCCCTATTTTATAATACACCTGCATCAGTGTTCAGCTTTCAAGTCCATATTATTGTAGTATCGAAAAAACAACATCTCAGAGCTCTTACTCTCAGTTCCAATCTAAGGTCTTTATTGCAGAAAATTGTTTTCACTGTTATTGTATATTTAGTCTTTTTTATATTCATTTTTAGTCCATATTTTTCACAGAAACTTCTATTCTTGTTCAGTAGTAGTTGGAGTTGTTCAGCAGAACTTGCCATAATCACGATATCATCTGCATATATTATGTTGTTATTATACAGGGTGTAACAAAAATACAGGTCATAAATTTAATCACATATTCTGGGACCAAAAATAATTCGATTGAACCTAACTTACGTTAGTACAAATGTGCACATAAAAAAAGTTACATCCCTTTGAAGTTACAAAATGAAAATTGATTTTTTCCAATATATCGAAAACTATTTTTATTGTTTTTTTATTAAAAATAGACATGTGGCATTATTATGGTAGTAGCATCTTAAGAGAAAATTATAGTGAAATTTGGACACCCCATAAAATTTTTATGGGGGTTTTGTTCCTTTAAACCCCCCCAACTTTTGTGTACGCTCCAATTAAATTATTATTGTAGTACCATTAGTTAAACACATTGTTTTCAATACTTTTTTTCCTCTTAGTACTTTTTCGAAAAGTCAGTTTTTATCGAGATATTTCGAATATTTGTCATATCCACCACATATTTATTTGTATATGGTTAAGTACGATTATGGAGACTTGGTAATAATATGAAAATTTATTTATGATTTACATTTTTAGGCATATTTTGAACCATATTAAAAACGAAGCCACATCTCGATAAAAGGTGCCTTTTCGAAAAAATACAAAGAGGCAAAAAAGTTTTAAAAACACTGTTTAACTAATGGTACCGCAGTAATATTTTAATTGAAACGTACACGAACATTTGGGGGGTTAAAAGAACAAATCCCCCATAAAATTTTTATGTAAACATATTGAAAAATAAGCCTCAACTCGATGAAAACTGCCTTATCGAAAAAATATTAAGAGGCAAAAAAGTTTTAGTAATATTGATTTTAACTAATGGTACCACAATAATAATTTAATTGAGACGTACACAAAAGTTTGGGGGGGTTTAAGGGAATAAAATCCCCATAAAATTTTTATGGGGTGCACAAATTTTACTATAATTTTTCTTTAGGATGTTTCTGCCATAAGAATGCCACATGTCCATTTTCAATAAAAAATCTCCAATAGTTTTCGATATATTCAAAAAAATCGATTTTCATTTTGTAACTTCAAAGGGCTGTAACTTTTTTTATGTGCATATTTGTACTAAGGTAAGGTTCATTCGGACTATTTTTGGTCCCAGAATAATATGTGATCTAATTTATGACCTGTATTTTTGTTACACCCTGTATAGTTCTTCCGGTGATTATTATTCCTTCACTTTCAGAGAGTATTTAGTCTTCAAAAATGGATTCACTATATACATTGAATAGTAATGGAGACAATACATCTCTGCCAAACTCCTCATCTGATTTCAATTTATGAACTGGGTTTGTTATCTATTACAATTTGTACTCTTTGATTCCAGTAAATATTTGTTATTATTCTTAAATCTCTTTTGTCTACGTTTTTGTCGGTGCCGGTTTATCCACTGGGCGCTTGGGGCGGGCGCCCAGGGGCCCGGGCTCCGGAGGGGCCCGTACCTTTTAGTTATAAAAAAATAAAATCGCTAAATAATCTACATATTTTCCGAAAATAATCTCATACACTTTCTTCTTCTTAAGGTGCCTATCCGTTCCGGATGTTGGCGACCAGCATGGCTATCCTAACTTTGCTTGCTGCTATTCTGAATAGTCCGGTTGTCGATGTATTAAACCACTTTCTCAGGTTTTGAAGCCAAGATATTCTTCTTCTCCCTGGTCCTCTCTTTCTTACAATCTCATACACAGATACGCTAATACACTGCAAACGCCTATGCTCTCTTGTTACATCGCTTCACGTCTATACACAGTGGCCTAGCCTAGCCCCATAGGGGCCGGTGTCAATGGTTATGGCGGGGCCCTTTTCCAAAAACTACAGAAAGTTGTCAGATTTAGCCATGTCTCGAATTGTATCCAAAATAATCGCTTAAACGGAGTTTTTTAGTTTCTGACACAATTGTTTCCCTAACTGCAGTGCCTTCCAAGTAAACTAATAATTTCATTTTGAATTGTGGGGCTTAAATAGTAATTTATCTCACTTTTGGGCTTTAAAATAAGTTATTTTAAAATAGAATTATAATTTGATATTAAACGAAAGACAAAAATAAATATACATAAATCTAATTTATAGATAAAGAATAGATTATACCCGAAAATGCCAATACCCAAACAATAGGTACAGCTGGTTCCTAAAAAAACTGATATGACTCTAAGTAAGATTTGATTATTTTGAGCAGTGTATTTGATTGGTCTGACATTATATTATATTTATTATTACCGACAAATAATAAAATAAACAAACAAACAACAAACAGCTGACTTCATAAATTGTAATAGGTCTAAATTTTTATATTATTTTGAATTCCTGCATTTTATAAAGATTATATAAATGATAGTTTTTACATAAATTAGAATAAAATATATTTTTACTAAATAGAATATTAAAGCCGCCATTTTTGAGGTTGAACAGAATAAGTTATCGGACAAATTTTAAGATTTGGCAGTGACAGTGACAGTATGTAAATAATATATACAGCAGGAAAAATGAAAGAATACCCATGAACGAATATAATAAAACACGCTGTATTTTTCTGTCACCGTGTCACACAAAAAATTGGCCAGTGCAAGTACATGTAATAATTATTATTACATGTACTTGAGCTGGGCAATTTTCTTTGTGACACGGCGACAGGAAAATACAGCGTGTTTTATATGTTCGTTCATTGGTATTCTTTCATTTTTCGGACTGTAAGTATTTATCCTTCAAAATACACTGCTCAATTTTCTACAAAATACACTTTAAGAGTCGTATCAGTTTTTTTAGGAACCAGCTGTACAAACCATTTCAAATATTGAAAAGTACAGTGATTGCAAAAACTGTAATTTGGCATTATACAGTGGCCACACACAGCCAACGGTAAATGGACAATTAGCTAAACAAAGAAACTCTGTTATAACAGCGAGGGGTGGCAGATAGATATTATACCTACATAATACAATAAATATCATTTATAATATATTATAGATAAAGAATACATTACACGAAAATGCCAACACCGAAACAATACATATTACTGTTTCAAAACGACCTAATAGTGAAATTGTAGAATATTTTGTTCAATTTTTTTAAATGGATTTTTGTCAGACACGGAAGAACACACTAATACACACTATTATAGAGATCATGCAGACGAATCAGGTGTTTCTCTCGGTCGATATTTTAAATAGTTAATGTATAGTCAGTGTTTACAGTATAGTTTACAAGATAGTGTTTAGAATTGAAAGAAAAGCACGACACAAAGAAGATTTTAATTTCCATTCACCCATATTTTCCATTCTTTCCTGTTTTCTGCCATTATTTTCAATTCCACGAGTGATTTTTCTTTAAATTTTTCCGCATCTACTACTTGCTATATCCATTTTTGTCTTGTTCTGCCTCTTTTTCTTTTTACGGTGTTCTTTGCTTCGTAGACTTATTTTGTAATTCTGTTGGGCTGTATCCGCATTAAATGCCCATACCAGTTCATTTGTCTCTTTGTTAGTTTATTCATTATTGGTTCTTGGTTGGCCATTCTCCCAATAGTCTCGTTGCTTAATCTATCCCATTTTGTCTTTACAACTATTCTTTTTAAATGTCTCATCTCCATTGTATTTATCTTGCTCTTATGTTTTTACAGAATTGTTCAGTTTTAACTTGCACAGAGCACAGTCGGTATCACTATTGTGTTATATATTTTTATTTTTGTGTCTCTTGTAAGTTCTCTTTGTCCCAGTATTAGGGCTAACGCATAGTATAACTTGTTACTTGTTCGATTTCTTTGCTCTATTTGTTATTTCATTTGCATAGTTAATGCATCTGTTTTCTTGTTAAAAAACTGACAACGAATAGCAATGAAGGGGCCCCTAAACCTCCAGCGCCCAGGGCCCGAAGTTAGGTTAAACCGGCACTGTTGTGTCAAATGTTTTTTCAAAATCAACGTTTATTTAGGGATATTGCAAAAGGTGAAGAATAACCATTGTTTCGGTATGTGTCCTCTTTTTAATATTGTATTAAACCACATACTGTGTACTGCAATATTCATCATTCATGCATTTTAAGCTTTCTACTAGAATCTGGTCTGGACCTACTGCTTCACCATTTTTGCTGTTTTGTAATTCAATTTTAATTTCCTCTTTTTATATTTTTAAAACCACACCGTTTTCTACTTGCATCTGTTCTGTTCTTTTGTCTTTGAACAAGTCTTTGAGGTGTATTCTGTCCCATCTCTTTACTTTTTTGTTATTATTTAAAACTAATTTCACATTTGTATCTTGTATCTTTCAATATTCCCGGTTTTTCGTTTTCATTTTGTAATTAATACATCTGGACCATTCGAAGTTTGTTTGTCATACCAAACTATGGTTTTAAATTTTAAATGTTTAAAATGTTTATTACATTTCACTTTTTCAATGTTTTATATTCGTTTCCTATATTATATTTATTAGTCTCTCATTTCACCGTCGTATATTTTGCTCCATCTCTAGATAGGTCGAGATATCTGGTCGTTATTTTTACCCTTGTCAAAAAATAAATAATAATATGTAATGAATGGAACAGTTTGTTGATGTTGATGGAACATTTATACAAAGATTATAACGTAGTATCTCTATGAGAAACACTATTTACTAAATATAGACTATTTTCCAGTTTCCAGCAATCATTTCTGAAAACATAAAAGATTTGTTTATTTAAGTATTCCTATTTATGGAACTTTTCCCGAATTTTCCAATTTTAATTATTGATTAGTCCTTGGTACTAAACTAGATCTCGTTTCTGTTGTTTAACTTATCTTATTTTTAATAACCCAGAACAACATTCGTAATTACAATAATTGACTATTGATTTAAACCATCTCTATATTCAGATAACGAAATAGAATGCGAATCTAACTACTCTATACATGCATTTAATTTTCAGGGTCAAACCTTTTTTTAGTTAACTATAGCAGGCTAATACATTTTTTATGTTGTCTATGAACGGTGTATCCATTTATTTAACTGGTTGACTATGTTTCGTCAGTTCCCTTGTTAAAAACCGGATTTTGTAAATTGTAAACTCACTGGCATGAATTTATACGTTGACCCTATATGTCATTGACGAACACAATACCACTGTCGGAGCATTGGCGTGGTTGGAGAAATTCTCTAAGTCGAAATGAGGTTCGATAATAAAAAAATATCAGTAAAAAGTATTTCTGTGCTATAATTAATATAACAACTGATGTCTCAGTGTTCTATATAATTTTCTTTTGCAATTGGAATTTAATCTGTTAGCTAGTTGAGTTGAATTGTATTTTTTCTTTTATTGTTTAATGCTGTGTCTCCTTCTCTTCTTCTTCGTCTTTTTCCCATTATATGTTAGCCTTTTTCCTCCTCAACTGCACTCTATTCTCCCACTCACCTCTGAGGTCTCTATCTATCATAGCATTTCCTATGTGCGTTTTCCATATCGTAGCTGGTCTTCCTCTCCATCTTCTTCCCAGCGGGTCCCATTCTAATATTCTTTTCGGCGACCTGTGCTCTGGCATTCTTTGTACATGTCCATACCACTGCAGGGCTCTGTTTTCCCCTTTTTGTAATTGAGTATTCTACTTTCATTCTGTTCCATATTTTCTATGTTCTTATTCTATTCTCTTTGGTGATTTGTAGACATCTTCTCATAAAGACCAGTTCAACTGTTCTTGATTTTATTTCGTATTGATATTGTCATTGGCCATGCTTCCGCTCCATTTAGGGCAATATTCATTACTATGCTCTGAACGATCTTTTTTTTTTTTTTCTTTTCTCTGGTTAGAGTGTTGTTCCATATTACTCCGTGAAGTGCTTTAGTGCAGGGCCGGACTGGCTCATGAAAAAGGCGCCAACCCAAATTCTAAAAAAGGCGCCAACCTAATCTTTAAACAAAGGCGCCAACCTAATCTCTAAACAAAGGCGCCAGACCCCCTCGTAAGTTTTTGCATCAAACTTTTTATGCAAAAGTAAATCAATATTCCTTGTTAATTTTTTTAAGTTTAATTTTAATTTAAAACCATTATATAATTGACTACTTTTATTGGGAGTATGTAGTAAATTATATGAAGATGAGACAAAAATATAGCTTTAGTTTCCCAGTATCCCTTTTATTCTGTTACACTCTTTGGTAGGCACTCTCTGGAGACTCACAAACAAATTTTTGAAAAGTTGAGTAATTTTTCAACTACTTTTACAGAAGGACCTAATGGATCCAAAAACATTTAACAAAAATCATGATGATCGGTGTTCAACAGAATCTTTTTGAATTTTTTCAAATTTTTAGATCGCTTTAAAACTCCATATAATATAAGAGTAAACCTCGATAAAAAATCCACAACCACATGGTGTCAGGTAATCCGTGACTAAGTTGTGGATGGTTTAGTAAAAGGCAATTCGGGCATAGTAAAACCGACTGCAAGGTAGAAAACAGGGCGGACTCCTGCTACAAATGTGGCAAGGGGGCACCAGGCACGAGAGTGACTAGTCCGTTTGGTAAAGAGTCCGGTCACAGATCTGACAGCTTACAGTGCCGGAGTAAAAAAACTGATCCCGGAAAAGCGGAGCCTCAAGAGAGACCCTGCCACAAGTGACGAGGAAAGAGTGGATAAAAGCACCTAGGACCAGGAATCAGACATCGTACGGGTAAGTCAGTTAGAGAGATAAAAACTATCTAATACGAAGTTCCTTCAAATAAATGTGGGAAGGACGAGGGCAGCTTACGACGTTGCAGAGGCACTTTCACGAAGGGAAGGTTATGACTTGATCCTATTTCAGGAGCCATATGTAAAGTTGGTCTCTCGACAAAGAATCATTAAAGATAGGAGCTCTGATGGGAGAGAGAAAAACCTATCAGAATGGATCTACGCCGTGAGGCTTACTGTGCTAAATGACGGTAATGCACCTAGGTTCGTGAGGGGTAATAGTAAATCGTTTGTGGACATCTCACTGATTTCAACGTTACTTCTAAACAGGGTCATAAGCTAGACTGTTTTGGAAGAAGAATCGCTCAGCTTACATAAGTATGTGATTATTGAAATAACGAGCAAAAGGAAGAAACAGAAAGATAGAGATATCGATCTAAAGAGATTTTTAAATGAGGAGGTGGATACTTTTGGCTTGATTGGTTCGAGATGCGAGGATGTAAGTTGATCGAGGGTCTGAGTACGGCACCGAAGTTGGCTTGTGTAAAGTCAAATGGGATGTATGAAAGGAACCAACCATACTGGTGAAATGAGCGGCATGGATATCTGAGGACAAATTGTATGAGAGTAAGAAGGGAGTGCAAGAGGTTAATAAGAGTGCAAACAGGAGATTTGTAAGAGCGAATGAACGAGCGCAGAAAACTGCACATGTACATTAATTTAATGCCAATGCAACGGTGGCATTAAACAGCAACAACGGAGATTGATACCTAAATGCGCCCAAATCATAAAAATGGTCTTCGAGGGCGCCGCGCGTTGCATCTAGTCTATTAACATAAAACCCGGAAGCCTTTTTCGAGCTATGTGTTCTAGCATTTGATTATCTGATACCTGACACGAATTGAATTTTGTTGTAGCCAATTGCTTCATTATGTAGGAGGGCGCAATAATCCTATATGTATAATGCAATTATGGAGCGCAGAAAACTGCACTCATATAGTTTAGGCCAATATTGTGAGATGTAACATTCTTATATTATTATAGAAATAGCGGATATTGATACCTACGAAAGACGCCTGAATTGCAAAAATGGTCTTCTAGGGAGCCGATCATCGCATCTAAGCTATTTGATTATTTGATACCTAATACAAGTAAGTTGACAAGTTGTATTTTGTTCGTTGTCTGGCTTCATTATTTAGAATTCTGAGGCACAACAATCCTATATGTATAATTTAGTTATGGAGCGCAAAAAACTACACCTATATACCTACAAAGATGTAAAACTGTTTATATCAGGTATCAGATAATCAATTAGCTTAGATGTGACGCGCAGTGCCCTCGAAAAGCATTTTTACAGCAGAAACAGCAGAAATTGATACCTACGAAAGGCGCATCTCAGCTATTTATTATAATAGAATCAGCGGAAATTGATACCTATGAAAGGCGCCCGAATCGTAGATAAAAATTATCTTCGAGGGCGCTGCGCGTCGCATCTAAGCTATTTATTATAATAGAAACAGCTAAAACTGATACCTACGAAAGGCGCCCGAATCGTAAAAATTGTCTTCGAGGGCGCCGCTCGTTTCATTCAAGCTATTTATTATAATAGAAACAGCTGAAATTGATACTGGCTTCTTTATGAAGGTTTCTGTTGCGCCCTAGGCGCTAAACGGCGAAATCAGAAACAAGTAAAACATTTTTTAGGGGAATGGTAGCTGCATCATATTTGTGTAAAGGTTCAAAAAAATTTTTTCCGGCGTTTATTTTTTATGGATGAATACTAACGAAGGCAAAAGGCGCACCGGCCCGAGGGCCGGCGGGCCAGTCCGGGCCTGCTTTAGTGGCTTGTTTTCCCCGTGCAATTTGCATTTCTATAATATTTCTTACAAGTACCATATCGGCTTATCATTAACCCTAAATACTTAAAAGTCTTACAAATCTTATCAGTCTCTTCTTCTTAACTTAAGTTCAAATCTTAAGCCTCGGATCCAATATGGAAGCATTCGGTATTACACATATTTATCTTTATTCCACATAGCTCATATTCTTCCTTTAATTTCTTTGTAATATACTTATTCCATGTCCTCCCTGTCTTGTACAAAAATGACTTTGTCATCTAGGAAAAGTAGTGAATGTAATATATTTCTTGTACTGGTATGCCCATTTTTCCCCTAGGGCTTGTCTCCTCGGATTTTGCTTATATTTTCTTATATTATGTTGATTGAAAAAAAAAACACATTTTTATTGTGTCTTCGGCTTACATACTGCAGTAATCAATATTAATGACAATTTTTAGAACAAGTTTTAAATTTAAAACTCTCTACATTGTTTTTCTATGGTTAAAAATAAAATAATTGGTTTGAAAGGTTAAATTTAATTACAGATATAACTATCCATATATATACATAACTACTATACAAATATGTTGTTTACGCCAAATTATACAGTGCGCTGGAATAAGTGTTACCCCCCTTATTAACTTATTTATTTTTAGCACGTAAGCAAAACTCTCAGACAAGTCGATTTTTAAAATAATCATAGTATATTATAGCATCCATGTTTCGAACTTTACGCGATTCGTCTTCAGGTGACAGGCACAACTTTGATTTTTTTTAAATGGGAAAGTACATCATGTGACACCTCATTTAAAAGCTTTTGAAATACTGATTACAAAAATGTATAATACTTTTTTTCCTTTTTAAGGACGTAGGCGCAAAATTTCGTTGGAATTATTTTTAAACGTACATATTTTCCTATTTTTTTTTTCGAATCCTGAGAAAACTAATAATTATTTTTGAAAAATTTAAACGCAGAATGAAAGATTACATTATTACGGAGAGCTGAAAGTCCCTTAGAATAAACAAAAAGTTTCTTTTGAATGATATATTTGAAATTAAAAATCAGACTAAATTTTCTCTTTTTTTCACCCTTGTGACATATTAAAATAATCATTATAGAAGTTCTCAGGGACTTTCGACCCTCTATAACACGGAAATATTTCATTCTGCGCTTAAATTTTTCAAAAATAAAATCCATAAGGAAAAAATTTCCCGTAACTGGCTGTATACCATTAATTACAAAAATTGAAGAAAGACTTCTGTGTAAAATGTATATTTATTAAAACCCCAATAAAGGGCTACATTAAAAGAAAGAACGTTTTCGCTCTAAAGAGAGCATCATCAGTGTTCTAAGCAAGCTCTACATGCTAACCTTTAAGGGTTTTAACCTATGTATTTTTGGTGGCTTAGCATGTAGAGCTTGCTTAGAACACTGATGATGCTCTCTTTAGAGCGAAAACGTTCTGTCTTTTAATGTAGCCCTTTATTGGGGTTTTAATAAATATACCTTTTACACCGAAGTCTTTCTTCAATTTTTCAAAAATACTTATTAGTTTTCTCAGGATTCGAAAAAAATTAATGCGTTTAAAAATAATTCGATTGAAATTTTGCGCCAACGCTCTTAAAAAGTATTAAAGTATTATACATTTTTGTAATCAGTATTTCAAAAGCTATTAAATGAGGTGTCACATGATGTACTTTCCCATTTAAAAAAATCAAAGTTGTGCCTGTCACCTGAAGAGGTATCGCGTAAAGTTCGAAACACTGATGCTATAATATACTATGATTATTTTAAAAATCGACCTGTCCGAGCGTTTTGCTTATGTGCTAAAAATAAATAAGTTAATATGGGGGGGGGGGGGGGGACACTTATTCCAGCCAGCGCACTGTATAAGCAGTAAATGTGACCTTACTCGCATTACTCTCAACTTTGAACCGATTTTAAGTAGTGACTAATGATTCCTTCCTTAAGTCGGAAAACGAAATTCGTAGCGTCAAAAAGTGATTACCTTTCGATGAATTCATAGAAAGAAAGTACACAATAGTTATAGAAAAGAATGCTTGCAAGGATAGTTTTTATTCTCTTTTTTTGTGTTGTTTTTTTGGTGTGGTTTGGAACCTTTAGCCGTATTATTACGTATTAATTACGTATAATTACGTATTATTACCTATAGCTTATTGCCATTGCTTTTTCTTCTTACATTTTTACTGATGGGCGAATATTCATCCATCCCACTCTAATTCTACTGCATGAATATTCATCGATTTCCCTATATTTGTAATACCGATTCTGGGTACATAAAACTATGAATGTTCACAGTCATATCACCATCCAAACTTATCATTTGATTTGTAGTAACTCTATCCTTGAATAAAAATTTAAAATACACAAGTTTTAATCCTTTTTCGTCATGAGCTTATCTCCACTCTTCCAGTTTTTGTTCTAAATCCCTTTAAGTATTTCAGTTTGTACTTTCACATGAAACTTATCAGTCTTTCCCACACCTGTCCCAAAACTAGGTGTTACTCCCTCATACACGTTTCCCACAATATTGACATATTCACCGAGAACTCCTTCCATATTGAGCGTCCACCACAGAATCTCACTCTATCATAATATGCTTTCTCAAGCATTAATTAATGAATACCAGATGAGCTTTGGTATCTTCATAAGCTGCCTTACAACAAAAATTGCCTGAAAACAATGTGATTATCGGATATTGCGGTTTCTTGGTTTAATTATGTAATGTCTCCCATATTTTTATGGTGTGGTAAGTATTTTTATGGCTCTAGTCAATGCCATGGGTCTGGCATTTTTCGTGCTTGCGTAATTCTATTAAATAAACCTATTAATCAACTTGTTCCTGTCTCTCCTAAAGATGTCAATACTTTCCCGAACTTAGTTATTTTTTTGGTGACAATTGTTGTTACTGTCTTCGTTAGCCGTTAGGTCAACTGGATTTCTGTCAAATTCTTCATTTAATAAACTGTCAAAGTACTCTTTCCATCGCTTTTTGACATCCTTTTCGTGAAATAGTATTTTATTACTTTCATTTCATATACATTTATCACAGCTCAGATCTTTGCTATTTTATATTATCTTTGTTCAAAATCGTGTAGATTTGTATACGCTTCCGTTTTAGCTTTTGCTACTGCTACTTTCGGTTCCTTTTTGGCGACCGTATAGTTTTGAAGATTTGCGTCCGATCTATTGGTCTTGCCAATGTTTATATAATTTTCTCTTTATCGGTTTATTTGTCAACATGTGCAATATTCTTTTACAATAAAGATTAGGTTTAATTTTGTAACCAATCTAGCATCATAATGTATGTTTATTACCGCTATTCGTATTTATTGTTAGATAATATACGGTCGTTAGTTGTATCATAAAATAATTGTATAATCTAATAATGAGATTATATGTATATAAAATGCCTATCCAAAAATATCAGCCATTTTACAAACAGAACTAGAGAAGGCTATGAACCAATTAAGAAATAAAAAAAAACTCCAGAGATCGATTGCATAGGTACCAGCGGAGATCTAGCTAGCGTAGATGTAATACTGAATATGTGCAACATGAGATGGATCACAGGTGAATGACTTGATGAGTGGTACACCTGTCAATCAGGACCGTTTTATCCATTAGGCAATATAGGCAGTTGCCTAGGGCGGAAAATTATGAGAGGGCGGCAAAAGCAAAAATACGCAAAATGGTACCTGTTTGAAGGGCGTCTACTAGAGAATTGCCTAGGGCGTCAATTGATTCAAGTGCGGCCTTGCTGTCCACTGTGAAAGAGCTTCATATGAAAGACATACTATTAAAGACTATGCTAAACCGACCATACCAAAAATACTTCAGCCACATAGGCAGAAGAACGGGGTCATGGAGCTAGTGTTAATAGAAGGAAATGTAGACGGTGGAAGACCAAGAGGAAGATCTCCAATACAATGGACAGACCAAGTAAAGACTTTGATGGGACCCTACACGAAGCCGTCCATCTGGCACAGGATCACAGCGAATGGAGACAGTAAGCTAATAATATGTAAATCAAAAATGAATAACCATTTTCAATTCCGTTGCAACACGAAACTACAGCCGCATCATTATTCCAGATCAATCGGAGAGTGCAGCAAGCACCTCTACCGGTTTCGAAACTTACTAGTCTCTCATCAGGAGGCACATATGCTGCTCTCTCTGACCCAACTAGTACAAACCCCGGCGTGCAGTCACGGATTGTAACGAACGAAATAGCAGGGATGCCCTAGCATCAACTGCTAGCAAAACACTAAGTTTTCAATCTAATAGCACATAGAACAACACCCAAAAATGCTGTTCTAAATCCTACAAGACTGAAACCAATGGGAACCTTCTCTGGTAACACCTCCGAGGCTACCAGAGGATACCAGAGAAGGTTCTACCTAGGAGGTTCTACCTAGAAGGTTCTAACTAGGACAAACTCCGGCGTGCAGTCACGGATTGCAACGAACGAAATGACAGGGATGTTCTAGCGGCAACTGCTATCAAAAAACTAAGTTTTCAATCTAATAGCACATAAAACAACACCCAAAAATGCTATTCTAAATTCTACCAGACTGAAAACAATGGGAACCTTCTCTGGTAACACCTCCGAGGCTACCAGAGGATACCAGAGAAGGTTCTACCTAGGAGGTTCTACCTAGAAGGTTCTAACTAGGACAAACTCCGGCGTGCAGTCACGGATTGCAACGAACGAAATGGCAGGGATGCCCTAGCGGCACCTGCTAGCAATGGTGAGATGGTTTTACCGTCAACAGTTTTTTTAATTTTTATAAAAAAAATATCCAACTTAGTTGGCGCTCAATATCATTACATTCTGCAAATATTTTGTGATAAATGTGCTAACAACCTACTCTGTTTTGAATTTTTTGCATACTTATCTTATCAAACTAAGTTATGTAACGTACTTAGCTATCTCACTAATATACCTATTTATTTTATACAACATTAAATACATTACGGCTCCTAATAACATATAACATGCAAGGGAATATCCAACATAAAATACATTCTACAAAAGTGTGATAAGCTCATGGCAATGTCATATTATTATGTCAGTGATTTAATGAATAGGTCACCTCTAGCATTTAACAGTAAACAGCAGTTGGAACGGATGATAATACGATAATACAGTAATTAAATGATAGTTCGAAGAAACAGTTCAATCACCTGCAATACACTGAGGATACTTTACCAATCTTAAATAAAAAAATGTAATCAATAGTAAAGACGAGTCTTAACGAGTTAGGGTCTTACGCTGCTCTATGATAAAGTTACAGTAATCACAAATAAAATCTTAGATTTTCAAGATCACAAACAATCATAGAACAAATAACAGAACTTATGTACACATAAGATCGATTATCACTTACATAATTTAAAGATTCTAAAGTAAGAAATATAAGAAATAAGGTCGTACGAATTGGGCACGAATCCACACAAATAGGGGCAGTAATCACTTACGCGAAAGAAAATTAGAATAAAAAAATATGAGATCAATCTTAGGAACAAAACTAGTTAATGAAGAAGAATCAAGAGTGAGAACCAATAAAAACAATAAAAGAATAAATTGGAGGAGACCACCCTCAGTAGTGATAAAAGAACATCGAATTTAATGATTTATTTCAATATCAATCTTAAAGACAACATGACAAGATGCAGAAACAAGCATTGGAACTCATAAACAACGCAGCAAAGCTACATCAGAATTATGAGAAATAAATCAAAGAGCACTAATCCACCTCAAAAAGAAAACTGCTAATGCAGTTTCTTCTTCTTGTAGTGCTTATCTGTTTCTGATGTTGGCGACCATCATGACAATTTGTACTTTGCAGACTGCTGCTCTGAAAAGATTTGTAGTTGTTGTGTTGAACCACGTACATAGATTTTTCAGCCAGGAAATCTTTCGCCGTCTAAGTTCTTCTTCTACTTCCTACGTTCCTTGGTAACTCATCCAATATACCACTGCATATACCTAAAACTTAACTTTAAGGATGGAAATTAATAGCAATTAACCACCAAAACCGTACAAAGTACGACCTTGTCGTTTAAGTGCATATACAACATCCATAGCAGTTACTGTTTTCCTTTTGGCGTGCTCAGTATAGGTAACGGCATCTCTAATAACGTTTTCCAAAAATACTTTCAACACACCTCGTGTTTCCTCATAGATTAAACCAGAAATACGTTTTGCTCCTCCGCGACGAGCTAATCTTCTTATAGCAGGCTTGGTAATACCTTGGATGTTGTCACGTAATACTTTACGGTGACGTTTAGCGCCACCTTTTTCCTTTGCCCAAACCTTTACCACCCTTTCCACGTCCAGTCATGGTACAATCAGTTCAGTTGTCCTGGAATTACTCATACTGAGTACGTAATTACTCATACTGCACTGTAAAGCTACGTAGAAAAGTTATAGAACAATTTTTGCGAAAAAAAATAGGGAAAATTTACCCAAAAATGGTTTCGAGTGGTGGCGAACTTTGAAAAATCGTATCTCGGATACTTTGAACCATTAAAAGACTTTATCAAAAGCCATTTTGAAATGGAAGGATAGAAGTATTTTATTTTATCTTTAAATCAATGCCTATTACCCGTGGAAAAAAGGTTTGCGGCAAAAAACAAAATCGCGTTCTTTCGTGTTTTTTTTTGCTTCATTTTTTTTAATATATTTATGCCAAAAAAATTATTTTGGACTTTTGAAAGTGACATATTAGGAAATTCAATTTTGCACAACTTTTCTGTAGATGTATATCTACATACGAAAAGTGCATAGAATTCATCCTAATGCACCGTAGTGCATAAGGACTAGTTCATCCGTTTCTCAAACATGCACTCTTAAATGTGAAACAATAAAACACCTTTAACTTTCTAGTTCCTTTCAGCTTCAGCCATTTTTTTTCGAACATAATCAATAGCCTAATAGGAGGCTTATAAATCGATAAATATGCCATGCTATTGTAATGAATTTTTTAATTTATTTGTTGTATAAATTGTTAACAATTTATGGGATGAAGAATGTTAGACTAATTTTAAACAATTTAATTTCAGCCATCCCACTACATCCTCCTCAATTGCCGACATTCTTTCAGTCCTCTTCTTCAGAACCATGCGCTACAAAGTTTCAGCTCCCAGAGACCCATCCAGCGACCGTTTCGTTCTTTCCAAAGGTCACGCTGCTCCAGCTCTTTACGGAGCATGGGTCGAGAACGGCGTTGTAGCCGCTGCTGACTTAAAGAAGCTGAGACAATTGGGATGTGACCTCGAAGGTCATCCTACACCTCGTTTGAACTTCATCGATGTTGGTACTGGATCCCTAGGACAAGGTCTCGCTGTAGCTGCTGGTATGGCTTATCTTGGCAAATACATCGAGGAAGCCCCTTACAGGTAAGTGAAATATACATTTTCGTTGTTAAGAACAGGTCGACAGAAATATATGATACCGCAAAGGTGAGACCGATCGAGAACTTTGGTTACGCGACGTTGTCAGATCAATCGAGTTTCAAAGGTTTTTCGTGTGCTTTGGCTAAAAGAGCCAGTATGTTGCCGCTGAGCTACGGCCATCTACAGTATATCTGCACAGTATATTGGACTATGTCAATCTGAAAAAAGGAAATCCTTGAAATATGCTACTTCCGACTATCATGCATAGTTCCAAGAATGCCGAGAAATAAAAATGAAAAAATTGGGCCTCTCACAAATGAAACCAAAGCTTTAACTGTCATCGTTCATAGCAGTTGTTTGAATTGGCGCCATGCTACTATGAAATTTCTACGATTAATAATTAGTCTTAAGGTGATACAGTAGCAATCAACAGGTAGCAAAAACGCGTTCCAAGATTGCGGCTGTAATTTTGAATATTTTTTCGAGATATTTGGCACACGTATTCGTAATATAATAAAGAATGGCAGTACAGAGCCCAATTTGAAAAATATATTAATATGTGGAAATTACTCTGTAATTAAATACAATATTAAAAAAACTAGCCTGTACCGCCATTAAGAAGAACAAAAAAATACACTTTCTTCAAATAAACTTTTTTATCCGATGCCTAGATTTTGTGTCATTTTGGAACTACTAAAATTTTTTATTTCATTAGTAGTTCCAAAATGACACAAAATCTAGGCATCGGATAAAAAAGTTTATTTAAAGAAAGTGTATTTTTTTGTTCTTCTTAATGGCGGTACAGGCTGGTTTTTTTAATATTGTATTTAATTACAGAGTAATTTCCACATATTAATATATTTTTCAAATTGGGCTCTGTACCGCCATTCTTTATTATATTACGAATACATGTGCCAAATATCTCGAAAAAATATTCAAAATTACAGCCATAATCTTGGAACGAGTTTTCGCTACCTGTTGATCGCTACTGTTTCCTCTTAATAGGTGGCTTTTCTGACCAAACATGGGGTGATGTAGGTCACTTTTTTGTTTCTTTTTCTCAATCTCAGAAATCACGTTCCTTCTGATGTTGGAGGATCGTTCATGTTGAAGGGAATAACTGGTAAACTGAAATAGGTTTTAACACTCAGATATTATTCGAGCAGTCCCATTTATAGCGTAATTAATGTGGTGAGTGTGATCAGCGCAGATCCAAACTGGTATTGAACACTCTGCTGCAGAAAAATTCAAAGTCGGGCCTGATGTTTTTAGCATACTTGGCTGAGCTCCCCTTGTTCCAGGTAACGTACGAATTATATAATTTCTTGAGAAAATTTTTCCTTCAGTTTCCCTACAATGACTATGCAGCCAAATGACTTACATGCAAATGTAAGAGTGTGACCCAATTTTACCTCCCTTATTTTAGTTATATTGAGTGAAAACAGAACTCATGATAATTAGCAAGAAAAGGATAAGAGAAGCAACTCTACGATGCACTGAAGCACTACAACTACCTCGGCACCATAATAACGTACAGAATGGATCAATAACCACGAGATAAAGGCGCGCATCGGAAAAGCTAGATTCACCTTTAAACGGATGAGGGCCTTCTTCAAAAGCCACAATCTCTCACTCGGTATAAAATAAGAATGCTGCAATGCTACGTCCTCTCTGTTCTGTTTAATGGTTTGAATCGTGGATCTTGAACGAAGATATGGATAAGAGATTGAAAACGTTTAAGATGTGGTTGATTGCAAATGAAGAGGTCCCTATCAGAAGAATGAAGAGAGAAAGCTACAGCACTTCGGTCACATTCATGATGCAAAATGAATCCAGATATGACCAATACAAACCATCCAGTAGGTAAATTTATTTGGAAGGCGAGGTCTAAGAATAAGAAGAACGTACTGACAAAGTCAAGATTGCCATGATTATCGCCAACATTCGTCACCGATAGACACATCAAGAAAAAGAAGATATACCAATATAATTTCCTAGTAATTTGCTGAATCGTTTTTTAGCAATAGATTAATTTCGGACTACGTGTATTTAGTTAAGGTGGTTTTTATGGATTCTTCTGCATTTCAACATTTTGTTTAATTCTTAATTTTCTGATTGCTAGTTACCATATATTTGTCTTCGTCGTCCCAGAGATTGTTTGTCTTCAATGCTTGATTATACTATTACTACGTATTGTGTCTTACAAACAAGTACCCCGCACAAACCTTATGGAAATTAGGTCCCAGTGGATTTAGTTCATACTTTGGGAAAATACTCTTTGAAGCATCCTGATAAAACGATCTCATGGGCACAACTCAATCGTATGAAGGATTTTCAAGATATAGAGGCACAAACTCGGAAAATTATAAGATTTGCTGGGTATTCCAATCCCCTGAGTTACTGGTTATCTGGCAACATGTAGAAGTTTGGATCAAGGAAAAGTACTAGTAGTCTAGGATTTTTTCCTGGCTATCCAATGGCGACTTTTACTTTGACTTTGATCTTCAGCGGACGTCATCTTCTAGAGTTTCAAGGGTTTTCGGCATTAAATTGATATAAACACATTACTCATGGGTTTTTGGGATCGCTAAACACGAATATGCCATCAGAATTGACCTCCGGAGGACGTGTTGGCCAGGGCCACTGCAAGGGAAGTCATCTTCTAGGGTTTCGATGGTTTTCGGCATTTAATTGATGCAAATGAATTAATAGAGGGTTTTTTGAGGTCGCTAAACACGAATATGCCACCAGAACTGACTCCCGGAGCACCTGGTTTCCAAGGTCAATGAAAGGCGCTCCTGGAGTTTCGAGGGTGTTTGGTACTACATTAATGCAAACAAATTAGTTATAGGTTTTTGGGGTTGCTGAACACGAATGCGTGATCAGCACAAACACAGGAGCACCTGGTGCCTAAGACAGGTTATCTTCTGGAGTTAAAAACCTAAGAGTAATCCATTTGATTCCTCCATTTGATTTCTTCAAAACTCCAGAAGATGACCTGTCTTAGTCACCAGGTGCTCCTGTGTCTGATCACGTATTCGTGTTCAGCAACCCCAAAAACCTATAACTAATCCGTTTGCATTAATGTAGTACCAAAGACTCCAGGAGCCCCTTTCATTGACCTTGGAAACCAGGTGCTTCGTGAGTCGGTTCAGGTGGCATATTCGTGTTTAGCGACCTCAAAAAACCCTCCAGTAATTCATTTGCATCAATTAAATGCCGAAAACCATCGAAACTCTAGAAGATGACGTCCCTTGCAGTGGCCCTGGCCACCACGTCCTCAGTAGGTCAATTCTGATGGCATATTCGTGCTTAGCGATCCCAAAAACCCATGAGTAATCTGTTTATATCAATTTAATGCCGAAAACCCTCGAAACTCCAGAAGATGACGTCCGTTAAAGGTCAAGGTCAAAGTAAAGGTTGCCATTGGATAGCCAGGAAAAAATCCTAGACTACTAGTACTTTTCCTGGATCCAAACTTCTACAAGTTGTCAGATAACCAGTAACTCAGGGAATTGGAATACCCAGGAAATCTTATAATTTTCCGAGTTTGTGCCTATATATCTTGAAAATCCTTCATACGATTGAGTTGTGCCCATGAGAACTTTTTATCAGGATGCTTCAAAGAGTATTTGCCCAAAGTATGAACTAAATCCACTGGGACCTAATTTCCATAAGGTTTGTGCGGGGTATTCTCTTTAAAAACCCACAAAAATGTATTTCCACTGGATGTATTTATCTATCAACTGACAGACGCGGATTTGAAGATTTGCCGCCCCTGGGCTACCACATTTTCCCTCCTCCCCTGCCATTTTTTACGTTTTTACCAAATTTTGCCGCCCCCTGAATTCTGCCGCCCTGGGCTGTAGCCCATTCAGCCCATATGTAAATCCAGCCCTGTCAACTGAGTGCAAAAAATTGCAATCTGATTGCACCAAGTGTTTAAGGATCAATTTTATATCTACACATTTCATACTTAACTCTTTTTTCGTGTCATTCGGCATGCAGCTCGGCGTTACAAAACTATTTTTAAAATGACTGTGCACATGTTCGCACTTTTTTGCAAGTTTTTTTTTAAATACAATTACTCAGATTGTCATGTTAATTTTTTTGTGGAATTGATAAAAAAATAGTTATTTTTGGATATCCTAATATGTAACCGGAATTGCGTAAACGAACTAAGGTCAAAGATGTCACCTTACGATCAGCTGTTTACTATACATATAACAACTACATACATTAAAGCAACATGCGATTAATCTTTCAATAGTATTACATATGCGATAAAATTTATAATGTTCCTGTCGAATGTAAAAAAGCTTGCGAAGTTTGCAATTAGTGTTAGCATAAAAAAATGCGTATAACTAAGGACCTTACTAAGTATGCTAAAATGCGTATAACTAAGGAACAGAATATAAAATTTTAACAAAAAGAAGAACTAACTTTGTTGACCTCTGATGTATTAACCCTTACGATCCTGAATTAATTTATTTAGAAAATTTTATTTTTTTATGATTTTGATGTATTCAGGAGAAGGTTTTAAAACAAAATACATACATTTTTTTCTTAATTATTTTTGATTTTTTTAGAAAATTGCCGTTACATAAACATGTAACGCTAGGAAGATATAGGAGCAAACATATTTAAAAATTTTCCGATTATAAATTTCAAAATAACCAACAAATACAAATCTAGATAAATGAAAAATCATAATCAAGTTATTGTAGATGAAAATCTATGTTGCACTTGATGCACACTCCCACATTGCACTTGCAGCCCATGGTACGCACATATGAACTACAGCATTCATCTGCAAAACGTCTCCATTTCTTATCAGGAATATAGGTCAGGAGATGATCAATATTATCATATCTTGTATCTACGACTACACTGCTTTGCACGAAGATGGCCTGCCTGCATCTTTTGGTTTGGTACCATATTTCGTAAGATACGATGTTACTAGATACCTTCGGAATTCTAGTTGTGGCATAGGCTCACAGGACTTATTATGTCCAGCATCAAGGTAAATAGACCATTATGTCCATAGTTATGTCCAGCATAAATGTAAATAGACACCACCATCATTTTTTAGAGCAAATTCCTACTTGGTATCTAGCTACATTCTAGTCCATAAGATCAACTTCAACTTTCCTTTCGCTAGTTTTTTAGCTTTTGCTGATGATCTCTCTCACTATTTCGTAAAACAAGTTCAACAGGTGCTCTTAGAATTCTCTCGGACAGCCTGTTAAAATCATTATATTCCTCATCACCAAACTCCTCGTCTGTAAGCACATTCAATTATGGGGTTTCAGTACCTATATATAGCATCAACGTCTAAAGTTTCAACGGCATCAATCATCTCTAGCGCTCCTTGAAGAGAAAACCCTTTTCTGGAACAAACAATACATTACAATTCCAAAAGTTCCGATTTTTGCTCCCATATGTTCCTAGCGTTACATATATGTAACGCCAAAAATTAAAGGCATTTTTTACGAAACCAGGATAAAATTTCTAAAAATTTATATTACAGTGAAACTTGGATAATTCGAATCTCAGGGGACCGTTAAAAAATTCGAATTATCCAAAAATTCGAATTAAAAAATAAATCTACAAAAACAAGGATTACCAACAAAAACATCTGCAAATAATGATAAATATTAGTAGTTGATCAGCCAAGAACAGTAGTTGATCATTTTTATCGCTGGAGATGTTTTTGTTCCTACTCTTGCCCGAGTTTTGTCAACCTAAAAAAATGGGCCAAAAAAATTCGGCCAAAATTACCAATTAAAACATTTGCAAGCTATAAAAAAGACCGACTTTATTTTTTTCCAAAGAGATCCGAAATTTTTAGCTGCTTTTTAGAATTTAGCTTCTCAGTAATGACAAAAGTTTCTAAGATATTAAGAAAATATAGTAGAAAATTTCGAATTATCCAAAATATAATTCGAATTATTCACGACTTTTTACCATTACTTATATAGGAAATGCTAGGGACCAGAATAAAAATTCGAATTAAAGAAGATTTCGAATTATGGAAGTTCGAATTAAGCAGGTTCCACTGTATCAATAAGAAAAGACATTAATTGATTCTCAATTGAAAACACTTTAAACAAAATATAATAAATAACAAAAGAATATTAAAAATATACTTACTCAAACTTGAGATCCATTTTTACCGTAAATAATAATCAACGTCACATAAAACACTCAACTAAATAAACAGGTTAGATCAAATCCTCGAACCAACTGCTGAAAACAAGTAAACAAGAAGTGTCCCTTGAAAGTCTTGCATCATCATCTAGTTAAAATTAGAATCACTTCCCGAACTTAAGGCTTAAGATTTTAGCGGTTTCTGCGTTACATATATGTAACGCTAGGAGCTTAAGGATTAAGAGAAACATTTAAGAAGTGGGTATAAGAGGGCTAGAAACCTGAGAAGATAAGGATGTCATCATCATAATCATATATCTTCAAGTGGAGCAAAGGGCACCTTGCGGTGTTTCAAGTAGCATGAAGTATGATGGTTAGGTTACTAATCACACGCATCATCTGTTGAGTCTCATCCAATTTTATTTACTAGTTTTCTCCATTCGCTTCTGTTTTTTGCTATCTTTTTTGCAGCGTTCCATGTTAAATTATTTTCTTTAAGTTCTTTCTCTATTGTCTCTTCCACGTATAAGGTGGTTTTCCCTTTCTTCTTTTGCCGTGAGCATTGTAATGTAGAGCTTTTCTAGCAATATTTGTTGCTGGTTGTCGTAAGGTGTGTCCTATCCACTTCCATTTCTGTTTTTTTATTGTACATTCTATCCTTTCTTCATTTGAGTCTCTACAATTCGTCATTAGTGATTTTGTTTGGCCAAAATATTCTCAGTAGATAAGGATGTATTGACCCCAAATTCAACAGGACTCTTCCGTTGATCAAGAGGAATCTACATAATATATACAAGGGTATATACCAAGGTACCAGGGTATATAATATATACCAAGCTCCTTAATAGTCCGAGCCACTTTTTAGGTTTTTCGCGAGCCGCAATCAAATACGTAGGTATTCAAAAAGTATGTAAAGAAGGTATTTACAATTTTTTTAACTGAACTATTACTTACTGAAAACCGAAATAAAATTACGAAATATTAAAACTTAATTACTTTTTTGTTTTCCTTCTTTTGATAATTCTTTACAATTTCGTGATTAATATGTGGCACTGCTTCTAAGTAATTTATTTTAGATGCTGGTTAGTTAATACTGATAGGTGTTAGGATTTCACGAATTATAAAATGGAATAAAATGGTGCACACAAATACGTTGTTCTTAATTTGAAAATAATTCGACAAGCATCATTTTTTAGGGTACCTACTTGGGATTCTGGTACAAATTTCCAAAATTCGGTATTCGGCGTCGACTTATAGTTTTATTTTCGAGCTTGATCTTCTTGCGTCTCTATTAATTTTAATTCCTCACATGTTGTTTGGGTCATATATTAGTAATAATAAAAAATTCACCTTATGAACTATGTTCATTTCAAATGAATTCAGAAAAAAATGAAGAGACGATTTAACATATTTTAAGTCTTCAAATCTGTTTTGGAGTTCGGTCAATATTCTTTCCGGCTTTTTTATATACCTACTCGTTAAGTTTTTCTAGTTTAATATTGTAAAAAAAAATTTTAAGTCGAGTAAAATGACTAAAATGTAAAATGTGTACCTAATCCAAATTACAAATTATATCCGTAGCAAGAGTTATACAAAAATCGTTCTGGATTCAGTTGATTACTGACTTTTACATTGCGCCACACTTATGTAATGTTCGTTAGCGCAGTTTTCGATGTGTCATATCATTCTTATCTTGGATGGAAATGGAATTGGTTACAAAGTGTTTGATGTTTGTTGTCAGTAATCATTTAAAAGACATTTTGAAACACATCGAACGATAATAATTTTTTTAAATCATATCTACATACAGTAGGAAAAATGAAAGAATACCCATGAACGAACATATAAAACACGCTGTATTTTCCTCTCACCGTGTCATACAAAAAATGGCCGGCGCAAGTACATGTAATAATTATTATTAAAGGTACTTGCGCTGGGCAATTTTCTTTGTGACACGGTGACAGGAAAATACAGCGTGTTTTTTATGTTCGTTCATGGGTATTCTTTCATTTTTCCGACTGTACAAAATATACAATCATATTACAAAATTGAAAAATAACTCGAGTGCAATCGAGAGCCACAAGTAATCCTTCAAAGAGCCGCATGTGGCTCGCGAGCCGCAGTTTGGCCACCCCTGATATATACTATATACAATAGTTTCACCTTTCTTGCTACAACTATCACAAATAGACGGCAGGATTTCAAGAAGGACTTGTGTCTGTTATACAAACTTTTGTGGTGTTTTATCAATTTTCTTCTTCTTCTTTCGTTGTGTTTTATCCATTTTCTTCTTCTTTTTTTGTAGAGATGACTTTGTCTGTTTTTCAATGTGTTCCATTAAGTTGTCGTTCCATCGTTTTCGTGGTCCTCCCACGATCGATCGTCTTCCTATTGGGGAACCGTCTCTCGTCATCCTTACTACTCTATTTGTTGTCATTCTGGTTATATGATCGTTTCATTCTACTCTACTCTTTCTTGCCCAGTCCTTGACGTTCTCTGTATCTTCGTTGTATATCTGTACTTCTAGTTCTGTCCCATAGTGTCTTACCATCGATTTTTCCAATGGTTTGCATCTCTACTGTTTCTAACATTCTTTTTGTTCTCTTTGTGTCAGGTCGTGTTTCTGCCACGTGTGTCATTATTGTACTCCGGTCAACTTACACATCCGAGGTTACAAAAATTGGATGTAGTTCTGCATAAAGGAACCAACCCACATTTTGTCAGTTTAGAGATAATGAAGTTTTCGATTATAAAAATGAGTATTCTATAAAATGCAAAACAGAACCAACCTATTTATGTGCATAGTCACGCCGTATGTGGAATAACACCCTTACATATACAGTAAAACGTGGTTACAGAATTCTGCACAAAGGAACCAAACGGGTTGGTTCCTTTATGCAAATCCCATACCTAGTTATTCTATTGTTGGTTCCGGTTGTGTTTACATAAACCGCTATCTTTCAGTTACATTTAAGTGTAAACATAGACATAGAAAAGGAAGTAAAGTTACAGCAGAGAATCTGCTAAGCGATTACATAAATATCATAAAAAAAAATCCCTTACAGTTTACGAAAATGCAAAAGGAAAATTTTTTTGACACCAAAGATGCAGAAAAGCTTATTATAATAATAGTCTCCCGTTTTATACCGCTCACGTGGCTTTGGGAGTATTGCAGGGTAGTCTGCTATATCTAGGGCCTACGGTATACAAGGAAGGTAACAGGGCCAGTGCTACGCTTCAACCGCCTATTATTACCCCTGGTTTTACCCAAGGTACTCATTTTAGTCAGGCTGAGTCGACCTGGGGCCTATAAACATTTTAAAAATGTCTAGTTGTTGTTGCCGGCGGTAGGATTTGAACTCCGGACCACCGGCACGCTAGTCTAGCACACTACCACTCGGCTACGCCGGCCCAGAAAAGTTTATTACCAACCGCAAAGTAGATACGTCTGGAGGGAAAATTAATTGGCTTCATTTGAAAGAAATAAAAATTTATAAAGACAAATCATTTGAATTATTTATGTCAAAAACACACAGGGAAGACTATGTTCTAGTAGGCATTTCAAAGAAATCAAAAGGCAGACCTTGTTTAGATAACACAAGGAATATCTTTTCGCTATCTCTAACTTAATATCGCCCAAAAAACTTGAAGACATCTCATCTTTCCTACATCTTATTCCTGAAAACGTTAAGCACCACTATACTACTCTGACAAGTGATACTAATGTTGAAAATTATCTTGATGGTTACGACACTAATTTAGATTTAGAATTTGACGGATAATATATGCAGTTTATTTGATAAATAAAATATTTAGACTTCCAAAGTTAGTCCTGTCGCCAGGGGGGGTACAACGGCCTCGTTAATTCAGATGGACTTACCCAAGTTTTTTTTATGTATTTTGACCCGTAGAACACGAATTTTTTGGGTAACAGTTGATCCGGATGTCGATAAGATTGTTATAGACCAAGAACTTGAGGAATCAAATAACAGCGATTTTTGGCAAAACAAAACAATATTTTGTATTTTTTGGGTCATTTTAAGCAAAAAATATTTCTACAAGTTTTTTAGTAGGATGCACAGTTTTCGAGATAAACGCGGTTGAACTTTCAAAAAATCGAAAAACTGCAATTTTTAAACCCGAATAACTTTTGATTAAAAAGTAAAACAGCAATTCTGCTTAGCGCCTTTGAAAGTTCAAGTCAAATTATGTCGGTTTTGATTATTTGCATTGCTAAAAATTTATTGTGTTATTGTTAAACAAAGCTACAAACAACTAGTGCGTGAGTGATGTTTCTATGATTTCTCATTTAAAATCGAACGAGTAGGTAGAATAGGTACTAGTGCAATCAAGACTATTTCTACGTTACATGCGTTAAAACGCATGTAAAAGCACGGGAAACCCTACGTGTTTATAGCTTTGTTAAACAATAAAAAAATAAATTTTTACCAATGCAAATAATCAAAACCGATATAATTTGACTTAAACTTTCAAATGCGGTAAGCAGACTTGCTATTTTTTTTTTAATCAAAAGTTATTCGGGTTAAAAAATTGCAATTTTTCGATTTTTTTAAAATTCAACCGCGTTTATCTCGAAAACTGTGCATCCTACGAAAAAACTTGTAGAAATATTTTTTACTTAAAATGGCCCAAAAAATACAAAATATTGTTTTGTTTTGCCAAAAATCGCTGTTATTTGATTCCTCAAGTTCTTGGTCTATAACAATCTTATCGACATCCGGATCAACTGTTACCCAAAAAATTCGTGTTCTACGGGTCAAAATACATAAAAAAAACTTGAGTAAGTCCATCTGAATTAACGAGGCCGTTGTACCCCCCCTGGCGACAGGACTAAGTGTAAAGTGTTATTTTTAATCCATATTGAATAAATATCAGAGTGGTTCCAATATTTAAATTTTATAATCCAGGTATTCACATTATGCAAAAAGGAACCAAGCCACATAAAAACAAAATAACATTTTTTATAATATGGTCATTAAATTATCTTAGATTTACACCAAGAAATTAGTTTTACCCATAAATGAACACTTAATAATTCAAACTGCTCTACTACATTTTTTGCAATTGGAATACATAAAACCTGTCGTAGCTCATTTTCATATATTTTGGGTTGGTTCTTTTATGTATAACTACATCCAATTACCATCAAGCTGAAAATTGGCAGGATTGTTCAAAATACCGTCATAAATGAAATCTAAAAAGTCCTCATAAATCCGACCCGAGCTAAAAAATTTACGCGGGGTCAAAGGTCACCAAATATAGTTTTATCATAAAATTAGTTCGAACAAAAAATATAGACTAAATAATTATCTATAAAAAATGTCTTATTACTTTTTTTCCTAAGAGCTACCGTTTTTGAGATATAACGATTCAAAAAGTTGTAATCGTCATAATATGCGCACACGTTTCCACACCACCTTTGAGGTTACTTAGCGCGTTTTTTAACGTGGTTTCCCCAGTAGGCTATTCCACGGATCTGTTGTGATTCTGTTTAATTTGAAGCTATAGAATAATGGATATTGGCAAGGGTTAAAATTGATAAAAGTTATAAAAAGCGGTAGGTATAAATAAAAAAAAAGGGAAATCGTATTTGAATTCAACACGAGCAAGGACAGCTTTGGCTATAGCATCAGAACGAGTCCGAGCTATTCCCAGAATCGAATCTTTTAATGTTAGGGTACTTACTTGTTTAATTTTACGGCGAGAATCCGATGGCTTTTTTTTTCACGCTCTTCATTACATTCCTGGCCGCAAAATAAGCATCGTTTTTTAAAACAAAAAGCTGGTTCACTTACACGTGCTCTAGTAAGAGGAGGACTTTTGTTAGATGTACTGGCTTCTTGTTTTTCATGTTTTCTTTTAATAGCTGCAGCAATAGAACATTTTCGAGTATAACTTTTACGACATTCCACATGTATGGTCACAGATTTGTGCCCTTTAAAGAAATTCTAAAAATTCATCAGCTCTTTCAGTACTTGCATTGATTAATGTTTTTATACCACGTTCAACGGTAACAATTTCACCTTCACTTAAAATTTTAGCACAAATAAAACAATATTCTGACATTTATTTATAACAATGAAAATAACACGAAATAGATTAAAAAATATAGGTTTAACATTTAACACGTATTTTCACTCCGGAGTAGTTTTTTTCCTGGAAGCCGTCTGTTGTGAACCGGTTGTACTGTAGCCACTTGGCTTATTGTACATCTTCCATTCGTTTATGAAACCCATTCCAGAATTCTGGAACCCTGGGTGGGTGGGAGCCATATATATTTGGAGTCACTTCGATGTCTCCGAAAAGAGTTTGCCGCCTTCGATCCAATGCCTCACAGTCATGCAAAATATGGTTGAATATGTTTCAGGTTCTCTGTTACAGAGTCTGCAGCTCAAGTCTCCACGAAACAGCCCCCATTGTATGCAGATGCAGGTGACCCTTAACTAGCACATGTCCAGTGAGGAAACCTGTTATGACTCGTGAGCTGATTCCTGCTTGTTTTCAGCAGTAACTCAGCCCTACTAGCACATGTATGTATGTCCGATATACATCTTGCCATGTGTTTGACCGGGTACACTCTCCGTGTGAGTTGTGTTGGCTTCGGATCCAGGCTTTTTTTCATTTGCGGACGGTGTTTTTTGGCACTCCCACGGCCGGCTCTGGACCCAGGTATTTTGTAGCTGATGCTCTCTTGGCAAGTGCATCAGCTCTTCCATTGCCGTATATGCCCCGATGACCTGGAACCCATACCAGTATAACATTGTTATGTTGTGCCAGTCTGTCAAGTTCTTGTCGACATTCCCACACCAGCCTAGAGTTCACCTTAGGGCTTATAAGAGCCCCAATGGCTGCTTGGCTATCTGTGCATATGTTAACCCGCTGCAGATCGAATGCACTGCGGAGTAGTACTCACGACTAATTAATACCTCGAGGGTGTCATCTACCTGAAGGATTTCGCCACCCAGGAAGATTACGGTGTAATTTGCACAATAGTAAACAAACTAAATTTGCATAAAGTTTATTGTAAAACTGAAATGTTTATTAGTACTTAGCAATAAACATTTTGCCTAGAAAGTTGGCTTTCATTGTTATTATTATGTTCAAACCCTTCTGAGAAAAGAATAGGTAGGGTGATTAGATTAGCCGACGTACCGATAGAACGTGTTTATTTCGACAAAACCCATGTTTACAAATTGAATAAGACGCATAAGTAAAAAGAATTATTATAAGTTAATACTTTGTCATATCAATTTACTATTTTTGTTGGGAATAAGCCGTAAAATTGAAATAATAATTCTTATTATTTTCGCGTTACATTCACTTTGTAAAGATTTTTTTGTTGGCACTGTAATATAATACAGCTTATACATTGTATCCCTCGGTAGACCGCAAGCTGTATAGTAGAAACATTATCATATTTATAATATCTTATATTATTATTTGTAATATAAGTTAAGTTGACCGATAGAATATTATTTTTACTTGTATTACAGCTTCAGTGACGTATAATATGTGATGTACTAATAATATGACGATTAGAACTCTTTCAACTCTTTCAATCGTTGTATCTCAAAAACGGTGGCTCTTAAAAAAAGTATTAAGACATTTTTATAGATAATTATTTAGTCTACATTTTTTGTTAGAACCAATTTTATGATAAAACTATATTTGGTGACCTTTGACCACGCGTAAATTTTTTAGCTCGAGTCGGATTTATGAGGACTTTTTAGATTTCATTTATGACGGTATTTTGAACAATCCTGCGAATTTTCAGCTTGATAGTAATTACTGTATCCTCACTCCTATTTTTGAGTCTAAATAGACCGGTCTATTGGTCCACTGACTGTCTTGTAAATTCTGCCTTCATTTGTTTACAGATATTTTGATTTCTCCATATTGGTTCCCTACACTGTTTCATTCAGGTATTCTGTATATTTGCTCTATTCATTTAATCTTCCCCTTCTGTTAGGAGCTTTCTGTAGCTAGATAGTGTGATACCTAGATATTTAAACTGTATCACTTGCTCTATTATCTGATCATCATCATCATCAATGGCGCTACAACTCTTCGTGAGTCTTTGCCGCGTTTACATGTTTGTCGGTCCTGTGTCACTAATTCCTATTGTCGCACTCCCATTTTCTCTACATCTTCTTTGACTGCATCTTTCCACCTTTTTCTAGGCCGCCCTACAGACCTTCCATCTGGCCTTTCCCAAAACACACTGTTTATAAGGCGATTGTCGTTACTGCGTATCACATGCCCTGCCCATCTGAGTCTATAAGCCTTTATATATCTGACTAGATTTTCTTTTCCGAATAGAGACTCTAGGTCGTTATTGTATCTGCGCCTCCATTCGTTTGTCACGCTGTCTCTGCAAGGGCCATATATTATTCGAAGGATTTTACGTTCCCACACCAGCAATTTATTTACTTCTCTTTTTGTTAGCGTCCATGTTTCGCTTCCATACGCTTCCATTATCTGATGCTCCAGCTCTAATTTACATCACATTAGATTTGCTAATATAACCATACATTTTGTCTTTTTTTTAGAAAATTAACACGTTAAATTTTCTGGTGGTTATACTGGTGCAGCCCACATTGTAAATCATCTCTCTTCACTTAAAGAGATTGCGTCGTCTGCTTAGCAGATTATTAAAGTTGTTTTTCTCCCATGTTGGTGCTTTTATTCAATGTAATTTTTAAAAATGATTAATTTTTTACTGCCTAATATTGAGCTAATAGTTATTTATCATATAAGCATTGTTTATCTACACATGTTTATCTACACATTGGTCTAGTTATACAATGATATGTGTTAAAACTACACGTTTAAGGCACGCATGTGAAAATTTGCAGAATGGGCGAAGCGAGTTCTACAATTCACATGAGTGCCTTAAAAATGTACTTTTTAACACGCATATCATACAATATTTTTTCTACAAACGTAATTACAGGACAATATCTACAAAAACTTTTACTTGAACTTGACTGACATTCCATTTTTATATTTTTTTGACACATCAAAATTGCCTATTAGACCAGTAAGGATCTGCGAAAAAACGTCTATTTTTGGAGGCGAGAGGTGGCATTCGGATTTTTGCAGATAAAGTTAGGTGACACCTTCAGTAATAATAAATTGACTTATGCTCCTTCTCAAATATGCCCGGAACATTAATAAAAAAATTAAAATATTTAAAAATTTCGAAAAATATCGATTTTTTTCTGCTTTCTTTGCTTATAACTTTAAAACGATTCGTTTTGGAACAAAGTCGTAGCGAAATAAAATAAAGATAATTGAATTTTGTATGATATACGACTGGTAAAAAATGTCTTAAGGTATTACCTTTTCTGCAATATAGCAATAAATACAAAATAAGGGGGCAAAATAAGTCTGTTGTTATTCAATATTTTTTAACCACTTTGGTGGCACTTAGAACCTTAGTAATTCGCTTAGAAAATTATTTGTAACATACTTAAATCGTGTACCAAATTTCATTAAAATCGACCTAATAAATTTTGCATAATAAATTTGCAATCTAAATATTTTTAAAAAAGTTCAAATTTTTTAAAATCTTTTTGAACAAAAAGTAGACCATTTAGAAGTTGGCTAATTTTTTCACATATAAAGAAGTGCTCTACCTATCTAATACACTTTACAGAATTAAAATCGGATTATTTAAGGGGCCCCAGCAATGTTTTAAATTTATAAACAATTTTTTGGCTTATAAACAAATAGCTTTGTTTAATAATAAAAAAATTAATTTTTAGCAGTGCCAATAATTAAAACCGGTATACCGGTATGACTTAAACTTTCAAATGCTGTCAGCAGAATTGCTATTTTATTTTTTAATCAAACGTTATTCGCGTTCAAAAATTGCAATTTCTCGATTTTTTGAAAGTTCCACCGCGTTTATCTCGAAAACTATGCATCCTACGAAAAAACTTGTAAAAACATTTTTTGCTTAGAATTACCCAAGAAATACAAAAAATGTTTTATTTTGCGAAAAATCGATTTTATGTAATTCCTCAAGTTCTTTGTTTATAACAATCTTATCGTCATCCGGATCAACTGTTACCCAAAAAATTCGTGTTCTACGGGTCAAAATACATTAAAAAACTTGGGTAAGTCCATCTAAATAAAGGAGCCCGTAGCACTCCCTCCTGGCCACAGCACTAATTTGTTTATAAGCCAAAAAATTGTTTATTATAACTTTAAAACATTGCTGAGGCTGCTTAAATAATCCGATTTCAATTCTGTAAAGTGCATTAGATAGGTGGAGTACTTCTTTATATGTAAAAAAATTGACAAATCTTTGTATGCTCTAGTTTTTGTTGTGCAAGATTTTAAAAATTTTTAATTTTTTAAAGAAAGTTTAGATTGCAAAATTATTATGCAAAATCTAGTAAGTCAATTTTAATGAAATTTGGTGTACGGTTTTAGCACATTACAAAAATTTTCTAAGCGAATTAGGAAGGTTCCAAGTGTAACCTAAGTGATGGAAAATCATTGAATAAAGACAGGCTTGTTTTGCCCCCTTATTTTATATTTATTGCTATTTTGAAGCAAGGGTGATAAATTAAGACATTTTTAACCAATCTGATATAAAATTTAATTATCTTTGTTTTTTTTTCCCATACGACTTTGTTCTAAAATGAGTAGTTTTTAAGTTATAAGCAAAAAAAGTAGAAAAAAAAACGAAATTTTTTTGAAATTTTTAAATATTTTATTTTTTTTTACTAATCTTCCGGGCATATTTGAGAAGGAGCATAAATCAATTATTATTAACGAAGTTATCACCTAACTTTATCCGCAAAGATCTGAATGCCACCTCTCACATCCACCTAAAAACAGATCCATACGGTCAATAGGAACTGCAGTGCCATAAAAATTTTAAAGCACTAGTGCCTTAAAAGCAAGCGTCCACAGACCCGCATCGTACGCAACGGATTTTAGTTGGCATGTTACAATGATTGCCGATAATAGGGCTTTTCATCGATTGTCATTTGTTTCGAGCTTCTGTCATATGTTGTATAATATGTGTATAATATTAATATACACGGATTACACGACATTTGACAGAAGCTCGAAACAAATGACTGTGAATGAAAAGCCCTATGCCATCCGTACGATGCGGATCAGTGGACGCGGTTACATAAGTTTGTGTACAAGGCAAACTAAAATCCGTTGCGTACGATGCGGGTCTGTGGACGCTTGCCTTTTAGTAGCATTTTTAACACTCTTATGGAGTGCTAAAAATTGCATTTTTAACACGGTTGTAGAAAAACATATTTATGTAAAATACATTATTTAAAAATTTAGTTACTTTTATAATAAGTATGAATATTATAAAGAAACTAAAAATATACCTACAATTTTTTAGCTTAATGAACCTTTTTTTACATTAATGTAAAGCTCGTTCTAGTGTATTTTCTACCTGTATACAAAAATTTGTCTTTTTAAATTACCTGACCTTGTACTACTACCAAAAATGCTAGCAAATTGGACTTCCAGGACCGGGGTCAGAACAAATTTATTCTCAAAAAACTATTTTGATTCCAAAATCGATTAAAATCTCCTTTTATAGTAGTTGAATACAATACGTGTGACACTATTATTTACGGTAAAGTACTAAGTGTTATGATCTCTGTTACTTTCTGCTTTCTTATTGGATATTTATAGTAGCTGCACATAAAAGCATATTCTGAATATTTAGAAAGTTTTAAAAGTTCCAAAAAAAGTTTATTAATAGCAAGCTGAAAATTTGTTAATAGCTTAACGGTGTCTAGTCGGACAAACTTTGATGTATGGAAACACTGGAATAGGGGAAGTTTTAATTGTGGAACAGATTACAGGATTCGAACGTCAGACTACGAAAACGTCCCATCTATTTTGTCGGACAGAAATTCCAATTGATTTGCTACCCTTTCATTAAACTCTCATGCATAAAATCAGACTGCTATTTACCATCACCACCAATATAGTTCCTTCCATTTGACATGTTCTACGTGTCGGACTTATTAAAATGCCCAACATATTTGTCGGACAAAATTTTTTTCATATATTATATAAAGTTTGCTATTGCATAAACTTAAAAACAACTTGCTACTTTTCACAATCATAAACTTGTCAGGATGACACGTTCCACAATTGAAATCACGTTCCACAATGAAAACTTACCCAGTTCCATTGTTCCCATCCATCAAAGTTTGTCCGACTAGACACCAAATTTTCAGCTTGCTATTAATCATTTTTTACATATTATACTTAAATATTGTACTGAAGTTCCTCTGTTTAAGCAAATTATATTATTTATGACTAACTTTGTTCAAAACAGTTAATTTTCTCTTCTAGGGTTTACTGTCTAATTGGCGATGGAGAAAGCGCAGAGGGATCTATCTGGGAGTCAGTCAACTTCGCTAGCCACTACGGTCTCGACAACTTGGTACTTATTTTGGATGCTAACAGACTTGGACAAACTCAACCCACCATGGTCGGACACCAGATCGACATCTACAAGAGAAGACTCGAAGCATTCGATTTCAACACCATTGCAGTCGATGGACACGATATAGGTGCTTTGGTGCAGGCCTTCGATGCTGCTGCTTCCGTTAAAGGAAGGCCAACAGCTATCATTGCTAAAACTTATAAGGTAAGTGGGAATTAGTGTAGCTCTACTATTCTAGTTCAATCTTCTGTCGAGATGGGGTCCTAGATATTTTATGACCTCTTCCGACTGGATTCTATTTCTTCTCATCGTTAATTCTTCTCTGGTTGGTACGGTCTGCGATGTCAAGATATGAACTAGGTCTTCTCTGTGTTGATCTTTATCTTCCATTTATCTGTATAGTCTGAAATTCTCTCTAGGTGGGTTTCGAGTCTCTCTAAAAGTGGGCACATCTGAAACAGAAATATTACTTATATAGTATCGATGATAAAATGCTGCTTTGATGCATCCCTTCTTGGACTACCTACATCCTGGACATATTTTTGTCAGCTGAACCCTGAAAAGTTCTATTAGTCAAATATGTATTACATATTATGTTGACTTAGTAATGAGGCAGCCTAGTTTTCCAAACTGTGTTTTCCATGTCCAGTATTGTTATTCCTGTTCTTTTCTTTCTGTTCTTTCCTGTTTTTTCTGAAACCGAATTTGCATGTTGGTATACTCTTTTGTAGATTGTCCTTTCCAATATTTTTCAAAGTGATTCCAGTAGTGATATTGGCATGTAACTTACTGATCTTTTTCAGTCCTTCTTTGGTTTTAGTAGACGAATAATTTTTGCATGTTTCCAGTTGTTTGGAAAATATGCGTATTCTAGACAGAATCTGTATAATATGTAGAATAGTTGCACTATCATTTTCTTCGGTAGTTCCTTGAGTGCAATATTGTGGATGTCTTCCATTCCTAGTGCTCTAATTCCTTTTAATTTTTTTTATTATTTTTGCTACTTCTGCTGGTTGTCTTCTTTTTCTAATATGAATTCGTTTCGTTGTTCGTAGTTGTTGTTTATCGTTTCTGTGGTTCTATTCCGTTGGTCCGTCTGACATGTATTGATTTTTTCCCGATGATTTTGTGGTATTTTTTGGTTTGTGGTTTGGTTTTGTAGTCGAAGTTTGGATTCTTCTTGTTCCTTGGTATGTTCCTCTAGTTTTGTTTCTTTCTTATATGATTTCTTCTAGTTCTTCTGGAATAGATTTCTGCTGTTCGTCTTTTCTTTTGGAATGTTATTTTACATTGCCTGTTGAATTCTTCTTGTAATCTCTTCTATTTTTCTGTCCAGTTCTTCTTTCGACTCGAGCTCACTTTTATCTCCATTTAATATGCTTTTTATACAGAGTGGGTCAAAGAAAACAGTCCACCTCGATATTTGGCAGTATTTATTAGATTTTAAGGAAATTACGAAACAGGTCGATTTTTGATCTAAGAGAGACACATTTTTACGGTACATACATTGTCATTTGTCAACCCCCTCCATTCCACTTCTCCCATCTCTTTTTTTTTTAATAGGGAATAGGGGTCGTGTGCTGGTTTATTTGAAAGTTTATTCAATTCTCTATTCAGTAATATTAACATTGACATAATTATTTATACAGGATGTCTAAGAAAAATTATTTTGAATTTAATTAATTGACACCAAAAGAAGAATTTGTGTAATTTATTTAACTCAAAATACATTCTACTGCTGACAGAAAACAGAAAAAATGTTTATTTAATAAATAAACATTGTTTGTTGCTTAAATTCAATATTCAACCTACCAAGAGGCAGATGGGTGGCAGCTTGAACATTGAAATTAAACTAAAAGCAAAGTTAATTCATCAAAAAACATTTTTTTCTGTTTTGTGACAACAGTAAAATGTATTTTGAAATAAATAAATTACATACATTCTTCTTTTTGTGTCAATTAATTTAATTAAAAAAATTTTCTTAGGCACCCTGTATAAATAATTATGTTATTGTTTATATTACTAAATAGAGAAATGAATAACCTTTCAAATGAGCTAGCACACGACCCCTATTTCCTATTAAAAAAAAGGGTGGGGAAAGTGGAAAGGAGGGGGTTGACAAATGACAGATGTATGTACCACAAAAATGTGTCCCCCTTAGATCAAAAATCGACCTGTTTCGTAATTTCCTTAAAATCTAATAAATACTGCCAAATATCGAGGTGGACTGTTTTCTTTGGCCCACTCTGTATATGTTGTTCCAAAATATGCATTTCATGTCTATACAGGGCACAGGGTGTCCCAGACTAATTTATCCAGGCTATATCTCTTAAACGAATAGAGGTTTTCGAATGGGACAAAAACTAATATACTCTATTTGCAATACACTTTAATACGGCGTAGAAAAAATCATCCCCTAAATATTCATCCGTTAGTTACAACCCCTAACTTTAATTTTTTTAAAAGCACCCTGTATATTTTTTATAGTTTTGGATGTGGTCTTCTATCGTCTATTAAACAGATTTTTTAAAGATAAAATCGGTTTGTAAATAATCAAGAAAATATCAGTTTATTTTTTCTTTTTGTTAATTATGCTATAATTATTAAAAATTAAAGTTAGTGGTTGTAACTAAGGGATCAATATTTAGGGGATGATTTTTTCTACGTCATATTAAAGTGTAATATAAATGGAATATATGAGTTTTTTCCCATTCGAAAATCTCTATTCTTTTAAGAGATATAGCCTGGATAAATGAGTCTGGGAGACAACAATAAAAAATAAACTGATATTTTCTTGATTAATTACAAATCGATTTTATTTTTAAAAAATCTGTTGAATAGACCATAGAAGACCACATTCAAAACTATAAAAAAATATACAGGGTGCTATTAAAAAAATAAAGCTAAGGGTTGTAACTAAGGGATGAATATTTAAGGGATGATTTTTTCTACGCCATATTAAAGTATATTACAAATGGAATAGATCAGTTTTTGTCCCGTTCGAAAATCTCTATTCGTTTAAGAGATATAGCCTGGCTAAATTAGTCTGGGACATCCTGTATATAATCAGTTTGTTAAAAATTCGATATAGGTACTGTTTGTCACATTTTTTTGAAAACATATTTCAGAATATCAACATTATTTGTTTAATATTCAACGTACTTTTACAGGGAAGAGATTTTCCAGACATCGAAGATAAAGAAAACTGGCACGGTAAGCCCCTTGGAGGAGAAACCGAAAAAATCCTCAAGCATCTCAAAGGTCTTATCAGAAACCAAGGTAAACTGAAATACAACATTCCACCACCCCTCGCAGAAGTCGCACCAGTAAGCATTAACAACGTAAGACTCTCCTCCCCACCAAACTACAAACAAGGACAGATGATGGCCACAAGAGCAGCCTACGGTAACGCTTTGGTCAAGCTAGCAGAAACCAACCCCAGAGTAGTAGCTCTCGATGGCGATATGAGCAACTCAACCTTCTCCGAAGCCATGAAGAAGTTCGGACCAAAGAACTTCATTGAGTGCTTTATTGCTGAACAAAATCTTGTTGGTGTAGCTATGGGAATTAGCTGCAGAGACCGTACCATTGCTTTCGTGTCCACCTTCGCTGCTTTCTTCACAAGAGCTTTTGATCAAGTAAGTAAATAAAGACAAGTTACTAACTAACCAAAGTGATTGCGATTTTATAAATTACTACCTTTTTTTCAATACTAATCTTTTACAATTGCATCAACATTCTAAGAATATCACTGTCATTTTAAAATGACAGTGATCCTTTAGCTCAACTCATCATCATGCAACCTCTTCTGTCCACTGTTGGACATATGTCTCTCCCATTTTTCGCCACTCTTCACGGTTCTGTGCGTCTTGTTGACATTTTTTGGATATTCGTTTAATGCCGTCGACCCAGCGAATTGATGGTCGTCCTCTGCTACGTTTGTGTACTCTTGGGCGCCAGTCAATTAGTTTTCTTGTCGAGCCAATGCAGATGTTGGAGAGCTTCCCACTTGCACAAACACACAGTACGTTGAAGTTAAGATGCTTCACAATATTCATAAGAAACTGAAAATAAGATTTTCTCTCTATGAGAAAGTGTCAAAGTACTAAAAGGAAATAAACTGAAAAATAGCGATTACTTATGGTAGGGGAGCCCAAGCGGGGATTTTACTCGAGGGCGTCAGAAAATCACATGAGGAGAAACCTTGTACCCTGTAAATGTACCCTACCATAATATGGACTCTTAACACACCGGCGTGGAGGCAGTCCGTAAAAAATATATTCTTAAAAAACTCGAAATCGTCAGATTAAGACAAGGTATTAAGTTAAGTACATGAAAAACAGTTTATATTTCACCAATCTGACGATTTGAGCGGGGCGTATAGTCCAGAAAGCCACTGCGTATCCGCTAGGAAAAATATTCTGATTCGGATTTTTTGCACAATCTTACTCAAAAAGGACCCCTTTTAACAAATTTGCATGTTGCCAGGACCAAAAGTGAGTCAAAAATTTTTTTAACGTTTTTTTTTGTTTTTTTCCTAAAATTATTTTTTTTGCATGGAACAAAGTTTTTCTAGGTTTTTTGGAACATTCCCAACAGAAAAGGTCTTTAGTGACATTTCTCTAAAATTGATAGTTTTTGACATATAAGCGATTAAAAATTAAAAAATTGCGAAATTGGCCATTTTAACCCTCAAAAACTATGTGAAAAACTGAAAATTTGAATGTTGCCAAGGTAGGTAGATATTCTTTAAACATCGATTGATGAAATCCCGAAGAGTTTTTTGCAATACAATATTCAAAACTCCTTTGTTTTTTAATTGCTAATCAAGCGTACGAGACACTATTTTCCACCGACAGTATGTAGCAAATGAAAGGAATAAATTCGTTATTTCGTAAAGCGGCGACTTTAAGGAAAAATCCCGAAACAGGTCGATTTTTATTTTTAAATTATGATATTGTGGCATATATGGTATACTAGTGACGTCATCCATCTGGGCGTAATGAAGGAAGTCGTGTGCTAGCTCATTTGAAAGGTTCTTCAATTCTCTATTCAGTAATATAAACATTTATATAATTATTTATACAGGGTGTCCTTCTACTTCATTTTTTGTCAAATAATTTAATTTAATAAAAAATTTTTGGACACCCTGTATAAATAATTATGTAAATGTTTACATTACTGAATAGATAATTGAAGAACCTTTCAAATGAGCTACCACACGACCCCTATTCTCATTTAAAAAAATCATCGTATACGTCATCACGCCCAGACGGATGACGTCACTAGTATACCATATATGCCACAATATTATAACTTAAAAATAAAAATCGACCTGTTTCGGGTTTTTTCCTTAAATTCGCCGGTTTACGAAATAACGAATTAATTCCTTTCATTTGCACCATACTGTATACACATGCAACGGTGGAAAATAGTGTCGCGCACGCGTGATTAGAAATTAAAAAACAAAGGAGTTTTGAACACTGTATTGCAAAAAATTCTTCGGGATTTCATCAATCGATGTTTAAAGAATATCTACCTACCTTGGCAACATTCAAATTTTAAGTTTTTCACATAGTTCTTGAAGGTTAAAAATGGCCGATTTCTCAATTTTGAATCGCTTATATGTCAAAAACTATCAACTTTAGAGAAAAGTTACGAAAGACCTTTTCTGTTTGGAAAGATCCAAAAAACGTAAAAAAAATTTGTTCCATGCAAGAAAAATAATTTTAGGAATAAAACAAAAAAAAACGTTTAAAAAATTTTTGACCCACTTTTGGACCTGGCAACATGTAAATTTGTTAAAAGGGGTCCATTTTGAGTAAGATTGTGCAAAAAATCCTAATCATATTATATCCGAATATTTTTCCTAGCGGATGCTCAGTGGCTTTCTGGACTAGTAAGGAAATGGGCGAATCAGAGTTTCACAGAAAAGCGAATATTTCGCGAAATGAACATCAGATCGAAAAACTGAAAAATACGTGTTCAATATTTGTCAAACATGACCCCACGGAAGTGCTCCCGTTACATAGGAGCTCCCATTTTTATTGCAGATTTGGATTCCTTACGTAAAAATAAAAAACTTTTATTCGAGACATTTTTCAAATTATTCATAGATGGCGCTATAATTGGAAAAAAGTATTTTTGGAAATGGAAAATTAAATTAACTCGAAAATCCCCACTAAAGCGGAAAACTTAACTTTTTTTGGTTTTAAGACCTAATCTTCACAACCCAATAGGCCCCTTGCCTCCCCTACTATTACACAGTTATAAATAGTGCAAGCATATGTTATCCTTTCTACAAAAAAATCGCATCTCTTTTCACAACCATGATTAGCATATTAGTAATCTTTGAAAGTAAGAGTGAAACTTAAGATTTATTTATTTTTCAGATCCGTATGGCCGCCATTTCTCAGTCCAACATTAACATCTGCGGTTCTCACTGTGGTGTTTCCATTGGTGAAGATGGTCCCAGTCAGATGGCTCTTGAAGATCTCGCTATGTTCAGATCTGTTCCTGGAAGCACTGTATTCTACCCATCCGATGTTGTATCAGTAGAAAGAGCAGTAGAATTAGCTGCTAACACCAAAGGAATTACTTTCATCCGTACAGCTAGAGCCCCAACTGCTGTTGTCTACCCCAACGACCAGGTCTTCGAAGTAAGTTTTTCATTTATTATTATTATAACTAAAGTAGAAGCCACAGTTAGAATGCAGTACAGGTAGCATAGGGCAATGTATTTCTTACCGGAGAACCGCCGATCACGTTGCCGGTTTGCCCCGAGCGGTGCATTAGGACTGGATTTAAGAATTATAGCATTCGCATATACGCGCACACAACAATTGCCTACAGTTGTATACACGCACCTACTACTGTGCAGACATGAGCGGCATCCATACCGCCGTAAGGCTAAGACCGTCCGCACATGGGTCGATCGAAGACACGTCTCAAAGTTCGCGTGTCTTGCTCGTCTTGTACGAACCCTTCGGTACAAGCGATTGCTCTCCACAAACTAGTCGATTCAATTTGCTCACATCTTCCAATCAGGAAGAAATCATTTTGTTTATATCAACCAAAACAACTATTTCGATCTGTGAAAAGTACGGTAATATTGTTACATTTTTAATATAATTTGTATACAATGAGCAATTATATAATAAACACCTAGAAACACAAGTTCAACGTTTTCAGAATTTTATATTACAAACAATATATTTCCACAAAGCTACTAGTACTACAATCAACCAACATAACATTCGCCGATATTAAAAAAAAACAAAATTTAATTTAGCGCAAAAATCAACAAAAAACGAAAGAAACAAATACGCTCCATGACTGGAAACGTGCGTGTCACTCGAACTTTCTCGCGCGCTACCGATCGCAAGGGACGAGAGTAGTACAAGACGAGAAGATTTGCAATCCTAAACGCCCTGTCTACGGAGCTCAATGCCACAATGAAGGAACTTCTACTGGAGATCTACGCGACTGGAATCGAGTCGACTACTTCGAGCGTCGATCCATGTGCGGACGCCCTAACACTGCATTCTAACTCTGGCTTTTACTGTAGTGATTTTGCCCATCGCCATGCGACGGGGAATACACTCAATTGCCTTCTACAGTCACTGCACTCAATTTTTTGTGATATCCTCCTATTTTATCGTATCTCCTTCCAATTTTTTGACACCCTCCATTTTTGTCTCATTCCCTCAATTCTTTCTGGCATCCTCCAATTTTATCTGAAACCATCCATTTTTTTCTGCCTCTTATTTTTTTATATTTTTTTATTTTATAACTCGAGAAGGACTGGATTTGGCTACTTTTGACTTTGAAATATTTGTAGAAGTCTAAGGAAGAATATCTTTAGATAAAGTATACCTTCTGATATCAAATTTTATTAATTGTATAGGAAGTGTGTAAAGAAGTCCTTGCTCATGAATATCTCTATTTTGAAAATTAATATACTGAAAATATGTTAATAATTAAAAATAATTGAAGGATATAGGAGAAAAACGAATTGAGTCAAGATTTGGCGAATTTAAGATATTGACGTTATCCTATAGAACATACGTTAGATTTTGTTGTTAGCATAGCTCCGAGGGCAAAAACACGATACGTTAGAAAATGTTTAATAGTTTAACTGTTTGTACAATATACTTGAAAAAAACTAAATTGTTATACATTCAGCAAAAAACTTCTTGAAAAATATCTTCTTGATTTTTCTATCAAAATTTTTTTTAATTCTTTCAGTTTTTAACCTTGAGTCTCAGATAGTTTAAAAACATAATGGTAAAAACAAATTCTGACTCTATACTAGAAACCTTAGTATTTGTAGCGTTTTAAACTTTAAAGTTTGTGATGTTGGGGGTTGCTGGACGAAGACACTATCCCGAACAAACAAACTTAAACTTTTTACATAACTTTATTCTTACAAGGTTAAAGGTACAATTACAACTACGTCGACCGACATTATCGTTAGGATAGGTCAAGGTGACCCATATCTCGGTAACTATATCCCCTGACTACGCGCCAGCAGAGTTCAGCGAACACACTGATCCAACAACGATGTCTCAGGTACTCGACCTTCCCACTTATATCTATTATATTAAAAACAATGCCCATATGTATTACAGTGGCGGCTCGTATAACTTTAGGAAGGTAGTGCCAGAATCCGGGCAGCTGCCTAAATTTTTTGTGGCGGTTTTACGATATGGTCAAAAAGGATATAAAATATAAATAAAAAAAATATCGATTCTTATCTACCTGTTCATTATGTTTAATTAGAGTATCACGATAAGCTGAATTTAATTGGGTTTTTATATTTAACTTACCAAGCATTGAAAAGCTAAAAACGTTATTCATGTGCACTTTAGATTTTTCATGGGATTTCAATTTCTCCCATATATGTACAAGATCATCGGTGCCTTTGTTTGACCAAGTCTCGTCACCTCCAAACAAAACGCATACAAAACAGAAGAGTTTATTAGTTTGTTCGCAACCACACAACCAGCTATTTTTATCATAAATAATTTTATTAAACTTACGACAGCGAAGTTTTTGTCCATTTCCACTTTGTTTTTCAATTTTTAAATCGGGTAAAGGCCGACCGAGTTCTTTAATTTGTAGTTTTTTTTCTAACGAAAAACCACCAAAAGAGTTTTTTAATATACTAATTTGATTCATTGTCAATAAATAAATTAAACGTAGAAAATAATCAAAATATTATTTTTATACCTACGACACCCACGATCACAACGCACTAACTAATAATTACAAATTAAAAAATATAGTAGAGTATAAACACAAATATACAATACAGTAGTAGACAATAAACACAATAGCGTCAAGCGAACGCGTAAAGAAACTAGAAATATGTAGATCTAAAACATTGTATCTTAAGATCCACTAACTTCCTTTTCGAGATTTCGAGCCTGGCACCGAGACTCCAATTTAAACGTATGTTAAAAGTGCAATACCGCTCTCTCTCTGTCACTTACACAGGATGCTCATACAATCTTTCTCTTTTCTCACGAGCCACTATGCCGTTCGGCACTGGGATTTTTGTGATTTTCATCCTTTATCCGGTCAGCTGTGGGTGGCCAGAGTCGGTAGATTTGCATTGCGCTACACAGTTGCCAGATTTGATATAATTTATAAAAATAAAGAGAAATATTCACAAAAAAAATAAACAGGCATTAAAATGTTTTTAAGATAAAAAATATGTTTCTGCATAGTTAGCAAGGTAGTGCCATGGCTCTATGGCACTACCTCACGGGCCGCCACTGATGTATTACCATATATGGTTATGCTATACGTATTTCAATAATGACGTGTGCTTTGTTTGCAGTCTTGCGAATGAGTTGAATACTTTGAACTTTGCTACTGTCGTAATAAATTATACAAATTGCAACTATAATATTGACCTTATTCTTATAACAAATAAATTAGGAAAATTCCGTGAGGGTTGTCGTGTACCATCACAAGTTGCTTTATCTTAAAATCATAAAATTTGAATTAGCTTGTTTTCCCCTGTACCCTTCAATTTTAAAACAATGTTTACTTACAATAATAAAAACTATTTTTCAACATTTTCTCTGCTATAAGGTTGAAGATTCAAGTTTGAACATTAATGCAATACATTTTAATAATTATAAATGTAATGAAACAATTCTAAACACCATATTTAGTTCAGCAAAGTGACAAAAGCATGGATTTCACGGGAAACGTAAAAAAGTAAATAGACGCATTACAATTTCACATTTGCTCACCTTTTAAACCTTCTTTGGACTTCTGCAAATTTAGTTAATTCAGTTCAGTCATTCTGGAGCTGTTATAAAAAAAGATATAACAAAATAAAATGACGTTTATTAAACGTCATTCATTGTTTACATATCGAAACTAACCGGACACACTACGTGACTTGCTACTGTTGTTGACTACTGTTGCTATATGGTTCCAATACAGATTGTCGATGCTTGGAATTTAAGCCCAACTCTTATAGTAGTCTGGGCTGATTTATCGGAGAATAGGCCATTTTTGGGAAAAGTTATTTACCAACAATTTTATTGCTGGAATCGAAACTTATGATTATATATATATTAATAATATAGGTATGCAAAGTCCGCAGATAGTGTGCTACTTTTTTTATTAACAAAATGGCGCCCCCAAATCGTGTTTTTTTTAATTTTTGCTCCATACCTCTGAATATTTTAACTTTACACCAAAAACACCCTAATAAAAATTCGCCGAAATTAAATTCTGCATAAAGTCATGTTTTTCCCGATCTGCTCCGACGAAAATTTTCCTCGGAAAATGCGGGATTTCCCAACAAAATCATTAAATTTCAAATAAAGTTTTAGATAAGTAATTATCTACCAATAATTAAATAACTCGGTGACATAAAAACTTTCTTGGTTTGTATTATAGTTTCAGAAGCCGGTGAAAATTAAACGAATATTTTAGCAACAATTCAGTTGTTAATTAATAATTTACGGTCGCAATAATAACCAAAATAATTATGATACACTGATCAAACTTTGAAATCTTATAAAGATGAGATGCCTATTTAATATTTTGTCGACAAAATATTAATTTTTAATTTTTTTGAATAATCTTTAAATGTTAAAAAAAAAAATATAAACAAATTAACGTTTCTCAGCAAGTTTTTATTATATTCTAATTTTAAAAAAATAGGTAAAATCGTATTTCAAAGATCTTTAAAATGAATGCTTTAGAACTTTTTTGCAGCCATTTGAAAAAAAGTTATGAAACAGCAAAATTAACATACGATTTTTACGTTGTTTATAACGTTTTTAATTCTTTCAAAGCGTAAAAGTGAGTTTAAAGTACAAGCTAATTACTTACAAAATATGATGATTATTAGTTTAATGGTTATATTTTAATTAAAGATTATAAATATATTTTTTTGTAATTTACACGCGCGAAAGTAGACTAATACAGTACCGTAGCTACCCGTCCACATACACAACTCGCGCGAATTTAAAGCGTGTCAGTCGCTTCGAGTGAACATTTTATCTCCGGCTCTGTATCAAGCCTACTTTCGCGCTAAAAATTACAAAAAAAACATTTTTAATCTTTGATTATATTATAACCATTGAACTAATATTTGATAATTTTTGAGAGTAATTAGTTTGTACCATAAACTCACTTTTAAGCTTTGAACCAATTAAAACAAATTATAAACAACGGAATAATCGTATGTTTACTTTGCTGTTTCATAACTTTTTTGCAAATGGTTGGAAAATTTTTTTAAAGCATTCATTTTCAAGACCTTTGAAATACGCATTTTAAGTATTTTTTAAAATTATAATATAATAAACAATTTCTGAGAAATGTTAATTTGTTTATAACTATTTTTTTAAACATTTAAATATTATGCAAAAAAATGAAAAATTTATATTTTGTCGACAAAATATTAAATAGGCATCACATCTTTATAATCTTTCTAAGTTTGATCAATGTCTCGATGATTATTTTGGTTGTTATTGCGACTGTAAATTGTTAATAACCACTTGAATTGTTGCTAAAATATTCGTTTAATTTTCACCGGCTTCTGCAGTTATAATCTATACCAAGAAACCTTTATTTCACCAAGTTATTTAATTAGTGATAAATAATTACTTGCCCAAAAAATTTATTTTTAGAGATTTTGTTGGGAAAACCCGCATTTTCCGAGGAAAATTTTCGTCGGAGCAAATCGGGAAAGACCTGCCTCTATGTAGAATTAAATTGGGGCGAATTTTTATTTGAGTGTTTTTGGTGTAAAGTTAAAATCTTCGGAGTATAGACCAATAATTGAAAAAAAAAACGATTTGGGGGCGCCATTTTGTTAATAAAAAAAGTAGCACACTATCTGCGGACTCTGCGTACCTATGTTATTAATATATAGGATCATAATATTGGATTCCAGCAATAAAATTGCTGGTAAATAACCTTTCTTTGTACTTTACTAATTAGACCAGCGTATTATAACTATTTTTTTTTCAAAATTTAAAGATTATGCAAAAAACGAAAAATTTATATTTTGTCGATAAAATATTAAATAAGCATCTCATCTTTATAATCTTTATAAGTTTCATCAATGTATCATGATTATTTTGGTTATTATTGCGATCGTTAATTGTTAATTAACAATTGAATTGTTGCTAAAATATTCGTTTAATTTTCACCGGCTTCTGGAATTATAATCTATAGGTACCAAGAAAGCTTTAATGTCACTAAGTTATTTAATTATTGATTAATAATTACTTACCTAAAACTTTATTTGAAAATTAGAGATTTTGTTGGGAAAACCCGCATTTTCCGAGGAAAATTTTCGTCGGAGCAAACCGGGAAAAACATATCTCTATGCAGAATTTAATTGCGGTGAATTTTTATTTGGATGTTTTTGTTGTAAAGTTAAAATCTTCGGAGTTATAGAGCAATAATTGAAAACAATACGATTTGTCGGCGCCATTTTGTTTATAAAAAAAGTAGCACACTATCTGCGGACTTTGCATACCTATATTATTAATATATAGGATCTTATAATTCGATTCCAGTAATAAAATTGCTGGTAAATAACTTTTCCATGAATTTTGCTAATTAGCCCAGAGTATAGGTGTTTTATCATTAGTTCGTGTTTTACATTATCGAATGCTTTCTCATAATCGATGAAACGGATGAAAACATCCTTTCTTTGATCTAAACAATTCTGTATTAATGTTTGCATACTAAATATCGTCTCTCGAAGATAAGTCCAAAAGATAGAAAAGTGAGTGAATGGATCAAAAGTGTTATTAAAGTCCATTTACAAATTAATGTGGCGCAATTGCAAGTGCGATATCGCAGAATATAATATAGTATAAGCGTTGGTATAAGATTACCGTAAAAAGATAATCAAACAGATCTTCTTCAAGTTCCATAATCTATCGAAGGTTGGAAATCATCATGGCTAAGCCGGAATGGGACGTTTCGATGCCGCCGGTTCATCGCCGGCCGTTTCGATGCCGCCGGTTCATCGCCGGCCGTTTCGATGCCGCCGGTTCATCGCCAGTCCATTTCATCGCCGTCATATCTCGCATTTCCTAGAATTCCTAATTAATACTAAAAATAACTAATAATTGTAACTGTCGAAAATTCGGAAATATATCAGATAGCGATTAATTGACTGGCGATAAATCGGCCGGCATCGGCATCGAACTGGCGGCATCGAAACGGTGGCGATGAAACGTCCTAGACCCTGGCTAAGCGGACCTGTTGACCGCCGCTCTCAATAAATCTTAGTTCTGTACTACCACTGTATCCATTCCCTCAAGTTCTTAAGCCAGGATGTTCTTCGTCTTCCCACATTTCGCTTTCCTCGAATTTTGCCTTGCATAATAAGTTGTATTAATGTTGTACTATTAATTGCAGGTTGGAAAAGCCCTTGTACCAATCTCCAGCAACAAAGACCAAGCACTGATCATAGCAGCAGGAATCACCCTCCACGAATCTCTGATCGCAGCAAAGGATATGGCCAAAGCAGGAATTCACGTCAGAGTTATGGATCCATTCACCATCAAACCCATCGACAAACAAGGAATCATCAACAACGCCCACCAAGCCGGTAACAGAATATTGGTGGTTGAGGACCATTACCCAGAAGGTGGTATCGGAGAGGCAGTTTTATCTGCTTTAGCTGAAGAGAGAAATATTATTGTTAAACACGTAGCCATTCCAAGAGTTCCTAGATCCGGTAGACCAGCAGATTTGTTGAACTACTATAAGATTGATGCTAAGAATATTGTAAACCATGTTGATGAATTACTCAAGAAGTAGATTTTTAAGTTAATAAATGCACATTTTTCTAACTAAATGCATTTTATTTTATTTTACTTTATCAAGATTTACCTAAATAGTCAAACGAATAAGAAATTAAGATAAGAAGTAAGAAATAAGAAAAACAGCAGCTAAATGTATTGTAACGGCAACACTGTGCTTGGATCGGAAACTTTTATGCTTCAATTTCCGGAGTTGATAAATCCATATAATGACGATAGAATCTTCTGAAAAATTCTAGAATGCAAAATATTCCAAATAATCTACCATAAATAGAGCATGAAAGATTCTCGATGGATCCAGAAGCTCTTCTGGATCTTTCTGTATTTTTTTGGAAAATCTAGTCAATGGGTGCAGATCATTCGAGTACGAGAATATTCGTAAGATTTCTAGAAGTTTCCAAAGTTCGTCAAAGGTTAGTATGTCATTTACGGCGTTACATACATCGCGAGTCTGTTATTTTATAAATACTTGGGTGCTTAATAAAAAAAAAATAACAAAGAGAAAGTAAATAGTGACAAAGGACCACGCAACACTCCTTATGAAAAATAATTACAAGTTCAGGGCTGTTTATGTTGGGCTATACTCTAGCATTGCAACATTAAAAGAAAAAGAATGATTTTCCAGTCTTGGTATTGACGTTTAAAAAAATAATGAAAGTATATTATATAACCGTCGGCAATTCCGTTAAAAAGCAGAAAGCGTCGAAAGGCATACAGACAGCACGTTATTGTAAAAATGTTGTCGTAAAAACTGATTAGAATTTCACCCCCATGCTAAATTGCTATTCAAATGTGTGACGGCGCTATTGGCAACCGATTTATTCGTATGTCGTTGAAGTAACAAGATTTCGGGAGCTTAGTGCTTTGCTGTCGAAGAAAAATGTTTGTTTTATTTAAATTTAAGTGGCGAACAAATGATCATTATATTTAAATTATATAGCCCAAGTTCCTTTGTCTTGGAAATATCATCTTTGGAAACTGTCGTAAGCAGCATTTTTATCTCAGTCGCAAGCAAACTTTAAGGATATGTAAATAACGTTTTTGATAAAAATTCTAATGATTTTTATTACTCTGAGGTCACGGGGCGTGTGTGGTTTATTGTCTTGGGGGCTTTAAACAACTTCAAATTTTAGGGTAGACATGAGTAGGTGCGTCAAACGAAAATATACGTTTTTTCCATTTACACTAGATACTTATGAAATAGCACGGATTTTATAATACAGGGTGTCCCAAAAGTAGAGGAACGGTCGAATATTTCGCGAAATAAACATCAGTTCGAAAAACTAACAAATACGTGTTTAATTATTTTTTAAAATCTATCGAATGACACCAAACACGATCCCCCACTACAACCCCTGGAGGTGGGGTGGGGAGTAACTTTAAAATCTTAAAAGGAAACCCCCAGTTTTTATTACAGATTTAGATTCCTTATGTAAAAGTAAGCAACTTTTATTCGAGACATTTTTTCGAATTGTGGATAGATCGCGCTATAATGGGAAAAATCGATTTATCGTGATACCATAATATGTACATTATAAAAATGGTCTAATATCTCTAGAAATACACTTCCAAATGAAAAACACGTGTACAATATTTTTCAAAAGCCTATCGAATAACACTAAACATGACTTTACAGCCCACCTCCTAGAGGTGGGATGGGGAGTAACTTAAAAATCTGAAATACGAACTCCCATTTTTTATTGCAGATTTGGATTGCTCATGAAAAAATAAGTAACATTTATTCGAAACTTTTTTAGAATTATTGATAGATGGTGCTATAATCGAAAAATACGATTTATTAGCGTCATCTATCAACAAATCTAAAAAATGTTTCGAAGACATGTTACTTATTCTTTCATGAGGAAACCAAAACTGCAATAAAAAACGGGGGTTCCTATTTAGGATTTTATAGTCACCCCTCACCCCACCTTTACGGTGTGGAGTGGGAGTCATGTTTGGTGTCATTCGATAGGTTTTTGAAAAATATTAAACACGTATTTTTTGGTTTTTCATTTGGAAGTGTATTTCTCTTGATATTAGACCGTTTCTATAATTTACCTGTGGTATTACGATAAATGGTTTTTTCTGATTATCGCGCCATCTATCCACAATTCGAATAAATCTCTCGAATAAAAGTTGCTTACTTTTACGTAAGAAATCCCGATCTGCGCTATAAAAGCTAGGGGTTTCTATTTAAGATTTTGTGAGCGGCCGTGGGTAACGGCATAAACGCTGGCCTCATACGCCAGTAGACGTGGGTTCGATCCCTGCCAAAGACAAACCATTTTCATTTTCCAATAATGACACGAGCCGTCTCACCGTGCCTCGGAGAGTACGTTAAGCCGTCGGTCCCCCTGGGCTAGTGTACATCGACACTAGTTACTTGAAACAGGGTTAAAGATGTAATTGGCGCTGGAACTATCCGAAAGGATCTCCCCGGCAAAAATGCCATACGATATTATTATTATTATATTTAAGATTTTAAAGTTTCCCCTCACGTCATCTCCAGGGGGCGGAGTGGGGGGTCGTGTTTGGTGTTATTTGATAGATTTTGAAAAATTACTAAACAAGTATTTTTCAGTTTTTCGACCCGATGTTTATTTCGCGAAATATTCGACCGTTCCCGTACTTTTGGGACACCCTATAATGTGAATTTCAAGAATAATAAATGGATTAATAAAATATTCGCAATCATATTTAGTTTTTTTATTTAAAAGTAGTTTGCAATCTATTGAGTATCAACAATAAGTGCGGTCGTAAATATTATTAAATTTATCTGACCTGGCCCATTGTTAAGACCCACCCGGAGCGATAAGCCACCGAGGTAGACAGAGTTGGTCTTTTGCAATTAACACTGACTAGACGGTACTCCCATAATAAAGCCTAAAATAAATTTTACCTGAAACCGGGCCTTTTATACTATTATCGGTTAATCCGGGCTGTTTATAGTGGTAACTAATTGAACTTAACCATTTACTGTTTAACATACCATACCTACTCCTTACTATCATTCACTGGCGCATATACATACACCTAATTAGAAGAACACCTGAGTGAAGTTCACTTGAGGCACTCAGAGCAACAGTAGTGGCCTAACCCACAATTGGTTGCTTGAGCCACTCTGCAGCTGAAAATACTTAAATAGGGAATATATTTAATGTCATAAAAGCGTTTTGGTTCAATTGTGGGTTGTGGGTTAGGCCACTGTTGTTGCTCTGAGTGCCTCAATTTGGATTCAGAGCAGGACTCAGAACGAGGGAAGCACTTTCAGTTTGTAAGTTCTAATACAGAGAGCCAGGGATGTTAACTGCGATGCGATGTGTATGCATGTTTCATTGATTTCGAGAGGGTATTCGATGAAGTCCCACATTAGAAACTAATCGATATCCTACAAACATCAGAAATCGATGGTAAGACTGGTCTCAAATTTATATCTCCAACAAAAAGCGATAGTTCGATTCGAAAATGAACTGTCCGAAATCTTCACAGTCGTAAAAGGAGTTAGACAGGGTTGCATACTGTTGCCAGCATTATTAACATATACTCTGAAAATATCTTTAGAGAGGACTTGGACGAATCAGAACATCAGAAGATGGTATTGTGGTAAATGGACAACTTATAAACAATATTAGATATGCAGACGATACAGTATTGCTGGCAGATCGTGCGCAGGGGCTCCAACGGATGATGGATAATGTTGTAGAAACATGTAACAAATACAAAAGACAAAAATAATGATCGATAGTTAGAACACCAAGATAAACGCGCAAATTACACTAAACAATAACAATATCTACACCGTTAGAAAAAGTACAGAAAATATGCTATTTGGGCTGCAATATTAAGGATACTTGGGGTCATAGCTACGAAATCAAAACTCGTATTGAAAAAGCCAGAACCTCTTTTAACAGTCTTAGAAGGATTCTCTGCAACTTCTGAATTCTTAGATGTTACATCTTTAGTGTCCTCCTCTATGGAGTAGAAAGCTGAAATCTTACAGAAGAAGCCATAAAACGATGAGAGGCGTTTGAAATCATACCGACATATTATGATGAGGGTCTCATATACACCACACAACTAACATAACTATTCTCCAGAGACTAAGAAAAGACAAAGAAATTATTAACACCGTAAAGTACAGAAAATTGGCTTACTTCGGCCACATTATGCGTAATGAAAAATACCGATTGCTACAGTTGATTCTACAAGGCAAGATTGAGGGCAGGAGAGGCACTGGACGTAGACGTATATCCTGGCTGGCCATTCTTAGGAAGTGGACTGGTCTAACGTCAACTGATCTATTTCAACACTGTTAATTTGGACTGTGCATAATCGGTTTGGTCTGAAGCCGGCTTTTACCTTCCTTAACCCGGGAGCAGTCGCGCTCACTTCTGTCACGTAAGCAGTCGCACGTAGAGAAAAATCTAACAATAAGAATTTAAAACAAATTTCTATTTTATAGTATTATGTTATGTTATGTTATGTTAAAAATATCTATTTCTAACTATTTTAAAGCTAATTGGTTCTCACCAAAGCCATAAATTCCACAAAACCAAAAAAATCCCACGCATTACTACAATCTTCCTGGAGGCACTTACGAATGGAAAGTTATGTTTTTCATCAAGTTATAACGGAAGAGGATAAAATGTTAGATTTTTTCTAACGGCGCTACTGCTCCCAGGTTAACCTTGGTTACACACTATCTGTCAATTGGTTATTATATTTATTGCTGTTAATATTCAGAATTCAGAAGTGTGATTCCTCTCCAGTTTTCATCATTAGTCATCCTTGTTGGGTATTTGTATTATGTCTTGTTTTCCGTTATTTTGGCAACTTTTCCTCTCTCCCTGCAGGGTCTTCACAAGAGTGATTTGATCAGATCTCTTGTTGTGCTTGGGCGCGCTTTTAATAACTCTGGTGGAGAATTGTCAGGGCCAGCCAGCTGCTTTGTATGCTTTAATTTTTCCATGTCCATTTCTATTTCTTGCGCTGTTGGTTCATTGGTGTAAATTCTTAGTTTGACAACATTTGGGTTTATATTTTGTGCGTCTTCTGATAGTGTTGGGACTCCACTTAGAGACTCACGGAAATATCCATGCCGTTTTTTGACTTATTCCTCTGGATAGAAAATACATGGATCAATACAATAGAGGAAGTTAACCACAGAGATAAAGGGAAGGGTTGATGTCAATAGTTGTTAAAAATAAAAACAAAGAAACTCTTAGAAAGGGTTTAAAAGAAACTCTTAGAAACGGTTTAAAATTAACTCATACAGAAATAGCATACGATATTTTTGTTTTTTTTTCAAATAAACAAAAAAAATTATTACATTCATATTCCGGTGTTAATTCTTGTGGAAAAATAGGCATTGGAGGTAACTAACGAATGAATGTAACAAGAAAAAAACATTTTTTTTCTAATGTATAATCAATTGATTGTTCCAAATTACAAAAATATACTAATTAAGGTCAAATATTGGTAATTTCCAGAATATTGCTAATCATATTATGCGGTGCAAATGACTGTACAGAACTATCCTTCATATTCCTCGTCGACATCAACTGGATGGATATGGATGTCATATTTGATTAATGAGTTCGATGATTGCCACAATAAAAAACAAACACGTAATTACTTAGTGCAGGTATTGTATTAGGGTATCAATAATGTGCGTTTTATTAATTTCGTTTATACCGATTTAATAAAGAAGTGAGTGGAAATTTTCTATAATAGACAATATTTCTATAAATTTAAAAAGCGGTGAAGAAGTAAATGAGAACAAAAATAAATTTAAAATTAAAATAACCTATGATCTAGACAAAATATTTTTTTAAGCGTTGCGTTGGTTGGAAAAATGTCTTTGTATCCATATTTTCCTATATTTTACATTACGTTTATGTTTTCATAAAGAACTTAAAACTAGATATGCAACAAACGATGAATACAGAGCGTTATCGAAAGAAATCAGAAAACAGTGCCGCAAAGACAAAGCCGGTTACATCTCTCAAATATGCAGAGAGATAGAGGAACATGGCTGTCGAAATGAACTTAGGGATTTATTTCAGAAGATCAAACTACCTACCAGAGAATTTAAATCTCAAACGTGGTCTGTAATAGAGAAGGAAGGTAATCTAAAGACCGATACTGACGAAATATTGGAAACATGGCAAAACTACTCTGGCGAGCTATATAAAAATAACGAGGTACCAGTAGAAAATCATTGGCTCTCTGACTACCCTAGAGAAACTACTCTTTTACTCGCTGAAGTCAAAGATGCAATTAAATCACTAAAGAGAAATAAATATCCAGTCATTGATTTAATACCAGGTAAAATACTACAGTTACTAGGTGAGAAAGGATAACATATCACATATCATCCATTCTATCTGTGTCGCTGTTTTGAATTCAGGAAAATAGCCGTCTGATTGGTGTACCTCAATTTATATCCCGCTACACAAAAAAGGAACTACTACCATATGTGAAAACTATCGCACACTGTCACTAATAACACATGCTAGTAAAATCTTGTTGTATATATCATCAAAAACAGATTAAAAACCTATCTACATTACCAAATACCTCAAGAAGAAGCAGGGTTTGTAAAGGGTAAAGGTACACGGGAACAAATCCTGAACCTGAGACAACTCATTGAAAAGTCTAGAGAATTTCAAGTATCCTATAATTATTTGCTTCGTTGATTACCAAAATGCATTTGATTGTGTAAGCTGGATAAATCTGTGGTCCATTTTAATAAAAATGGGCACAACAATGCACCTGGTGACAATTATTAAAAATCTGTACCAGTCCAATATAGCAACAGTACGACTAGATCAGAAGTTCTCAAACTAATTCAAGACCGAGAGAGGTGTTAAACAAGGATGCGTGTTGTCACCTGACTTATTCAACATTTATGATCTCCAATCTCCGATCTCCAATCTAAGATTTGCTCCAATTTAAGATTTGCTGATGACACTACACTTATAGCAGCAAATGAGCAAGAAATGTTTGATCTCCTGCGAAGAGTTGAGTACGAGAGCAATAAAGTTGATCTGAAAATCAATAAAGCTAAGACAAAGACTCGGGTCTAGTATAACTAACGATGGTAACTGTGAAGCATAAGTTTTGAGACGTATTGGTATGGCAAAAAATGCGATGAGTCAAAATATCAAGATGAGACTGGTGCATGCCCTTGTATTCTCAATATTTCTATACGGAGCAGAGTCTTGGACTCTTCGCGCACGCAAGCGCCAAAAAATTGATGCATTTGAGATGTGGTGCTGGAGAAGAATGCTGCGCATACTTTGGACATCTCGTAGTACAAACGTCTCCATTGTAAACGAACTCGAGATTAAAAAAAAGGCTGTCCACAATCCACAATATGTCTGCAACGAATTCTGCAATTCTTCCATCACGTGGTTCGCAGAGGTGACGATAGTTTGGAGAGATTAATTGTTTCTGGAAACGTTCCAGGGAGAAGATCAAGAGGACGATCACCAACTAGATGGTCTGACCAAATAAAGCATTCAGCTGGAAACTCATTCTGCGAAGCTCTTAGAGCAGCTGAAGATAGAGACCAAAGGAAAAAAATTGTTAGGAATATTGAAAGAAATCACGATCCTCAGTAATGGGGACACGGAGAAAGAGAGAGAAAGAGAGAGAGAGAGAAAGAGAGAGAGAGAGAAAGAGAGAGACAGACAGACAGAGAGACAGAGAGAGAGACAGAGATCGAGAGAGAGAGAGAGAGAGATAGATGTTTTCATTACTTTTCCAGTTGTTCCAGGCATTCTCTGAAATTAATCTTACTTTATTCTATTGTACTCCTTTGTATATCTGTGAACGCTGATTTCTGTCCGATTTTACTATTATTCCCAGCTGAAATCTATTAATTTTTTAGATTTTATTATTCGTTTTACCCACACCGGCTCCAATCTTATACTTTTGAAATTATTAGGTGTTGGAATTATCGAAAATCTTAAAGTTATTATCGGAACTGTGATTTCCAATCCAGAAAATAAAATTGGAGGAAATTCCTCGACAGAGCAAAAGTACGAGTACGAGGAGACGAAGACGAATTGTAAACGAGATATTGGCTCGGCTCGGCTAGACTACTACGAAACGGAACGAAGAGAGAGAGCGACACATCAAAGCGACATCAACTCGCGCTAGATTGCTCTCAATAATTACTATGCAAAATTATTAGCATATTAATTAAAGAAAATGTAATTAAAATTGAGTTGTGTCGAATAGAAACGCGATTATCATAACTGAGTTGGGAGCGAGTTTAAAATATGTCCAGCATTGGAAAAGCGATCAAAAGTGAGACATAAATTGCTACCGAAACATCTTCTGACGCCTTCATTTAAATACTCACACCAAATTTAGATTATGTTTTTATTACCACTGAATTCGTTTGCATGTTAATCTCCCAAACACGTGCGACTCACTGACGACTTATTTCCAGATTCGTTTATGTATTCAGGAATTATCCAGAAATATATCCAAATAGTATGATAGAATTGATTCAAAAAATGACATAACCCAGACATCCAAAGTGAAAGTTATCCTCCAACACCAAATTGTTCTATATGGTCCATATAATATTCAGAAAAAAGTCACACCTTTTTGAGCGTCGGGTTTGGGGGGAGAGGGGGGAGAAATCGGCAAATTCGTAGTTTTTTAAGTTTTTCGTCAATATTTCTAAACCTATGAGGTTTAGCATGAACAACCTTCTATACAAAAATGTTCTACATTAAATTTAAAATAAAAAAGGCCCTATACATAATTCCTCTAAAATGAACGGTTCCAAAGTTACGGAGGTAGTATAGTATAATTGGTCCTAAAAAAGGCCTAACCCAGACATCCACAGTAAAAGTTTTCCTCAAACACCAAATTGTTCTACATGGTCCACATATTGTTCAGTAAAAAGTTACACCATTTTGAGCGTCCGGTTTGGGGGGAGATGGGGGAGAAGTCGGTAAATTAGTAGTTTTTTTTTATGTTTTTCGTCAATATTTCTAAAACTATGTTTAAGCGGAAACAATGTTCTATACAAAAACGTTCTACATAAAATTTAAAACAAAAACGGTTTTATCCATAATTGTTATAAAATCAACGGTTCCAGAGTTAAGGAGGGTGAAATGTGGAGGTTTTCGATACTTTTTATATTTTTTGGACAATTGATGATGATTTTGGGTGGTGAGGTTGACGTTTCTTCAAGGGTTTATCACTAACATACCATCGGCCACTAAAAGAGCAAATCCTGTTAAAGAAAATTTCTTTCAATCAGTAAAAATATTATAAATTGCCCAAAAAATATAAAAAGTATCGAAAACCTCCACTTTTCACCCTCCGTAACTCTGAAATCGTTGATTTTATAACAATTATGTATAGGACTTTTTTTGTTTTGAACATTTTTGTATAGAACATTGTTTACGCTAAAGAATATTTTTAGAAATATTGATGAAAAACTTAAAAAAAAACTACTAATTTACCGATTTCTCCCCCATCTCCCCCCAAACCGGACGCTCAAAATGGTGTAACTTTTTACTGAACAATGTCTGGACCATATAGAACAATTTGGTGTTGGAGGAAAACTTTTACTTTTAATGTCTGGGTTAGGCCTTTTGTGGACCAATTATACTATACCACCTTCGTAACTTTGGAACCGTTCATTTTAGAAGGATTATGCATAGGGCCTTTTTTGTTTCAAATTTAATGTAGACCATTTTTGTATAGAGGGTTGTCCATGATAAACCGCTAAACCGCATAGTTTTAGAAATATTGACGAAAAACTTAAAAAACTACGAATTTACCGATTTCTCCCTCCTCTCCCACCAAACCCGACGCTCAAAATGGTGTGACTTTTTTCTGAACATTATATGGACCGTATAAAACAATTTGGTGTTGGAGGAGAACTCACTTTCGATGTCTGGGGTTGGATCTAGTTATACCATACTACAAAGAAAAATACTAAATTTAGAAACTCAGAAACATACGGTTCTGAAACTGTACAATACACCAACATACATTAAAAACTCAAAACCATGAACAGAATCTTTATACAGGAAGACAATGAAATTCTGGTTATATAGGAACCAAATTAAGTTCTGGATGTAAGTAAAACCACCAAACAAAATAATGACCATTTTATTGACTCTAACCTGGATCTTGCTGACTTGAAGCGTAAGGGCGCAAGCGCACGTCCATAGTGCACGCTGGTTTCGGAGTCAGACAGCCAGCGCCGAGTTGGTACGCGAATTATCAGTAGTAATTGCACAAGAGCTCTAAAATTCTATATTAATTTTAGAGATCGAGTGCAATTTGTTGCGATTATTTCATGAATAAAACTGTTCAAAACCAAAATTTTATTGTAATTTATTTATGTAAGTACAAATTAGTACAATTAAACACACAGTTGTTATAAATATTTGACGGTGGAAAGTCATCACTTTTATAATTTTTAAAACATTAATTGTCATTAATGTCACTGAATGTATTTTTTCGTAGCAATGAAGGGCATCTGACGTAATATACTTGACGACGGAAAATTATCAAAAATTATCGGGTATAATATCACAAGAGAGTGAGAATAAATTGAAAAAAATGCGACAGTTTTTCGAAAATTTGTTGTCTGGCAATAGACACGAGAGCCCGGTGGGCTCGAGTGGCTATTGCCCAATGACAACAAATTTGAGTAAAAATGAAGCAATATTTTCTTATTTATTCTTACTGTCGTGTGATATTCGTAAGGTTATTTTTTAATACGTATATTATAGATATTTTCTTAAATGTGACAGTTGTCAAAACTAGGAAACTGGTTGTCATTAAACAGAAACAATCTAATTAAAAAAATTCTATCGGTAATTTTCTATAGTAGATAATTCTCAGTATAATTTTAATCTGATTGGACAGAATTAAACACGTGATCAAATATCTTACTATACGATTGGAAGTTAAAATCATCAAAAAATAATCAGCTTAATTTAGATTTCTGTACCTTTCTATTGGTCAGAATCTCCTATGAATGAAATAATCATTCATATTTAGTTGTCAGCACACTTTGGACAGGTCCATTGAAATACGAAGGATTTAGCTACGCCAACTAGGCATCGGCTTTCTGATTTGGAAACCAGCGTGCACTATGAACGCGCCCTCAAGATCTTTGACTTGCTTTTTACCGACTACATACTCCTTTTTTCCAGTAATGACCGTTTTATTGACACTAACCGATTTTTACTGACTATGGCGTATGAGCGTTAGGGCCTATGGCTTGCTTTTTACCGACTACTTGTCGGAAGTTAGTAGGTAGTACCTCGTAGCAAATAATTGTTACAGCTTAAATCAACAGCGTGTAGCCAACAAATAAATGTAGCCTACACATGCAATAATAATATTGAGAAAATTAACGTTCTTTATACGAGGAAATAAAATCCATTGTTTAATAAATGCTATTAAACATATTGCCAAAGCGAAGAACAAAGTTGAATAGACTAAAAATAGAGATAATAATATGGTAACAACAAGTACGGTTGATTGCAAAATATAAACATAATAATAAACAAACATAATACTAAATATAATGGCAAAAGTCTTTGAATTGATCATCTACACTCTACACTAACAGTGCAATTCTTGTGGATCAGTGCAGTCTCAATGTCAGATTCTGATTAAAATTTTAAGTCTAATTCATGTTGGTTGGTGGAAAAGACAGCAAGTGGGATAGACGTTTTAGCGTTATTATTTTGGCTCTGATCTAGTGTTCACGGACTGGTAGCAAGTACAAAAAAAGTACAAAATCAATAATTCCTGCAAAAACTGGGAGAAATATATTACAACTACAACAATATGCTAGTTAGTTTTGACATCACCAGTAACTGTAGTTTATATTACTCCATTTTTGGGACGTTTAAATATTTTTTATTGATTAAGATCACACGTGGATTTTTTTTTGGATTGATATTTAATTTTATTTTATTAACTACATCTTTTGGGATAGGTACTCTAATAACTTTATGTTGCTGGTCAACGTTTTTTTCTTTTGTTGTGTCTTCTCCTTCGTTTACTTGAATATGCATTTCCAGATGTCTTGCAATTGTAATGGCCTTCTGCTTGTTTCTTCTTGTACAACTAATATTTGCATTCATTTCTTTTTCTTCTTGTGTAGACATGACTCTTTCTGATTTTCCAAGTACCTCCAGTAAGTTGTTGTTCCATCGTTTTGGTGGTTCTCTCGTGGTTTCTTTACTTCTTTATCTGTTGTCATTCGGCTTATATAATGTCTCATTCTACTTTTATATTTCTTGCCTAGTTCTTTATGTTCTTCAACTTACATCTCCGTCGTATATCTGTACTTCTAGCTCTGTCCCATAGTGTCTTACCATCGATTTTTTGGGATTTCATCTCTGCTGTTTCTAGCATTCTTTTTCTCTCCTCTCGGTGCCAGGTTGTGTTTCTACCGCATATGTCATTATTGGTCTGATGAGAGTTTTGTAAATTCTGCCTTTTGTTTCTTTTATATTTTTATTTCTCCACTTTGTTTCATTCAGGCAATTTGCGGCCAAGTTTGCTCTATTCACTTGATATTCCACTTTTGTTTCGAGCTTTAGGTAGCTAGGTAGTGTGATATCTAAATATTTAAACCCTATCCTTGTTCTATTATCTGACCCTCCAGCTCTAATTTACATGCCGAAGATACATGGATGAGCGCGGTGTAGGTCGCGATTGCGGTCACCGACTGGTTTACATCGATGACTGACAGAACATACCGAAGATACTTTCCGTATCCTGTTTTGGCATTGACATCGCTGTAAACCGCAATGCAAGATCGTGAGGGTGAACGGGTGACATATCCTTGGTATGTGCGATCTCATAAGAAAATGAAAGTTTGTTTTGATATCGATGTAGCGACCGCGATCGCGACCTACACCGCGCTCATCCATGTATCTTCGGCATGTTTTTACCTTTTACCCTTAGTAGATTTACTGTTATAATTATTCATTTTGTCTTTTTTTGGGAAAATTCAAACGTTAAAATTCCTTGCGGTTTAAAAATTGGTGCAACATTCGTTGTAATTCTCCACTTTGAGAGATTAGGATTCTGTGGTCTGCATAACAGATTATTTTAAGTTGCTTTTCTTCCATTTGGTATCCCTTTTTCGTTTTTTATTTTTGTATTATTTCGTCTATGTTCGGGTTAAACATTAGAAGGTTCAAGGAATTCCCCTGTCATCCTGTTACCAGTTGTAATTTGACCAGTTAGTTCTTTTTATACTTTTACTCTTATTGTGTTATTGTGGAGGATATTCTAGATTATTTTGATTATTCCCAAAGGCATATCTCTTGTGTTCCAGAACAAAGTTCTTCGAATTATAACCAATGCTCCGTGGTATGTTTCGAACAACATAATAGAAAAAGACCTCCAAGTTCAATCCATAAAAACTGAAGTCGCAAAGTACAGTGAAAAATACAAAAACAAAACTAGTGCTCACTCTAATGACTTAGGGCGCGAACTGTTTAATGTCATAATGTCAATGATGAAGTGCGTCGACTAAAGCGTTTTAAGCCTACAGACTTAATAAACAGATTTAAATAAAATTAATTAACATTTACCACTACATTATTAATTTTGTTTGTTAATTATATGTTAAAGGAAGTTCTCACTGAAGAGAATTCCTACATGTCATTTTTTCTTCTAATAATTGTCATAAAATTTACTTATTTTTATGAGTGATAACAGATTGTAAATTAAGTGGAGCTAAATAAACAAAATAAAAAAATATCTCTTGCGTAAAGTAATTGGAGAACATCCTTGAGAGGAGAATGTTATTCCAAATGCATTCTTAAGGACCACGACATATAAATATGCCTGTTTGTGGTATTCTAGTGATTTCTCTTGCACTTACATCATTATAAATATAGCGTTGTAACGGGTAGCTCTTTCAGGACAACAGACTCAGTAAAACACAGGTTAAAAACAAAGTAAATATATTCAGGATATTTATATACAGTTCAAAATAAATAAATTAAAATATAATTCTATCTTCGCCCCGTTCCAGAGCAAGCTTTCTAGGCGGATGCTTGCAAAGGAAAAATGACATTATACTTATTACTGTCATCAAAACATAATAACAATATTGGAATAATACAATACATAACACATTATATACAATAGCAATCACGCTACACGGAATCAATCTATCTACACACTCAGACTCATAGCTTATTACATTTCAATCCAATGCGATAACAATCAAACACCGACATACAGTCACCCATCCACCGTCTCCGGATCGGAGATGGCCACTACCGCTCACTGCGGATAAAGTTCCGGCGGAACTCCTCCTCACTACAGAGTGTGCCCACCTTGGCAGGTTACAATTCAATCCATTGCATCTCTACCGTTTGAGTTCTTCCTGGTTCAGTACGCCAAGAGGAACTGCTTTCATGATTCGCCTTGCTCGTCTTAAATACACTCTCGGTAGCCATCACTCCTTTGGTTTGGAGTGGTGGTCTGTAACGCCGGCTGCAGGCATCATATCATTACAGCGTCCTTGCTTGATCTTCCTAATCAAAAAAATTGTTTTTCTTCTGCTAATAGTGTTATAATTTCATTCAGTTTCATTTTACTATTGTTATTCTTTTAATATCGTCTGCTACTCTTGATAGTGAATCTTTGTTGTCATAATGTCTTCTTCTTCTTCTTTAAGTCCGTCTCCTATCGGAGGTTGGAAATCATCACAGCTATTCTTATTTTACTGGCGGCTGCCCTAAATAGGTCGATGGAACTGCAGCCGAACCATTCCCTCAGATTTCTTAACCAAGCTATTCTGCGCCTACCGATACTTCTCTTACCCCTGATTTTACCCTGAATGATCAGTCTCAGCAGCGAGTATTTGTCACCTCTCATAACATGGCCAAAGTATTCAAGCTTTCTTCTTTTCACAGTAAGTACAACTTCACATCCTTTTCCGATCCGACGTAAAATTTCGGCATTCGTCACGTGGTCCACCCAAGATACACGTAGCATTCTACGGTAACACCACATCTCAAAAGCTTCAATGTTTTTAATGCTGCCCATCTTGATGGTCCATGACTCAACTCCGTATAATAAAGTGGAGAAGTTATAACACCGCAGCATACGCACTCTCAGATCAAGATTTATGTCACGACTACAGAGAAATATTTTCATCTTGTTAAATGCTGATCTAGCTATATGGCTGATCATAATGTCTGAAGATAGTGAATTCTGAATTAATTTCTTAAACATATAAAAATCCTTTTACAAATTATTGCATTAAATACTATAATTCCCTTAACTATTAAATGGCCTTTCGATAAAGCAAAAAAGGCGTACACCTGAAAAAATGATTCAAAGAGCAAACCGCCTAAAACCTTTATGAATATTAATGACCAATAAAATTTCAACCCCCAAGCCTCTCCCGCCCCGGAAAGATATATTCGTCATCAGAGTGTAAGAAATGCGAAGGAGACCACAAAACGATTGTTGGGGTTAATATAACCGTTTCCGGTCGGAAAAATCATGAATATGTTTCATTTTTATTGGCCATTTATATCCAAATTTGTATCAAAGTGAAATTGCAGTGGTACGTGAGCAGAACTGCACTCATTTCGTAAATATTAGTCTTTTTTAATGCATTTAGGAAAGTAGAGATAGTCTAATAAAAAGTGCTTATTGCAAATAAGTAAAAAAGTTTAAAACAAAAGTAGTAATACCGTTCTATAACTGTCTAGAAACGACACATTGAAGAGAACTAGACCCATACAATTTGCCCAAAAATGATACCTATTTACACTCTGGGCCAAAATTAACCGCCTACCTTAAAAATTGGTCATTTCTAAACCTGTTGTCCGATTTAAGTGATTTTTTTAATATGTTATAGCATTAATCTTTAACAATATCGTTGTATTAACATTGTTGTTAAACAGGTAAATTTTCATTGTATACCGGGTGTACGAATCAAATTGTGTTTTTTTCTCGCATTACCTTGTGGAATATTCTAGCATTTGTAAAATACTAAAATTAAAACCCAACTATAGCCTCATGTTTTCCCAACATTCTGTTTTTTGAATCATGCGCTTATGTTGGATAATAAATAAGTTAGGTACTTTAACAACTAGCTATGTTTTTCATCAATACAGGCTGTTTTTAAATAAGTATGGCAAACTTTAAGGGGTAATTCTGCATAAAAGAAATAATGACAGTTTGCTTTATAAACGTATGTCCGCCAATACTTCGTGTCCGATATAGAGGGTGTTAAAATTTTTCTTACAAACTCACGATTTATTTATTGCTTTAAATTATTGCCGGTTGAGATATTCGAATGAAATGGTGGGTTATAAGAGGTAGTTATTGAACATTTTCTGACATACAATTAAGAATTTAATATTCACCACTGGCGCGCATACGGGTAATATGAGCCGTCATATTACCTGTATGAGCGCCAATAGTGAATATAAAATTCTTAATTGTATGTCAAAAAGTGTGCATTAACTATGTCTCAAAACCCACATTTCATTTGCATATCTCAACCGGTTTTAAAGCAATAAATAAATCGTCAGTTTGTAAGAAAAATTTTAACACCCCGTATCTCGGAAACGAAGCATCTGCGGGCATATGTTTATAGGGCAAACTGTCATTATTTTTTCATGTAGAATTACCCCTTAAAATTTGCCATACTTATTTCAAAACAGCATGTATTGATGAAAAACATGGCTCGTTGTTAAAGTACCTAACTTTTTTGTTATCCAAATAAGCGAATGAATAAAAAAACTGAATGTTGAGAAAACATGAGGCTATAGTTGGGTTTTAATTTTAGTATTTTACAAATGCTAGAATATTCCACAGGGTGATGCGAACTTTGAGAAAAAAACACAGTTTGATTCGTACACCCGGTATACAATTAAAATTTATCTATTTAGCAACAATGTTACTCCAACAATATTGTTAAAGAATGAGGATATAACATGTTAAAAAATCACTTAAAATCGGACAACAGGTTTAGGAAATATAAGACATCAAAAATGACTCATTTTTAAGGTGGGCGGTTAATTTTGGCCCAGAGTGTATTATAATGATGTGTTGGTTCAGAAGAGAAAAATATTCATCTTATCATGGAAAATAATCAAAAAATAAAAGCCTGCCAAGGTTACAAATATCTAGGAGTAACATTTGATAAAACTGGAACTGATGACAAAGAAATTACTTCCAGAATTATACAAGCAAAAAGAGCAATCCGATGTCTCAACAATATTCTTTGGAGTACTCAAATAATGAAAAAGAGAAAATTTAATATCTACGAGACGATGATCAAGACCAATCTATATAATGATGCAGAAACTTGGAGGCTTAAACCATTTACACACGCCCTGACAACCTGACAACCTGACCTCCTGACACGACAAAATTCCCCGGCTATTTCTGTCGGGGTCGACTCTACACACGTCTTGATAAAACTATCTGACAAAACGTAACATTATTATTTTACTTACATGTTGTCTAAACATAATGTGTATAATAGGCCTGCATCCCGCGTACTAAAAAAAGTTGATTAATAGCAAGCTGAAAATTTGATAATAGCTTAAAGGTGTCTAGTCAGACAAACTTTGATGTTCGGGAACACTGGAATAGGGGAAATTTTAATTGTGGAACAGTTTAAAAATTTGGAACGTCAGATTACAAAAACGTCTCATGTATTTTGTCGGACAGAACATCCAATTAATTTGTTACCCTTTCATTAAACTCTCATGCAAAAATCAGACTGCTATTATTACTAACCAACATGATTCCTGTCCTGTCATTTGACATGTTCTTCGTGTTTCACTCATTAAAATGCCCAGTTGGTGATAAACATCAGTATGATTTTTGCATGAGAGTTTAATAAAATGGCAACAAATCTATTAGAAGTTCTGTCCGACAAAATACATGGAACGTTTTCGTAGTCTGAACTGTTCCACAATTAAAACTGCCCCTGTTACAGTGTTCCCATATATCAAAGTTTGTCCGACTAGACACCGTTAAGCTATTAACAAATTTTCAGCTTGCTATTAATCAACTTTTTTTTGGTACGCGGGATCCATGTCTATAAGCCGTGTGTATTTCTAACTAGTGCGGCAGATTCGTGCAAATATTATAAGAATTGTGCATTTAATGATAGAAGCATATAATTTGGACCACATATACTACACATATAAAAGTTCAAAATTAGATATAATACTATCTCCGATTTTACCTTTTACAAAAATGCCGGGCATTCTAAATAGCGACGATACATATGTGACTAATAGCACGATAACTTTTGAACGAAAAGTCCGACTTCAACCAAATTTGGTATATGGGTTCTTTTTCTGTATAAGATCGAGCTTTTGAACCCGAAGGTTTACCAGATCGGTTTACCAGACGTTGTGTTTTTTCTGATTTTTTATGTAAAAATATGTTGTTTTTTTTTCAATTCTTTCACCCTGTATACCTATATTAATTTTTCAAAAAGGTAATACCGTCGTTGAAAAGAGCGTAAAATATTTTTTAGGAAATATTTTGAACTCTTTAGTTATGTTAATTACCAATTAATAAATGCATTTAACTAGTTTTGATGGGAAATAAGAAAATAATGCAACAATAAAATATTGGCAATATCATTTTAAAGTATTCTACTTTAAAATGTATAATATATGTCTGAATTGCCGATATAAATAAGTCAGAATAAATAAATTATTAAAAGAATTTTTTTACTAAGCAACAACATTTTTGTTTAATTCATTAATATTTTCTGTATTTTGACAATGACACCCGATTTGGGCGTCGAAACGTTAATAAACTCATTTTTTTAGTAAAAGTGTGGCTTATTTCCCATCAAAACTAGTTAATTGTAAAAATGTCACAAGAAAATAGCTTCAGAACAACATTAATAAATGCATAACGTATCTTTACATGTACCTATGAACCTATGTGCGGCAGATTCGTGCAAATAATATAAGAATTATTGTGCGTTTAATGGTAGAAGCATATAATTTGGACCACACACAGTACACATACAAAGATTCGAATTTAGATATGAGACCATCTCAGATTTTGCCTTTTACAAAAATGTCGGGCATTCAAAATGAATCTGCCGCACATAGGTACATGTGAAGATACGTTATGCATTTATTAAATGGTAATTAAAATAACTAAAAAGTTGAAAATATTTCCTAAAAAATATTTTTACACTCTTTTCAATGGCGGTATTACCTTTTTGAAAAAATAATATATTCAGGGTGAAAGAATTGAAAAAAAAACATTTTTTACATAAAAAACAGTAAAAACACAACTTCTGGTAAACCGATTCTTCCGGTTCAAGACCTCGATCTTATTCGTCAAAGAAGAACCTTAATGCCAAATTTGGCTGAAATCGGAGTTTTCGTTCAAAAGTTATCGTGCTATTAGTCACATATGTATGGTCGCCATTTTGAATGTCCGCCATTTTTGTAAAAGGCAAAATCTGAGATGGCCTTATATCTAAATTTGAACCTTGATATGTGTAGTACATATGGTCCAAATTATATGCTTCTACCATTAAATGCACAATAATTCTTATAATTTACACGAATCTGCTACACATAGGTACATGTGAATATACGTTATGGATTTATTAATTGGTAGTTAACATAACTAAAAAGTTCAAAATATTTCCTAAAAAATATTTTTACACTCTTTTCAATGGCGGTATTACCTTTTTGAAAAATGAATAAATACAGGGTGAAAGAATTGAAAAAAACAACATTTTTTACATAAAAACCAGAAAAACACAACTTTTGGTAAACCGATTCTTCCGGTTGAAGAACTTGATCTTGTACATCAAAAAAATAACCTATATACCAAATTTGGTTGAAATCGGACGTTTCGTTCAAAAGTTATCGTGCTATTCGTCACATATTAGTCGCCATTTTGAATGCCCGCCATTTTTGTAAAAGGAAAAATCTGAGATGGCCTCATATCTTAGTTTGAACCTTTATAAAATATGTGTAGTATTTGTGGTCCAAATTATATGCTTCTATCATTAAATGCACAATTATTTCACATATAGGCTGCTAAACGTCATAATTTATTGGGAGTACAAAAAGTGTAACGTTTTAAAATATACAGCTCCAAGTAGTAAATTCTCATAGTTAACACGTCATTGGTGTTTAAATAGATCATTAACGAATACGGAAAGAATGAAATAAACAACGTATTATGAATATGGTTAATGGTATATACAGGGTGTTTCATTAATAATTGTCCATATAGTAACTGGAGAAACCTTAGCTCAAAATACGAAGATTTAACCTAAAACACTTAAATCAAATGTGGTTCCTTACTGAGTTACAGGGTGTTTTATCTGAAAATTTAAAAACTATTTTTGCCCAGCATTTTAAAACTATTCGACGTATCCTTTTCATACTTGGCAGAAAGTGCGATTACTATACACCCTACTAAATTATGATAAACAAACTTTTCTAGCTACTACCAGAGGCGTACGGCAGGGGATAGTAAATGGTTGACCCTTCTCAAATCCTACGCCACTAGAGGAATTACTATTTTAGTGCCATTTTTAGATTCTACAATACTTTATACGTAAATAATATACTCCTCATTGGTAATGATAAAGTCATTAGTTTTCGAGATATTTGAAGTTAAATATGAAACGGCACAGTTATTTTGATTAATTTATGGTATGATTCATATGATTAAAATTTAAAAACTATTTGTACCCAGTACTTTAAAACTATTTGGCGTATCCTTATCATACTTGACAGACAATGTAGGTAATACTGTACACACTACTAAATTAAGATAAATAAACGTTTCTAGCTACTACCAGAGGCGTACGACAGGGGATAGTGGCTGGTTGACCCTTCACAAATTCTACGCCACTGACTAAATTGCTATTTTAGTGTATTTTTTTGATTTTTCAATACTTTTTATGTAAACAATATACTCTTCATTCGTAACGATAAAATGATTAGTTTTCGAGATATTTGAAATTAAAAATGAAGCGACACAATACATTAATCAAAATAACCGTGTCGTTTCATTTTTAACTTCAAAGATCTCGAAAACTAATGACTTTATCGTTACGAATGAAGAGTATATTATTTTCATAGAAGGTATTGGAGAATCCAAAAATTGAACTTAAATAGCAATTCCGCCAGTGGCGTAGAATTTGGAAAGGGTCAACCATTTACTTTCCCCCGTCGTACGCCTCTGGTAATAGACAGAAACGTGTGTTTAACATAATTTATAATTTAGTAGTTTGTATAGTACATATACTTCCTGCCAAGTATGAAAAGGATACGTCGAATAGTTTTAAAATGCTGAGCAAAAATAATTTTTAAATTTTTAGATAAAACACCCTGTAACTCAGTAAGGAACCACATTTTATTTAAGTGTTTTAGGTTAAATCTTCGTATAGTCCAGAAAGCCACTGCGCATCCGCTAGGAAAAATATTCTAATTCGGATTTTTTGCACATTCTTACTCAAAAAGGACTCCTTTTAACAAATTTGCATGTTGCCAGGACCAAAAGGTGGTCAAAAATTTTTTTAACGTTTTTTTTTTGTTTTTTTCCTAAAATTATTTTTTTTTGCATTGAAAAAGTTTTTTTAGGTTTTTTGGATCATTCCAAACAGAAAAGGTTTTTAGTGACTTTTCTCTAAAAATTATAGTTTTTGACATATAAGCGATTAAAAATTGAAAAATTGCGAAATCGGCCATTTTTAACCCTCAAAAACTATGTGAAAAACTGAAAATTTGAATATTGCCAAAGCAGGTAGATATTCTTTAAACATCGATTGATGAAATCCCGAAGAGTTTTATGCAATACAATATTCAAAACTCCTTTGTTTTTTAATTGCTAATCAAGCGTGCGCGACACTATTTTCCACCGACAGTATGGTGCAAATGAAAGGAATAAATTCGTTATTTCGTAAACCGGCAACTTTAGGAAAAAATCCCGAAACAGGTCGATTTTTATTTTTAAGTTATGATATTGTGACATATATGGCATACTAGTGACGTCATCTATCTGGACGTGATGACGTAATCGATGATTATTTTAAATGAGAATATGGATCGTGTGCTAGCTCATTTGAAAGGTTCTTCAATTCTCTATTCAGTAATATAAACATTTACATAATTCTTTATACAGGGTGTCCAAATTTTTTTTATTAAATTAAATTATTTGACAAAAAAAGAAGTAGAAGGACACCCTGTATAAATAATTATGTAAATGTTTACATTATTGAATAAGAGATTTAAAGAACATTTCAAATGAGCTACCACACGACCCCTATTCTCATTTAAAAAAATCATCGATTACGTCATCACGCCCAGACGGATGACGTCACTAGTCTACCATATATGCCACAATATCATAACTTAAAAATAAAAATCGACCTGTTTCGGGATTTTTCCTTACAGTCGCCGGTTTACGAAATAACCAATTTATTCCTTTCATTTGCACCATATTGTCGGTGGAAAATAGTGTCGCGCACGCTTGATTAGCAATTAAAAAACAAAGAAGTTTTGAAAATTGTATTGCAAAGAACTCTTCGGGATTTCATCAATCGATGTTTAAAGAATATCTACCTACCTTGGCAACATTCAAATTTTCAGTTTTTCACATAGTTTTTGAGGGTTAAAAATGGCCGATTTCACAATTTTTCAATTTTTAATCGCTTATATGTCAAAAAATATCATTTTTAGAGAAAAGTCACTAAAGACCTTTTCTGTGTGTGTGTCATCGAATTTCCTGACTGTGGACTTAATCCATTAGCCGAAAAAGACCTTTTCTGTTTGGAATGATCCAAAAAACCTAAAAAAACGTTTTTCCATGCAAAAAAAATTATTTTAGGAAAAAAACAAAAAAAAAACGTTTAAAAAAGTTTTGACCACCTTTTGGTCCTGACAACATGCAAATTTGTTAAAAGGAGTCCTTTTTGAGTAAAATTGTACAAAAAATCCGAATTAGAATATTTTTCCTAGCGGATGCGCAGTGGCTTTCTGGACTAGTATTTTGTGCTAAGGTTTCTCCATTCTCCATTTACTATATGGACAATTATTAATTAAACACCCTGTATAATATAGAAAATTATCATTTTACTTACATTTTTTCTAAACCTAATGTGTATAATAAGTCGTACTTTTAAATTTCTAACGTCATAATTGGAGTAAAAAAATTCAACATGTCAAAATATACAGCACCAAGTAGTAAATTATGTACCTACTCTATAATAATAGACTTTAGCATAGTTAACACGTAATTTGTGTCCACCGCTTTAAAAAAGAAATCCGTATAGATTATTAACAATTATTCATCCGTATTTGAGCTATGGTTCTGGAGTGTTCAAAGCCAATTTTGTGACCTGTATTTTTTTTTTATTTAATTTAAAAGTATTTTGCAATCCGTTGAGTGTCAATAATAAACAAAAGTAATGACATTGGTCACACTTCTGGTTTTGGAGTTGCAACCGGAAGTCGCCGAAAAATAATAACTCCTACATAAAGTCATATAAAATGACAAATGAGGTGTCGAATGAGATAGAGCTTATAACCAAAACTTGGCTTTAAAGGTGAGCAATTTGACCTTGGACTTCCGGTTCCAGAATTACAATAGGAAGTACTGTTTTAAAGTCGTCTAAATAGTAGAAGCGACTCTCCTTAGAGAACAAATATATACTTCCTGTTTTATATCACTTCCCGTTAAAAAGGTTTATTCAGAAGTGCCACATTGTAGTCACAGAAATAGTAAATGTGATGTATCAATCATCGCGTACTGAAAACTCGAGAGAAAACACCCGTATTGAAAAGTTATGACCAGATGTTTGGCAAAATGCCTCATAATAATTAATTAGTGAAAACGTAAATCAATTGACGCAAAGTTACACAAATAGTTCAAATGTCGACTTCCAGTTCTACTTCCGATCACGTTGGATGAAAACCTAGGATTTACGAAGTCCAGTTGCTTGTTTAACCCTAGAAGGACCAAGTGTGGATAAAAAGTATCCACAACATTGCATCACATTCGATTTTCTCCATAGGTACTTTTGTTCCTAAAATTCTCAAAAATTAGTAATTGTCGGCGTACTACTGCTCCATTAGATGCCATATAATAGTTTTATACAAATTTTACGGTGGACTATACATAATTACCTTTGAACACCTTCAACACCATCCCAATATAGAAAGGCACGATGCCATCATGTTTCAAATTAGCATAATCTAAAAGAAATAAACCAATAAGTTGGCAGAAACAACCATAGTTTATTCCAAATGCCAGAAGTATGTATGAGGTCAGGTAAGCAAAGCAAGAAGTCAAATGTTTCTGTATCCTACGATGATGCCAACTCCACTGAAGCCGAAGACTCCGGGTAAATTATAAATTATTATCTTTTAAAGATACAACAAAGATAAAACAAAACCTTCCCTTATCGCTTTTATTATCTTTTAACTGTTTCATTACGCCGTGACTCAAGGAGTATTAACCCATTATCTTTGTACGCCAAAAGATATTGAATCAAATTTATTCAAAGAGATTAAGAAAGAATGGAAAGAAAGGTATATTGATGAAAACGTAAATACAGGAAACCACTACAGATCAATCAGAAACTATATAACGGATAAACCTTGGTTTTCTAAAATGGAGTCGACAAAAGATATGACAAGAACCATATGCAGAATGAGATTTGACCACTATCTTACGCCATCATATTTATTTAAAATGAATATTGCTGATAGTCCACAATGTATTTGTGGACAGTTGGGCAATCTACAACACAAAATTTTGACCTGTTCTCTTATCTCTAATAAAGTTAATATGTTTTTAAATTCACTGTATTCTTTGACTGATATCCACCATCCCATTAATTTAAATTATTTATTAACATTAGAAAATAATGAGTTGGTATACCGACTATTGTATAAACATATTTTAGATATTAAGCTTAAATTGTAATTGTAAAATATAGAGTATTTATTGTAAATTGTTATATGTTGTATTGAAAAGAAAAGAAAAAAAAAGAAAAGAAATATAAAAAAATAATAAAAAAATAAAAAAAATAAAAAAATAAAAAAAAACAAAAAAAAAAGAAAGAAAAAATATAAAAAAGATATATAAAAAAATAGAAAAAAAATATATAATAATTTAAAAAATATAAAAAAAATATGTAGATAAAAATAAATGACGAACTTGGACAGTCCATAGTAAAATAGCTTTCGAATTAACTAGAGGGCTAAAGAAGAATGTTGCAGTTTTTGCTGTGGAACTCTGAGAACATAATTTAGAAAAAAATAAATAAAAAAAAATATATCAAAAATTATTAAAAAAAAAATACAAAAATAATTATTTATTAGTAGAATTGTTTATTATATTAGTATTAGTTTTAGGATAAGATACGAAAAGATAACTAATAAAATAAAAAATAGTAAAATTGGCGAATGGATTTAGTGTCCGCAGTCATATAAACCCAAACAAACAACAAACAACTGTTTCATTAACTTCTAGGAATACTTTTTTTTATTTGGAAAATTTGGAAAACAAAGATAAAACAAAACCTGCCCTTATCGCTTTTATTATCTTTTAACTGTTTCATTAACTTCTAGGAATACTTTTTTTTATTTGGAAAATTGTTATTTTAAATAAGTTTAAGTATAGAAGCACGTTTTTGATTAATTTATGTGTGGACATTGGACATTTATTGACCCTCCTCCTTGGTCCTCGCTGTTTCTACTAAAAGGTTGGTCCTGCCAGGGGTTAAGAATTATTTTATTCTGAGACGTGCAATTTTCCATCAACCATACTCTTGCGGAAGCCTCATTGCCATGCTGAAAGGATGGTTGAAAATATCTTTGTGGGGTTGGTAATTCTCTATTTGGAGTATTTGCATTTTAATAGTTTCACTCGGTGTGTATCTGGAGCTTTTCACTTCTCATTGTTTATTTGATAGAATGCACAACGGAAATATGATTTAGCGATTTGCCTCAAGCAAAAATTATATTTGAATACTAACTGAGCGGAAATTTTGATGTTTACAGTTTAATATTTAAATGTTCGGAACGACTAAAAAAACATTTGTGTATTAAACGACTAAGGATTTCCTGTACTTACTTGCAAATATATAATTTTTTGTATATAGGTCGTATTAGACGTATAACTAACAAAATAAATATAAAGTAGAGTAAAATACTTAGAAAAGTAAAGTCAAACAGTCAATACAACAAAGTTTTATTAGGATTGTTTAAAGCCTTAAGCCTCGGTTTCCTCGAAAGCGGCACCGACAAACTGCGAGCGTAACGCTGCGATGAATGACGTCATAAAAAACTGTACCACGCAAAATAATAGAGGTGGTTTCCAAGGATGCGTTGGAACCTACCGCTTGCTGAGTTTGCACATTCCATTGCCGCAGTGAAGAACCTTGAATTTTTCACCGTAATCTGACGTAATTCATCGCAGTGTTACGGTCGCAGTTTGTCGGTGCCGCTTTCGAGGAAACCCAGGCTTTACTAAACGTAGGTAAAGATTAAAGAGAAAATCCATTTCTAGATTTAGAAATATTTTTCTAAAATTCAGCAAATTACAATTCTCAAATCTTTCAATAGTCACGTATTGTTAAATATAGTTTATTGTCGTCACCCATAAAAGTTCGTGAGACCGGAAAGGATTAAGTTTCTTGATATGAGATGATTCACTTGCCGAATACGCCGATTTAGAAAGGACCCCGCAGAAACCTTTTATGGGAAATGGCTCTCTGTCAAATGCTCTTAAACTTTGGGTTCTGGTAGTCCTTGATGTGTAGGTACAGTGAGGACGTTTGAGTTGGAATAAATTTATTTTCTTGAGAATGGGCGACTCTGGAGATAAATTAGAAATCAGGTCGATTTTTATTTTTAAATTATAATTTTTTGACATATATATCATACTAGTGACGTCAATCATCTGGGCGTGATGACGCAATCGATGATTTTTTAAATAAGAATATTAGTCGTGTGATAGCTCATTTGAAAGGTTATTCAATTCTCTATTTACTAATATAAACATTAACATAATTATTTATACAGGGTGCCAAAAAAATTTTTTGAATTAAATTAATTGAGACAAAAAGAAGAATGTATTTAATTTATTTAATTCGAAATACATTTTACTGCTGTCAGAAACAGAAAAAAATGTTAATTTAAAAAATAAACATGGCTTTTCGCTTAAATTAAATGTTCAAACTGCTGTGAGGCAGGTGGGCGGCAGCTTTAATATTGAATTTAAGGGGTCATATACGTTTCTCGAGCTTAAAAAGTAGTCTAAATGTAATGATAAATTGCACGAAAACTATTGGGCTAATTGATTTCAATTTTTTTTTATTTTAAAGGTGGACTTCTTAAGGCTATGGGTACATAATTGGCAAATATTTTACGGCTATCTCTACTTTTTCTGCCTTTACACGGCAAATTACGTGTAGTAAAAGTCTCACTGGTATGGAAACTGGCAGATGTAAGCATTAGGTTGACAGTGACATTGTCATTAGAAAGGTAGAGATGACTATTTCGGTTTCGTTCAGTTTTTGAATGTTCTTGTATAACCTTTACTTGTATAAATGATAGGATTATTTATTCACTAATTATGTATTCAGTGGTTACCATTATTTATATACTATACAAATAGTCGAAAAAGAAAAAAAGTTGTAAAGTTATTTTAATAATGTACTGTTACCATGGAAAGCTTAGATAAGTTAGTCAGTGGTAAGAGAGCCTACCTACCTTTTGATTCAGGGGTCGTGAGTCCGAATCTCAGCTCGGTGCGAAAATTTTTCATTTATTAAAAAATTAATAGCTGGTAAATAGTAGCAAATCTTCAAAAATGTAGTACGTACTTGAAGCATTAGTATTTACTACATTTTATGCCACCATGGGCACTTTACTTTATAGCTAAACTCGTACCTATTTACGGTTATCGGAACAAACTCTTATAAAATAATACTTTTATTTGAACTTTAATGACTTGAAATACTTGGATTTTCCATAAATAATATATAAACAATAAATAACTTTTTATTAATTGTACGCCTTAAAGCAATTATTATTTTTCAAATACACTATCAATACTATTTAATAAACAACTTTTTGATTGATTTTATTATCATCGTAAAAGCGTTCAAAAGCAGTAGCAGAATGAACTGCTATATCAAAATAGCGGATCGAACACATCTCTACTTGTCACTGTCTTGAGTCTTGTCATAACATTATATTCGACTGAGTGCGTTGTATGACAAAGATAGCGAATGTTCGATTGCCACGGACATGGGACATGGTGTCCATTTTTTTCGAATCCTGAAAAAACTAATAAATATTTTTAAAAAATTTAAAACAAAATGAAAGACAAATTATTATCGAGGGCCAAAAGTCCCTTAGAATATATAAGAAGTTTCTTTCGAATGAGATATTTGAAATTAAAAATCACACTACATTTTCTCTTAGTTTTTCACCCCTGTAACTTATTAAAATAAATATTATAGAAGTTCTCAGGGACTTTCGGCCCTCGCTAATAACGTAATCTTTCATTCTGCGTTTAAATTTTTCAAAAATACTTATTAGTTTTCTCAGGATTCGAAAAAAATTATTCCCCATTTGAATAGCATTGCAGCCGAAAATACGTACCGATCCCCTTAAGGAGCATAAAACATATATTATGTTAAAAGTTAAAAAAATAATTAAAAACATGGCAACTACGTCCAGTGGTGTAGAACGAGTTTTTTTTAGGTCAAACGTTGGGCATGATTCAGATCGTAATATTTACATGAAACAAAAATTGTTTATTTGTTATCATTTTTTAGAGTCATAGTTCTCGAGTGACGAGAGGAATTTAAGAAAAAAAATTACGGAAATGGTCGAAATTTTAAAAAAGTCGTAATTTTCACCAAAAAATTTGTCTATTTTTTTATTGCTATTCGAAAATGGTTAAATTTAATCAAAAAATCTCTCGTTACATGATAGTGAATCTAATTTAGAATATGTATGCAAAAAATGAAGTCATTCGGACGAACGGTTAAGCAGTTATCATGCCCACCGTTATGAAAAATGCTATTTCGAGAAAAGCGCGTTTAAAGTTTTGCAAGAGTTTTTTTTTTAAATTTCGTCAATAATTCGAATATCGAACTCGTTCTGGTCTTAAAATGTTTCTAAGAGATGTACCTTTTAAAATAAGAAAATCGATTTTATGAAGCCGAGAAACCTATATGACCCCTTAAGCGAGAAACCATATTTATTTATCAAATAAACATTTTTTCCTGTTTTCGAACAACATTAAAATGTATTTCGAATTAAATAAATTATATACATTCTTCTTTTTGTCTCAATTAATTTAATTCAAATAATTTTTTTGAGCACCCTTTATAAATAATTATGTTAATCTAAAAGGGAAGTTTCCTAGGAATAATGTTAATGTTTTTATTAGTAAATAGAGAATTGAATAACCTTTCAAACGAGCTATCACACGACCAGTATTCTTATTTAAAAAATCATCGATTGCGTCATCACGCCCAGATAGATGACGTCACTAGTATGATATATATGCCAAAAAATTATAATTTAAAAATAGAAATCGACCTGATTCGTAAATTATCTCCAGAGTCGCCCATTCTCGAGAAAATGAATTTATTCCAACTCAAACGTCCTCACTGTACCTATACGTTCAGAGGCTTATATCTTAAAACCATGATTTTTTGGAGCGACGCCCCATTGAGTCTTTTGTTCTACACACCAAAGTTTTAGAGCGCTTGACAGAAAGCCATTTCCCATAAGGGGTCTGAGGGGTCCTTTACGTTTTTAAATTTAAACACACAAAGTAAAATCATATTGCCTATAAAAGATTTTTACATAATATCAGATGACAAGATGGGGCCCTTGCTCGATTGCCCCCCCCCCCCCCTTCGCAAGCCTTATGCAGCATGGGTCTCTGTTACGGCCCTGGCACTTTGCAATATCGCCTTTTTTCAGCAAGACAACCCGCGTTCCCATATTGCTCGTCGAACTATACAAACTTCCTCCGAGACGCTAGCGTTAATGTTTTGCGTTGACCACCCCGTTCTCCAGATTTAAATCCTATCGAACATGTGTGGGATATAATGGGAAGGAAACTGTCCACCTTGCTCCATCCTCTACTGACTTTGACACAATTTTATATTTAGACACAGTTTTATTTATAAAGATATTTATTTTTATAGTTTTAAAATTTTCCATATGGCAGCATGAGATAAGTTGTCAAAGACACTCTCGATATCGAAAAAAACCATATACAAGGGTGTGTTCCATTCAACCGATTGTTCCATTATTTTTATGCATTTATACAAAGTACATATGTAAAAATATACCTATGAATATTGTCAATTTTTGTGTATCGTCAAATTTGTTTTTCCAAATATTCTCTTTCTAAAAAGAAGGCAGTCTTTATTACATTAAGAAAGAAATGAAAATCATTGATACCGGAAGCAAAATAATTAAAGCCCAGCATTAGGGAAAATATACCTTTCGTCAGATTAAAAGATAATATTTCCTTTAAATAAACTTTGGGTCGAAATTAAGGAGTCGTTCCAAGGGATCGGAGAAGGGAAATAATAATTAAAATTTCCAACGTTATTTATTCATTTTACACGTAAACGAAAACTTTTCAAACGAAAAACACAATATCAAAATTTGGTTGATTAAGGCACGGCTGGAGCGGACTGATAATGAATGCTAAAAGAAGTAGGTATCTATTAAAAGTTTAAGTACAATGAACGCTCAAAGGGCCAAAGCTGAGCTGCTATTGTTGCATCAATACTACCCCCTTACACATCACCTCAATTAAAACGTAATAAGAATCTTCTCTTTTAGGTAGAAAACTCATTAACACTGTGCAAAAAGAAGGGATTCGATAAATTAAAATTACAAAGGAGCTGGCTAGTTTCTCTAACTTTAACAACTTTGAAGATTTTACTTTGAAACCGATAACTCGAACTTTTCTACACGTTTGAGCGTTTTATAGTTCTAGGAGTATTGAACCTTACATATTTTTAGACGATAAGTATAAAAAATAACAGCGTGAACGTATTTATTTTTATACATAAACACTATATAAAATCGCCTCATACTTTTTTAAAATTCATGTAAGCAAAATATTTGGTTATATACCTACTTATAGAATAGAATAGATATATGCTTTATTGTCACTGAAAATTTTTACAATTTTATGGATAAAGCTTACATACAGTCAAAAGAAAAATAATATCAATAACAAATAACAAATAACAACTACAATTTACTAAAATTAGATATATCCTCTATATATATAGTACCTATATAAGATATAAAACCAAAGACAAATTGCAAAATTTCTATAAATTGCAAATTGAACATACTTACAACAAATAAAATACTTCTTCTTCTTCTTCCTCTTTAGAAGTAAGTCTGCTTGTTCACTGGCGGATTGATACCTCTATGGAAGGTTGTAACTCCATCTTTTGCGCGGTCGGCCGATACTTATAAATTTGAAAAATTTCGAAATAAAATACAACATTAGGAATTGACAGTTTAAGCTACTGCGTGTGAAACCCAATTTTCTTAGTTATTCATTAAGAAATTCTTCTATTGGATAATATGGTCTTTTAGATAGATAGGCTTTTGTCATTTTACGGAACTTTGGGAAAGATGTTGCAGATTTAAGTTGTAAAGGGAAATGGTTGTAAAGTTTTTTTGCAGAATACAATATAGATTTCTTTACTAACTCAGTGGTTGGGATCGGTAAATAAATATCAAACATTGAATTTCTGGTGGAGTAAAGATGATTGGGCCTTGCTGGAAAGATATGAAGGTGTTTACGAAATAAACAAACCGTTTCTAGAATATATAAAGATGGAAGTGTTAAAATTCCTTGGTCTCTGAAGTAACTTCTGCAATGTGTAGATCTTCCGAGGCAAAACAGATATCTTATTGCTCTTTTTTTCAATTTAAAAAACATCAAATTGAGCAGCTTTACTAGAACCCCAAAAAGGAAGACCATATCGAAGATGAGACTCGAACAAAGAAAAATATGTATTTTAGAAGATGCCAAATTGAGTTCCCTTGAGACATATCTTATTGCGTAGCAAGCTGAGGAGAGTTTCTTACTTAACGAATCGATATGAAGGGACCATTTGGGTTGCTGTCTAAAAAAATACCAAGAAATTTTACAGAATCAACGGTACTGATCTGGCTGTTATTAACAGGCAAAGGTTGAAGAGCTCCTTTATAGGATAGTGCTACTGTTTTATCTACATTAAAATTAGAGTCAGACCAGGTCTTTATCGTCAGTAGATCCGAAGTTATAGTTTCATGAAGAGATGCAATAGTTGAGTGGCTCCAAGTTATACTGGTATTATCAGCAAAAATTTTCCCATCGATTTTTAAATTAGTGATGGCATTTATAAAGATAAGGAACAGAAGAGGACCCAATACTGAACCTTGTGGTACTTCACATACAATGTTTTTGAGGCTAGAGTCAGTATCATTTGCTCTAACTAGTTTCCTATTATTCAAGTAGGATTGGAACCAATTTAAAGAAATACCTCTAATTCCATAGAAATTTAGTTTTTTAATCAAGGTGTCGTGATTTACACAATCAAAAGCTTTGGCATAGTCACAGAAAACAGTGGCAGTATAAAGATTATTGTTTAGTGCTTGACAAACCTCATATAGTATACAAAACATGGCATCAGTGGTACATTTATTAGTTAAAAAGCCGAACTAATTTTGAGATAAAATGTTGTTATCAACGATAAAGGACATAGATCGAGTTTTAATGAGTCTCTCAATAATTTTGGAGAGTACCGGTAGTAAGGCAATAGGTCTATAGTTGCAGGCATTCGATTTTTCACCACCCTTATGAAGAGGAATAATAATGTCTGTCTTTAGGCACTCTGGAAATTTACCTTTTTCGAAGAAATCATTAATTAGTGAGACGAGGATTTCCAACACATATTCTGTGAGATTAGAGAAAATTTTTATAGATAGTCCATCAGTACTACAGGATGATTTGCTTTTGATACTATTGATTGTTTGGATCAGTTCAGAGTTATCGACTGGTCTTAAAAAGAATGAATTCCAGACCTTTCTTGAATTAGGGAGTTGGAAATGGGATCTTGTTGCGGCAAAATAGTTTATGTTATTTTTTACTCACATTAACGAAGTAATCGTTTAGATTTTATAATTTATAATAATCACTGTTTTTAGGTTTCATTGATACACTATGAATATAAACCATATGTATATAATTTACACAATAGGATATTTAGATAAATTTAATACCTCTTTTCAAACAAGTGACAAATCGGACCCGGAGTCCGGAGAATTACAGAAGAATTAATTTATTAAACACAACAACAAAATTAACAACCAATGTGTTAACAAACAAACTAAATGAAATTATAATATCAGCAGAAGATCAACAAGATTTAGAAGAAATACTCTTTGAAAAACGATGGTATAAGACACTATGAAACAGAGCTAGAAGTACAATATGTACGACGGAGGTGCAAGGTTGAGAACATTAAGAACTGGATAAGAAACAAATAGCTATTCGGACTGTAAAGACGGCTGCTCTGAAAAGTTTATTTGATGTACATCCGTACCATTCTTTCACGTTGAGCAGCGATGATATTCTACATCTCCCTATGCTTATTTTTCCTTGAATCTTTCCCTGCATAATGAGTTAGAGCAAGTTTTATCTCTTTCCACGTGTAATAAGATCGAAATATTCAAATTTTCTGGTTTTGCTTGTATTTAATACTTACATTTCTTTATTCATCTTTCTCAGAACCTCTTTGTTTGTGACGTGTTCTGTCCATGATATTTTCAGAATTCTTCTATACACCCACGACTCAAATGATTATAAAAAAAGATAAAGGCAGTTTTTGTTTTTATTTGATTCAGAGTTGGACCACCATCTCCACATAGCTATTTCAGCATCTATGCATCCTCAGTGAAGCTATGCAGTCACAACTCTGAAACAAATATCAACAATCCTGCCTATTTAAGGGAAAACATCGCGATGCAATATTTCCACCTTTTGAGAGGCAAAACAGCGACATCTCTCTTAATATGAGGAAGACGAAAAGCCCTAGATACAAAGTTTACTACTTTTATACAATTAGAATAATTGAAATAAAAATAATAAACAATATTTTAAATCCAAGACTTTTGGTTAAGAAACTGCTTTCTGGCTTCATCCTGTATCTCCGGCTTTTACAATATATAAGCACAAGAGACGACGAATATAGAAGAAAGCAAATTAAGGACACTTTGGCCACGTATTTACCTTCTTTTCGTCTAGGAAAAGGACCGAAGGACAAAATAGCTGAAATAGCTATATGGAGATGGTGGTCCAACTCTGAATCAAATTCAAACAAAAACTGCCTTTATCTTTTTCATCTTTACTCAGATTTGAGTACCTGAAACTGTCTTTCGGTCCTTTTCCTAGACGAAAAGAAGGTAAATACGTGGCCAAAGTGTCCTTTATTTGCTTTCTTCTATATTCGTCGTCTCTTGTGCTTATATATTGTAAAAGCCGGAGATACAGGATGCAGCCAGAAAGCAGTTTCTTAACGAAAAGTCTTGGATTTAAAATATTGTTTATTATTTTTATTTCAATTATTCTAATTGTATAAAAGTAGTAAACTTTGTATCCAGGGCTTTTCGTCTTCCTCAAATGATTATAGATTTTTCATTGATATCGCATTCAAGCTCCAAGTTTCCATTCCATAAAACAAAGTCAAGAAAACGTCGCATCCAGCCAACCCAGCTCTTAATTCTAACTTCAAATCTCTGGTGCAGAGCACTCTTCTCATTTTGTTCAAATTTGCTTTAGCCTTTTCTATTTTTTCTAATTTTAATTTCCTGGAAGTTGATAAAAATTTGTGGAGTTGATCATTGTTCCAAGATATGCATGTGGTCTACTCGATCGACATTGACTCCGTTTATGAGGAGATTCTTGTTATTTCTTTTAGATGTTATGAATTTTAGATATTCTCATAAATTTTGTCTTCTTGGTGTTCATTGTTAGACCGTATTCTTGGCCATACACTACTATTCTGTTCACCAGTCTCTGAAGATTTTTAATATTTTCGGCCAAGATGATAGTGACCACATAAGCCGAAATAGAGTAGTAAAGACAGCGAGAGACAGTTTCCGAATAGGAAGATGATCAGTGGGAAGACCACAAAAACAATGGAAGGACAACTTACTGGAGGCACATTGAAAAAACAGACCCAGTCATGTCCACACAAAAAGAAGAAGAAGAAGAAGATAAATTTACACAAATACTTAAAAATATTAGCAGATTCGAGTAGGTACTTCTTCTACAGACTACCAAGAATTGCGCTAGAAGGAAAACCAGCTGGCAATCGTCCACCGGGGAGACCACCAAAAAGATGAAGATATAGCTGGCAGTCTACCTCTCAAGAAATACTTCAACGTCGGAATTAACAGATCGACAGATCTACAACAAGTATAGATACTAGATAGAAGGTACTTCTTCTTATTCTCCACATGCTATATCAAAATTATTCGACATTAGATATCAGTTCTGTAATGGGTGCATGACTAATATCTAAACGACCTACCTGAAGAGCAGGCTAACTTTTTCTCAGGATGTACTTCCCATATACCCATTGCCTTTCAGGACTTGAAGATCGGTCTTTTCTTTTAATATTGTTCCTCCTTTAGGACTATTGGATAGAAACTTATCAGCTCTATCCACCGTTGACCTTCATCTGTAATCACAGATAAGGGATCGTCACAGAGTGCTATCAGCTGGATCAGCTGAACTCTGGTCTTTTATAGATGTGTTACTCCCCTTCTTCTTCTTCTTCTTCTTCTTCTTTTTCTTCTTCTTCGTCTAGCTATTCACGTCCACATCTGAACATAAGCCTCTTCAAGTCATCCTTTCCAATGTTTTTTTTTTGTACGCTACTTGTAACCAATTTTTCCCGGCAGTTCGTTTCAGATCATCTGTCCATCTCATAGGAGGTCTGCCTCTGGGTCTTTTTTGTTGGTATGGTCTCCAGGTTAGAATTCTTCTGTGCCATTTGTTTAGATCGCTCCTAGCTACATGTCCAGCGTATTCCCATTTAGATTTTAATGAGTTTTGTACCACATCGGTGACTTTGGTTTTCTGTCTTATCCATGTGTTTGTTTTCCTGTCCTTAAGTGATATGCCAAGCATTGCTCTTTCCATCGCGTGTTGAGTGACTCTGAGTATGTTCATATTCTTTTTTGTGATTGTCCATGTGTGTGTCCCGTATGTTAATATCGGAATAATGCATGCATTAAAAACTTTAGATCTAAGATGTAGTTGAATTTGCTGATTTCTGAGTACCTATATAGTTCAGTTTGCCGAATGCTGCCCATGCTAACTTCCTTCTTTTTTTTATTTCTTCCGTTTGAATTTCCCTATTTAGTATTATTTTTTGTCCTAAGTATATATATTCTTCAACTTTTTCTATAACTTTGTCGTTTATTATTGCCACGGTTTCTTCGGAGTGCATGACTTTTTTTTGTTATTCATTTTCAGTCCTATTTTGGAAGATTCTGTGTGTAGTTTTGAAAGCATGGTTTGCAGTTCTTGTAGGTCAGTAGCTATCAGGATTATGTCATTAGCAAATCGTAGATTACTGAGGTAGCGGCCATTGATGCTTATTCTCTTATATTTCCAATTTAGATTTTTAAACACGTCCTCCAAAACTAAGGTGAACAGTTTGGGTGATAGAGTGTCTCCCTTTTTGACTCCCCTGTTTAATGGTACAGGGTTCGAGTATTCATTTTGATTTAGGTAGTATGTAGCTGTAGTTTGGTTCATAGTTTATTTTATTAAGTTAATATATCTGCTGTCTATTCTACAATTTTGCATTGCGTTCATTACGGACGTGTGTTCTATAGTGCCGAAAGCTTTTTCGTAGTCTACAAATGCTATAAAAACTGGAAACTTGTATTCGTTGCAATTGTCTATTAATCGTTACTCCTCTATCCCTTCAAAATTGTACGTTCTATATCTACAAAGGCGTTTAAATGTAATCTCTCCATTACTATTGTAGTAACTGATTTTCTTAACTTCGTCGTCCAATGCTGTTTCTGTTGATTTTCCTTCTGGATATGCTTGCTGGTTGCCATTGAGAGGGTGATCCCTCAGTGACCCCTCCTTAATATGACTATCAAGATTTTTTTAATAACTTCAACAGGAATTATTTAATACTGATCGGGAAGAATTTAGGTAGGGCATTGTAATATCCTAGTTTGTGCATCAGAATTCAGTTCATATTTGTTTTTGAAAGATATGTTCGAACATTAAAACAAATACACTGTACAGTTCGGATGGTGAAATTGTTTTTCTCAACAAAATTTAGCTCCATCCAGTTTTACTGAGCACAACTTCGCTAAAACAGTTATTTAATGTTAAGTATTGGTAAACAAAAAATAGCCTTTTTATTAGTGTAGCTACAAAACATCAGTATAACTGTCCCTCGCAAAATGTGCCACACAAAACAATAAACCATCAAGGCATCACAAAAACCAAACTATCGACATTAATAAGAATATTCGAGTACATGCACAAGCAGTGATACAATAATAATTGAAGGAATAACAATTGAAATGCCTGTCATGGGTGTATTGGCATTCCTGCCATTGCTAAAGTTTGTAAGTAGTTTGTAGTCTTTCTTAATAGAATAAATTTTTTGTCAAATCATGCTTCCTCCCGGGCTGAAGCTGCTCAGAAATTAGAAAACGTTTCATTGCAGTTAGGAGACGATTCTGTATCAATCTCTCATATATCTAACAGATGTGGGAGATGACGGATATTGAGTTGAAGCTTTTGCTTTAGATAGGTGGTTTCCCTACTTTAAGTAGCGATAACCTTAGCTTTCCTTAATATTATGTAAGGAGACCGACCACTAGCGAGCAGTTGTTAAAGAACGCCACGAGCCATCGTTTTATTTTGGACCTAAGTCTCTGATTTGCTCCAATAGAATATCGTCCAGTCCTGTGGCCCTCCTTACTTTACTCTTAACAATCGTATGATTTAACTCTTCTACATTAAAAGAGAATTAGATATCACGTTTTTCCTCTTCTTCATTCTTGGTAATTTTGGTATATTATTGTTGCTGACTTCCTCTTTTAGTATTCATAGCCAGAGTGTGCTGCAATCTGTTGATGGCTTTTCCTACACATGTTTCTGCATTAAGTAAGATCTTCTCCTTCTTCTTTTTATATAGACATTACTCTGTCTGTTTTTCAATGTGCCTCCAGTAAGTTGTCATTTTTTTTCATGGTCTTCCCACTGATCGTCTTCCTATTGGGGAACCGTCTCTCGCCGTCCTTACTACTCTATTTGTTGTCATTCGGCTTATGTGGTCGTTCCATTCTACGCTTCTGCTTTTCACCCAGTTATTAATGTTGTCCACCTTGCATCTCCTTCGTATATCTGCACTTCTAGCTCTATCCCACAGCGTCTTACCATCGATTTTTCGCAATGTTTTCATCTCTGCTGTTTCTAGCATTCTTTTGTCCTTTCTGTATCAGGTCGTGTTTCTGCCGCGTATGTCATTATTGGTCTGATGACTGTTTTGTAAATTCTGCCTTTCACTTCTTTTCCGATGTTTTTATTTCTCCATATTGTTTCATTTTCATTCAGGCAGCCTGCGGCTCTGTTTGCTTTTTTCACCTGATCTTCCACTTCTGTTTCGAGCTTTCCGTAGTTGCATAGTGTGATGCCTAGATATTTAAACTCCATGACTTGTTCTATTATTTGACCCTCCAGCTCTAATTTACACCTTATTAGATCTGTTGTTATAACCATGCATTTAGTCTGTTTTGGGGAAATAAACATGTTAAATTTTCTATCGGTTATATTAAATTCGTGCAGCATACGTTGTAAATCATCTTCACTTTGAGAGATTATTATTGCGTCGTCTGTATAGCAGATTATTTTAAGTTGTTTTTCTCCCATTTGGTATCCTTTTTTTGTTCTTACTTTTTTTGTTCTTAGTTTTTTATTATTTCGTCCATGATCAGGTTGAACAACAGAGGACTCAGGGAATCTCCCTGTCTTATCCCATTGCCAGCTTCAATTGGGTCAGTTAGTTCTTCATCTACTTTTACTTTTATTGTGTTGTTCTGGTAGATATTTTCGATCGTTTTAATTATTCCTAGAGGTACCTCTCTTGCGTACAATAAATGGATAACGTCCTTTAATTTGACCCTGTCAAATGCATTCTTAAGGTCCACGAAACATAAGTATGGTTTGTTGTATTCTAACGATTTTTCTTGAATCTGTCTCATTATAAATATAGCGTCGGTGCATGATCTTCCCGACCTAAAACCTTGTTGTTCTTCTGGCAATGTTTTAATTTGATTCAGTTTGTTTGTTATCACTTTGGTCGTTAATTTTAGTGTTGTGTTTAATAAATTAATTCCTCTGTAATTCTTCGGGTCCGATTTTTCTCCCTTTTTGAAGAGAGGTGAGATGACAGGGATGTTTTTCTCCCTTATGATGCTAGGGAGATGACAGGGAGATGTTATTTCTCCTAAACTATTTACATTAGCACTGGAAGATGTTTTCAAAACAATGGAATGGACCAACATGGGAATAAACATAAATGGAAAGAAACTAAACCACCTAAGATATGCAGACGATGTAGTAGTCATAGCATCAAGTTTTGAAGAACTACAAACCATGCTAACCGAACTAGCAAATGAATCCGAACAAATAGGTCTAAAAATGAATTTTGCCAAAACAAAAACAATGACAAACACACAAGACAATAGAAACGTAATACTAAACGACACCACAATAGAAGCGGTTAATGATTATATATATTTGGGACAGATGGTAAAAATAAATAAGGAAAACCAAACAGCGGAGGTAAAAAGAAGGGTCAGATTGGCCTGGGCAGGATTTGGAAAATTAAAATGGGTCCTAAAGAATAAAAAAATATAACAATACTTAAAAACAATAGTGTTTGACCAGTGCATACTCCCAATTCTCACATACGCATGCCAAACATGGACCTTGACAAAGGCAAACATGGATAAAATAATGAAGACACAAAGAGCCATGGAGAGAGCAATGTTAGGAGTAAAATTGACAGACAAAAAGTAAAACAACTGGGTCAGAAATAGAACAAAAGTCGCAGGTCATTAATGCTTTGTTCTTTTCTTCACATTTTATCTTCACTTCTCTCGAAACCATGGGGTTTTCTTTTTTGATATATTGGTATTCGTTACTTTCCTCTCTCCAAGTGATTATGTTGCTGCGTTAATTATGTTACTTTTGAGTTTTTCCCAGCTTTCCTCGATGTTATCGTTTTCTAGTATTTCATTATCAGCAATCTTCTCTGATATTCTTTTTCTATATAGGTACTCCGTGGATTCCGTACTTAGTCCTTCGACTTTGATTTTTGTTTGTGTTGGTGCCACCTTCTTAGGTGTGAAGCATTTCATGGTGATTCTAATTTTACATAATACTAGGCTGTGGTCACTACCTACATCTGCTTAGTTGAGGCATCTTACGTCAATTATTTTTGATGGATGTATATCTCTGTTAGTTACAACATAATCTATCATAGATCTTTGTCCACGGGTATTATTGAATGTATATTTGTGTTGGTCTTTGTGGTCAAAAAAGGTGTTGTTTATTTAGTGCAGAAGTTTATAATCAGTTCTCCATTTTCGTTTTTGACATTCTCATTATGTTTTTGTTTAATTCCAGGTATTACTTGGTTGCCTATTCTAGCGTTAAAATCGCTCAGTATTTTCAACTTTCCTCTAACTTGATCTACTACTTGTTGCAATTGATCATAGAATATTTAGTAAGATGATTTAAATAGTAAGATAAAATACAATATTTAACTTAAACATGCCATAAAAAATAGTTCTAGAACATGTTACAACATCAAAAGAAGTACTGGATAACTCGGATAGGCTAGGGTACTGCTCATTATGGCTTCCACTTTTATTGAGCAGCACTTAGCCAGAAAAAGTTATTACTGTTAAGTATTCGTCAACCAGAAACAGTCTTTTTATTAGTGTAGTTACATTCAACATCGGTATAACTGTCCCTCACAAAACGTGCCACACAAAACAATAAACCGTCAAGGCATCACAAAAACCAAACTTTGGACATTAATAACAATATTCGTGTACATTGTACATGCACACTTCAGCCGAGCAGTGATACAATAATAATTGAAGGAATAACAATTGAAATGCCTGTCATGGTTGTATTGGCATTCCTGGCTCGAATTTGATATCGACTTGGCGGGCCAACATCACACCAACTCCATTTATCACCGGTGTCGACTTCAAAATTGGCGTGTCCCGCAGAATGCAAGTCATCTTGACATACGATGTCATTCTGATTGTTCACTGCGTTCTGTACTGCTGTAAGCTTACTTGGGAGCCGTCGTGCGTTACTTCTCAATAACGTGTTTTAGATTCAATGAATCTGAATTAGTTTCCTGCTAACATAATTTATCAATTAGGAACAATACAATCAAGGTGATTTTTACACTTTTTTTAATAAGAATAAGAATCATAAGGGTTGTGGCGGATAGCTTTGTATTCTTATAAGTATTGTTGTAGAATTGTTTTTTTTGTAAAGAAATTCAGAAAAATTTAAATTTATATCAACGACCATGTAATCATAGTTTTTCATCACCCTGTATATGACAAAAATTGTTTATAATTTAATTTTGCTATTAATAAAGTGTTTCGGGAAAAAGTGAAACGATTAATAAATGATTCGACGAAATGGATGGGACATGAACAAACAATGCGGTGATTAGAAAGTGGACATCGTTGACGAAAACAAAGACGGCTTTAAGATCCTTTCCGGGAAGGTTTTTAATGTGGTATACACATTGTATGAGGTTTTAGATGTTAAAGTAGAAAGTAGGAAATAACTAATTATGATATCTCTTGAAATATGACAAATTGGGAAAGTTCTATGGAAAAAATATTTGGTTCAGAAGAAATGGGTATGAATGGTTTTGAGAGAGGCGTGTTTTTGATAGAGTGGGAAAGATGAGGTAGAAGGGAGAAGAAATGAGGAGTGAGAATTTTGACGAGAGACGAGAGGTCACTGTGTAATTAATATCGGTGGAAGGCAGCCCAGTTTTTTGTTTTTAAAGTTTAGTAATCAGTGTAGAGTATGTGTAATCGGCCTTTGCGAGCAGAATCAAGTGGAAACCAAATTGTCGACCAATTGAAGAGTCAATTTTCCTGGTCCGAGGGAGCTTCTTTTGTTTTGTCTAGAACGAGTAGCTGATTAATATCTTTTTGCATAAGATATCGAACAAGGAAAACTGAGTAACAGAATTCGAGCAAATCCTGTATGATTTTTGGAAGCAGTCGTGACGAGAGTGACTTTTTCGCAACATCCAGAGAGTACGTGTTTGGGAGAATCAAGGACGGCGCAATCCAGAAAACGAGGCAGTGAAGAAACAAAAAGGTCAGTCAAATTATTTGTCGGAATGGAGAAAATTTGTTTATATCAAACCCATATTTGTTTATTTATTTATTGAACTTTTCTTTTGCGCAATTAGTCATTTAAAATTTAACAGATCAAGTCAAAAGAAGAAAAGTAAATTTTATTAAATTTAGTATGAGTAAATAATAAATTAATTAAATAATTTTTTTGCAACAAAGTATAAATTTAATATTTTTTGAATCACATGTACATGGTTTATTGGATAAAAACAATATATTACATTTATATGATATTGAGAGTTTTCAATTTCCCTGTTTCCACCCTGGAAGAAGTAAGCAATCAGAAATATTAGAAGCCACAGATCACAGGTATTGTATACAATACAAAATTAGCCCTGAGAATAAAATTGATTGGAAAATTTAATTTGAATTTGAGCATAACAGTATATAGTCGAAAAAATAAAAGAATACCCATGAACGAACATATAAAACACGCTGTATTTTCCTGTCACCGTGTCACAAAGAAAATTGCCCAGCGCAAGTACTTGTAATAATAATTATTACATGTACTTGCGCTGGTCAATTTTTTGTATGACGCGGTGACAGGAAAATACAGCGTTTTATATGTTCGTTCATGGGTATTCTTTCATTTCTCCTACTGTATATATTTATAAAATGAATTCTTATAAATAAACAACAAAATAAAGTCAACTTCTTTTTCCAATAAAAAATATTTTGTTCCCGGCGGAGGTTGGTAAGGCCTACACACACTGTCGGTTATCTTCGAACAAAATAAATACAGTTAATTGACGTGACAAACAAAATGCATTGTTATTTATTATTTATACACACATCAAAATAGAAGAGATAGTGGATGCGACGACGAAGATGGGACAGGCCAATCAATACTCGGTCGGTAAGGAACGGCTCAGCTATTAATCAGTAGTTAGTCGCCGGACGGTTTGGCTTTTAACTTAATACGTTGAAAGCCCCGTTGGCCTCCAGGCAATACCTTACTGCCCGTCGAGTCGCCAGATGAATTCTCCGGTAGAATTCTCCTTTTATATTGTTCCAGCGATCCACTTCCTAGCATTCATGGGCAGTAGCGAAAAGTAGTGGGAGCAAAAATGTGTACGCAGCGCTGGTGAGTCGGCGACGATATCATCAAAGAATACCCCAGCCACGGTTATTTGTTATCTAATTTTAGTAACATCGATAATAATTTTACTCACAATCGGTTAGTAATTTATGGATTTCTAACCTTTGAAGTAATCAGGAAGCGACTTATTACTTACTTTACTTTCCCAGCTAGCCGGGAAAGTACTTTCCCGGCTAGCATCTGTCACTTTTCTACCTGCAAATGTCAATGTCATTTTTGATTAAAAGATGGTTTAGAAAGAATAGAATCCACTCAACATTTATTTAATTAAGAAACAACAACAAAACGCTGGACGGAAGGGCCGCCCGAGAACTTTATCGTATCGATCTATTATCGTTATCGTACTAGATACTGGCATTCTATAAAAATAACAAAGTTACTCGTTATTTTGATATTTTAGAAACACCTTGTATACTTGAAATATTTTATGGTTCTACGCATCATTAATTCCCGCATTTGAGAAAATGTTCGGGGACACACTATAGATTATTGCATAAATCAATAGAATATTAGTCATACTTTCATTTCAAATTAGTCCATTTTGGGAGTAGCCCAAAGCCCAATCTCCTAATTCAAAGTCTATCCTATATACTATGGCGCTTTTATCATGGGGACAGAACATTTTTATTTTCGAATTGCATGGAGCAAAAGGAAGAATTTTAAGAAAATTTAAAAGTGCGCTCTATAATTCGACCTTATTTTTTCCACCCGTCCAACTTTTTGAAAGTAGAAATAACACTATATTAAGAGGTATTGCAAAAGAAAAACAATGCATTTAAATTCTGGTGAATAAGGGGTTAAATGTATGTACTTCTCATTTTTCCTTAAAGTACATTAGTCATATATTTTTTTGCACCATATCTCGCTTAGTTTGAATGTAACCGACATTTAAACCGACAAACAGTGCTCGTTTTAAAGGCCTTTTCAAACACTACAAAAGCACGAGCACTTTGAGCATGCACCAAAAGACAAACTCGTTTTACCTACCATATCTCTTTTTGTATTATAAATAGAAAATTTACGAAGGAACGAATCTCTTTGTTATTTATAATTAAAAAAAAAATTTATATAGTGTTTTTAGTTTGATGCATAGTTTTTAAGGTATTCACAAAAAACCGTCCGAAAACGTGTCATTTTTAAATGAAAATGGCCAATTTTCAACTACGCATAACTCAAAAAGTATTGAGTTCTCAAAAAAAAAGTATAGATCAGTTTTTGCTTAACAATAGGTTCTCTAGCCACTTCCATGCTTATTTTGACCAATAAATTTTCCACCCCCTTGGAGGGGTGGGAATTGCCCCAAGATCATAGTATATAGGTGGGAAAGCGCCATAGTATATAGGGTAGATTTTGTTTCTTGAGCTATTCCCTACTTACTGTGAAAATATCAAGTACATCGATGTAGTAGGATGGAATTCGGAGCCAAATACCCTCATTGACTGCCCTATAATAATGCTCTGCTATGATCGCGTGAGAGGGGACACACAAGATTCTAGCAAAATTTCAATTTTCTGTAACTTTTCGAGTTTTTGAGTTACAGCAACGAGTTTTATGTCATTGGAAAGATAATTTTACATTCTTTCAAAATATGTAAAAATATAGAGGGCGTATGTAAAAAATTAAGATTTTTTTTCATTTCCGGTTAAACCGGAAGCCATATTGTGGGTAAAATTTATTGTGCTAATAGATAATAAAGTACTATATATGTCTGCCAAATTTCAAATTTTAGTTTCTATTACAGAGATAGTTACGGGCACTCGAATATTTTTTTATAAAAAATTCATAACTCCCCTCCTATGAGGAGTTAAGAAATCTGACTAATGTTATTCAATTTACCGATAGGATATCAAAAATATATTAAAAAATAAACAAATTCCTTGGAGTCGTTTTTGAGAAAATTTAGTTCAAATTTATGTCAAATTTTGACCCCTTAAATATAGGCAACCCATAACTTTTTCTGAAAAACGATAATATTTTTGTTATAACCCCATTTTTAGGCTATATAAATGTTTTTTCAAATTAAATTTATCTTAAACAAGTTTTTAGATTGCTAGGAAATGTATCGGGTGGGCGGTCGGCCATGCTGGCCGCCATTTTGGATTTGGAAATGTCAAATTCTGTATTTCTATTTACCTCTCGACGAGCTAACTTTAAGTTAAATTTCATTCGTTTCGGTCAAAATTTGCAAAAATGGGCCCCAAATAACCTCCCTATTTCGGCCCCCCTTTGAGCGGTTTTTTTCAAAAGCTTAGTTTCTCGACAAAATTCTCTTAAACTTACTCATACCGAATTTCATCGAAATCGGTCCAGTAGTTTTTGCTGGGCGGTGGCGACATACGTACGTACATACGTACGTACGTACATACGTACATACTTCCGACATGATTTTTTTTTGCATTTTAGACTCAGGGGGACTCAAAACGTCGAAAAAAAGTGAAATCTGCAAAAATTTTTTTGCACGATCCTATAACTTTATCTATTATACTCATAGTGCGTATGTAGTACGATAAAGTAACAATAACAAAAAGAAAACTATTTGGAATTATAGTGTAAATATGAGCAAACAAAGTAAAGCCTCCACATTATGGTCAAGATATTCGATGTTGCGAGCAGTATTAAACTTTAGGCATAATGTTGATATTAGTAAATACGCAAAATTGCGGGCATTTTTGAAAAGGCAGAATGTGGGATATCAAGCTAAAAAGTCAAGTGTTTTTTCTGAAGCAGACATTTCACAAAAATAAGCAAGAAATACCGTCTCAGAGGTATGCTGCACACCTTTAGCCACGCACCATTTACTGTATAGTTCATAGGTGTTTTCATACCTCTCCCTGCTTTTTTCAGGAATTATTCCTTCAGTAGCTCTCTCTGCAGCTACCCGCAGTTCTGGTGGCGTACATTCAAATTCACTATTAGACATTTTTGTAAAATAAACACAATTTGATTATTTATGTACAATTAATGGCGTCGTGTATCGCCTAAATGTCAGATTCAACAAACTTGTTTTGTTACCTAGCAACGATCTCACAGGTTACTTAAAATAATTCATCTTATCACATAATGAAAATGGATACAGATATTTGAAACGAAATTATTATTGGTAGATTGTGAGTATTAGAAATCCATAAACTACTAACCGATTGTGAGTAAAATAGTATACAAACCTCGCGGGAACTCATTCTAGCCTCGCGTCTGTAGTTTATCTGTAGCACTACCTTGCCGCTCGGCTGAAATAGAGTACTTTCCCGCTAGGTATGTAATATACTATTTCCGACCACCATCCATTTTGTTTTATTTGCGTTGATTGTTAAGCCCATTGCAACACATTCGTTGTTTACAGAGTTCAGCAGGGTTTGAAGATCTTCCAGATGTTGTTAATGATTTCACCACCGATTTTAACATCTTAGTGACGATTATTTAACGCTTCCTCAAAAATTGGTTCGGTGTAGGCATTGAACAATGTCGGTGACATAACACATCCCTGTCTGACACCACGCTTAATAGAAACTTTAGCTGAAACTTCTTGTTATTAAGAATTAAGAATTACGTACATAAATTTTTCTAAATTCATTTCTGATTATAAAAGTGAATAGTTTCAAGCTCATACATGTACAAATTAATTCAGTAATAAAAGGGTTAACTTGTAGACTTGTATCACGTAAGGCACGTCAATGGAATGTTTCTATCTGAATCCAATCGCAGTTGCGATAAAACACATTAACAAATTGTGTTCTAATTAGATTGGGCAGCAATCTGACGTGTTCTAGTCTACTATCTAACTAACAGCAAGCAACGACGATCCAATTACTTCATATCCTCGTTAGTGTGTATTCTATCTCTCCTCATCCCTCAGCCCTCATCCCTCATCGCTCTCCTCTCAGATTCTGATGATATGACAACGAATTTTCTGATCTCGATGTATATCAAATTCGTCGGTTATGAATTCTCAGAGACGGTTTTAGTACATACCACAAGTGCGCTTAAATGGATACTGTTGAACTATATTTATAGTTCAAGTCAAGTTTGGTGGTCGCCCTTATTGCCATATTATAAAGTTAATTTTTAATATAATGGAACTGGGGTAAGTTTTTAACAAGAATAAAAAACCGCTAAACGCCGTAAAAGAGTGGCGCATACAATATTCCAGCTACAAAAGATCTGATATGAATATTACGTGACGCGAAAATGTATTTTCATTTTAATGCAAAACAAAATTCTAGTTTTATTTTAAAATATTTTAATATTTGCTCAATTTGAAGTAAGACGCGTAACAAAAGAGTAACTTTGATACAGTTTGAATTTTAAAACACTTTTGTGGTGCGTTTACTTCAAATTTAGCAAATATTATGGAAAAATCTTTTAAAATAAAGCTAGAATTTTGTTTTGCATCAAAATAAAAATACATTTTCGCGCCACGTAATATTCCTATCAGAGGCAAGCGTCCACAGACCCGCATCGTACGCATCGGACGCATCGTACGCAACGGATTTTAGTTTGCCTTGTACAAAAACTTATGTACCTGCGTCCACTGACCCGCATCGTATGGATCGCACCATCGGGAATGCCAAAGGGGGCTTAAGGCAAGCGTCCACAGGTCCGCATCGTACGCATCGTATGCATCGGATTAATTTTTCATACTGCGTCCACTGTATCGGCAGCGATCGGATTGCCGATGCCACTACCTGCTAGGGTAGAAAAATTACTAAGGTAGACTTTAAAATTGGTTGTTTATTTATTTATTGGTTGTTTATTTAATTTCATAATTAATTTATGCATATTAACTACATTTATTTAGTGTATATTTTAATGTATCTGTTTAGTAATAAAAAATCCACAAAAACGTAAAATGTATAGTTCTTCTTTAAATATCTATAAAACGAAACATGCTAGGTATATACAACCTGATATTAAAAGAAAGCCTGTAATATTTACTACAAAATGCAATACTAATATACAATATACAGGGTGTACCATTTAAAAAATGAAAAAAAAGTGTATTTGCAAATAGTGATCACATTGTATTTTATATTGATATACCATATACCTATGTCAAAGATATTAAATTATTTAAAAATGACACTATACTGATAAAACTCTCATATGTCATTTTAAATATTTCGAAAATTATTAACTTTGGACCTATAAAACCTTACACAAACTTAAAAAATAGATTCAAAAATTATTTGTAAACATTTTTTATCGGCATAGTAATATTACAGCTTACACACCAATTCTCTCGGTAGACCCAAGCTATAGCAGAAACACGATGGTAGACCGCATAATAGCACCCATTTTACTAAGTAATTATACATTTGAATATAAAGGAATACAGAGCCCAATTTCAGAAATATGTTAGTATGTGGAAATTACTCTATAACTAAATAGAATATTGAAAAAAGGAGCCTGTACCGCCATTAAGAAAGACAAAAAATACACTTTCTTCAAATAAACTTTTTTATCCCGTGCCTAGATTTTGGGTCACATTGGAACTATTAAAAATCAATTTTTTTATAACAAGAAATCGAACGTCACTGACTTGGCAACATTTCGCTCCTATGTGTATAAAAATTATTGTTTTTGATAGTATAAACGTCACTGTCAGTGTCGAATTACCGACGCACTGTTGCCTCACTTTTGAAAGTTCGCAGAAATTTCGCAATCTTGGACCGCGTTTGTTGCTACTGTTGATCGCTACTGTGTACTCTTAAATACATTTTTTGGTTTTCAACTACTTGTAACCCACTTTGGTTGCTTTTTCATCTTTTGTGAGCAGAGCCTATTTCACTTCAAATCAGGCCCGAGGCAATATACAATTTTCGGGCCCCTAAATATAATTTAACAATATCAATAATAATACTGCACCAGAAATTTAAATTTTTATGAACAATAAATAAAATTTATATTTAAACATGTAAACATTGTTTAATTATAACTCTTATTGTTATCATTTATTATTTCCTGGTCGTAAAATGAAAGAATTTTGAAAATTTATTTTGATATTGTAATCAATTTTTTTTTGTGATATTTCCGGGCCCCATAAAAATACGGGCCCGAGGTAGGTGCCTCACGAGCCTAGTGGTAAAATAGGCCCTGTTTGTGAGGGACAATAAAATGTCTCGCATCAATTTTACACTTCTCTCAGAAACATCATTAGCAAGTCTAATATTTTTTAAAAAGTTCATTGTTGTGATAGAAAAATGTGTTGTTTCTTTTTAACGAGAATAATTTTCATAGTTAGATACTCAAGATATCTTGAAAAAGACTAATAAATATGAAAAGTGAGTAATTTATGATATTTTAATCCCCATAATCAACTTATCATGGCTTGTAATATTTTTTTCTGAATATACCTATATATAAAATAACAGTTAAAACTGAGTTTACTTGTTTCATTACGGACAAGACGATCGTCAAAATGCAAATAGCCGTATATTAGCTCCCACTGGCCCAAGCGAAATTCCGTGGGGTGCGTCCACTGATCGGCATTCCGAATGATTCATCGGCACGCATCGCAAAAGTTGCCTCTTGAAGCAACCCTTCGGCATTCCCGATGGTGCGATCCGTACGATGCGGGTCAGTGGACGCAGGTACATAAGTTTTTGTACAAGGCAAACTAAAATCCGTTGCGTACGATGCGTCCGATGCGTACGATGCGGGTCTGTGGACGCTTGCCTTTAGTGGATGAAAAAGCAACTACAAGTGTGTTACAAGTAGTTGAAAACCAAAAAAGTATTTAAGAGTACACAGTAGCGATCAACAGGTAGCAACAAACATGGTCCAAGATTGCGAAATTTCTGCGAACTTTCAAAAGTGAGGCAACAGTGTGCGTCGGTAATTCGACACTGACAGTGACGTTTATACTATCAAAAACAATAATTTTTATACACATAGGCGCGAAATGTTGCCAAGTCAGTGACGTTCGATTTCTTGTTATAAAAAAATTGATTTTTAGTAGTTCCAATGTGACCCAAAATCTAGGCACGGGATAAAAAAGTTTATTTGAAGAAAGTGTATTTTTTGTCTTTCTTAATGGCGGTACAGGCTCCTTTTTTTAATATTCTATTTAATTATAGAGTAATTTCCGCATACCAACATATTTCTGAAATTGGGCCCTGTACGGCCATTCTTTATTATATTAAGAATATGTGTGCCAAATATCTCGACAAAATATTCAAAATTAGAACCGCAATCTTGGAACGCGTTTGTTGCTACCTGTTGATCGCTACTGTTTGCTCTTAACCGATTTCAGAAAGGCAACTTTAATTAATCTTTAAAGAAACTTTTACTGATATAGTTACTATTTTCCATTTAAATCAAATTGTAACAGCTTTGTGTATTCCTTTATATTCAAATGTATAATTACTTAGAAAAATGGGTGCTATTATGCGGTCTACCATCGTGTTTCTGCTATAGCTTGCGGTCTACCGAGAGAATTGGTGTGTAAGCTGTAATATTACTATGCCGATAAAAAAATGATTACAAACAATTTTTGAATCTATTTTTTAAAAACATGTAGAGTTTGTGTAAGGTTTTATAGATCTAAAGTTAATAATTTTCGAAATATTTAAAATGACATATGAGAGTTTCATCAGTATAGTGCCATTTTTAAATAATTTAATATCTTTGACATAGGTATATGGTATATCAATATAAAATACAATGTGATCACTATTTGCAAATACATTTTTTTCATTTTTTTAAGTGGTACACCCTGTATGTTGTATATTAGTATTGCATTTTGTAGTAAATATTACAGGCTTTCTTTTGTACCTAGGTTGTATGTACCTAGCATGTTTCGTTTTGTAGATATTTAAAAAGAACTATACATTTTACGTTTTTGTGGATTTTTTATTACTAAACAGATACATTAAAATATCATACTAATAAATGTAGTTAATATGCATGCATAAATTAATTTAAATTAAATAAACATCCAATTAATAAACAACCAATTTTAAAGTCTACCTTAGTAATTTTTCTACCCTAGCAGGTACTGGCATCGGCAATCCGATCACTGCCGATACAGTGGCCGCAGTAAGAAAAATTAATCCGATGCGTACGATGCGTCCGATGCGTACGATGCGGACCTGTGGACGCTTGCCTCAGATCTTTTGTAGCTGGAATATTGTATGCGCCACTCTTTTTTACGGCGTTTAGCGGTTTTTTATTCTTGTATCAGGAGTTTTTCAAAGTTATTTATAAATTAAATGTATGAAGTTGAATGCAATGTTTTGTCGCATGCTTTGTCGCATTACCTTCCAAATTATCTAGTGTCCATCAAATGTACACTATTTTTTTTTCTATTCGAAATACATAGATTGAAAAAAAATATTGGGATGGTCGGTAAATAAACTCTGATTTCCCGTTGCCAGATCAAATTTAGCGTCGTAATCACTACAACTACATAAACCATTTCGGGAATAATCGTTAATTGGATTACACTTTTGTAGCTTAATAATTTCTAAACGGCTTAACCGATTTTGATTACTAAATATGAGTTTGAAACGTATTGACAAGTAGTATCTGATGCATTTAAGGTCAAGTATGATAACTGAAGCAATTACAGGAATTATTGAGCTTAAAAACCGTTTTTCCCATAGATAATAGATTTGATCATACTTATGAAGCCTATAAGATAAAATTGGAATTTTCCCGGATATGAGGTACACACTGTAAGATTCGTCTAGAGTCCTTCTACAAACGCTCAGTTATTGTCGCAATTCGTAAGTTGAAATTTTGAGTAATTGTCGAAAAACCAAAATTTTCAAATTTTAGTTTTTCAGTTTTTCGGCTATACTGAGCCGTGTGTATGTCTGATCCTGACGGCTTATACACTATTTGAAAGCTTAACTCAGCACTTTTGATTTGGTGTATTTACAGATCTCCTGACTCTTCTTAAACCAAAGATATATACCCCCAAAAAATATGCCGTTTTGTACCTACCAAGTCCTATAGCTGGCTTATGGGTGGTCAAAAGTCACAAACTACACCGGTTCTGAAGCGGCCCTGAGCCCCTGTGCAAACACAGAAAAAAATTCAGATCGGTTTAACTTTTCCACACACACATACATACATACATACATACATACATACATACATACATATCCACAAACATTTTCCCTTTTTTAATTAGAAATTGAGTCATATTTCTGAGCTCGGTAACTTTTGAATGGTATGACCGATTTTCAAAATTAGACATGCGTTGGAAAGGTAATGATCAGTACTGTTAGAAGCCGTAAAGGTCGGACTTAAATTTTCGATGTTTTGGGAGTTTTGGGGACGGGAACGAAAAACAGACCCTAAATAGAAAGGGCCGTAAAATCCACACCCTTGGACCAAAATGGATGGTTGAGATATGAATGGGTGAGTCTTTCCCTGAACTTTAAGATGGGAGTTGGCCCAATTTTCAATTCAGTCAGATTTATAAAATCTAAAATTTCGTGTACCTATATATTATAGTGTCGCGTGTAGGGGGGGTGTGGGTGTGTGCCACTGGCGAGAACTGCCGTTGTCTGGTAATTTCTAACTCGCGTGGGAGAGTTCCATGTTAACTTCCTGTCAAGGGTAATACCAAGGTATTATTCCACCTCTTCAGAGAAGTTTAGACTGCAGTTTAGAATCCTTGGGGGTATTAAGCACGTGATCCTTATTTTTCTGATGATGAGTAGGTACCATCTTGGTCTTCTTTTGATTTATAGACAGTGAAAATTCCTTACACCATGTTTCCTTTCGTCTGAGAGCAACTTGTAATCTCTCACATATTGTTTTCAAACTTACCGCTTTGCAAGACAGTTATGTCGTTTGCATGGCTATTGTGAAGAAACAGTTTCTGCTGAATTGGTCAACCAGGGTGTCTAAAATTACTTGATCCAATAACATCATGTCCTCGTTAGTGTGTATTATATCACTCCTCATCCCTCATCGCTCTCTTCTCAGATTCTGATGATATGACAACGAATTTTCTGATCTCGATGTATGTATATCAAATTCGTCGGTTGTGAATTCTCAGAGACGGTTTTAGTATTATCGTTAAATATTAGTATAAAGACGGTTAAATATTATCTTGGTCGTAAAATTAGGCTATAGCCAAATTCACCAGATATAAAAATAGTTTACTTCTTTTTTTTTCTTGTAAAGACGTGATTCAATTTGTTTTTCAATTAAATTGTCGTTCTGTCGTTTTCGTACTATTTGTTGTTATTCTAGCTCTGTCCTATAGTGCCATACCATCGATTTTTCTAACGGTTTTCATATTTGCTGTTTCTAGCAATCTTTTTGTTCTCGCCGTGTCAGGTTGTATTTCTGCCGCGTGTCAGTATCGGTTGATGACTGTTTTGTAAATTCTGCCTTTCATTTCTTTTCCGATGTTTTTATTTTTCATTCAAGCAACCTGCGCCTCTGTTTGCTCTATTCACTTGATCTTCCACTTCTGTTTCGAGCCTTCCGTAGCTATATAGTATGATGCCTAGGTATTTAAACTCTATCACTTGTTCTGTTATCCGACCCTCCATTTCTAATTAATATCTTAGTAGTCCAGGGCGCATCTGTTTTGAGATGGACGTTGAGAGGTGACTCAAATTTTTTTGCAGAAATTGCTTGAAAATAAATCAAATAATAATATTTGAGTTATCCTCCCTCTCAAAAAGGTCCGGAACATTGTTTACATAATCAAAATGTCAAAAATTGAAGGAAAAATTCGATTTTTTTCTTCGTTTTTTGATTATAACTTTAAAAGTATTCATTTCCGAGAAAAGTTATACTGACATAAAAGTTGCGTAATTACATTTCCTACAATATAGAATTGGTTAAAAATTTAAAAAATAGTCACCCTAGTTGCAAAATAGCAATAATTGCGAAAAAAACATACAAAAACAAGTATTTGCATTTTACGTTTTTCAACCATTTATGCTACACTTAGGACCTTCATATTTCACCCAGAAAAACTTTATGATACAGTAAAACAATACTGTAAATTTCATTAAGAGCGGTTCAATAGATTTTGCAAAATAAATTTTGCAATCCAGCTTTCGCAAAAAAAAAATTATTTTTTCAAAATGTTACAGGACTGAAAATAAAGCAGATAGCAAGTTGAATTTTTTTTGCTTATAGAAGTGTACTGTACCTTCCATTTTCAGTTTTCAAAATTAAAATCGATGAATTACCACGGCGTTAGAAAATTTTTGAAATAAACAATAATTTTTGGTGCAACGCGCAGGACAGCGGTGTTCGATTCACACAAGTTGATTTCCACCAAAATTTCTTCCAATCTTTATCTAATATATTATTTTCTTACTCTATATTTTGTTGTATTTTAATATTTTAATTCCACAAAAATCAAACTAATTTTATTATTGTTTGTGAAATATTGTTTAAACAATTGAATATGTTTAAAAATAATAAACTTTTATAATTTAAGTTAAAATATATTAACAAAGAAAGTTTTTGCTAATAAAAGTGTTATTTCAAAGGATAGAGTATGTGTTTTTATTTTGCAATAAACAATTTATTTATTTATATCGAAATGTAATAAAAATTAAAATGTATCAATCATTATCAAAGGTCATTGAAACGCCCAATCAAAACAAACTATCCGCTGTCCTGCGCGTAGCACCAATAATTAATGTTTATTTAAAAAAATTCCTGACGCCGTGGTGTTAATCGATTTTAATTTTGCAAAATTGCAAATGAAAGGTACAGTACATAGTCCTGTCGCCAGGGGGGGTACAACGGCCTCCTGTATTCAGATGGACTTACCCAAGTTTTTTTATGTATTTTGACCCGTAGTACACGAATTTTTTGGGTAACAGTTGATCCGGATGTCGATAAGATTGTTATAAACAAAGAAGTTGAGGAATTACATAACAGCGATTTCTCGCAAAACAAAACATGTTTTTTTATTTTTTGGGCCATTCTAACCAAAAAGTTTTCTTACAAATTTTTTCGTAGGATGCATAGTTTTCGAGATAAACGCGGTGGAACTTTCAAAAAATCGAAAAATTGCAATTTTTGTACCAGAATAACTTTTGATTAAAAAATAAAATAGCAATTCTGCTTACCGCATTTGAAAGTTCAAGTCAAAGTATATCGGTTTTAGTTATTTGCATTGCTAAAAATGTATTATTTTACTGTTAAACAAAAGTATAAACACCTAGTGCTGGAGTGATGTTTTCAATGATTTCTCATTTAAAATCGAACGAGTAGGTAGAGTAGGTGCAAGTGCAAGCGAGGCTATTTCTACGTAGCATGCATGTAAACGCATGTATTAGGCACGGGAAACACTATGTGTTTATAGCTTTTTTTAGCAATAAACACATAAATTTTTAGCAATGTATATATTCGAAACCGATAGAATTTGACTTGAACTTTCAAATGCGGTAAGCAGAATTGCTATTTTATTTTTTAATCAAAAGTTATTCGGGTTCAAAAATTGCAATTTTTCGATTTTTTGAAATTTCAACCGCGTTTATCTCGAAAACTATGCATCCTACGAAAAAACTTGTAGGAACATTTTTTGGTTAGAATGGCCCAAAAAATACAAAAACATGTTTTGTTTTGCGAGAAATCGCTGTTATGTAATTCCTCAACTTCTTTGTTTATAACAATCTTATCGACATCCGGATCAACTGTTACCCAAAAAATTCGTGTTCTACGGGCCAAAATACATAATAAAAACTTGGGTAAGTCCATCTGAATACAGGAGGCCGTTGTACCCCCCCTGGCGACAGGACTAACACTTCTATACGCAAAAAAATTTTCAACTTGCTATCTGCTTTATTTTCAGTCCTGTAACATTTTGAAAAAATGATTTTTTTTTACGAAAGCTGGATTGCAAAATTTATTTTGCAAAATCTATTAAACTGATCTTAATGAAATATACAGTATTGTTTAACTGTATCATATAGTTTTCACGGTGAAATATGAAGGTCCTAAGTGTAGCATAAATGGTTGAAAAATGTATAATGCGAATACTTGTTTTTGTATGTTTTTTTCACAATTATTGCTATTTTGCAACAAGAGTGACTATTTTTTTAATTTTTAACCAATTCTATATTATAGAAAATTTAATTATGAAACTTTTATGTCAGTACAACTTTTCTAGAAAATGATTACTTTTAAAGATATAATAAAAAAACCAAGAAAAAAATCGAATTTTTCCTTAATTTTTTGACATTTTGATTATTTAAACAATGTTCCGGACCTTTTTGAGAGGGAGGATAACTCAAATATTATTATTTGATTTATTTTCAAGCAATTTCTGCAAAAAAATTTGAGTCACCTCTCAACGTCGAAATGTACTAATATTTTTACAGATGGGCCCTGGTCTATAGTGGATTTGCTGTTATGTATAACCAAGCATTTTGTGTTTTTTGGAAAATTAATGGGATATGAATGTCGTCGTGGAACGAAACCAAGAGGTGTATTATAGTTCAATTTGTTCAGAGAGTGCCATAAACAATCTTACTATACTAAATTTACAATCAAAATGCAGTGGAAATAGTGGAAATAAACAGACCAAGACATCTTAAATGCTACTAGGAGCACCCCCGAATCATAATTTACAATGTATAAACTTTAAGAATCATGATTTGGGATTTACAATGTATATACTGTTATGCTCCGTATTTCTCTCTTTTATGAGATTGATGAGCAAATTCTTAATTTAATTAATTACTCAATTATTTTAATTACTGCTTATGTAAACAAAACCAAATCTAAATTAAATTTTCTAATAAATTTTATTCTCAGGGCTATTTTATTTTTGATGCTTTTTGGTTTGTGGCTTCTAGTATGTATCTCTAGTTGCTTACTCCATCCAGGATAAAACAGGAAAATTAAACACACTCAATGTCATATAAATGTTAAGAAATATTATTTATTTATCCAATATATCATAAACATAAGATTTTAAAATATGCTAAAAATTTAGATTTGTCGCAACTATTTATCATCTAATAAATTAAGCTTTAATTCTGATATATCCTCTGTTTTAACAAAAAAATTATTTAAATAATTCGTTATTTATAGGTCTGGATCCCGCGTATGAAAAAAAAGTTGATTAATAGCAAGCTGAAAATTTGTTAATAGCTTAAGGGTGTCTAGTCGGACAAACTTTGATATATGGGAACACTGGAACAGGGGAAGTTTTAATTGTGGAACAGGTTAAAAATTTGGAACGGTCAGACCACGAAAACGGCACATGTATTTTGTCCGACAGAACAGGCTTAAACTCTCCGAACAGAGATTAAACTCTCATGCAAAAATCAGACTGCTATTTATCACCAAATGGGCGTTTTAATGTAGATGGAACATGTAGAATATGTCAAATGACAGGAATTATGACAGGTGATAAGTACCAGTCTGATTTTTGCATGAGAGTTTAATCTCTGTTCGGAGAGTTTAAGTCTGTTCTGTCGGACAAAATAAATGTGCCGTTTTCGTGGTCTGACCGTTCCAAATTTTTAACCTGTTCCACAGTTAAAACTGCCCCTGTTACAGTGTTCCCATATATCAAAGTTTATCCGACTAGACACCATTAAGCTATTAACAAATTTTCAGCTTGCTATTAATCAACTTTTTTTTCATACGCGTGATCCAGACCTATTATTCTTACAAAATTTAATAAATTTTACTTTTCTTCTTTTGAATTGATTATTTATTTCTTCTTTAAAATTTGGAATGACTAGTTATGATATAGAACTGTTCAATACAAAAATTAAGCAAATATGGTGTGGATATAAACAAACTCTCTCCGTTTCACAAATGATTTGACTAACATTTTTGTTTCTTCTCTACTTCTTTTCCCTGATTGCGTCGTCCTCGATTCTCCCACACGTACTCTTAGGATGTTGCGAAAGATCCCTCTCATCCAAACTACTTCACAAACAAACAAACAGGACTCGCTCGAATTCTCGACTCAGTTTTCTTTCTGCTCGATATCTTGTGCAAATAGATACCAATCGGCTACTCGTTCTAGACAGAAACACGAATCTTCCTAGGTCCCAGGAAAATTAACTTCTCAACTCTGTCAACGATTTCGTTTCAACTTGATTCTGCTCGCAAAGGCCAACTTCACCACTTTACACTGACTTCTCACTTTTCAAAAACTGGACTGCTGTCTTCAGATATTCATTTCACAGTCTCCTTTTTTCTCTCGTCAAAATCAGACTCAACACTTTCGTCCCTTCCATTCATAAATTTCCACCAATCACAAAACATCCCTTCTACCCACTACCCATATTATCATTTCTCAAGAACCAATTTAATTTGTATACAACTTTCCATTTTGTTAAATTCTCGGAGAGATCAAATTACTTTCGTTGTTTCAAAAAATACTAAACAAAAAACATTACATTATAAACACAATAAATTTGTTTACCGCTTAAACCTTCTTCGAATATTTTATAAAATGTCTTATTGTCCATTGCAAAGCGAAATAAACGGTATTGTCTAATCTGTTTACATAAGTCCGTTCAAAACCCCATTAAGAAAAACCACCTTCTTAACGATTTTACTTCTCAGCGAGAACACTGATTACCAAGTAAATTATCCTATTACAATTTTTGCTCATATACAGGGCGATGAAAATCTATAATTTCGTGGTCTCTGATATAAATTTATTTACTAAATTTTTCTCATAAAAAATTATACAACAATACATTGTAAATTATGATTCGGGAGTGCTCATAGTAGCATTTAACGTGTCTTCGTTTGTTTATTTCTACTGCATCTTGATTGTAAATTTAGTATAGTGTGATATTCATTAGAAATTATCAGAGATTGTATATAACCCCAGGCTGTGGGTGAAAAATAGGTCGATTTCAGGATATAATTCAGGAATTTTTGAAACCTATCAAGTGTTGTAAAGGACGATGCCAGGAATAACTTCTACTAAAATGTAACCAAAAATACTGTGCGCTTTTTTTTTAATTGCGATTTTCATTTGTTAAATTTGCAATTTTTATTGATTTTTAATTTTGTAGCTTAGGATATTGATTTTAGAGAAAAACTTTTTAATAGAAAGTTGTAGTAAATTAAAAAACCTACAATTTGAGCTATGGTAAGTTTAATTTCGTTAATTGGTTATTGCAAAACAGCCTGCGAAAGGTCCAAAATGGCCGTTTTTTACAATTGCATTATTTATTGTACAAATATTTTTTCTATTTTTTAAAGCTTTAAAATGAAGATCTTTCAATTCCAAACATAAAAAAAATTGTAAAGCCAAATTGACGAATTTGTTGCTTAGATATTATAAATTATTTATCCCAAGAGGTCAAATGTCGAAGGCTATAACTTTTTGAAAAAAAATCGTAGAGAGTTGGTGAAACATCTAATCTCATTATAAAGAGTTATATTTTCATATTCTGATGTAAATAAATGCGTGAAACATTTTTAAACCTCTAATTCTTGGGTTTGAAAATAAGGGAGCAAATTTCGTTATAAACATTTAGAGCTGAAGCGGCCCTGTACATCCTATGAGTTTCTAACTTACAGATTATTGTTGCTGAAGACAAAACGAAGATTTATAAAAAAATAAAAATTTTCTACAACCAACTGAAGCCAAGATAATTGTTTTCTTTCTCAAGTCGTAGTGCCTTTATTTATAACAATTAAGAAATTATTTTACAGTCATTGACTAAAGAAAGACTTATATTATTTTAAAATAAAAATTATTATAAAATATAATTACATTTAATTATTAAAAATTATTTTTAAAATCGGTGCTTTTGCGAGCGGCCGAATTTTGCAAATCGCCCGGCTAGCTTCAAATCCGAGCGGTCGGAAAATTTTTACGTAACTTGTATTAAATTTTGACAGAAAACAATTTGATAACATTACCATTATAATATACAGTCTATTTACCACTGTATTTGTTTTTCTTGATAAACTTTTATATGTGAAATTTCATATCTGAAGAAATAATATTACAAAAATTATACATATATATGAAATATATAACTATATTTTTAATTTTTTCATTGTTATATAAATATAATAATAATAATGTTACTTCTTACTATAATATACAATATAAAACTTTTTCTTGTAGTGACTATTCTTTTTGGATTTCACATATAAAATTTTATCAAGAAAAACAAATAGAGTGGTAAATAGACTGTATATTATAATGGTAATATTATTAAATTGTTTTCTGTCAAAAGTTAATACAAGTTACGTAAAAATTTTTCGAGCGCGCGGATTTGAAGCGAGCCGGGCGATTTGCAAAATTCGGCCGCTTGCAAAAGCACCGATTTAAAAAATAATTTTTAATAATTATAAGTAATTGTATTTTATAATAATTTTTATTTTAAGATAATATAAGTCTTTCTTTAGTCAATTACTGTAAAATAATTTCTTAATTGTTATAAATAAAGGCACCATGATTTAAGAAATAAGAACAATTTTCTCGGCTTCAGTTGGTTGTAGATAATTTTATTTTTTTTTGTTAATCTTCGTTCCGTCTTTAGCAACAATAATCTATAAGTTAGAAACTCATAGGATATTCAGGGCCGCTTCAGCTCTAAATGTTTATAACGAAATTTGCCCCCTTATTTTCAAATCCAAAAATTAGAGGTTTAAAAATGTTTTTCGCATTTATTTACATCAGAATATGAAAATACAACTCTTTAGAAGGAGATGGGATGTTTCACCAACTTTTTACGATTTTTTTTCAAAAAGTTATAGCCTTCGACATTTGACCTCTTGGGATAAACAATTTATAATATCTAAGCATCAAATTCGTTAATCTGGCTTTACAATTTTTTTTATGTTTGGAATTGAAAGATCTTCATTTTAAAGCTTTAAAAAAATAAAAAAAAATATTTTTACAATAAATAATGCAATTGTAAAAAACGGCCATTTTGGACCTTTCGCAGGATGTTTTGCAATAACCAATTAACGAAATTAAACTTACCATAGCTCAAATTGTAGGTTTTTTAATTTACTACAACTTTCTATTAAAAAGTTTTTCTCTAAAATCAATATCCTAAGCTACAAAATTAAAAATCAATAAAAATTGCAAATTTAACAAATGAAAATCGCAATTAAAAAAAAAAGCGCACAATATTTTTGGTTACATTTTAGTAGAAGTTATTCCTGGCATCGTCCTTTACAACACCTGATAGGTTTCAAAAAATCCTGAATTATGTCACGTTTTTTCACCCACAGCCTGGGGTATATATGGATACATATCTCTGAACAAACTAAAATAAAGCGAGCCGCGAGCCTACTATGTAGTATCGAATCACGACTAACAAATAAATATGACATCTAGACATCTTACAACCATTCAAAGTTTTATTTCCGAAGAAATAAACTTTTAATGATACCTATTTTCTGGTTACGCCTTCGTAGTTTCTATTACTTGAAAACCATACGAATTTTGGATGAAAGAAGCATAATCCTACTGAATAGAGGATTGAATAACCTTTCAATTGAGCTGGCACACGATCCCTATTAATATTAAAAAAGATCATCAATAACGTCATCCCGCCCAAATGAATGATATCACTAGTGTGATATATTTGTCAAAAAATCATAATTTAAAAATAAAAATCAACCTGTCTCAGAAAAAGTCGCCGGTTTACGAAAAAAGAATGTGTGTGTGTACTTTGTACGCACTTAAGAAGTTATACTTCTATTAGTAAGTAAGTAAGTAAGTAAGGTATGCTTTATTGTCATAAAATTTTACCAATTTGTAGACAAAGCTTATACAAAATAAAAACATACAATAAAAAAAACAAAAAATAATAAAAAACTACAGACAAACAAAAACAGAAACAGACACCAAGTAAATGGCGTGAGTTATACTACTTAATATAATTTTACAGTTATTAAGTACACATTAAAAAATTAAAAATTTTGCAAACAATATGTATACAACGTCAGAGCAAAAAGAAGGCGAACAAAGAAAAGGGAAAGAGAAAGTAAATCAAAAGTTCTATGCCGATGCAAATATGTACAAAAGTACTCGAAAGTAATAATCCTGCAAGTCAATTTGCTGAATTCAAATCGTTTATAAAAAAAGTCATTCACTGTATAAAAAGCTCTCTCTAGCAAATAAGCTTTCAAGGCCTTACGAAAAGCGGGAAATGCTGTAATAGATTTGATGTTAGATGGCAGGTGATTGTGTATTTTTCTCGAATTGTATAGTATAGAGCACTTAACCAGCTCAGACCGTGGGGTTGGCAGATAAAGATGATGCTCCACGTTTCTAAGGGGATAGTTGTGAGTGGGTCTCTCTGGACCTTCTGATATATGTTTTCGGATTAAACAAACGGATTCAAAAACAAACAAAGAAGGAAGAGCTAATATTTTAAATTTTTTAAAGAATTCTTGGCAATGAACTCTGCTATTGAGTCTCAGGGAGTAACGAAGAGCTCTCTTTTGTAGTTTAAAAATACGCTCAAATTGAGTCGCACAACACGTACCCCAGAATGGAAGGGCGTACCGAAGATGAGACTCAAAAAGGGCATAACAAACGGTCCTAGATGTTGACAAATTCATTTCCGTAACAACTGATCTTAGCGCAAAACAAGCAGAACTTAATTTTTTGTGTAAGCCATCAATGTGCAAGTTCCATTTTAGAGACTTATCCACAATAAGCCCTAAGAACTTCACCGATTCAACTACCTCTAGACTGTTGTTATTAAGTACTAAAGGTTGCATCATACTGTTGTAAGGTAGGACTTTGGTTTTAGAAACGTTAAATAACAGGAGATTCGAATCGTACCACGATTTAATGGTGACTAGGTCTGTAACTATGGTATTGCGAAGATCCATAATATCCGTGTTACTCCAAGTAATATTAGTATCATCTGCAAAGATTATATGATTTAAACGAAATCAATATACTTTAAACAGTTTATTTATATTTTATTTAAATAATAAACTAATTTTAATACTTACTACTTTCCAAAATTTTTTATTAAAACAATACCTACCAAAAATTAAAAAAATAAAAGGATAAATCACACGCAAACACATTGAAACATGAAACAAAGAAATGATTTCTGAACAATTGTTGAGAAAATTTTAACTAAATACGTATTTTCTGAAAAAAAAATATAATAAATATACTTAGAATCATAAAATGTATAAAAAAAATAAGAAAATAAAAATTTGCATTGGGAATTGAACCTGCGTCTATCAGGTTGTTAGATTATTTTGAACTCACCCCACGCAGAATTTAACTACCGTTGCTTATTCTCTTAGTTTAATCAAATAAGTTTGATTCTTGTGGAATTAAAATACAACAAAATATAGATTAAAAAGCAATATATTAGATGGAGATTTTTGTTGGTAAATCAAAGCATTACCTAGGTAGATAAGTAGCTAGGTTACCTAGGTAGGTACATTTTCCAAATAGGTATTTAATTTGTAATTTTTTATTACAATACTGAAACATTTACAATAAGGTACGTACCTGCTGCTTTTAAAAACTATTTAAAAAGTCACTACAATAATTATAAACTTGCTTTTTGTCTCTGTCCTCACAACAATAAAAACTAATATACACAACATTTGTTTGTGCATAATATCCATTTGAACAAATATTGACAGATGATTTTAACACCCAATCAGATCCCATATCGTATAACGTTTGAGCGATTAAAACCATACTGTCGGTGTGCGCATGCGCCCGGCAAAATAAAAATTCACCCTCGTGCCTTAAGAAGTATAACTTCAAAAATTAATTTATTTCTTCAGTTAGCACTATACTGTATATACAGTGCATTCCTAAAGTGTGGAAACGTTCTATTATCTCATGACTTAATTATTTTCAGAGATAAAGCTCTGACAGGTCTATTTTTATTTTTAAATTATGATTTTTTGACGTATATCCCTTCATAGTGAAGTCATCTATTTGGGCATGATGACGTCATCGATGATTTTTTTAAGTGGGAATAGGGGTCGTGTGGTAGCTCATTTGAAAAATAATTCAATTCTCTATTCAGTAATATAAACATTGACATCATTATTTATACAGGGTGGCCAAAAATAACTTTTGAAATACATAAATTAATTGACGCAAAAAGAAGAATGTATGTAATTTATTTAACTCAAAAAACATTTTACTGGGGCCAGAAAAGGAAAAAATGTTTACTTGACAAATGAACATTGCTCTTCGCTTAAATTAAATGTTCAAACTGCCAAGAGACAGGTGGGTAGCTGTTTGACATTTAATTTAAGCGAAAAACAATGTTTATAAAATAAACATTTTTTAAAATATATTCTGGTATCAGTAAAATGTATTTTGAGTTAAATAAATTACATACATTCTTCTTTTTGCATCAATCAATTTAATTAAAATTTTTTTTGGTCACCCTGTATAAATAACGATGTTAATGTTTATATTACTGAATAAAGAATTGAATTAATTTTCAAATGAGCTACCACACGACCCCGATTCCTATTTAAAAAAAAATCATTGATTACGTCATCACGCCCAAATAGATGACGTCACTATTATGGGATATACGTCAAAAAATCATAAATTAAAAATAAAAAGCGAACTGTCAGAGCTTTAACTCTGAAAATAATTAAGTCATGAGATAATAGACCGTTTCCACACTTTATGAACGCACTGTATATTTGTTTACTCAACATATCTTAAAAACATTATAAACCGGATCTGCACATTCCTCCTTTTCGTCAACATCACATTAATTACAAATTGAGAATTATGTTTATTTACGGCGAACGGAATCTTGATTGGGTTCTCATGTCTCATTTTCGCTATTTCCCCATGTGATGATGATGCACTGTAGGGTCGAAACGTCACGTCGCTAAACGACGAGCTAATTATTTGTTGCTTAATTGAAGATAAATAACATTACAATCTATCCTAACATAAGTTGCTTCAAATTTAACTTGATTTAATATTCATTTGGAAGTTAATCACTTCTTGGCTGCTCGCATCAAAACGAGTTGGGTGGTGAATTATTGAATTTGGATCATAGATAGGTATGTTACGAGGCAATCTAGGTTTTTAATTACTAAAGAAATTTTAAATAAGTTAGAGAGATAAGGGAGATGAAACATATCAAGAATATCCCAGATATTAAGAGTTCAATAGCTTACCTCAAATCAACACCCTTTTCGAAATATTTAATACATTACTCCAAGAAATTAACGCACCACCTTAAAAATGGTTCGTTTTTGATGTCTCGAATTTTCTAAACCGGTGGTTCGATTTATAGTGAAGCCGATATGTGAAACAATTGTGCATTTAATGATAGAAGTACAGTGGAACCCCGATAAGTCGGCCCCCGATAACCCGGAAGTCCGGCTAACCCGGACCGATTTTCATCAGATAAACATTTAGATTCTCAATATTTTGTATTTTTCAATTTAATTGTGGCTTATTTCCAATCAAAATAGTTAATTATCAGACAAACCTTTCAACAATAAAAATGTATGTAATATAATATTTGAGAGATAATGTGTATATGTGTATGACTAAAATAACTCATAGCACACGCCGCATAAACAACAGCCACCTGTCTGTAGTATCTATTCCTTTTTATTTCAAACTGTCAGCATTGTTTAGGAAATACTATTTAAAAAATTATTTTATAAACAATGGTCTTTAGTATTGTGTGTCTTGTATTGTTCGTTTCCATTTGCTTACGTTTGGGTTTGGTGTTTTTTTTAGTAATTTTAATGAATAGGTACTGTACATATTTATAAAAATATATTTCATGTTATTTCAATTCTAACGGAGTTTATCTGTAAGTATACCGTATTTTATTAATTTTTACCATATTCTCCGGCTATCTCGGATTTTCGATAACCCGGATTGGTCGCGGTCCCGATTAATCCGAGTTATCGAGGTTCCACTGTATCTCATTTGGACTACATATACTACAAATATGAAGGTTCAAATTTAGATATGAGGTCATCTCAGATTTTGCCTTTTACAAAAATTGCGGGCATTCAAAATGGCGACTATACATATGTGACTAATAGCACGATAACTTTTGAACGAGAAGTCAGATTGGTATATAGGTTCCCTTTTTGATGTATAAGATCGAGGTCTTAAACTGGAAGAATCGGTTTACCAAAGGTTGTTATTTTCCTGGTTTTTATGTAAAAATATGTTGTTTTTTTTCAATTCTTTCACCATGTATGTATCAATTTTTCAAAAAGTTAATACCGCCATTGAAAGAGCGTAAAAATATTTTTTAGGAAATATTTTGAACTTTTTAGTTATGCTAATTACCATTTAATAAATGCATAACGTATCTTCACATGTACCTACGTGTGGCAGATTCGTGCAAATATTATAAGAATTATTGTGCATTTAATGGTAGAAGCATATAATTTGTACCACATATACTACACATATAAATGTTCAAATTTAGATATGAGACCATCTCAGTTTTTGTTGCTATTACAAAATGGCGGGCATTCAAAATGGCGACTATACATATGTGACTAATAGCACGATAACTTTTGAACGAGACGTCAGATTTCAATCAAATTTGGTACATAGGTTATTTTTTTGATAAATGAGATCGAGGTCTTAAACCGGAAGAATCGGTTTACCAAAAGTTGTGTTTTTACTGTTTTTTTTATGTAAAAATATGTTGTTCCTTTTTCAATTCTTTCACCCTGTATATATAAATTTTTCAAAAGCGTAATACCGCCATTGAAAAGAGTGTAAAATATTTTTTAGGAAATATTTTAAACTTTTTAGTTATGTACATTACCATTTAATAAATGCATAACGTATGTTCACATGTACCTACCTACCTATGGGCGGCAGATTTATTTTGAATGCCCGCCATTTTTGTAAAAGACAAAATCTGAGATGGCCTCATATCTAAATTTGAATCTTTGTATGTGTAGTATGTGTGGTTCAAATTATATGCTTCTACCATTAAATGCACAATAATTCTTATATTAATAAAAGACTAAGTTTTTCAACCTAATAAAAATATTTGTAAATTAAATATTTTTAAAAGATTTTTAATTGAAAAACTTTATTTTTATGAATAAAAATGGTATACATTTTTATTTTTTCTTATATTAATATTTGCACGAATCTGCCGCACATAGGTACCTACCTACATGTGAAAATACGTTATGCATTTATTAATTGGTAATTAATATAACTAAAGGGATCAAAATATTTCCTAAAAAATATTTTTACGCTTTTTTCAACGCCGGTATTACCTTTTTGAAAAATTAATTTGTACAGGGTGAAAGGATTGAAAAAATAAACAACATATCTTTACAAAAAAATAAGGAAAAACACAACTTCTGGTAAACCGATTCTTCCGGTTCAAGAGCTCGATCTTAGACATAAAAAAAAAGAACCCATATACCTATATTGGTTGAAATCAGACTTTTCGTTCAAAAGTTATCGTGCTATTAGTCACATATGTATAGTCGCCATTTTGAATGCCCTCCATGTTTGTAGAAGGCAAAATCTGAGATGGCCTCATATCTAAATTTGAACCTTTGTATGTGTAGTATATATGTATGTGGTCCAAATTAGATGCTTCTACCATTAAATACACAATAATTCTTATATTTGCACGAATCTGCCGCACATAGGCACATGTGAAGATAAGTTATACATTTATTACATGGTAATTAACATAACTAAAAAGTTCAAAATATTTCCTAAAAAATATTTTTATGCTCTTTTCAATGCCGATATTACCGTTTTGAACAATAAATATATACAGGGTAAAAGAATTTAAAAAACATCATATTTTTACATAAAAAATCAGGAAAAACTCAACTTCTGGTAAACCAATTCTTCCGGTTCAGGAACTCGATATTAAACATCAAAAAAAGAACCAATATACCAAATTTGGTTGAAGTCGGACTTTTCGTTTAAAAGTTATCGTGCTATTAGTCACATATGTATCATCGCCATTTTGAATGCCCGCCATTTTTGTAAAAGGTAAAATCTGAGATGGCTTCATATCTAATTTTGAACCTTTATATGTGTAGTGTATGTAACCCAAATTGTAGGTATGCTTCTATCATTAAATGCACAATTCTTATAATATTTGCACGAATCTGCCGCACTATTAATCTATTTTTTAATATATTATAGCCTTATTCTAACAATATCGCTGTAATAATATTGTTGCTAGACAGATAAATTGTCATTGTATACTGGGTGCACCAATCAAACTGTGTTTTTTTTTTCTCAAAGTTCACCACAATCTGTGAAATATTATAGTTTAGTATAGTCACACCACAATCAGTTATAAAATACTGAAATTAAAACCCAACTATTGCCTCAGATTTTCTTAACATTATGTCTTTTGATTCATTCGCTTAATAATATAATAATAATATGTTTATTAGTTTTCATGTACATGTATCTGTATAAGAATTTTACAATAATTATGTTATTTACACATAAAACAATAAACATCTGGCACTATCCGTTAAAACCAAAAATGGTCGAGCACGGGAATAGTGTGTATATCGTGTAATACATTAAAAATATAGTTGAGTACTGTTACATAAAATATAAATAATTAATAAATTTTAATTACATCTACATTAAAATTATACTTCAATTTGTACAACGTATTTATATTATTATTTTTTTATTTATTTATTCTTTTATTCTGATGATGAAAACTATACCCACCTCAATGTTATGACACTCATGTAATGAACATAATATTCATTAAACCATACAAAATGATATGTTTAATCCATTAAATTTTGCACATAGCCGCGATCTAAATCAAGAATATATTTTTTAAATATTGATTTAACCATCACTGGTGAGTTGAGAGTAGTTATATATATTTTATACATCTCAGGTAAGGAATTAAATATTTTTGGAGCTTGATAAAGGATGTATCTTTGTCCTAATTTTTTTTTTGCTACTTTCAGTTTTAACATTTTTATTTGTTTTATTACGGGTTTCATAGGGGTGGCATAGTTTATGAAGTATATGTTTTTTGTTATAGATATATAGTAATATTGAATACATATATAGTTTTCTTCTATCCATTACTTTTGCTTCAACAAATAGAAGATGACTTGAGTATGTGCGTTTTTTATGTAATATTATTTTTAGTATTCTCTTTTGTAGTGTGTCAACTTTTTTAAGTATGTTTTTAATACACCACCCCAGCCAAGTATTCCGTATCTAATTCTGGACTCAACAAGTGAGTGATATAGTATTTTTAAGTACTTTACATCGATTATTGATTTTATATATTTAAATTTAGGAACTATATATCCCACCTTAGATGTGAGTCGATAATTATACCTAGGTATTTTATAGTATTGGATATTTTAATCGTTATGCTACGTTCCATGTTATTGATGCTTATATGATTAAAAGATGGTAGTGATACTTTATTACTACAAAATGGAATAACAAACGTTTTTTCGAAGTTAATTGTCAACCCTTTATAACTGAACCATTGAATTATTTTAAACATATCTTTTTATTTTAAATTTTATTTTTTTATTTTATTTTTTATTTTTATTTTAAATTTATTTTTATTTTAAATCTTTTTATTTTTATTTTAAACATATCTTTAGATTCGTGACTACTCTGTTTTAATACTTTTAAAAATATATGATCCAAACAAGTTTTGGAATTACCTTGTATTCTAGTATATTTATAATTCATGGATTCAAAATTGTAGTCATACATTAAGTTCAGATATGTAAAGACGATAATAAAAAAGTTAGGAACTTTAACAACTAGCCTTGTTCTTCATTAGTACAGGGCGTTTCTAAATAAGTGTGACAAACTTTAAGGGGTAATTCTGCGTGAAAAAATAATGACAGTTTGCTTTAAATCGGATGTCCGCAAATGCTTCGTTTCCGAGATACGGGGTGTTGAATTTTTTCTTACAAACTGAAGATTTATTTATTGCTTTAAAACCGGTTGAGATATGCAAATGAAATTTGGTGGGTTTTAAGACGTAGTTATTGCACATTTTTTGGCATACAAATATGAATTTATATATCACCATCAGAGTATATAAATTTTAGATACATCCCAAAATAAATATATAACAAAAAAACATATTCTGGCAATCAAGCAAACAAGTCTATTTATTTCCTTCCTTCTGATTCGTTCTTTCGCGTGTACGAGTACGAGTATATGCTAAATCTTTAATATATAGTTGAAAAGAAATTTGCATGCAAATCTGTCACACGCTAAGCTGGAATCGGTATGGAAGAAAACTTCTATCTCTCTGATCGTGTCTAAATATAATAATGTATTCAGAAAGCAGCAACCAGTCATAGCCGAAGCTTTGTTATTACGGCCATTTTGCCCTCGTGTTTGTGTGTTCAATCGCCAAATTACTTTATAATGCAAGGAGATATATTGCAACTTTAAACGATTCTTCACAGGAAGTAAAGTAAGGAGAAAAAGCAATTTAATACGTAACGTCGGTTGGGGAGGGTGTCGTCACTAAAATATACTTGAATAAGTTAAATAAAAACTTCTACTTCCGTCTTGTTTCAAAGTTATTTACTTTTGGCATCTATGTTTCCTATATCTTCCGGGAATAATTCGACTGTAATTGAAAAAATTCAATCGAAAGGTTTCTATAAATATTTACTTTTTCTGAAAAATAATAAAGTGATCAAAGGATAACTTTCATAGGAAAGTCAGAAAATATTACAGGGTTTAAAAATAATAAAGGCGCCGCGCCGGTGATAACTTTGTCCTTGATAAACTGTCAAAGAAGGGATTAAACCAGTGGTTTCCAACCTGTGGTGCGCGCCCCCCTAGGGGGGCGCGAGAGTGTTGCAAGAGGGGCATGCAGCTGTTTCCAAAATATTATTCTCGAATACAAACTAAAGAAGTCGAATAAGTGTCAAAAAAATGAATTTACCTGCTATCTAATGCTATTTGCATCTATTGGCATAATAGCTATGATGCTCAGTGAATCATATGCTGACCAACTTAAAGTCATTCCACTTGCAGGTAAGACAATGGGAAGGCGAAAATCTGAAGATCTCTGCGATCGCTTAATAGAAAAAGTAAAACTATCTTCTTTCGCGTTGCAAGTAGAGGAGGCTACCGATGTTCTTATGCATGCACACTTGATAACATAATATTATGTAAAATATGTTGTGTAAACTGATGTTAGAGAAGACATGGTATTCTGTAAACTTATTGAAGGTAATACTACAGTAATACTAATGTACTACTACCTGTACAGTAATACAAGTGAACTTTTTAATATCATTGATAATTTTTTTATTGAAAATGACATGTGGGAAAACTGTGTGGGACTATGCACAGATGGAGGCTCCATCTATGACAGGAAAAAATACCAGTCTACAGGCATGAGTTCGAAAGGTGGCTTCTCGTGCAGTTTGGACTCATAGCATGATTCTTAGACAATCGCTTGTTTTAAGAGATATGGGTGAAGATCTACTGACAGTATTTGAAGTTATTATAAGAGCTGTAAATTTTATCAAAAATAGCCCACCAATAAGAGGAAGGCTTTTCGCAAAATTTTGTGATGCCGTGGGTTCCCAATATAGATCACTTCTATATTATTTTGAAACACGTTGGCTTTCTCGTGTCAAAGTACTTCAAAGGGTGTCTGAGCTAAAAGAAGCGATCGCCATATTTCTTACCGATAATAATAGAGAATAAGCAAACTTGTTTTATAACACGAAATTCCTTGTAAAACTTGCGTATTTAGTTAATATTCTTCAAAGACACAGTATTTTAAATAAATCAATGCAAGGGCCTCAAATGCATGCATTTACGCAGAAAGACAAGATTACTGCATTTTTATGAAAAAATTAGAACTGTGGATAATAGCTTTGAAAAATTTTGACTTTTCTAAATGTTTCCCACTTTTAAAATGACCTATATTGCTGATGAAATAGAAGAAAGTAAAGTTCTTATTAATAATCATTTGACCAGTCTATGGAAGCAATTCTCGGTTTACTTTTAAAATCTTGACATATCCAAATATGAATGGAATATAAACCCGTTTGTGATTGAAAAATATGACGATTTTGGCCTTATGACAGCAGAGCAGGAAATGATAATAGACTTGTCTAGTGATAGCAAATTTTCAAGATTGAGTTGAGAATTTGTAAAATTAGATTGTTAAAAAATTAAGGGGGCGCAACAATTTTATTTTTTGAAAGGGGGGCGCAGGTACAAAAAGGTTGGAAACCACTGGATTAAACTCAGGGCCGCCGCTAAGGTGTTGGCCGCCCATGTGCAACTTAATATTTGCCGCCGTCTTCCAATTGCAACACTTTAGAAAAATGTACATACTAGTATTTAAAGAAATGTGCAGAAGATGCATAACATTAATAATTTGTAAATAGATAAATATACTTGAACATTTAGTTAGACTAATATCCATGATCCAACGTCCATTATATGTGTATCCTAATATCCTAATTTAAACGTTCATTTAATTAAAATAAACCGTGACTAGATAACATAAACACATAAAAATACTATAAACGGACTTTTCGGGCTTTCGTTTCGGAAAACTTGTTGACAATGTTTAATAATGCTTTTTTTTTGTTTGTTTTCTGGTCTTGGCGTTGAACCTTTAACGACGTAATTACATATTATATTTACATCTAGCTCAGGGGAGTTATGTGTAGTGTGCGTATTGAGTAAATGTCTTGTTACTTTGAAAATTCGACTTCATTGTCTTTCCAAAGAGACGCTAATTGTATCTGAACGTCTGTAGTCCCTCCGGTGAGTACCAATTCCACAAGGATAGAAACCATTTTCACCTATTATTTTTAATAAATGAAATGTCTGACTGTCTGTTCTCTTCTCCCTCTTTTTCTCTTCCTGTTTTCTTTCTTTCTTCCCCTCTCTTGGTTTGCTGTTTCTCTCTTCCTTCCCTCTTTTCTCTCTTATCTTCTCTGTCTTTTCCATTGCTTTTGTTTGCGCTGCTGGTTCTAGATCCGATTTATTCCTTTTCTTCCACTTCTCTCCTCCAGCTTTTCTCCCCTCGAGTTTCGGCCCTTCCTTTTCCCCTCCCTCTTTTGTTTTCTTTTTCGCCTACGCTACTCTCTCTCTTCCGCCTTTATTGTTGTTCTTTTTTTTCCCATTTTTCTTTCCACGAGCTGGCGTCGTGCTGATCGGTTCAGTGGGGCAGTGCGCCCTCCAAGGCTGTTTTCCACTCGGGTTCGCCATCTCCCTTAGGTATCGCTTGTAACCCACTGTTACCCCTGGGCCATCACTCCTTCCGCATGATGGTGTTACACCTTGAGGTTGGGGTGGCGGTACATTAGGATGATACATAGCCGTCATATCTATGCATATCCGTCTTTTTTCAGTGGTTTCTTCCGCTGGTTTCAGAGGTTTTCTCCTCGGGTATAGGTTTGGGTATCGGGACGTGTATGATGGGTAGGGGTGTGTGTCGTATGATAGTTGGGAGTATTAACTATCACACAGGGACAGGGTAGGAGCTTGGCTAGAGGAGAGCGGATAGCTGCTCCAATTTGTTGCCTTTTGCGATGAGCAGGAGAAGCTGTAGAGGAATTCTACTTAGAGGCCAGCCTCCACACGGGGAGTAGAAAAATATTTAAAAGTCCGAAAGCCGCCAGCCGTTTTGAATGAAAAAGTATTCCCGGAACTACTTTATGACTATACTTGCAAAAGGGCAGTGCATACAATAAACAATATTTTCTGATATTTTTGTTTAGGTTAGGATGAAAAAAGAACTTTAAATTTGAAACGCATTTTAGTATTATCAGGTAATAATAATATTAGTTTACAGAATTATCTGAATCATTACCATTTAATTATTTGAATGTATTATAGTTTTAAAAAAAGTATTATCATCAGTGGCCTACTTTTGGCCGCCCGTGTGCGAAGCACACATGGTAGCGGCGACCCTGACTAAACTGTTAAAAAATACACAAGATATTTTAGATAAACTGCTGAAAAAAGAAGAAAAAATGCTGAAAAGAAAACAGATCAGATGCAGTATTGCAAACTAATCCTAAAAAAATTATTATAGTGCGTGCAGAACCAAGCGACGAATATATACGTTGGAAATCCCCATTTGATGATAACAGCAACCATAGGTCTTCAAGAAATCAATTATACTGGTAAATGACCGCTTCTAAAATGTAGTCAAAAAAGTCACTACATTTCCAGGACAGATATTGGATCTGATCACCAACGGCAACGCCTTGTAGAAGATATTAAAATAAGGTTAAAATGAATCCAACGACAAAAAACCAAAAACCAATGTACTTAACTTTGACGATATAAATTTTAAAAAAATTAACAATTGAATAAAGAACATCGACTTTCAAAGCCAAGTTCGCCAAATATCCACAAACAATAATTATAGAAGTTCTTCTCCTTCTTTAGGACATTTCTATCCAACTTTGGTCATAGGCCTTCCCCAAATCCTTCCGTATGTCCTTGGCTGTGTTTCTCCAGTGAATTCCTGCAGCTTTTATAATATCATCCTTCCATCGCATCTGAGGTCTTCCTCTTCCTCTTCCGTCTCCAGTTTTGTATTTCAGCATTCCATCTTTTATCTTTCTGTCTCGCATTGTGGCCCGCAAATCTCCACTTTAACCTTGTTATATTATATATTCAGTTACATTTTTTACTTTTGTTTTCTCTTTTATCCATTTGTTTGATTTTTTGTCTTGTAGTTTTATTCCCAACATGGATCTTTCCATTTTTCTCTGAGTTATTTCTATTTTGTTTATGTTGGCCTTTGTTAATGTCCATGTTTCTGAGCCATACGTCAGAACAGGAAGACCAAGTCACTGGTCAAATACACGGGTTTTTAGGTAATACTGTTGTATCTTTGTGCTTTTTAGTATTCATCTTAACTTTCCAAACGCTGCCAAACGTGGCTAGTTCTTCTTGTTTGTTTGTAATAAGAACAAAATCATCGCAATATCTGAGGTGATTAAGTTTCTTCCCGTTTATGTTGATACCCACGTCCAGTTCTTTAAAGACGTCTTCCAGAGCTAAGGTGAAGAGTTTTGGAGATATTACATCTCCTTGTCTTGCGCCTCAACGGATTGCTATGGGATTCATTTTGTTTGTTTTATTTTCCCATTCGACTGTCATATTTGCTGTTTTATAGATGTTATGTAAGAGTTGCCTGTACCTGGAGTATATTCTGCTGTTATTTAGAGCTTTTTCTATCGCCCATATCTCGACACTATCGAACGCTTTTTCATAGTCTACAAAGGCTAAACATAAATCTAGGTTGTAATCGTTTGCCTTCTCTATCAATATTTTCATAGTGAGGAGATGATCTATGGTACTAAACCCTTTTCTGAAACCTCCTTGTTCAACTGGCTGATAACAGTCTATTTTATTTGTTAGTCTATTGGTTATAATTCTAATAAAGAGTTTGTACATTTGTGAGAGTAGTGAGATAGGTCTGTAGTTTTTAAGTCTCTTTTGTCTCATTTTTGAATAACAGTATTGTAATACTCTCCTTCCAACCGTGAGGTATTTCTGCCTTGTGCAGACATCGATTAAATAGGAGTTTTAGCTCCTCTATAATAGCTGGGTTACCTTACCTTGCATTTCAGCAAGGATACCATCTGGACCGGCAGTTTTGTTATTTTTCATTTGAGATAGGGCGGTTTCGATTTCATGGACGTCTAGAATTTCAGAGTTGACATTTTTAATTTTCCTTTTTAGATTTTCTTTTGAGTTATTATCAGGCTCCTGTTTTGTGTCATATAATTCGTTATAGAAGGATTCTACTATATTTGTTATTTTCCTTGTATCGTTTTGCTCCTCTATATTTTTGTCTTTATCGGTATCGCAATCGTATTAATATATGTATTTTAATTTTTGTTTCTTTGGGCAATTCTTTTTTTCTCAGAACTGGTGCTAGTAGCGTAGTACAGTTTGTTCTATTTTTTGTTCTGTTTGTTACCTCGAGGTCTATTTCAGTTTGTTCGATTTTTTTTGTTCTGTTTGTTACTTCTGCGTCTATTTTTCCATTATTGGTAATTATACCAATAGTAGCGGGCTAAGACTGTCTACTTGTTTGATACCTCTTTCCCAATTAAATTCTTCAGATCTTTCTCCTACTATAGGTACTTTAACTACTATGTAAATACTTTCAATTATTTTTATCAGTGTAATTGGTAGTTTCATTTTTTGCAAGCATTGCCATATAATTTTTCGTTCTGTAGAGTCGAACGCAACTGTAGATCTATGAATGCCAGAATGAGCTTTTTTCCCGAGTAGATACTTCTTTGTATTATATTGCTAATTATGTAAATGTTATCGTTTGTCTGTCTTTCTGGTCTAAACGCTGCGTGTTCTTCTCCCTGTTCTTTTTCTACCTCTTGTGTTAGCCTCGTCTCTACTATTTACGTGTATATTATAAAAACATATCGATGATGAAAAACATATGCTCTATATTATTGGCACTATAAAGCAGGCCACGCACTGAATCGGCATAGAGCGATCGGCTCGGCTAAGAACAATCGGCAAATTTCGCTATACATGGAAATAAATAAGCCACCGCGCACCACCTAAGAACCTTCGACAGTCGAACTTAGGCGGTGCGCGGTGGCTCATTTATTTCCATGTATAGCAAAATCTGCCGATTGCTGTTAGCCTAGCCGATCGCTCTATGCCGATTCAGTGCGCGGCCTGCTTTAGGATACTTTGCCAGTCTTTTGCGATTTGTTGGTTTTTTCCATACCGCTTTGTATATTTTTGTAAAGCCAGTATATCCCGTCTTCTCCTATGTATTTACCATTTCTGGGTCTATGTTATCCTCTCCAGCTTTGACTCTTTTTATGTTTGATACTTCCTGTATTACTTCTTCCCTACTTATTAGCTCTAGTTCTTTATTCCTGCCATCTTGATATGTTTCATTTCTAGCGTCTAGTGTTTCATTATTTTTAAATTTATTTTCGTAGTACTCTTCCCATATTGTAGCTATCTGTTCTGCATTTGTCTGAATTTGGTTTGTTGTATCCCTTACTGCTGTTATTTCTTTATGTCTTCCTGTTTTCATATGTTTGATTGTTCTCCACAAGCTTCTATTATTTGTTACGTAGTTTTCCTATAATTCTTCTCCAAAATAAAACCAAATAAATAAATTATTTTCTCTTATTATTAAATTTATATTCATCCTTAAAAATAAATAATATAATCTGATAAGTAACAAATCCATTTTCCCATATAAATAATTCGTAACCGTTTTTTGCTTCATATGCATACACATTTTATTTAATTTATCTCCTAAAGCGATGATAATACAAAAAACATAATTATATCACATAAATATCCATAAATGGTCGACTTTCCCAGAACTAAACTATCAGTCAACGATTCATCAATGAAAATGAATAAGTAGAAAATATCCGAACCTGAAATCAAATCGATTCAAAGCATTGATAACAACCTCCGATGAAAATTATATATAATTATGCTTTTAGATCTACTCTGGCTTTTTATTAAAATGAAAAAGGAACAAAAAAGTGATCCTACATCTGGAACCAAGCATCGATAAGCGATCTACAAATTGTCATATTGGTCGATTTAGATTTTTAATAGAGAGACAGTCGACTTTAAGGGCTATACAAGAAAGACAGGGGCGTCTTAAAACTATTTTTTTTTATGAAGAAGGGATTTGGTAGAAGTTTAAAGTGTATTTACAACAAAGCAAGTAAATATTTAATTAAAATATCGAATTTTAAATAAATATTATCAGTAACTTATGACGAACTACCGAATATATTATACACTCATCGGCACAAAATTCCGCCACCCCAAATGTTTGATTAAGTTTGACAATCTATAACTGTATTATTTGTACTCCGATTTTCAAGATTCTTGCATCAGTTTGTAGGTACATACATGTATTGATGTCGTTTGTTATTATTTCGGTAAGAAAATTTTTTTGCTTAGATGGCATTATACGGATGTGTTATTATTCAGATCGGTGTAACTTTTCCACATACATACATACATACATATCCACAAACATTTTCCCCTTTTTAGATAAAAATTGAGTCATATTTCTGAGCTCAGTATCTTTTGTATGGTACAACCGATTTTCAAAATTAGACATGCGTTGGAAAGGTAATGATCAGTACTATCAGATGCCGCAAAGGTTGGACTTAAATTTTTGAAATTTTTGGGAGTTTTGGGGACGAGAACGAAAACAGACCTTAAATGGGAATGGCCGTAAACTCCACACCCTTGGACCAAAATGGATAGTTTACATATGGATGGGCGAGTCTTTTCCTCAACTTTAAGATGGGATTTGGCCCAATTTTCAATTCAGTCAGATTTAGAAAATCGAAAATTTCGTGTATATATAGTGTCGCATGTAGGAGTATTGTGCGCCATATGTATTTTATTAGCCTCGTGTATCTATAATACACTCTACATTGTTTTAGTGCTGCTATTATTGATGTTAGTTCCACCGAATCAAATACTATAAGAATAAAATTCAACAGATACCAAGAGAAGCGGATAGACAAAATATAATATTTATTTTAAAATCTAGAAAAGTATATTTTTCTTGTAATTTAAAGTGAAATTATAAATCGCACACCTTTACCAAATCTAATTTCCATTTCAATTAATGTTTTGTTATTCTTAAATAAACCTAATCCTTCGACTTATGGATTTTCCTTTTCCCGTGAATTTAAATTCCATTCAGAACACATTAAATTTTCCCAAATGGAATCGAAAGGGTAACCGTGGCGAAGTCTTAAACTCAAAGTTATTCTAATTCTCTTTGAAGTAAGCTGACAATGAATAAGTAAGATTCAAAAGGAGTTTTGATAACACCGGATTAGGGAAGAATTAAAAGGGCACAATTACGGGGTGGACCGACTTTCTGATGACCTTTTAATTGGTTAACTTTGTTATAGTATTTGCTAAACGAGAACATTTGAAAAAACAGAAGCAGGCAGGTTTATTTTAATTTTAAGGAAATAAAAGGTAGATATCGAGCACTGAATTTATTAAACCTTGCCCAATACAAGTATACTTTCGCTCCTAGACCATCTCATTAGGCAGTAGCGTACTGATAGATCCGCGGGCCCTGGTTCCAGTTGGGATGCGTTCCCCCCGCCCAATGAAAACACACGTTGTATATCAAAAGTTTTTAATAAACATTAAATATAAAAAATCATTATACACTTAGTAGCAAAATTAACGCACCACCTTAAAAATGGGACTTTTTGATGTCTCGTATTTCCTAAACTTGTTGTCCGATTTAAGTGATTTTTTTGATATATAGCGTTATTCTTTAACAATATCGCTGTAATAATATTGTTGCTAGACAGGTGAATCGTGATCGTATACCGGGTGTAGATATCAAAATGGTGTTTTTTTCTCAAAGTTCGCAACACTCTGTGAGGAATTCTAGCATTTATAAAATACTAAAATTAAAACTCAACTATAGCATCACGTTTTCTTAACATTTTGGTTTTTAATTCATTTGCTTTCATTGAAAAATAAAAAAGTTAGGTATTTTAACAACTAGCCATGTATTTCGTCAATAAATCCCTATTTTTTGCTTAGTTTAATAAACAAGCCTAAAGTAGGCTATGATAAATTAACAATTTGATAAATGTCAAATTGTTAACAGTCAAAAAGTGTCTGGTTTGTTGTAAAAATTTGTAGATCTATTATTTATGTCCGTAATTTTTTTTTGTTGTTTGGTGGAAAGGAACGCGCTACAAGGAATTTGACCCGCAATGAGTGCGTTCCAGCAGTAACCTTACATAGCGAAGAACTTAGCTACAGCTACCATGCTATCGGCTCCTGATATTGGTAACAATTTTTTGCTAATGCACGATACTGCAAGATCTGACTTTGCACGAACTGTAACCGGAAATTTACAACAGGTAAATCTTCGGATTTTGAAATGGCCACCGCATAGTCCAGATCTTAACCCAATCGAACATTTGTGAGACATAATTGGCAGAAGACTACAACAGCGTTTGCCACCTTCTAGAACCTTACAAGAGGTAGAAACAGTAGCTCTCTTAGCCCTTACAAGAGGTAGAATAATATTGTTATTAAAGACCAACTAGCAAACCTCATTTGTAATAAGGACATATCTCTTTTATTATAGAACATAAGCGAATGAGTCAAAAAACAAAAATAACAAAAATGAGAAAACTGAAATATCTAGGCCACATAATGAGAGGGGAAAAGTACACCCTGCTAAGATTCATATTCCAAGGAAAACTCTCGGTAAAGAGAAATGTGAGACGTATGAGGATTTCCTGGTTGCGAAATTTAAGGGAGTGGTACGGGTGCAGTTCAATACAATTGTTCAGAGCTGCAGCCAACAAAGTTAAGATTGCTGTGATGGTATCCAACCTCCGATAGGAGACGGTACTGCAAGAAGAAGAAGAAGAATATTCCACAGGGTGTTCCGAACTTAAAAAAAAAACACAGTATGATTGGTACACCCGGTATACAATGACAACTTACCTCTCTAGCAACAATATTATTACAGGGATATTGTTATAAAGAATAAAGCTATAACATATGACACCCTTCATTTCTGTTTATTATTTTTTTTCCAATTGTCCCTGCAAGATTTATTATTCTTTCTTTGATATCTTTGATATTATTATTTGAAAAATACTACCTCTGAGGTTCTTCTTCTATTTTTGTATCTTTTACTCTCTAGTTTTGTAATAGAATTTACAATTATGTCAAAATTTGATTTTATATAGGACAGTTCATTCTGAACAGAATTCTCACTAAAATTTTTTTGACATTTAAAGGACATTTTGCCGTAAAGAGGATTTAAAAACGAATTTACTATATAGAGCTACCTGTTGGCCCTATTCTACTGTTAAACAATTCCAGATGGGTTTTCCCAAATAATAAAACTTATAATAAAGCCATTTAGTAGATACATACTTGGAATAAAGTTATAAAGTTATTTAGTAGATACCCCAACTAAATACAAACTATGTATTTTATTTATGCAATATTTTCTAATACATCAAAACATGCCGCAATATTCCCTAATCAAGTAAATATGAATAACATATGCATTTATAAAAAAACAAACAAATATGCTGCATGTTTATGCACATGCATTTTGCATATAATCCAGCTTCTATTTATAAGTAACTACACAAAAATAAAAATTTATTAAGCAGTTATATTTCCTAGTTTTTACTTGTGTAGTTCAAAATGTCCCTATCAAATTAGAAATTCAAAAAGAAACGAAAAGCGTGTTTGAGCGGACCCCTGTGGGGCTCGGGACCTGGTTCCGCGGAACCCACGGAACCATGGTTAGTACGCCACTATCATTAGGTGCGTCTGAAATATGCAAAAAAACGCCATTGTTAAACGAGAAAAGTTGGAAAAACTTTGACAAAACTCGAAGATGATGTGCAATAAACATTCAATAACGTTGTAGACAGTAGCGGTTCTAGCCTGGGACAGGGGTGGCAGCCGCCCCTCCCCCAGTTTTTACAGCACTTTCGTACTATAATCTTCGTTAAAAAGGCACGTTATCTTGTTTATTCACCAGTTGTGTTCCCTTGCCTCCCCCCACCCCAGTTTTTTTGGTCTAGAATTGGTTGTAGACGTACTTCGTCAAATCAGGAAGGTATCCTTGAATGTCGTAACATTTGTTTAATGTAAGTAGTGGCAAAAATTAACACATAGCATGTAACACACAGGTGTTAGACAGGGCTATTTCTTGTCGCTATCACTGTTTATTGCATACTCAGAAAAAATATTCAAAAAAGCATTAGAAGATGAAGTAGCAGGTATAAAAATAAATGGCCTACCCACCTACTAATAGCAGAAAAAAATACATATCTACGAAGAATTTTAGATAAGGTTGTTGCAACGAGTGAAGAATTTGGTCTATCACTAAACATAAAGAAAACAAAATTCATGATTATATCAAAGAAAATTATTAGAAACATCAATATATACGTAAATAATAAGACGATAGAACGAGTTCAGAATTATAACTATTTATGGATAAATATTAATGAAATAAACGATTATACCAAAGAGTTCAGAGTTAGAATATAGAAAAGGCTAGAGCTGCATTCAATAATATGAAACAAATATTATGTAGTAGAGACCTCAGCCTAAATCTAAGGCAAGCCGCACACCAAAGAAAAATGAAACGAAAATCATGAAACATGAAACGTGAAACATGTTTCATGAAAATAACACACTTCTAAACAAATCTCAAAGTCCGCCTATGTACCAATGAAACGAGTGTGATTTATGCTCATGACACATTTTTATTTTCGGAGAGTTTCATAAATGGCCGGACGTATATTTGTTTAGCAGTGTTTTATTTCCATGAAACGTAATTTACGTTTCATGTTTCTTTGATGTACGAGTACTAAAGTGTTATGTATTTTCTGTTCTTTAGTATGCTGTGGAATTTGGAGACATAGACTCTTAATAAACAATGTCTCAATAGATTGGAAGCACTTGAAATGTGAACATATCGAAGAATGCTGAGAATCTCCTGGACAGGCAGGATAACCAATGAAGAAGTAGGTACTAAGAAGAATAGAGAATAGCAGGGAGATACATACTGGATTCCATCAAAATAAGCAAATTACAATATCTGGGTCATATAAAACGTGGTGACAGATATATTACGTCCGCTATAACTTTTCCCATGCGTCACGATTCATTTTCAAACAAATTAAGTCAAAACATAAAGTGACACGAACGTCGATGTGTATATACATTTTGTATACTGTATACTATATACTACACACATCGGCGTACGTTTCACTTTATGTTTTGACTTAATTTGTTTGAAAAAGAATCGTGACGCATAGGAGAAGTTATAGCGGACGAACAATATGAATTCCTAAAATTAATAATGCAGGGAAAGATCGAGGATGACGCAGCATAGGTATAGAAGAAAAATGTCCTGGCTAAGAAACCTCAGAAAATGATTTGGCTGCAGCTTAACTGAACTCTTTCGGGCTGTCGTGTCAAAAGTTAGAATAGCAATGATGATTGCCAATCTTCGTCGCGGAGATGGCACGTAAAGGAAAAGAAGATATAACAATCACTGGACAAATGACAAACAGATCAAAATTAATTGTCTGTACTACGTCAGGTACATAATATATCGAAAATGGAAGTACAACGAAAGTGCCTTATTTGACGGAAGTGTTCAAGTGATAAATTACAAATGACAACTGGTATGACTTTTAAAATTATGTACAGTCACTTCAGAGTGAACTGTGTTCAAAAAATCTATGGTAGACTGAACAGTTTTATTTTATTTTGTACAAACATTTGTATACTGGAGATACAAACTGTTTGTTATACTGGGGAACAGTATTCGCGAGGTATCGTTAATATCCGATAGTAACTCCGAAATATAATTTAAATAGTTCAAATTTCGGGCTTTACTCGAGTAAACCGCATTTTACCTGCTGCCTCTTGGTTAAATGCGTAATTGGTTATACTCTTAGTAATGACAAGGCCGTAACTATTTGACAGATACCTATCTTAATTTAAGAAAAAAACGCATTTTATAAAAATAAGGAAAGTAAAACTGTAAATACTGCAGAAATAATAGTTATTTATGTACCAAGTCAGTAAAGTTACTCTTTATGGAACGAGTCTGATATTATGAGCAGAGCGAGCGTCAGCGAGCGAGGTGAATAGCAGACGAGTTCGATAAAGAGTCTTTTCTCACGTGGTGCATACAAAATTTTATCGCCAACAATTTGATATTGATTTTAACACTTACTTACGATTTACAATGTAAAAACTTTTTAAATTTTAGACGTCATAATAATTTCATGACAGTGATGGCAGATCTTTTACAAGATGGCCGTTTTCGATTTTTAATCGATAGTTATCAATATTGAATAATTACTAAATCGGTAAAGTTTTAATTTATTTTATATGAATATAATTACAAAATACTACAGAATTTTCCTTTTTGGCATAAAATAAATGTAAAGACTGAAATAGTTTTGTACACACTTATGACAACAGGTAAATAGGGAGAAGTGTACTTTTGAAGTGTGTAAATTAAATAATTCCTAGCTGAGCGCTTTCGGCTTATAAAGCCATCTTCAGAGCTATGATCAAAAGGTTCAAAATACCACTATGAAGAGAGATGGATGCCATGTACGATATAAAAAACTTCTATTTCTTATGCTGTTTTTTTAATTGATGGAAAAAAACCTTGTCTGACTGTTGAAAAATGCTCAACTTTGCTGTTGTTTTTGAGGTCGGAAAAGATAAAAACATCTATCTATTACAAGCACAAAGGACTTTCACACGAAAAATTACATTACATATAACGAATATTTGATCATGGTAAGGTCAAGAAACCTTACCATCTGAAGTCTACGGTGTCAGCATGCAGAATTTACACACTTCAAAAGTACACTTCTCCCTATTTACCTGTTGATAAATTTAATTGATAATATCGCCAATTGTGTACAATATTTTTAATAATTAAAGTAAATAAATTTTAAGTTCACTCAAATACTCGCCATTCGATTACTGCCATCGACCACTTACATTCAATCTCTGTTAATAGGGCTTTTCATTGATTGTCATTTGTTTTGAGCTTCTGTCATGTGTCATCTAAGATTAATATATCTACGCCATACGTTATTAGTATATACCATTGTATATACCAATGATACAAACCATCAAACCAAAGACGTATGACGTAGATTTCTTAATATTATACGACACATGACAGAAGCTCAAAACAAATGACTGTGAATGAAAAGCCCTATTTGATTAATCGCGGCAGATAAAGTAAAATTCTTCTTTCAGTACAATAAAGTGTTACTTTACTGCCGCAAATGAGGGCAAATGAGTACAATAATGAATAACTTTAGTGACGGTTGGCGATAAAAATTATAATCTATTTGTTAAAACAAGACAAGCTGCTGTGGCATTTGGTCAGCAGCTTTACATTTGCATTTATTTTACCAAAACCTGGCGAGTGGGTACTTCGCACTTACCCGGGTAATCCTAGAATTACCCGTTTACCTAACTTTACCAGTAACATATACAATAATCAATAAATGAATACGTGAAACATAAAAAAACCATTTCGAATAGCTCCCTGTAAAACGAGAAATGCCAACATTTTACCAAATGACCCAATATTCACGAATTTAATTTTAATATTTGGTTATTATGTTTGGATTTGAAAACTCATTTAGTGCTGCCTAAAGGGCACAATGTAATTATTAATTAATTTTTAGGAAGCCTGTGATTGCTTGTTTGAACTGGCGAAATCGGAAAGGAAACAGTCTCAAGGCACTCGGTTGTCCTCCGATAATTTGCGATTCCCAGGACCGGACTGACAGTGAGATTAAAATAAATAAAATATGTATGTAGGTAAGAGAAATAAAAGTAGACTTACTCACAATCAGTTTAGTATTACCTAGAACGACTGGTTTCGCATACTACAATTTGCTATGCATCTTTAGGTATCCGGTAAGGCAACTAAATGCTGCCAATACAAAATTGCCAGAATCAGGGTACTGTTGAGTGAAAATTATTATAAATTATACCAATATTATATGTACATAATGTACATAGTAACAGCATCAAAATTAAAGAAAAAATATAAATATACAGGGTGTAACAAAAATGCAGATCATAAATTAAATTACATATTCTGGGAAAAAAAATAGTTCGATTAAACCTAATTTATCTTAGTACAAATGTGCACATAAAATAAGTTGCAGCTCTTTGAAGTTACAAAATGAAATTCGATTTTTTCCAATATATTGAAAACTATTAGAGATTTTTTATTGAAAATGGTTATGTGGTATTTTTATTGTAAGGACATCTAAAAAAAGTAATAGAAGTAATAAAAGTTATAGCCCCTTGAATTTACAAAATAAAAATCGATTTTTTTTAATATATTGAAAACTATTAGAGTTTTTTTATTGAAAATGAACATGTGATATTCTTATGACAGGAACATATTAAAAAAATAAAAGTGAAATTTGTACACCTCATAAAAATTTTATGGGGGTTTGTTCCCTTAAACCCCCCAAACTTTTGTGTACGTTCCAATTAAATTATTACTGCGGTACCATTAGTTAAACACAATATTTTAAAAACTTTTTTGCCTCTTATTATTTTTTTATAAGCCAGTTTATATCGAGATGCGGCTTCTTTTTTAAAATGTTTTTACATAAAAATTTTGTGGGGGTTTTGTTCTCTTAAACGCCCCAAATGTTTGTGTACGTTTCAATTAAATTATTATTGTGGTACCAATAGATAAACACAATGATTTTAAAACTGTTTTGCCTCTTAGTATTTTTTCGATAAACGATTGTTTATCGAGATATTAGTATGTTTCAAAATATACATAAAGAATGTAAATTCACAATAAATTTTCATATTTATTATTACCAGGTCTCTATAATCTTACTTGCCATGTAAAAATTTGTGTTGGATTTTACAAATGACTTATCGAAAAATTATAAAGAGGCAAAAAAGTATTAAAAACAATTTGTTTAACTAATGTTACCACAATAATATTTTAATTGGAACGTACACCAATATTTGGGGTGGTTTAAGGAAACAAAGCCCGCATAATTTTGTTATGGGGTGCACAAATTTCACTTTTATTTTTTTTATGTTACTAAAAAAACTCTAATAGTTTTCAATATATTGGAAAAAAACGATATTTATTTTGTAACTTTAAGGGGCTATAACTTTTTTATGTGCATATTTGTACTAAGGTAAGTTAGGCTCAATCGAACTATTTTTGGTCCCAGAATATGTGATTTAATTTATGACCTGTATTTTTGTTACACCCTGTATATTAAATATAAAATAAAACCCTGAAAATGTACTTGCAAACTGATACAATGGATGTTTTTATATTTCCGTGGAAACATAAAACTCCGTTATGGTTAACAGTTGTTTGATAGTCAGGCTTGACTGTATTTAGGCAAATGTATGTAGACAAATGTGGGACTTTTCTTGAGCAGAACAGATAAAGTAACAACCAAAAAAATAACGAAAAGTAATAATATTGATGTAGTTGTATGTTGAAAAGATCTTTGTTTTTGGTGTATTATTCAAAATTATTTTTATTTGTTGCAGAGATATATTTTGTGTGTATTTATGTTTTATTGGCACTGGTTTAAGCAACCAACTGGCCAGGAAATGTGTTTTGAATTCTCTCTTTTACAAAATATATGCTTAGTATCTAAATTTAAAACTATTACTACTACTAAGTTTTTTTAGTCTGTTTTTTTTTATTTTTTTTTATTTTTTTTAATATATATTTTTTAACATTTTTTTTATTATATTTTTTAATTTTTTATTTAGTTTTTTTTTATTTTGTTTTTTATGTATTTTTTTGTATATTTTTTTTACTACGCTAAGACCTAAACCCGATTTAACCTCTCGGAGGTTTAGATCTTCTTAGTAACTTTTTATTTTATTTTATTATTATTTTTTTTATATAATTTTTTTTATTCTTTTTTTTTCAGAGCTTTAATTTTAAACAATTAACATGGTTGTATAAAATTTTATAAACATCTAGATTGTTTGATTGTAAAAGGTATATAAGATTAAAAGGAAATTGTACATTAACTTGAACTAGATTGGTATAGAAATTTGATATTTCAATAAAATGTAAAGGACATTCTAACAGCATATGTTGTAGATCAGCTAGCTCTCCACATAAACATTCATCATTATCTACAAGTCCTATTTCTCTTTTGTAGACTGGGGTCAGACAGTGATTACTTCTTATTCGACCAATAGTTTTGATAAAGCCTCTGTTGGAAACTTGATTAAACCATGTCTTGATGGGAAGTGTAGGCTGGATTTTTTTGTAATTTCCTTTGTCTGAATTATTGTATTGTTCCTCCCATATCAATCTGGTGGGATGTTGAGTAATATTTTTAATATTATTTTATGTGCTATTAGATGGAAAACTTAGTCTTTCGCTAGCAGTTGCCGCTAGGGCATCCCTGCCATTTCGTTCGTTGCAATCCGTAACTGCATGCCGGGGTTTGTCCGGGTTGGGTCAGAAAGAGCAGCATGTGTGCCTCCTGATGAGAGACTAATAAGTTTCGAAACCGGTAGAGGTGCTTGCTGCACTCTCTGATTGAACTAGAATATGATGCGGTTGTAGTTTCGTGTTGCAACGAAATTGAAAATGGTTATTCATTTTTAATTTACATGTTTACTCTGATTGGAGTACGAAGGGAACCATTCTCGTTGAAACTTTACCGCGCAGATGGGACGTGAATTATAAATTGTAAAATTCCCTCATCTTCTTTAGTCTCAGCATCCGTTATGGCTTGCAAATTTTAGAAGCCTCGGAGGTGTAACCAGAGAAGGTTCCCATTGTTTTCAATCTGGTGGGATGTAGAGTAATATTTTTAATATTATTTTATGTGCCATTAGATTGAAAACTTAGGGCCAGTTGTTCGAACGCTAATAAAAAATGATCATTATCAAATATTTAATTACAATTATATTTGATTAAGCGTACTTCTGACAGATGTCACATTTTGAGGTTATGTTGACATTTTTGACTGATTTATTTTATTATTTTGGTTTTAATCTAAAATAAACCATAATTAAACTCTTTCTGATGTTAATTTCTTGTTTTCCTTACAAATCAACAATAATAAGCAATTTTTAATAATTTAACAGCTGCGGCTATATTTTAATTACTGCTTTACCTGCAATCAATGAATGACTAGTGTTTTACATGTATTTTTGATGTCTCGATTTGATTCCCATCAAGAAAATTGATTACAATAAACTGATTGATTATAATCAACTTCTTGATTAGCATTCGAACAACCGGCTCTTAGTCTCTTGTACCTAAATAACTTGACAAAAATAAGTTATGCCATCTGATCCAAGAGCTCTTTATTCTTTCAATTCTTGTATGGCTTTGATAACTTTTTCCTGTGTTGGAATGTTATCTTTCTGTCTTTCGTCATCCATGCCTTCGAGCTGAATTTCTGCTTCTTTCAACCTCATCTCACTTCTATTTAGTTTATCCTCAAAAGTGTCTGCCCACCTTTCTAGTATCTGGTCCTGATCAGCAATGATTTTTCCTGTTCTGTTGCTAACTATTGATAGTCTAGGTTTTAGGTCTGGTTAATCGTCTTGTAGAGTTCTCGCGTTTCCATTTGTGTGTTATACTTCTCTTGTTCTTTCAGGTGGTTTTCTGTTCGTCTCGTCTCAGCTGCCTATTCTCTTCTTCTACTTATCTCGTTCTTCATGATTGGAGTCTTGCATATATGCGCATTCCTCATCGTACTAGTTCGACTCTATTTTTTCACGCTTTTGCCTTTCAATCACCTCAGTTGCTACCTCTTCCAATACGGTTCTACACCGAATTCATCTTTAACTTCTTCAAGCATTATCAACATTCAACTATATCATTCAACATAAACTAACAACTTTATCAGATGAACAACAAGGATTCAGATCCGGCAGATCCTGCGTAGACACCGTATTTGTACTGAGACAAATCACAGAAAAGGCCATTGAGTACAATAAACCAGCATATCTATCTTTTATAGACCTGATAAACGCTTTCGATCGCATCCAAGTCGAAGACGTCTTACATTTACTGTATAGAAGAAACATACCAATCAATATTATACAAACCATTGAAAACATCTACTTTCATAATCGAATACAGGCAAAAATAAATGGAAAACTAACGCAGTTTATACCAGTGCAAAGTGGAGTCAGACAAGATGACTCATTAAGCCCACTGCTCTTTAACAGAATAATGGACGAAATAACAGAAGCAGTACGAGTACGTAAAGGTCATGGTTACAGAATGGGGGAAAGAAATCCAAATATTATGTTTTGCAGACGACGCCGTATTAATCGCCGAGACAGAGGACGATCTCCAAAGATTAACACACATCTTCAATACAACAGCCAAGAAATGCAATATGATAATATCAGCAGAAAAAACCAAATGTATGACAACATCTAAATACCCACTACGATGTAAAATCGAAATTGATGGGAAAATAATAAAGCAGGAAGCAAGGTTTAGATATTCGGCAATAGATATAACCAGTTATGGAGATGTTGAAGAGGAAGTACGACAACAAAGCTTAAAATCAAGTAAAGCGGCGGGAACTCTTAATGACACAATCTGGAAGAACAAACACCTAAGACAAGACACAAAATCAAGAATCTATAAAGCAGCAATTAGACCTATATTAACATACACGGCGGAGACAAGACCTGACACATCTAAAACGAGACGACTACTAGGACCAACAGAGATGAAAATACTCCGACGAATATTAGGGAAAAGTCTGTTGGATAGGGAGAGAAGGGAAAACATAAGAAGATCATGCAATATAGAAGACATAAATGGATGGGTGACAAAACGGAAACAGGAGTGGAACGAACACATTAGTAGAATGGCAGAGGATAGGATAGTACGAATCGCACGAGATAAGTCACCAAATGGACGAAGAAGTATTGGCAGACCAAGAAAAAGATGGAGCGATAACTTAAACAATTTAGAACGCTAATATTGAAGAAGAAACAGGCTTTAAAGCCTACATACGAGAAGGAAGAAGAAGAAGAAGAAGAACTCTATCATTTGTACTGTCGTCTACCTTACCTTCCAGACTTTCCTCAAATTGTTGGCTATTTGTTTAACACTTCTACGTTAAACCTATCCTCTTTATAACTCCTCTGGCTTTCTTTGCATTTTATTTTCCTGATATTATTATGACTACAAAATATATTTTTTTTAAGTTTGTTGAGATAAAGAAAGGATATTCCTATTTATTTTTAACGTATGCCTATTATAATTATCAAGTCCGATCCTGCCCTTCTAAAACTAAGAAGCAAAGGGGTGAAATCTTCGAGGGCCAGATAATGGAATCAGACTTAGTCTAAATGGATGCTTAACACTTCTAGCGGTTTCCGGATTGAATACTTAGTACTCAATTCATTGCTTTCTGAATACACATTGCCCACTTCAAGTCGATGAGAGATGGGAAATGGGAATGCTTTCATCCATATCTAATACCCTATTAAATTATTTGCATTTGTGTTGTTTAACTATTTCCTGAAATTTGCATGGCTTAACAGAAAGCCAACTACAAGTTGTATAAACAAAAAGTTATTTCCATAAATGTATCTAAACAATCAATAAAATTAACTCTATAATAATTTCTAATAAGAAATAAAGGTATTAAATTAATAATAACATAATTGGTTACGGATATATTGACAATTGAATATTATTTTTTTTCTCTGATTCTGGCTTTGGTTTAGAACTAGAACCTTTAGCCACGTAATTGTATAACTTATCACTAAGTCAGGGGAATAATGTGTAGTGTGTGTGTTGAGTAAGTGTCTTGTTACTTTGCAAAGTCGACGTCATTGTCTTTGCAAAGAGACGCTAATTGTTTCCGAACGTCTGCGGTCCCTCCGGTGAGTACCGATCCCACAAGGACAGAAACTATTTTTCATTTATTAATTTATAATAAACAATTGAATATTATAATGATGTAGAAAATAAAAAAAAGTTGGGTAAATCCAGTAAAAACCTACGAATAACCCATGAAAACCTGTTCTTCACAAATTTCAATTACCTTTCCATATCGTTTAATATCAATTACCCAGATAGAATCACCCACATCTAAAGGTTGCCTATCCTTGGTTCGGTGTCTACTATTTTAATTATCTGCTTGTTTTTCCTTATTTTCCCTTTCTGTTAATGACACCCCACCCTTAACAACCGATTGTTCCAAAAATGTCAACTGTGAGTGGTAGATTAGTTCTTAGTTTTCTAGAGAAAAACAGCTCTGCTGGTGAAAGTCCACACCTTAAAGGTGTAGTAGCCCTATAGACTAAGAGCGGTAAAAATATATCGTCACTATTATTTTTGATTATTTTTTATCTATTTTTTCAGTTTCTGATTTGTTTAGAAAATCGCTAACCGACATATATCTTTCTAGCCGCTTTTTCCACTGCGGTTATGATCCTGAAAGATGGAAATTAAACGCAGAAGGAGCCGTTACTTTTGCAATGTTGGCAACCACATGGCTTCCATTTGCTGCTTGGTTCTCTGTCATTATTGGATTTTTTTCATCTTTACTTATGCTCTTCCAAGAAGGTTCTACCTGCCAAATATTTCTCGGAATATTTGCAAGTTCGCTGCCACCATGTAGAATTATTGAGATACTCTTAATTCCTTTATTTAGCACAATATGACAATTATAATAAATAACAATAATCCCTATAAATTAACGGCCACTTACTACGTGTCTTCTTATGACAATCATGACATTATGTGATTTTATCTAAAGAGGTTTTGTCTAATGCAACGACTACGGTTCTGAATCTGACGAAACCGTATGTGGTTGCATACCGAGCTGACTCTACAAAAACAACTAGGAATAAAGTTTCGAGAAATGCACTAGATCATCGGTCGCAAATCTCAACTATCTCTTGAAAACAAACCTGTGGACCTGTGGTATCCAACTTTGGGGGATAGCCAGTCAAACAAACCTAGAAATTCCACAGATTCCAAAACAAAGTCCTTAGAACAATGCTGAATGCCCCTTGGTACGTGCCAAACTATGTGATAGAGCAAGACCTCAATGTGCCATCCATAAAAACAGTAATAACAGAATATTACAAAAATTATTCCAAGAGACAAAAGACTAGAATCTCATCCAAACGAGTTAGCCAGTAATTTCACTGATGATCATAATGGTGTACGACGCTTGAAGAGATTCAAAATAGTAGACCTAGCAAGAAGAATCGAATAATCTGTGATAACTAAACTTATTTTAACTTGTTTTAATTTAACTTATATAAAGAGGGTGATCACTGGATCTCCCTCTATAGATCAAATTTTCAATTTTTGTCAAATAATAATTTACCTATTGTCCTTAGAACAGATTGTAAATATGTACAGGGCCGTGCCGTGCTTTGATGCGGCGAGGCAGTCGCATCAGGCGGCTATCGCAAGGGGGCCCTATAATCAGTAAAATAAAAAAAATTGCTAGATTATGTAAAAATGTTGTCAAAAACTATAGAAAAAATGAAGAGTTACAGACCATATGGCTAATAACTAAATGAATATTTAATAAAATTGCAGAAAATTTTGATATAATTTCCGAATTTCCAGCTGAAAATGAAATTCGTGCCAGGATAAAAAAGCGTTTATTTGACTACCAAAAATCTGTGGACGGGCTCTTAAGAGGATGGGTACGTATTTTCGGCTGCAATGCTATTCAAATGGGGATTAATTTTTTCTGAATCCTGAGAAAACTAATAAGTATTTTTGAAAAATTTAAACGCAAAATGAAAGACTGCGTTATTAGAGAGGGCCGAAAGTCCCTGAGAACTTCTATAATGTTTATTTTAATAAGTTACAGGGGTGATAAACTAAAAGAAAATTTTGTGTTATTTTTAATTTCAAATATCTAATTCAAAATAAACTTTTTATTTATTCTAAGGGACTTTCGCCCTCCGTAATAATTTAGTCTTTCATTCTGCGTTTCGATTTTTCAAAAATATTTATTGGTTTCTCATGATTCGAAAAAAATGAACACAATGTCCGTGGTAATATTTTCCAAATCTATCTTTGTCATACAACGCAATTATTCGAAAAGAATATTGTCAGGATAATGTCAGTCAGACACTGACAATCAGTGACAATTTTAAATATTTGACATGAATTGGGAATATTTTTAGTTGTTGATTAAATAATATTGATATATAGTGTATTTGATAAATAATTGATTTAAGACGTGAACTTTATAAAAAGTTATTTATTGTGTATTATTTATGGAAGATAGAGGCAGAAAATACATCAAGGTATATTCTGTGATCCAAGTATTTTGTTGTTAAAGATGTTCAAAATTGTAAGCGTTCCATAGTAACAATATATTATTAAAAATTACTTTAAGATTTTTCCTCTTTTCTCGATTGAGTATTAGTTTTTGTTGTAGGTACATATAAATTATTACAATCACTGAATACATAGTTAGTGAAAAAATTATAACATTTATTAACTGAATTAATAATTTGCAATTATACAAAAAATAACAGTTATCAAAGAACATTCAAAAGCCATCTCTTAAAAGTTAGTTATGACATTGTCAAGTACAATGACATTCTAGTAATATTTACATATCCATACCAGTGTGAATTTTACTATACGCTGTGAGCTCGTACGTAGAGGGGATATTTATAAATTCGTGAGCGCCAGTAGTGACAAGTCTGTAAACGTTTACCGGAAATTTGACATAAATGTCAATGTGATTAATTTAAAATTAAAATTAAAAACATTAATTATAAAAAATATTAGTTGATCAAAGCTGTGGTATATATTTTTACCTTAAATATGCTTACGTTTTAAATACTGAATTTGCGTTTTTTAATGTTCTGTAATATGTAATTATAAATTAATCTTGGCGCCATCTACATGATAATTGTGAAAGTATCCGAAGTAAGAAATTAATATTTCATCAATAGAACGTCAAAATGATTAGCAAAATCTTAAAAAAATCTATTACAATTTAATTACTTTTTAGCGTTGTAAATATTAAGCGATAACAATTAAATAATAAATTTAAAAATTACCAGTGAAAGTTGAATTAGTAACCGCTAGGAGCGACACCAGCGAAGCTCAGAGCGTATACGTAATTTGCCATGTAAAGACAGAAAAGGTAGGCATAGCCGTAAAATATTTGCGAATTATGTACCCATAGCCTTAACATATGAAGCTAAATTTAAAATAAATTTGTTCATCTATATTTTAGACATTGCCGTTAATTCTTTGATTGTTCGATTTTCGCTTCTAGAAACTCATAATAAAAATTTTAAATTTTTATGTACTTGAGGGAAATAGATGATGAAACATTAGAAACATATTGTATGAATTTTCATTCAATACTTTCAATAGAAAAAGAAAAAAAAATGATGATATAATCATCTTCTAGAAGAATTGCGTGATATATTTCAAATGATACCATACTTCATGAAACCTTTAGTTAGAGGTTTTGTGCTATTTGTGCCAAAATGACCTAATTTATTTACACCTTAATGTAGTTGTAAAGTAATAATTTTATTAACGCTCCTTGTCTCTGGGTAGCTAGTGATGAAAGAAGTTTTTCAAAATTGAAAACTATTTACGAAGCTCCTTAAGACAAACACTTTTTTTCCTTGATAGTAGACCCACAATTATGGTAAAAACAATCGATAACTTACATCTTCCAAAAACAATATATTTGTTACTTACGAATAATTATCTATGCCGGCACCACTGAGAAGGATAAATAGGTAATTGCTTGGGACGTTGTAGTTTTTGCCCGTCAAACTGTGCACGAAGTTATCTGTCCATACCCACAGAAACTCTTAGTAAGTAGATAGCTTCCATCAAATAAGTTCTCAATCGATATTCCCTGTTTCGCAAGGACTAAGAAGTAGACGGAGAGGATCATGAGTTCTATTTTATAATTACATCTCAAACAATATCTGAACTTGCTAACTTTATTAGATCGCGCTGACTTGGATTTAGTTTTGGTCATAGAATTACAGTTGTTCCAACAGATCTTTGCACATGCACATGCATGAAATTATTTACGAATTAGTTTTTATACTATTGTCTAATTCAAACCATTAGACGTACACGTCATAGATGTAATGACATCATAACCCAATGTTACAAACGTGACGGTAAATAAACTCAACACATTTTCCCTCATATATTAGTTTTTCACTTCTGTCAAGTTTAGCAGGAAAGCGCTGCGCTGTTGCCAAATAAAAAGCATATATTTATTTACCACAGCAGCTACCACCCAGGCAAACAAGTGACGTCAATAACGTCGAGGAAACGTCAGCTTTTGGTTGAATATATACACGTGTTTGAACATTACGTCTATAAACGTCTTTTGTAGGTGATTTTAAATACGTATATTGTCATAAGAAATTTTTTTTCATTTATTGTTTACTTGCTTTGTGTGGTAAAAAAGGACTTTTCATTTAGATATTTAGTTGAAGAAACGTGTTAATTAAGAGGTTTTTATTCGTTTTTCTCAAGTGAGTAGTGAGTTAGTTTAATGCAATAGTTCTTCTTGAAAACGGTTTGAGGTTATGTGTTTTGTTTTGTGTTATCTAACTAATTATGTGTTATCGAGTTTAATTAAATTAATTTGTTAATAAATTATTTATTAGTTGATATGTTGTTTCAGTTTTACTACAGTAAGTATACCTTAGCCTTAGCCTATAAGCTAAATTTAAAACAGTTAAATGAAAAATAGCAATACCAACAATACCCATACGAATAATTATTATTGTGTATTTTTAAAACCATAAAATGAAAATTGATGTAAAAAAACGACATAAAAACTACGTTTTTTATATCACCTATTTAAAACGTAATAAAAATGACGTCAGTTATTTCAGACGGTGGGACATATTCACGTGACTTTCGACGTCGAAAAACGTGACAAACTGACGTGGTTTGGTGATAATTATGACGTCTTTTCAACGTTTTGTAAACGTTATTTGGTTGCCTTGGCTGTTATATTTTTTCTCTTTGCCTGTAAGAGTTCGAAATACAGATAATTATCTGTACTATTATAGTACAGATAGTTATGGGAGACATGGGACTACTGATAAGGGGGAAAAGACCCCCGAAACCGGTATAGTCTCTTCCTGCACTCTCCGATTTAACCAGAGTATTATGCAACTGCTGCATTTTCGTGTTGCAAAGAAATTGAAAATGTTTATACATTTTTAATTCATTTACTCTTTTGTAGGAGTATTAAGGAATCTTTCTTGTTGGAACTTTTACCACGCTGAGCAGATGAGTTATGAATTATTTAAAATTCTCTCATCTTAATTTCCTCGGCATTCTGTTTGATTTACAAATTTTGAAAATCTCAGGAGGTGTAACCAAAGAAAGTATTCCACCTGCTGTCAATCTGGTGGTATGGGAACGATATTTATTGTCGTTTTCTGTGCTAGTTCAATTGATAACTTATGTACTTTAAAACAATTATAGTATAATATTTCTAAAATATTAAATTATGCATTTATTGCGCTTAAATAATTAATTAAGAGCGTAAACGTAAAATTTCGCACCAACTCTTTTTAAATGCATTACTTTTTTTCGAATCCTGAGAGAACCAATAAGTATATTTGAAAAATTTAAACGCAGAATGAAAGACTACATTCGAGGGTCAAAAGTCCGTGAAAATTTCTGTATATTTTAATCAGTTGAAGGGGTGAAAAAAAAAAGAGAAAATTTAGTGTGATTCTTAATTTTAAATATCTCGTCCAAAAGAAACTTTTTGTTTATTCTAAGGAACTTTCGGCCTTTTAAATGAGACATTTAGTAAAAAAATTATATGCAACTCTTAATGCAGAACGTCATATTTCCAGTTAAAGTTCACTGACTTGTCACTACTGGCGCTCGCGAATTTTTAATTATCCCCTCTACCTACCAGCTCAGAGCGGATATATCGTCGGTGATATGACAATACCTCCTATCTGCTGTAACATGAGTTTTGTAGGAGAGACGAAAAACCTTTTTTAGGGTTACTTCCTGTTTGCACATATTTTTTTGGCTTGATTTATAAAATAAAATTTTGATATTTTATAGATCAAGTAAAAAAATCATATGAAAACAGGAAGTAACCCTAAAAAAGGTATTTCGTCTCTCCTACAAAATTCAGGTTACAGCAGAAGGGGGTATTGTCACATCACCGACGATATTCTTTCGAGTTTGACGCAGAAACTAGTATCGCATAATTAAGCCGCTTTTACATAGAAACCACAATAAGTTAAACAATGATAGGCGAAACGGCATGTCTTTGATACATTATTTACTAAGAATTTTGACGTTCATAATTTTCAGTGACATTGACGCATCTGTTGTGTTTAAAAATTGTTTTTCAGATTACTTAAACTTTTAGTCTTTGTTTTCACATTTCATTATAATTTTTATTTTCAAACATAATTTTTAGAATGGCTCACTGTTGCTCTCTTATTTGATTACTTTCGGTAATTATTTATTTTTAAGCTAATGAGACAAGTAATATTTTTTAACCTACAAATTGTCATTATACTACTTGAGTCTGGCTATAGTTCGGTTGAACGGACAGTTATTTGTTTATTTTCGAGATTACGGTTTAACTTTTTGTTTTTTATTTTAATTTATTACCGTTCTACATTTATTAGTAATAGTCGGTATGATGTACAAGCTGTTTAATAATGTTGAGTCCATCATTCTCATCAATAGTGAAAAAAATCAAACACTTCAATAAAATAACTTCATAAAATACGTCCGACGGAATAATAGACATTTCCTAATAATTACAGTGACAGTACATGCCGACGTATGTTTCACTTAATGTTTTTATTTAACTTGTTTACAAATCAATCATTAAGTTTGTGTGAAGATCCGTTGGAACAACTGTATTTCATCTTGATCGATTCGCAAGTTTTAGTGTGGAGTGTAGACGTTATTAGATTACATTTTGGCATAACTGTATAAGGAGAAACTAATACAGATACATGAGTATGGTGTACAGAGTGCTTCTAGATTCTATCGGCAACCCTTGACCACGGAGAGTTCTAGCTATACTTCGTTCCAAAATTATTGATAGCACATTTCTTGGATAACTAATAATCCCCGGCACTACTTAAAATAATACTATGTATTACTGCGAGAGCTATGGAATGGCTCTGAACACAAACAAAAACAAAAATTATGAAGGCAAATGACGAGGTCAAAAATATCGATGAGAATCCAAAAATGTAAAAATATATATGCTATAATTCCTCAAATCAGAAGAGTGATATCATCGTTTAAAGGCGGAATCACCTCAAATTTAAATGTACACAGCAGCCCATGAAAACTACCTGCTTAATTTGCGTTTTCTCATAAGAAATCACGGAATGTATAATTACTACTTTTATTTGTGCTTCTCTATAGCAGAATTGGTCTATAAAAACCCTGAATTTTGTGGACCCATTGATTATTACCGTCATAAAAATATCAAAAAACATGTTTTTTTTTTCAATAGTAAAAATTAATAAAAACTGAGGCAATAAATCACGAATCCATAGATAAAAGGGTTAAGTTACAAAAAAACCGGATATTCTTTACCTCGTTCCAATAAGAGTAGCAAGGCACGTTCATTTACATAGGCGGTTCTGTAGGAGTTGAATTTTCTGACTATTTATAATGAATTTTAATTATACATATTCTGTGATTATAAATAAATATAAATACAATGTGTAAATTATAAATACAATGGACGAACAACCGAATTGTTCTAAGAGCAGCACTGCATTTTTAGATTTAGACAGCGATTAATATTTTCTATTAGTTTAGTAAGTTTGCAGTGCTTAGTGTTTGTAAAATAGAAAGTGGTTGAATGCTCAATTATATTTAATTTACGGAAATAAAAGGCAGATATCGAGCACTGAGTTTTATTAAATCTTACCCAAGTATACTTTCGCTCCTAGAGCATCTTCGGGGCATTTCGTTAAAAAAAGGAAGGTATCCTAGAATGTTATTAACATTAGTTTAAATTATGGTGGCATCTTATAACATATACATACTTAACATACACTAGACAGGTACTTAACATACACTAGACCAGGGGTCGGCAATCTTTTTCGGATGGCGGCCCAAGTTCAAAATAAATTTTTATATGCGGGCCGCATATTCAAATGTAGCTTAAATAGTCTTTTTCTTCAGTCTGTTTGCATGCATCCCTGTACAAATGTCTCCCCATGAGTTCTTCACTTCTCTCTGTTTTGTGCTATTTAGTGCCAGTATCTACCCATTTTTGCTTTGACGTCGTCTTGCCATCGTTTTTGTGGTTTTGTTTTAGTATGACCGAGTTCGTGTGGTCTCCAATGTATAATGTTTCGAGTCCACATTTCATTGCTTTGTCATGACCAGTTCCATTTTATTTGCGCAATTTTTCCAATTGCATCTTCCACCTTCGTCCTGCGTCACACGTCCTTATTTTCGTTTATGTCCTTTCAGATTATTCCTAACATAGCTTGTTCGATGGACCTCTGTGTTGATCTTAATCTATATTCATCTCTCATCTATTTTATGGCATTTATAACGTCCTCGTTAGTAATTTGGGTAGTTTAGATTTTACATTTAATATTTCCATACCGCGGTTTTCTGGTTTTTCTATGTTGAACGAGTATAATTCTGTATAAATAGTAATATTCAATAATATTTATTAAATTATTTTTGTCATTTATAGTGATTCCATTTATATCTGTTATCAGGTGTATTTGTTGTCGGTCTTTCCTATTTAGAGTTTTTAACACTTTCATACTCTTGATTTTCCCTATAGTATTTTCAATTTCCTGATGTCTTGTCTTATTTTTTTTTATTGACTTATTAAGTTCCTTATTTTGCCTTATTTTAGTGAATTTCGGTCCATGCAACTGTTGTCCTTAGACGTCTGTTGTCTTTCTGTCTTTAATTTATTATTTTTCATATAAAATAAATATAAATATCATTTATATAATGAAATTAGTCTATCCACCATCACAGAAAAAAACCCAGTACATTCTGCTCTATCACATAGGTATATAGGCAAGATATCAACAAAAATAGCCAGATACATAAAAAAGAAAGGAATAACACCAGCTTTCAGAACTAATAACAACTTAGGCAAATACATTAAGAACCATAAGAGCAGAAAGAGAAAGCAATTACAGAGTGGTATTTACAAACTGGCATGTGGTGACTGTCCAAAAACTTACATCGGTCAAACTGGCAGAACCTTTGACAAACGAATAGCAGAACACAAATGGGCTTTCAGCAATAGAAAAACAGACACTTCTACATACGCACTTCACCTTCTAGATCTTAATCATTCATTTAATGAACAGTTTCAAATTCTTCATCCTCAAAATAAACGGCCTGATAAGCTATCTAGATATATTAGAATCTATGGAAATTAATAAAATGAAAAATACAGATATAATTCTCAATGACCAAATTGAGACAAAGAGCTCCCCACTCCTCAACCTATTTAGTTAGAGACTTTAAAATGCAAACACATCGTAAAATAGATCACCTGAGAAAGGCACTCTGCTGAAATAGCTGTAGTTACATAGTTTAAAAATAAATTTTGTGGAAGTAACGAAAACAAAAGTTGTCAGTGTTTTATTGTTAGATATCATTATTTATATCTTTGGATATAGAGATCGAAACGCCAGTAAAAACCTGTAAATAAAAATATATTGTGACCAATTTTAACAAATAATATTTAAAAAATATAATATAATTAACGTTGAAATAAAAGTGAGTGTACGCCACTGGATCTTCATGCGTCTTTCCGCGCTTCCCCATCTTCAAAGGATGATATCACTTTCCCCATGTTCGTAACTTAAGCATAGAGTGTTCCAGTAGATAACCAAAGCGGGCATGACTATAGAGATAGGGAAATCAATGTGTTAGAGAGAGAAGTACCTTCCCAATGAGTAAGAGTGAGATAGATGCTGACGTCACAAGGAATCTTCCATAATGGAATCTTCCATAGTTATTTTCCGCTAGATGGCGCCACCAATCCGCCATTTTTATTCCATTTCAGTATTTTTATTTAAATTCGCCATTTTTAGTCCATTTTTCCTTGACATTAGGGCACTAAAGCATATCTCCGTTGTTATTAGTCCGATCGTGGCATGTGAGGTATCATAGGAAAGGGGAGGGGGTAACGAATACGTTAACACAAAAACAAAGATGGCGGCATAGCCAAAACGGCACTAAAGCATATCTCCGTTGTTATTGGTCCGATCGTGACATGTGAGGTATCATAGGAAAGGGGAGGGGGTAACGAATACGTTAACACAAAAAATAAAGATAGCGGCATAGCCAAAACGGCACTAAAGCATATCTCCGTTGTTATTGGTTCGACGTGTGAGGTATTGGAAAGGAGCGCGTTGGCTCGTGACATACAAAGGGATCGTTGGAAAGAGGCACGTTGCATATACTATATTTTATCTACGACCATAACACAATATGTTATTTAAACCAATCACGTGCAGAAATCTAAGCTTAACGAGTTGCATACTATATTTTATCTACCGCAACATATTCGGCATCTTTTTTTTTCCAATTCGCCATTTTTATTCAAATTCACCATTTTTATTCCAATTCACCATTTTTAGTCCATTTTTCCTTGACATTACGTCGAAGAAATCTACCATAGTTTACCTATTAGCCGCTAGATGACGCCATTTTTAGTCCATTTTTATTTAAATTTACCATTTTTATTCCAATTCGCTATTTTTATTCCAATTTGTCTTGATACCGATATTACGCTGAAGGAATCTACCATAATTCGTTCTAAATATGATCTCAAATAAAATCCCTTACATAAAACAAAGTGAATTCATCGATATGAAAAAGAACTTCGACTGAGTTGACAAAGACAAAAAAAATCTAGAAGGAAGATATTTAATAGAAAAAGATTGCAAATTTTCAAAGCAAAAGTCTTTTAGAGTAATTCGATTGAGAAAATTATATATACACAAGTAAAAAGAGAGGCATAGACAATAAAAGTTGTAGGTATGTAGTACCTAATGACAAAGACAAAAAAAATCTAGAAGGAAGATATTTAATAGAAAAAGATTGCAATTTTTCAAAGCAAAAGTCTTTTAGAGTAATTCGATTGAGAAAATTATATATACACAAGTAAAAAGAGAGGCATAGACAATAAAAGTTGTAGGTATGTAGTACCTAAACGGCTTAACGTAGAGAGGCATATATTTTATCTACGACCGTAACATAATTTATGTGTAAGCGATGGTGACATCTCATTAGCATTGGTCTGATTGGAGATTGTGGTACGTTAAAGGTGTGGGAAGTATCGAATATGTTATTTAATCCATAAACTAACCGTTACGAGCTGCATACTATATTTTATCTACGGCCATAACATTTGGTGCCACCAATTCGCCATTTTTATTCCAATTCACCATTTTTATTCCATTTCAGTATTTTTAGTTAAACTCGCTATTTTTATTCCAATTTGTCCTGATACAGATATTACGTTGAAGGAATCTACCATAATTCGTTCTAAACGTGATCTCAAAATCCCATACATAAAACAAATTGAATTCATCGATATGAAAAAGAACTTCGACTGAGTGCATTATAAATGACAAAGACAAAAAAAAAATCTAGAAGGAAGATATTTAATAGAAAAAGATAGCAAATTTTCAAAGCAAAAGTCTTTTAGAGTAATTCGATTGAGAAAATTATATATACACAAGTAAAAAGAGAGGTATAGACAATAAAAGTTGTAGGCATGTAGTACCTAAACGGATTAACGTAGAGAGGCATAGACGTAAGGAGAGACGTGGACAATAAAAGTTGTAGACATGCCTAAATGGCGTAACGTAGAGAGGCATAGACAATAAAAGTTGTAGGTATGTAGTGCCCAACGGTATGGGCGCACAAAAAAATTTCCTAGATCTACTGACAAACTGGGCATTTCGCAACATCTAGCAACAGCGCCTCCCATAAGAGTCTGTGTATTAGAGTTAGATAGAAAATCAATTTTTCCCCAGATGCTGGGGGAAAAAAAAAAAAAAATTTAAGGTCCATTCTGCTCATTTTTGTCTCGTTTTGTGGTGGAGGCCCGACTTTTACGTCACGATTGGACCAATAAAACAGAAGATATAACTAATGCCCTTTTGGCTGTATCCTGAAAATACGTAACTAATGCCCCTGATAACGTATAAGATATAATAGAAGCAGTATTTTGATATGTCCAATCCATCCCTCTCTGAGAGATATGCGAGGTATCTGTGATTTAACAAATTGAATAATATAGAAAAATTAAACATAACATCATGCCATAAAGACATTAGATACAAATGATTTAACCACCAGACACAGAAAAATCAAATAGAGCAGAATGTTAAAAAGGAGTTCTGTATCTTCGGTCCTCTTGGTGCAATAGGGACATACGAATTCTCAAATGATACGATTTAACCAATAGAGTTCAGTGACAGAAAAATAAAATACATCATGTCAAAAGGGTCTTAGATACGTATTTTCCGTCCAATCGTAACTTACAGTACCTCAACCAATAAAATACAATGGCATAAAAATCAAATACATCAGCATGTCAAAAAGGCTTTAGTATTTTCTTTTCTACTGAGAAACATCCAAATCTTTCGTAAAATATTAAACACGGGCGTTCTTTCTATATGTCCAAACTAGTAAACCTCTTATTTTTAACACGCAACTCTCAATATTTACATTATTTCTTCCTAGAAAATATCAGTGTATCAAAATGGAATACAAATATATGCAAACCACCAATTGCTAAATCTATCATTATATCGCTAATACCTAAAATACATATCAGATAAATTCTTTCGCTAAGTCCAAACCACCGATATTTCTCACATTATTTTCAAACCAGATTTAGAGTTCTAGTCAAGCATAAAAATCAAATACATCAGCATGTCAAAAGGGTTTTAGTATTTTCGTTTCTACTAAGAAACATCCAAACTTTTCGTATACTATCGTGTTGTATACTTTTGTACACTATTGGTTTTTATAATTTGTTTAAATTTTTTTAATAAATGTAGCAATAACTTCGAAATTATGGCATTTAGTTGTAGGGAAAATAACATGAAAAATAATCAGTATTTCTTTAGGACTTCAAAACTCAAATAACGACTTCTTGTCCTATTAGAAATACGGAATTGGATTTCCAGAAAAACGGAAAATCTGACAACAATGTAATTGTCACTATAATATAGACCGCCTCAGAAAATTCATACCCATCAAAATCTATAAAAATCTTGCAAGCCGTTTCCGAGATAATTGAGTGTTTCCATACATAAAACTCACTCTGTATGCAAACCAGATTTAGAGTTCTAGTCAGACATAAAAATCAAATACATCAGCATGTCAAAAGGGCTTTAGTATTTTCGTTTTTACTGAGAAACTTCCAAATCTTTCGTACTCTATTATACACAGGCGTTCTTTCATTATGTCCAAACTAGTAAACCTCTTATTTTTACCATGCAACTCTCAATATTTACATTATCTCTCCCTAGGTGCAAAATGTCAGTATATGAAGCATAAATATATGCAAGCCACTAATTGCTAAATCTATCATTATATCGATAATACCTACAATACATATCAGATAAATTCTTTCGCTAAGTCCAAACCACCGATATTTCTCATATTATTTTCAAACCAGATTTAGAGTTCTAATCAGTTGGACAATACAAATTTTTGTTATAAAGTACGTTTTAAATGTGATCTCAAATAAAATCCCATGCATAAAACAAATTGAATTCATCGATATGAAAAAGAACTTCGACTTAGTGCAATATAAATGACAAAGACAAAAAATATATCTAAAAGGAAGATATCTAATAGAAATAGGTCGCAAATTTTCAAAGCAAAAGTCTTTTAGTATAATTAGAGTAATCCGATTGAGAAAATTACTTATTATGGGTATACACAAGTTAATAATAAGCAAAAAATCGAACTTCTATTGATCCAATCAAAAAAATCAAATACATTTGTACTATGAGAATGATCTCCGAAAGGGAAATCGATAGGTCAAAATAAACTAATTTTAAAGTAAAAATGTGGCTTATTCACAATAAAAATAATAAATAATAAATTTTCTTGCGCTCCTTATTGTTTTACGAAAGATACAAAAAAAAACACGAAAAATACACGATACGTAGGTAGAAAATAATGTCATTATTAATTATGACTTAATCATTCTTTCGAATGTTTTTAGTACGCATGACTCTAAGAATTTACCCTGGTATGATTCTGGTTTCGAAGGATCTTTGGACGGTTTTAAAATAATTCGAACTAGGTTTCGAAGGATCTTTGGACGGTTTTAAAATAATTCGAACTAAATATATTCTTACCAACCATCTGGAAACTTAAGGTGTGTGTCGATATAATTCTTTATTTGCACTAACGCCATTACTACAATCGGAAATTTTCTTAATCATTCTATAAGTACAGTATTTTAATTGCATTTTAAACAGGTTTCTAATTCACTTATGGAAAAATTAGAATTAGAATCAGAATCAGATTAGAACTTTCATATTGTGATACATTTGTCTATGGAAGAAAATAATACGGTATGTATAAGATACAAAATTCAAGCATTGGAAAAGCCATACAAGAGGCACACCAAATTCAAAAATCTTGACTATTTAGTCTAAACATGAATTAAAATTTCTAGTTCTATCTTCTAGCTTCTCATCCAGCTTGAAATAGGATATTAGTATTCATATTTATTATTTCAAAATTTTAAGATATCGTGTCTTTTGTTGTAGGTATACTGTCACATTTTCAATACATATTACCCAATTTTTACTTACCCATCATCGAGTTAATTTATAAATGCAATAAGTAACTCCTTAAGATATTATGCTTTCGAAAAACGCTACCAACCAATCTCCTTCATATTGGCTAGTTTCAAATGTATTTCTACAATTACACCATTATTTGCCGAAATATTTTAAAGCAGTGTTGACAACGTCTAAAAAACTGTACATAATTTGGTACATAAATATCAAAAATGATGATCAAAATTGCTTTTATTAGATGATTATTAGCTCTCTTTATCCAGCTAAAATAAAATAAATAAAGAACTTACATCGTCATATCCATATACTGTTTTGAAAACCGAGGACTTGGAAGCTCCAATAAGTCATAACTCGAAGTTTGAAATAGTAAATAGTATATCAGTGAATGTTTATGCTTTGGAATTAAATCAAGTTAAGGAAAAATAATTTTACGAATTAGTGCCTGCTTGCCTAAACAAAACAAACTTGATAGACATGTAAATTTGAATCTTATTCAGGATAAATATTTTCTAAAATTAAATGATTACCTACGACTCTCATCGTAGTGACGATGGAAATATTGAAATAAAATATCATTACTGCTGGAAAAAAAGGTGTCTAGGTTGTTACACTATATAACCAAAAAAGAAAACTAATTCACCCAGATTTATTGGAAAAATTTACTGTTTCACCGTATCATTAAAATCTTACAAAAAAAGAAATATCGAATTAAATAAACAATACATAATAGAACTAAGAAGTAAATTACGAATATCAGAGTGCATGAGATACGAAATAAACATCTTACAAGCAAAACTATCGATACAACAAATACATATTATATACATTATTCACTTGAAAATTTTAAAGTAATGTTGGCTGAATGTCCAAGAAACTGAGTATATTTAGCCTCTTTTACAATATTTCTGAAAAACTTCAACGAATTTGTCTATTTAGCGAAAAAAAAAATCTAATTCACGCAGTTTTATCGGAAAACTTTGCTATTTACCATTTTTATTCACTGTCTTTTTAATCTGTTGAGTAACATCTTTAATTTATTTTGATTTTTAAGAAGTTTTCTAACCTCCTCTAATTACGATTTTTTGTAGAATTTGGACTGGTTGTATTGAATTATGATAGGTATGTGTATCTGGTTTCGCAATAATTTCAAAGAGACATTCTTTGTAGCTTAGTATAAATTGGTCTTCTAATACTAAAATATTATAAAAAATAATAGAGTAAAGCAATACAGGAGACTTAAAAAAGGTTTAAAATCTCATGAAATCTTGTTTATTTAGTCTAAACATGAATTAAAATTTATATTGTTCATACTTATTATTTCAAGATTTTTAAGATCGTTTCTAATTATCCATCATCCAGTTAATTTATAAATTATGAAATAGGTATCACTATGATATATTATGCAGCAATAACTATGTTTTCAAAAACTATACCAACCAATCTCTTTCATTCTGACGATGTATTTATACAATTACAACATTATTTACTTAAAAAGTTTAAAGCAATGTTGGCTGAATGTCCAAAAAACTGAGTATATTTAGCCTATTTTACAATATTTCTGAAAAACTTCAACGAATTTGTCTATTTACCGAAAAAAAAATCTAATCCACACAGTTTTATTGGAAAAATTTACTATTTCACCATTTTATTCACTGTCTTTTTAATCTGTTGAGTAACATCTTTAATTTATTTTGATTTTTATGAAGTTGTCTAACCTCGTGTAATTACGATTTTTTTGTAGAATTTGGATTGGTTTTATAGGATTATGATAGGTATGTGTATCTGATAACACAATAATTCCAAAGAGACATTCGTTGTAGCTTAGTGTAAATTGGTCTTCTAATACTAAAACATTATAAAACATAATAGATTAAAGTAATACAGGAGACTTAAAAAAGTGTTAAAATCTCATGGTACAAAAAAGAAAATGTCTCGAGTGTGAATTTAAAAATGGAGTTACTACAAAAAAGAAGATGGTACATACCTTTGAATATTAAAAAATATTTGAAAAATTTTAATTTTTTTGTAGATTGTGTAGTTAATACTAAAAATTAGTAAGGAAATAAAAATGATTATAAATTAAAAAAATCTTCGACGTTTGTTCTTAGAGCATGTGAAACATTAATAATTACCAAAAAATTTCAGTAGGTACCTTTAAATATTAAAAGTATTTGAAAAATTTTAATTTTTGTAGATTGTGTAGTTAATACTAAAAAATTTGTATGGAAATAAAAATAAATATCAATTAAAAAAAATCTTCAGCGTTTGTTCTTAGAGCGTAGTTCGAGTATGCCCGAACTTTCCCGATCCCCAATATATCTACTTCTTCTTGTAGTGCTCATCCATTTTGGATGTTGACGATTATCCTAGAAATATATACTTTGTATACTAATGTACTGAAAAGATTTGTAGTTGTTGTGCTGCACCACATATATAGATTTTTTAGCCAGAAAATCCTTCACCTTCCTGGTTTTCTTCTACTTTTCTCTGTAAAATTAGTTGCAGCAGTTCATATCTTCGCTCTTTCTTACAATGTGTCGGATGTATTCGATTTTAACTGTTTTATTGTGGGTACCAGCTCTTTTTTTTCTTTTTTAATTCTTAATAAAATAATCTAATTAGTTACGTGATCTGAGTAAGATATATACAAAAATAAGAAAAAAATGTTTTATTTCTTTGGAATAAAATAAAAAAGCCAAGTTGGTTGACTGGTTTAAAGTTTTGCAGTGCAGGGGATTTGAACCTATGATCCAACACTTACTTATTTTCAATGCAATGTAACAAAGTCTTAAATCGCTCGACCAACGTGGCTTTGGAACTTTGCTCTAAAAAACAACGATGATATTCACATGTTATGACATTCCTATTGACAATAAAAAGAAATAAAATGTTTTTCAAATAATATTTTATTCAAAATACTGTTATTTAGAGTGTGAGCTTTATGATTATAAATAAAAAAATCTTTGACGTTTGTTCTTAGAGCATGTGAAACATTAATAATTACCAAAAAATTACGGTACCTTTAAATATTAAAAGTATTTGAAAAATTTTAATTTTTGTAGATTGTGTAGTTAATACCAAAAATTATAGTGGAAATAAAAATAAATATCAACTAAAAAAAAAATTTTCAGCGTTTGTTCTTAGAGCGTAGTTCGAGTATGCCCGAACTTTCCCGATTTCCCAATATTAGCTGTGAGTTTTGGCATAGGATACCTATATAAAAAGCATGGAAAACGAAAAGTTTCAGCGTTTGTTCTTAGAGCGTAGTTCGAGTATGCCCGAACTTTCCCGATTTCCCAATATTAGCTGTGAGTTTTGGCATAGGATACCCATATAAAAAGCATGGAAAACGGAAAGTTTACCTTGGACAAGTGACGGCGTCACTTGTCCAAGGTAAACTTTCCGTTTTCCATGCTTTTTATATGGGTATCCTATGCCAAAACTCACAGCTAATATTGGGAAATCGGGAAAGTTCGGGCATACTCGAACTACGCTCTAAGAACAAACGCTGAAACTTTTCGTTTTCCATGCTTTTTATATGGGTATCCTATGCCAAAACTCACAGCTAATATTGGGAAATCGGGAAAGTTCGGGCATACTCGAACTACGCTCTAAGAACAAACGCTGAAAATTTTTTTTTTAGTTGATATTTATTTTTATTTCCACTATAATTTTTGGTATTAACTACACAATCTACAAAAATTAAAATTTTTCAAATACTTTTAATATTTAAAGGTACCGTAATTTTTTGGTAATTATTAATGTTTCACATGCTCTAAGAACAAACGTCAAAGATTTTTTTATTTATAATCATAAAGCTCACACTCTAAATAACAGTATTTTGAATAAAATATTATTTGAAAAACATTTTATTTCTTTTTATTGTCAATAGGAATGTCATAACATGTGAATATCATCGTTGTTTTTTAGAGCAAAGTTCCAAAGCCACGTTGGTCGAGCGATTTAAGACTTTGTTACATTGCATTGAAAATAAGTAAGTGTTGGATCATAGGTTCAAATCCCCTGCACTGCAAAACTTTAAACCAGTCAACCAACTTGGCTTTTTTATTTTATTCCAAAGAAATAAAACATTTTTTTCTTATTTTTGTATATATCTTACTCAGATCACGTAACTAATTAGATTATTTTATTAAGAATTAAAAAAGAAAAAAAAGAGCTGGTACCCACAATAAAACAGTTAAAATCGAATACATCCGACACATTGTAAGAAAGAGCGAAGATATGAACTGCTGCAACTAATTTTACAGAGAAAAGTAGAAGAAAACCAGGAAGGTGAAGGATTTTCTGGCTAAAAAATCTATATATGTGGTGCAGCACAACAACTACAAATCTTTTCAGTACATTAGTATACAAAGTATATATTTCTAGGATAATCGTCAACATCCAAAATGGATGAGCACTACAAGAAGAAGTAGATATATTGGGGATCGGGAAAGTTCGGGCATACTCGAACTACGCTCTAAGAACAAACGCTGAAGATTTTTTTTAATTGATATTTATTTTTATTTCCATACAAATTTTTTAGTATTAACTACACAATCTACAAAAATTAAAATTTTTCAAATACTTTTAATATTTAAAGGTACCTACTGAAATTTTTTGGTAATTATTAATGTTTCACATGCTCTAAGAACAAACGTCGAAGATTTTTTTAATTTATAATCATTTTTATTTCCTTACTAATTTTTAGTATTAACTACACAATCTACAAAAAAATTAAAATTTTTCAAATATTTTTTAATATTCAAAGGTATGTACCATCTTCTTTTTTGTAGTAACTCCATTTTTAAATTCACACTCGAGACATTTTCTTTTTTGTACCATGAGATTTTAACACTTTTTTAAGTCTCCTGTATTACTTTAATCTATTATGTTTTATAATGTTTTAGTATTAGAAGACCAATTTACACTAAGCTACAACGAATGTCTCTTTGGAATTATTGTGTTATCAGATACACATACCTATCATAATCCTATAAAACCAATCCAAATTCTACAAAAAAATCGTAATTACACGAGGTTAGACAACTTCATAAAAATCAAAATAAATTAAAGATGTTACTCAACAGATTAAAAAGACAGTGAATAAAATGGTGAAATAGTAAATTTTTCCAATAAAACTGTGTGGATTAGATTTTTTTTTCGGTAAATAGACAAATTCGTTGAAGTTTTTCAGAAATATTGTAAAATAGGCTAAATATACTCAGTTTTTTGGACATTCAGCCAACATTGCTTTAAACTTTTTAAGTAAATAATGTTGTAATTGTATAAATACATCGTCAGAATGAAAGAGATTGGTTGGTATAGTTTTTGAAAACATAGTTATTGCTGCATAATATATCATAGTGATACCTATTTCATAATTTATAAATTAACTGGATGATGGATAATTAGAAACGATCTTAAAAATCCTGAAATAATAAGTATGAACAATATAAATTTTAATTCATGTTTAGACTAAATAAACAAGATTTCATGAGATTTTAAACCTTTTTTAAGTCTCCTGTATTGCTTTACTCTATTATTTTTTTATAATATTTTAGTATTAGAAGACCAATTTATACTAAGCTACAAAGAATGTCTCTTTGAAATTATTGCGAAACCAGATACACATACCTATCATAATTCAATACAACCAGTCCAAATTCTACAAAAAATCGTAATTAGAGGAGGTTAGAAAACTTCTTAAAAATCAAAATAAATTAAAGATGTTACTCAACAGATTAAAAAGACAGTGAATAAAAATGGTAAATAGCAAAGTTTTCCGATAAAACTGCGTGAATTAGATTTTTTTTTTCGCTAAATAGACAAATTCGTTGAAGTTTTTCAGAAATATTGTAAAAGAGGCTAAATATACTCAGTTTCTTGGACATTCAGCCAACATTACTTTAAAATTTTCAAGTGAATAATGTATATAATATGTATTTGTTGTATCGATAGTTTTGCTTGTAAGATGTTTATTTCGTATCTCATGCACTCTGATATTCGTAATTTACTTCTTAGTTCTATTATGTATTGTTTATTTAATTCGATATTTCTTTTTTTGTAAGATTTTAATGATACGGTGAAACAGTAAATTTTTCCAATAAATCTGGGTGAATTAGTTTTCTTTTTTGGTTATATAGTGTAACAACCTAGACACCTTTTTTTCCAGCAGTAATGATATTTTATTTCAATATTTCCATCGTCACTACGATGAGAGTCGTAGGTAATCATTTAATTTTAGAAAATATTTATCCTGAATAAGATTCAAATTTACATGTCTATCAAGTTTGTTTTGTTTAGGCAAGCAGGCACTAATTCGTAAAATTATTTTTCCTTAACTTGATTTAATTCCAAAGCATAAACATTCACTGATATACTATTTACTATTTCAAACTTCGAGTTATGACTTATTGGAGCTTCCAAGTCCTCGGTTTTCAAAACAGTATATGGATATGACGATGTAAGTTCTTTATTTATTTTATTTTAGCTGGATAAAGAGAGCTAATAATCATCTAATAAAAGCAATTTTGATCATCATTTTTGATATTTATGTACCAAATTATGTACAGTTTTTTAGACGTTGTCAACACTGCTTTAAAATATTTCGGCAAATAATGGTGTAATTGTAGAAATACATTTGAAACTAGCCAATATGAAGGAGATTGGTTGGTAGCGTTTTTCGAAAGCATAATATCTTAAGGAGTTACTTATTGCATTTATAAATTAACTCGATGATGGGTAAGTAAAAATTGGGTAATATGTATTGAAAATGTGACAGTATACCTACAACAAAAGACACGATATCTTAAAATTTTGAAATAATAAATATGAATACTAATATCCTATTTCAAGCTGGATGAGAAGCTAGAAGATAGAACTAGAAATTTTAATTCATGTTTAGACTAAATAGTCAAGATTTTTGAATTTGGTGTGCCTCTTGTATGGCTTTTCCAATGCTTGAATTTTGTATCTTATACATACCGTATTATTTTCTTCCATAGACAAATGTATCACAATATGAAAGTTCTAATCTGATTCTGATTCTAATTCGAATTTTTCCATAAGTGAATTAGAAACCTGTTTAAAATGCAATTAAAATACTGTACTTATAGAATGATTAAGAAAATTTCCGATTGTAGTAATGGCGTTAGTGCAAATAAAGAATTATATCGACACACACCTTAAGTTTCCAGATGGTTGGTAAGAATATATTTAGTTCGAATTATTTTAAAACCGTCCAAAGATCCTTCGAAACCTAGTTCGAATTATTTTAAAACCGTCCAAAGATCCTTCGAAACCAGAATCATACCAGGGTAAATTCTTAGAGTCATGCGTACTAAAAACATTCGAAAGAATGATTAAGTCATAATTAATAATGACATTATTTTCTACCTACGTATCGTGTATTTTTCGTGTTTTTTTTTGTATCTTTCGTAAAACAATAAGGAGCGCAAGAAAATTTATTATTTATTATTTTTATTGTGAATAAGCCACATTTTTACTTTAAAATTAGTTTATTTTGACCTATCGATTTCCCTTTCGGAGATCATTCTCATAGTACAAATGTATTTGATTTTTTTGATTGGATCAATAGAAGTTCGATTTTTTGCTTATTATTAACTTGTGTATACCCATAATAAGTAATTTTCTCAATCGGATTACTCTAATTATACTAAAAGACTTTTGCTTTGAAAATTTGCGACCTATTTCTATTAGATATCTTCCTTTTAGATATATTTTTTGTCTTTGTCATTTATATTGCACTAAGTCGAAGTTCTTTTTCATATCGATGAATTCAATTTGTTTTATGCATGGGATTTTATTTGAGATCACATTTAAAACGTACTTTATAACAAAAATTTGTATTGTCCAACTGATTAGAACTCTAAATCTGGTTTGAAAATAATATGAGAAATATCGGTGGTTTGGACTTAGCGAAAGAATTTATCTGATATGTATTGTAGGTATTATCGATATAATGATAGATTTAGCAATTAGTGGCTTGCATATATTTATGCTTCATATACTGACATTTTGCACCTAGGGAGAGATAATGTAAATATTGAGAGTTGCATGGTAAAAATAAGAGGTTTACTAGTTTGGACATAATGAAAGAACGCCTGTGTATAATAGAGTACGAAAGATTTGGAAGTTTCTCAGTAAAAACGAAAATACTAAAGCCCTTTTGACATGCTGATGTATTTGATTTTTATGTCTGACTAGAACTCTAAATCTGGTTTGCATACAGAGTGAGTTTTATGTATGGAAACACTCAATTATCTCGGAAACGGCTTGCAAGATTTTTATAGATTTTGATGGGTATGAATTTTCTGAGGCGGTCTATATTATAGTGACAATTACATTGTTGTCAGATTTTCCGTTTTTCTGGAAATCCAATTCCGTATTTCTAATAGGACAAGAAGTCGTTATTTGAGTTTTGAAGTCCTAAAGAAATACTGATTATTTTTCATGTTATTTTCCCTACAACTAAATGCCATAATTTCGAAGTTATTGCTACATTTATTAAAAAAATTTAAACAAATTATAAAAACCAATAGTGTACAAAAGTATACAACACGATAGTATACGAAAAGTTTGGATGTTTCTTAGTAGAAACGAAAATACTAAAACCCTTTTGACATGCTGATGTATTTGATTTTTATGCTTGACTAGAACTCTAAATCTGGTTTGAAAATAATGTGAGAAATATCGGTGGTTTGGACTTAGCGAAAGAATTTATCTGATATGTATTTTAGGTATTAGCGATATAATGATAGATTTAGCAATTGGTGGTTTGCATATATTTGTATTCCATTTTGATACACTGATATTTTCTAGGAAGAAATAATGTAAATATTGAGAGTTGCGTGTTAAAAATAAGAGGTTTACTAGTTTGGACATATAGAAAGAACGCCCGTGTTTAATATTTTACGAAAGATTTGGATGTTTCTCAGTAGAAAAGAAAATACTAAAGCCTTTTTGACATGCTGATGTATTTGATTTTTATGCCATTGTATTTTATTGGTTGAGGTACTGTAAGTTACGATTGGACGGAAAATACGTATCTAAGACCCTTTTGACATGATGTATTTTATTTTTCTGTCACTGAACTCTATTGGTTAAATCGTATCATTTGAGAATTCGTATGTCCCTATTGCACCAAGAGGACCGAAGATACAGAACTCCTTTTTAACATTCTGCTCTATTTGATTTTTCTGTGTCTGGTGGTTAAATCATTTGTATCTAATGTCTTTATGGCATGATGTTATGTTTAATTTTTCTATATTATTCAATTTGTTAAATCACAGATACCTCGCATATCTCTCAGAGAGGGATGGATTGGACGTATCAAAATACTGCTTCTATTATATCTTATACGTTATCAGGGGCATTAGTTACGTATTTTCAGGATACAGCCAAAAGGGCATTAGTTATATCTTCTGTTTTATTGGTCCAATCGTGACGTAAAAGTCGGGCCTCCACCACAAAACGAGACAAAAATGAGCAGAATGGACCTTAAATTTTTTTTTAATTTCCCCCAGCATCTGGGGAAAAATTGATTTTCTATCTAACTCTAATACACAGACTCTTATGGGAGGCGCTGTTGCTAGATGTTGCGAAATGCCCAGTTTGTCAGTAGATCTAGGAAATTTTTTTGTGCGCCCATACCGTTGGGCACTACATACCTACAACTTTTATTGTCTATGCCTCTCTACGTTACGCCATTTAGGCATGTCTACAACTTTTATTGTCCACGTCTCTCCTTACGTCTATGCCTCTCTACGTTAATCCGTTTAGGTACTACATGCCTACAACTTTTATTGTCTATACCTCTCTTTTTACTTGTGTATATATAATTTTCTCAATCGAATTACTCTAAAAGACTTTTGCTTTGAAAATTTGCTATCTTTTTCTATTAAATATCTTCCTTCTAGATTTTTTTTTTGTCTTTGTCATTTATAATGCACTCAGTCGAAGTTCTTTTTCATATCGATGAATTCAATTTGTTTTATGTATGGGATTTTGAGATCACGTTTAGAACGAATTATGGTAGATTCCTTCAACGTAATATCTGTATCAGGACAAATTGGAATAAAAATAGCGAGTTTAACTAAAAATACTGAAATGGAATAAAAATGGTGAATTGGAATAAAAATGGCGAATTGGTGGCACCAAATGTTATGGCCGTAGATAAAATATAGTATGCAGCTCGTAACGGTTAGTTTATGGATTAAATAACATATTCGATACTTCCCACACCTTTAACGTACCACAATCTCCAATCAGACCAATGCTAATGAGATGTCACCATCGCTTACACATAAATTATGTTACGGTCGTAGATAAAATATATGCCTCTCTACGTTAAGCCGTTTAGGTACTACATACCTACAACTTTTATTGTCTATGCCTCTCTTTTTACTTGTGTATATATAATTTTCTCAATCGAATTACTCTAAAAGACTTTTGCTTTGAAAATTTGCAATCTTTTTCTATTAAATATCTTCCTTCTAGATTTTTTTTGTCTTTGTCAACTCAGTCGAAGTTCTTTTTCATATCGATGAATTCACTTTGTTTTATGTAAGGGATTTTATTTGAGATCATATTTAGAACGAATTATGGTAGATTCCTTCAGCGTAATATCGGTATCAAGACAAATTGGAATAAAAATAGCGAATTGGAATAAAAATGGTAAATTTAAATAAAAATGGACTAAAAATGGCGTCATCTAGCGGCTAATAGGTAAACTATGGTAGATTTCTTCGACGTAATGTCAAGGAAAAATGGACTAAAAATGGTGAATTGGAATAAAAATGGTGAATTTGAATAAAAATGGCGAATTGGAAAAAAAAGATGCCGAATATGTTGCGGTAGATAAAATATAGTATGCAACTCGTTAAGCTTAGATTTCTGCACGTGATTGGTTTAAATAACATATTGTGTTATGGTCGTAGATAAAATATAGTATATGCAACGTGCCTCTTTCCAACGATCCCTTTGTATGTCACGAGCCAACGCGCTCCTTTCCAATACCTCACACGTCGAACCAATAACAACGGAGATATGCTTTAGTGCCGTTTTGGCTATGCCGCTATCTTTATTTTTTGTGTTAACGTATTCGTTACCCCCCTCCCCTTTCCTATGATACCTCACATGTCACGATCGGACCAATAACAACGGAGATATGCTTTAGTGCCGTTTTGGCTATGCCGCCATCTTTGTTTTTGTGTTAACGTATTCGTTACCCCCTCCCCTTTCCTATGATACCTCACATGCCACGATCGGACTAATAACAACGGAGATATGCTTTAGTGCCCTAATGTCAAGGAAAAATGGACTAAAAATGGCGAATTTAAATAAAAATACTGAAATGGAATAAAAATGGCGGATTGGTGGCGCCATCTAGCGGAAAATAACTATGGAAGATTCCATTATGGAAGATTCCTTGTGACGTCAGCATCTATCTCACTCTTACTCATTGGGAAGGTACTTCTCTCTCTAACACATTGATTTCCCTATCTCTATAGTCATGCCCGCTTTGGTTATCTACTTGTTCCATTGAAAAAACATAGGTTTATGTCATTTTCTGAATACGAGTGGCCCTGAATATTTAAATATTTTATGTTCCTATTTTATGTTTTAACTTTTACCTAAATAAATTTGTTTCCTATCTCTTACAGGAAATGAGAAATTGGACTTCTTGTAATGCGGCACCCTGTATATGACAAAAAATCAAAACCTAAAAATAAAAATTGACGTGTTTCGGGATTTGTCTCCAAAATCGCCCATTCTCGAAGAAATTAATTTATTCCATAATTTTGCCTTTCACTGTATAGTTTATGTCCCTTTAAGTTAGAACCATATTGAAATAGCTATTTGTATAACAAGGGAGAAAAAGTGCTACTTTTCCTCCCGTGAATGAAGTTTACTGTAAGTTTACAGTAATCATTCAAGGGAGGAAAAGGCACTTTACTCCCATGTTATACATATGGTTTTTCCACCTTCCTCAAATAACAAGTCATTTTTTCATTTTTACTTAATTTATTTATGTAACTAACCAACAAAATTTATTAGAACTAAAACTAACAAGTAGGTACAATATAACTGTCAACTGTCAAATATAATTCAAATTATTAATGTAAACATTGTTAAATCAGAATAACAATTTACTGTTTTTTACCATTCTGCAAAATACAGGGTGTTTTTTAATAAACGTTAAAATGTATAGATACTTACGTAATTTAAAATAGATATTGTACAGGGCGTCAATAAGTTATATTTCATGAATAAAATACCATGACGTCACTTTTACTTTTCCTCCCTAGGGAGGAAAAGTACAACTTTGCTCCCTACAATCAGGTCCGGAAAAGTATACTTTCGGTAGAGGTAGGTGGAAAACTTTTTTATTATCTATTAATTTTACGAAAAAAATTTGTTCTTCATAAAAAGTTCTGCGTGATCTAAAACCTAAGATTCAACCATCAGATATCAAATTTTATGAATATTATACGAGGTATGTCAAAAAATATGAATTTCGCTTAAGAGTTGCTTTATTTTTCACAATATTGAAAATTGTTATTATAAAAGTTGTTTGAAATTAAGAACTATTTTCTAATATGCAATTACATCCTTCCAATTGAAAAACAATTTTGAATTTTTTTTTAATTATGGATACCTAACCAACATTATTTTCATTTATATTTCAATTACGGTAACTCGTTTATTATTAACTTTACGAAAAAAAAGTTATTCTTTATAATGGTAGGGGAGCAAAGTACGCTAAATGTGCAGTCACTCGAGCGCTTTAGGGACATATTGGGTTGTGAAGAGTAGGTCCTAAAACCAAAAAAAGTTAAGTAAAGTTTTCCATTTTAGTGGGGACTTATCCATTTTTAATTTAATTTTCCATTTCCAACAATCGTTTTTTTTTTATTTCGAAAAAATGTCTCGAATAAAAGTTACTTATTTTTACGTAAGGAATCCAAATCTGCTTTAAAAAATGGGGCTCCCATTTAAGATTTTAAAGTAACCCCCCACCCCACCTTTGTGGGGGGTCGTATTTGGTGTCATTCGATATATTTTTCAAAAATATTCAATAAGTGTATTTTCCAGTTTTTCGATTTGATGTTCATTTCGCGAAATATCGCGGGATTGGTATTTAAAATATTAAATTTACCCCCCACCCCTCTCCTTGGAAAGTCGTGTTTGGTATCATTCGATAGATTTTTGAAAAATATTGAGTACGTATTTTTTTTCGTACGTTTTTGGTACGTTTAAAATATTTTTTTTTTCGAGTACGTTTTTCGAGTACGTCTTTCGATTTGTCATTCATTTCGCAAAATATTTGCTTTTTTCTTGTGAAACTTTGGGACCCCCCATTTCCTTACGCCTCGCTCAAATCGTCAGATTTTTTAAATATACACTGTTTTGCATGTACTTAATTTACCTTAGCTTAATCTGACGATTTCGAGTCTTTATAGGATAGATTTTCTTTTTGGCCCCCCTTAACGAACTCCCGTTTATTAAGAGCCAATATATGGTAGAGGTACATTTTCAGGGTACAAGGTTTCTCCCCATGTAATAATCTGACGCGCTCGAGTTACTGCAAAAATCCCCGCTTGGGCTCCCCTACCATAAAAATGTTCTTGCATGGTCAAAAATTCTAAAACCTCATATACACCATCTTATATCAAATTTTATCAATTTTATATTAGGTATGTCAAAAATATGAATTTCGCTTAAGAGTAAATAAAATACCTTTTTTTTCACCATATAGAAAATTGTAATTATGCAAAGGTGTTTAGAATTAAAAACTATGTTCCAATATGTAATTACATACTTCTAATTGAAATCCTCTGAACAATAAAAGTACTTTAGATCGAAATTCATCTTTTCTTACATAAAATTTGATATAAGATGGTTGTATTTTACGTTTTAGACCATGCAGAACTTTTGATGAAGTATAACCATCTTCCATAAAATTAATAAGAAAAAAGTTTTTCATATGGTTCCAACTTACAGGGACATACTGTATATTACGCAGACATGTCTTGTCTAAGTCCTTATAAGAAATATGAGTAAACTTGAATTTTTTTTTGGTAGCAAGGAATTCCTGAATTGATTTCTTATCAGCCATATTTCTCTATCGTCTGATTTATGTTTTCGACATATTTCTATGATAAATGATAGGTGTATATCGGTTACTTTATCAAATGAGCATGAAATTTTTCGAGTTTCATCAGAATAAGACCAAACTAAAACAAATTGCTTGTCAAATTGTGCTTTCAATAATAAGTTCGTGTGGAGTTCACATCATTCATTTTTCGATACGGATAAGGAAATTACAACATAATTCCTCAAGATCGATACCAATATTCATCGTATCCCTCGAAAATTATTGTTCTGAAAAAGTGTTGATTTTTTCACCTGTTTTATTTAGACAAAGTATTTCATAGGGCAATTATTTTTTAGCATTTTGAATATTTTCCTTCATTTTTCAAATAAATGACGCACTTTTAATTTTAAAGCAAAAATAAAAGGGGATAAAATGTACGTGAATATCATGTGACAAATTTGGGGGATCAATAATTTTGTTGGAATCAGAGATTCAGTTAAATTTGGAATTACTGTAAACGTTGTCACAAACAGAAAAGGAGATTCTATAAGAGACATACAAGGATATTGTATCCCATCCAAGCTTAGAGTGTAAAAATAAAAAAGGGACGATAGACGACGAAAAACTGAACCACCACAGATTTGCCGATGATGTTGCGTTAATAGAAAAAGACAGCTATTTGATAAGTATAAAATCAAAAGAAATAGAAATAAAAATAAATCTTCTTCTTCTTCTTCTTCTTCAGCCTGTTTGCATCTACTCTTGGACAAAGGCCTCCCCATGAGCTCTTCACTATTCTCTGACTTGTGCTATTTGGTGCCAGTTTCTCTCCACTTTGGCTTTGTAAAATAAATCTAGCACAATCTAAATATCTAACAAACGAATCTCTACATAAATCTGAATATATAACTCTGGACATCTATTAGGCGAGCGGCACAACACTAATTTGAGGCTTATAAATCGAAAAAGCGACCATGATAGGTGAATGGCAAATGTTGGTCATTCTTTATATTTTCGAGGTCGTTGAATCCGAATGTTGATTTTTATCTAGAATTGGTGGAACATGTTCAAAAATCAAATTTCACGCAAAAATGCGAAAAATAAATTTTGATAATTTTTCATATTTACCTCGCTGTATATTTGGTCGCTGTAAATATTTCCTTTTGAAAATTTTACTGTGTCATCCTTGAAGAACTTAGATAACAGTGAGATTTGTCCGAGATGTTTAAACAAATTAAAATAGAAGTTGTTAATTTTTAAACAATTTGTCGTCAGATTTCGTTAGTTTTATGTTTACTTAAAAAAGTTGGGCGACAAATTTTTTACTTTATAATTTTAATTAATACAGCATTAAAACATAAGTTATGATGAAGATTTCTGAAAAATTTCAAGTCAAAATATGCAATAGAAAAAAAGTTATGTGACTTTATAGGCGAGAGATACTGACCACGGTGTGGTGAATAGCTAATTTTGATCATACATTTTGTTTCTGATGGTTCTGAAAACAAAAATGAGGTTTATTTTGAATTTTAGATGGAGAAACATTGTCAAAATCGCAATTTTACCCTAAAAATAAAAAAAAATGAAATCACGTTTTTCTTAAAATTAAAAGTTGCGCCATTTTTTATATATAAAAATGTTTGTTCTTTTTATTATATATTTTAACATAAACTTAATTAAAAAGCTAAATTTCAAATTTTGTCACTCAACTTTTGCGATTAAACTTTGCAATTCAGGAATCTGGCCTTTTACTTTAAACAATTCATAACTTTTATTATAATAAAACACAAAGATTGAAACAGGCCTCATTGTCTTCAGAAATATAAGAAGAAATATATATTGTAAAAATTTCAGAAATAAATAGTAAAATGAAACAGAGTTGTATTGAGTTAAACGTAAAAAACATGATTTCATTTTTTTTTATTTTTAGAGTAAAGTTGCGACTTTGACAATGTTCCCCCACGTAAAATTTAAAATTAGCCTAATTTTCGTTTTCAGCACCACCAAAAACATAAATTAAGATCAAAATTAGCCATGCAGCACATCCTGGTCAGTACCTCGAGAAATTAGCGTTTTTTGGGTGTGCCGTGCCGCTTGTCTATTAAGTCAGATAACTTTTTTTCTATTGCATATTTTGACTTAAAATTTTCCAGAAAACTTCTTCATCAATTATGTTTTATTGTTGTGTTGGTTAACATTATAAACTAAAAATATGTCACTTAACTTTTTTAAGTAAACATGAAATTAAATAAATCTGACGACACAATTTTTAAAAATTAACAACTCCTCTTTTAATGCGTTTAAACATAGTATATAAATTTCTTTGTTATCTAAATACTTCAAAGATAACACAGTAAAATTTTCAAAACGACATATTTACAGCGCCCAGAGATACAGCGAGGTAAATCTGAAAAATCATCGAAATTGATTTTCCGCATTTTTGCATAAAATTTGATTTTTGAACATGTTCCACCAATTTTACATAAAAATAAACTTCATATTCGGATTCAGAGACCTCGAAAACATAAAGAGTGACTTAAATTGGTCATTCACTTTAAAGTTTATTTTCGTGGTCGGTCTAACGTAATTTTGGGGGTTGCTATATAGTGTATAGTCATGTTTCCATTTCCAATTGTACTTATACTAGATATAGTATTTTGTATTTCTTCTGCATATATTATTGTTACACTAGAGAGACTTGCTCTAAGATGTTCACAATAATGTTTGAGTTATTCATCCGATCTATTAGTGAAGTAAGTTTATTAGTACAATTAGTACAATTAAGTTCATGTTAGTTTTTCTTAATGATCGTATGTGTATACTTTTTATAATTGCAAGAGCATCATTAGGACACATATATGGTAATATAATTATGGAATCATTAAAATTGTTGCAATTTCGAAAATTTGCATTTAAATGTAAAAAAATTAGTAGTTCATAAACCACACACAGCGGTATGATTATGAGCATAAGATGATTTGCTTAATAATGTTGGTTTAATAAATATTTCCGGAAGGGATATATATATCACTTCCGAAGATATTTCTAAATAACTACCCAACTATTATACGTATATAGGGTGAGGCAGATAACTGGCCTATTAGAAATATCTCGAGAACTAAAGGCAACAGAATCATGAAAATTGGAATAAGGGGTTTTGAGGGATGATCTATTAAATGAAAATATTTTCATCTCTTTGCAACTTCCGGTTATACCGGAAGTTGCTTATAACTTGGTTTTTTTAAATGGGACACCCTGTATGTTTTTACATTTTTGGATTCTCCTCAATATCTTCTTTCTTAAAATATGAGATTTTGTAATATTATATAGGGTATTTTAAAAGATATTTACGTTTTTTTATTAATTTTGTAGCAATATTCACACCCTGTAGAATTGTAATAGTTTGACATTAAAAACTCTGTTTACGTTCAAGTGATTTTTAATATAGTCTTATCGTTAAGAATCATTAGTATAGCTAATTTTGAAATATTAGTATACAGGGTTGGTCGAAACTCGGAATGAATATTTTCTGAGTTTTCTTAAATAGAACACCCTGTATTTTAGTATTGTAATGAAATGATATTTCATAGTACTTTTTTATTTTATAAGTATTCCCTATACCTAACTGCTTTAATTTGTGAGTTATTGGTGATTCAAACTAAACATTAATTGCAACAAAAAATACGTAAAATTCTATTAGGTTGGCCATGAAAATATTCAATCACAAACAATTTTTCAGAAATAAATACATATTAATCCAGACCGATCCTTAAAATTACCAATAATGGTTTAGCTATCAAAATAGCTACGTAGTTAAGATTGTTGGTGCGACTAACAATTAAGCACAAATTAAAGCAGTTAGGTATAGGGAATGCTTAAGAAATAAAAAAGTACCATAAAATATCATTTCATTACAATACTAAAATATAGGGTGTTCCATTTAAGAAAACTCAGAAAATACTCATTCCGAGTTTCGACCAACCCTGTATACTAAAATTAAAAATTTAGCTATACTAATGATTCTTCACAATAGTAGACTATATTAAAAATAATTTGAAGGTAAGTAGAGTTTTAGTTGTCAAACTACTACAATTCTACAGGGTGTGAATATTGCTACGAAATTAATAAACAAACGTAATTATCTTTTAAAATACCCTGTATAACATTACAAATCCTCATATTTTAAGAAAGAAGACATCGAAGAGAATCCAAAAATGTAAAAATATACAGGGTGTCCCATTAAAAAAAACGAAGTTATAAGCAACTTCCGGTATAACCGGAAGTTGCAAAGAGATGAAAATATTTTCATTTAATAGATCATCCTTCAAAACCCCTGTATTCCAATTTTCATGATTCTGTTGCTTTTAGTTCTCGAGATATTTCTAATAGGCCAGTTATCTGCCTCACCCTGTATATAGGCCGTATAGATTATTTATACTTTTTGAAACTTTTATAGAGATATTTTTATATACCTAGATCTCTAGATGATAGAACAACACAGACTAAGTAGGGTACCGGAATATACACAGTAAAATTTGTAAAAAAAATTTAGTGACGAAATTTGTAAAAAAATTTCCACTCCGTATATTTCTATAATCCACATGCATTTTTTTTCATTTTTACGTTATATTCTTTAATTATCTCATCCATGTAATTTATAAATAGCGTTGGACTTAATCCTCCTTCTTGTATCAGACCCTCATTTGTAGTAGATAGTTTTGATGTTATTTTTTGACTGATGACATAATTCATATGTTTGTTGTATTTGTTTTTAATTACGCTTATCATTATGTTAGTAATATCAGCTTCTCTAATATTATCAACAAATTTTTGCCTTGGAACCATATCAAAAGCCTTTTCAAGGTCTATGTACGCCATATACATCTGCTTTCCTGTTGCTGATATTTTTCTATTATTTTTCGATGGTAAATACATGATTATAAGTGCTTCTGCCTTTTCTGAATCCGCATTGTGTTTCCTCGAGTATACTATCAATTTTTCAGGTTATTCTTTTGACCAGTATTTTTTCGTATTTTTTCGTATATTTTCATGGCAGTGCTTAAGAGTGTTATTCATCTGTAGTTGTTGCAATCCGTTATATCTGCCTTTTAATAAATCGGTACTATCTGAGCCTTCTATCAGTCTATCCGTATCTGTTCTCTTCTCCATATGTCATTAAATATCTTTAGTAATAACTCTGTTGCATTTTGTCCCATTTTTTTTTTCATCATTTCACTGGTTATGCTGTCATACCCGGGTGCTTTTCCGTTTTTCATTTCTGCAATAGCTTCTTGCAGTTAATTTATGGTTATAGGATCCAAGTTTTCATCTTCTACTCTTTGGTTCAACACATTCTTTTCTTCGTGATCGCAGTGAGTTTGCAGCATATCTTGGAAATATTCTCTCGATCTGTTCATTATTTTATTTTCTTCTGTGAGAATTTCTCCAGTTTTATTGTTATGTTTTCTATGATAGAAAAAAGCACGGTAGATTTTGAAGTTACGTGTAAATTGACGTTAATTCCAAAATTTCATCAAAATCGATTAGTCTTGATTTAAATCTTAGTTAAAAACCTTGGTACACTGCACTATACTATATTTTATAGTATAGTTGATCCAAAAGATGGCATAACCCAGACATCCAAAGTGAAAGTTATCCTTCAACACCAAATTGTTCTATATGGTCCACACAATGTCCAGAAAAAAGTCACACCATTTTGAGCATCGGGTTTGGGGGGAGAGGGGGCAGAATTCGGTAAATTCGTAGTTTTTTAGGTTTTTCGTCAATATTTCTAAAACTATGCGGTTTAGCATGAACAACCCTCTATACAAAATTGTTCTACATTAAATTTGAAATAAAAAAGGCCCTATTCATAATCTTTCTAAAATGAATGTTTCCAAAGTTACGGAGGTAGTATATTACATCTGGTCCAAAAAAAGGCCTAATCCAAACATCCAAAGTAAAAGTTTTCCTCCAACACCAAATTGTTCTGTATGGTCCACATATTGTTCAGTAAAAAGTTACACCATTTTGAGGGTCCGGTTTGGAGGGGAGACGGGGGAGAAGTCGGTAAATTAATAGTTTTTTTACGTTTTTCGTCAATATTTCTAAAACTATGATTTGGCGTAAACAATGTTATATTATACAAAAATGTTCTACATGAAATTTAAAACAAAAAATGTTCTATACATAATTGTTATAACATCAATGATTCCAGAGTTACGGAGGATGAAAATTCGAGGTTTTTGATACTTTTTATATTTTTTGAGCAATGTATGGTATAACTATACCAAAAACCCAGACATCCAAAGTGAAAGTTATCCTCCAACACCAACTTGTTCTATATGGTCCCCATAATGTTCAGAAAAAAGTCACACCATTTTGAGCGTCGGGTTTGGGGGGAGGGGGGGGGGAGAAATCGGTAAATATAAAAAGTATCGAAAACCTCCAATTTTCACCCTCCGTAACTCTGGAACTGTTAATTTTATGACAATTATGTATGAAACCTTTTTTGTTTTAAATTTTATGTAGAACATTTTTCTATAGAACATTCTTTACGCTAAAGCATAGTTTTAGAAATATTGACGAAAAACTCAAAAAAAACTACTAATTTACCGATTTCTCCCTCATCTTCCTCCCAAACCGGACGCTCAAAATGGTGTAACTTTTTACTGAATAATATGTGGACCATATAGAACAATTTGGTGTTGAAGGAAAACTTTTACTTTGGATGTCTGGGTTAGGCCTTTTTTTGGACCAGTTATACTATATTACCTCCGTAACTTTGGAACCGTTCATTTTAGAAGGGTTATGCATAGGCCCTTTTTTATTTAAAATTTAATGTCGAACAATTTTGTATAGAAGGTTGTTCATGCTAAACCGCATAGTTTTAGAAATATTGACGAAAAACTTAAAAAACTACGAAATTACAGATTTCTCCCCCCTCTCCCCCCAAACCCGATGCTCAAAATGGTGTGACTTTTTCTGAACATTATGCGGACCATATAGAACAATTTGGTGTTGGAGGATAACTTTCACTTTGGATGTCTGGGTTTGGGTCTAACTATACCATACTAATATTAATTATACCTTTTTATATGATTCTTAGAACAGCGTGTCGCTAATCAAGAAATTATGTTCAATAAACTGAAAGACAAAAACTGTAGCAGTAGGTACAAAAAGGTTTCCTTTCAATTAATACAAGAAGTAACCGGCTTGCATACATGAAACGTAATCATGATCTGATGTTTGAATGTGTAAATTGAAGGCGTTGTAGAGCATATAATTTGGGTAGATATTTTTCCAGATATGAAGGTAATAAAAATATTTTAAAATGCATCAAAATAAGAACGTAGTTCTTATTTTGGAGAGAGGGTCAGCTTGATGGCATCAGACTCGACGGTAATGATAGGTTTGGAGTTTGGAATGGGTTCCCATAACTGTGCCCATTTTTCCTAGGTTTCTATCCCATATTTGTTGTAATCTACCTTTCTTCTTTCCTCTTTGCGTTTTTGTTTGCCAAATTTCTTTCACCAGTTTTGTATAATCCATTATCTGAAGATGGCCCCACCAACTAAGTTGCCTTCTTTCTATAAATTCTAAGGTTGGCCCTATTTACAAATCTTATTTGTTAAGTGTTCCGTAGTATATCTCTTTTGGTAACTCCTTGAATTCGTCTAAGGAATTTTACTTCTACTGCCTGCATTTTACTCTTTTGTCGTTCTGTTTACTGGAATTAAACAGCTGTCGTCAAGGTGGATAACGAAACAACGCAAGTTCAAAAAATTGTTAGAGGTGTAAGACAAGGATGCATATTCTCTCCACTGCTTTTCAATTTATATTCAGAAAGAGTCTTCTAGGAAGCTCTTGAGGAATGCGAAAGCGGAATCAAAGTAAATGGTACCTGGGTCAATAATATACGATATGCGCATGACTCGGTCTTAATAGCGGAAAATATAGAAGACCTTCAACACCTTCTTAGTAATATTGGAGAACATAGCAGTCAATTTTCAATCAGTCTGTTTCCTGCTGTCTCCAACACATCAACTATAACCATGAACTTTGAAGCAACGATGAAGACATCATTATATAAAAATAATTTATTCAACATTTACTTAGTGTCGCTTTATCGGAGTTAAAAATCTTAATACATTGGACTGTACTAAATTAATTATAACTTATTATATGAATCGTAGAAGACCGTCTCGCTAATCAAGAAATTATGTTCAATAAACTGGAAATAAAGACAAAAACTGTAGCAGTAGGTACAAAAAGTTTTGCTTTCAATTAATACAAGAAGTAACCGGCTTGCATACATGAGACGTAATCATGATCTGATGTTTGAATGTGTAAATTGAAGACATTGTAGAGTATATAATTTGGGTATATATTTTTCGAGATATGAAGGTAATAAAAATATTTTAAAATGCATCAAAATAAGAACGTAGTTCTTTAGATCGGAGAATGAAGAGAGAGGTTCAGCTTGATGGCATCAGACTCGACGGTAATGATAGGTTTGGAGTACTAATAATGGGTTCCCATAACTGTGCCCATTTTTCCTAGGGTTCTATCCCATATTTGTTGTGATCTACCTTTCTTCTTTCTTCTTTGCGTTTTTGCTTGATAAATTTCTTTCGCCGGTTTTGTATATGTAGTCCATTATCTGAAGATGGCCTTACCAGCTGAGTTGCCTTCTTTCTATAAGTTCTAAGGTTGACTCTATTTCCAAATCTTCTCTTATTTGAGTGTTCCGTAGTTTATCTTTTGGTAACTCCTTGAACTCGTCTAAGGTATTTCACTTCTACTGCCTGTATTTTACTCTTTTGCCGTTCTGTTTACGAGACTACGAGAGTCTTATCGAGAGTGAATACGCATGTGAACCTCCTCGCGAGTGATCTATTTAACACCATAGGTGAAGTGCGCCGCTTAAAAAAATTTAAACCAACGCACCTGATAAGCAGGTTTAACTAAGTGTACTCGGAATAACAAACAAATAACGGTTTTAAATAAATAGGTTAACTATGTTAAGGAAATAATTCACTGGAAATATTTCCTACATGTCCAATGTAAATATCCGATCATTTACTTATTGTCCTTTAATATTAAGTATATGATATGTGACAGATTGTAAATATACTGGGAGTTAATAAAAAAAATGTGTATTAATTGTCATTGCTTTTTTTTTTAGTATTTCTGTCGATATTTATATATTTCTTTGGAGTTGTTTCTCATTTTCGGCCAATATGACGATGTCGTCAGCGAATGCTCCTTCTGAAATGTTTACAACTTATCTTAAATTTCTATAATCCACATGCATTCTATCGATCTTTTTATAAATCGGTACTATCTGAGCCTTCTGCCAATCCATCGCACCGGTATCTGTTCTTCTCTCCATATGTCATTAAATGTCTTTAGTAATAACTCTGTTGCATTTTGTCCTTTTTTTCATCATTTCACTGGTTATTTTGTCATACCCTTGCGCTGTTTTTCTGTTTTTCATTTCTACTATAATAGCTTCGTGCAGTTCATTTATGGTTATAGAATCTACATTATCGTCTTCTATGCTTTGGTTCAACACGTTGTTTTCTTTGTGATAGCAGTGAATTAACAGCATCTCTTGGAAATATTCTCTCCATCTGTTCAATATTTTATTTTCTTTTGTGAGAATTTCGCCAGTTTTATTCTTTATGTTTTTTATGATAAAAAAAGCACACATCGGCATATGGTAGGTTTTGAAGTTAAGGGTAAATGTAGGTTAATTCCAAAACTTCATGAAAATAGATTCGTCTTGATGGAAATCGGAGTTAAAAACCTTGGTAACTTGCACTATACTATATTAATTACATCTTATTATATGAATGGTTGAAGACTGTCTCGCTAATCAAGAAATTATGTTCAATAAACTGGAAATAAAGACAAAAACTGAAGCAGTAGGTACAAAAAGTTATGCTTTCAATTAATACAAGAAGTAACCGGCATGCATGCATGAGACGTAATCATGATCTGATGTTTGAATGTGTAAATTGAAGACATTGTAGAGTATATAATTTGGGTAGATATTTTTCGAGATATGAAGGTAATAAAAATATTTTAAAATGCATCAAAATAAGAACGTAGTTCTTTAGATCGGAGAATAAAGAGAGAGGGTTCTCTTGATGGCATCAGACTCGACGGTAATGATAGGTTTGGAGTACCTACTAATAATGGGTTCCCATAACTGTGCCCATTTTTCCTAACTTTCTATCACATATTTGTTGTAGTCTACCTTTCTTCTTTCCTCTTTGCGTTTTTGCTTGTCAAATTTCTTTCACCAATTTTGTATAATCCATTATCTGAAGATGGCCCCACCAACTAAGTTGCCTTCTTTCTATAAATTCTAAGGTTGACCCTATTTCCAAATCTTGTCTTATCTGTTGAGTGTTCCGTAGTGTATCTCTTTTGGTAACTCCTTGAACTCGTCTAAGGTATTTCACTTCTACTGCCTGTATTTTACTCTTTTATCGTTCTGTTTACTGGAATTAAACAGCTGTTGTCAAGGTGGATAACGAAACAACGCAAGTTAAAAAAATTCTTAAAAGTGTAAGACAAGGATGCATATTCTCTCCACTGCTGTTCAATTTATATTCAGAAAGAGTCTTCTAGGAAGCTCTTGAGGAATGCGAAAGCGGCATCAAAGTAAATGGTACCTGGGTCAATAATATACGACATGCGATATGCGATATGCACATGAATCGGTTTTAATAGCTGACAATATAGAAGACCTTCAAAACCTTCCTAATAATATTGGAGAACATAGCAGCCAATTTTCAATCAGTCTGTTTCCTGCTGTCTCCAACACATCAACCATAACAATAAACTTTGAAGCAACGATGAAGACATCATTTTAATATAAAAATAATTTATTTAAAAACCTTAATAGGAGTTAAAAACCTTAATACATTGGACTGTACTAAATTAATTATAACTTATTACATATATGAATCGTAGAAGACCGTCTCACTAATCAAGAAATTATGTTCAATAAACTGGAAATAAAGACAAAAACTGTAGCAGTAGGTACAAAAAGTTTTGCTTTCAATTAATACAAGAAGTAACCGGCTTGCATACATGAGACGTAATCATGATCAGATGTTTGAATGTGTAAATTGAAGACATTGTAGAGTATATAATTTGGGTAGATATTTTTCGAGATATGAAGGTAATAAAAATATTTTAAAATGCATCAAAATAAGAACGTAGTTCTTTAGATCGGAGAATGAAGAGAGAGGGTTCTCTTGATGGCATCAGACTCGACGGTAATGATAGGTTTGGAGTACTCATAATGGGTTTCCCTTTAAATAACTGGGCCCATTTTATGGAATTTAATTTGTTTTTATAGCTTTGATTACTACTTGCTATAATTTGAAAACGTTTTAATAAAATAAGACTTGTTTTCATTGTATTTTTTGCCATCTTGCGTCTGTATAAATGTTTCTGAAATAAATTAACAGAATATGATTGATGTTCCATCTAACAGTGATCTTTATAATTACATTTTTCGGGTTAAAGCCTTTTTCGAACAATTTAAAACTCGCCAGGGAGATAATATCACTAACGTATATGATAATTTGATTTTTTAAATGGTTTTTATGTATTATTTCTTCTGTTCGTACGTCCAAAAAATCATTCTTTTACTTGATTGACTTGATTTTAAACTTTAGACTTGTAGTGTTATTATTTTTATTATTATCTATGTCACAGTGTATTCTACTTCGATTCTATTTATACAGTGCATTCGTAAAGTGTGAAAACGATCTATTATCTCATATCTCATGACTAATATGTTCAGACTGCTAAGAGGCAGGTGGGTGGCTGTTTGACATTATTTAATATAAGCGAAAAGCAATGTTTATTTATGAAATAAACATTTTTTTACATCTTCTGGCACAAGTAAAATATATTTTGGGTTAAATAAATTACATGCATTCTTCTTTTTGCGTCAATTAATTTAATTAAAAATTATTTTTTGGCCACCCTGTATAAGTAATGATGTTAGTGTTTATATTACTGAATAGAAAATTAAATCACCTTTCAAATGAGCTACCACACGACCCCTATTCCCATTTAAAAAAATCATCGATGACGTCATCACGCCCAAATCGATGACGTCACTATTATGGGATATACGTCAAAAAATCAAAATTTAAAAACAAAAATCGGCCTGTCGAGCTTTAACTCTGAAAATAATTAGGTCATGAGATAATAGACCGTTTCCACACTTTACGAATGCACTGTATAATTATACACTCACGGACAAAAATATTGCATACTTTGAAATTATCATGTAATTAAAGTGACATTGTACAACTGGCATACCGATGTCAGTGGCGGATCTATGGGGAGGGAAAATGGGGAAATATGCCCTCTAGAAGGTCCAAAATTAAAGAAAAAAATTGTTAAAACATAAAAATATAATAGCTGACATAAAACCTAAACCAAAAACAAACAAATTCAACCCAATAAACACGCTAGTTAGTAAAATTAAGAGAACTTAATGCATATAAGTTATTATTTATGTCTTTTATGTAGTTTCGGTTTATCTTTTTTATGTCTTTTGGTTGGTATTTCATTGGGAGTTCCCCGTAAGGCAAATTTCCCCTCACAAGGTAATGTCTAGATCCGCCACTGATAGAGGCACGATAACTTACTATTAGAATAGTAAATACTTACCTTGATGAGATTCGATTTAAAAATTATATTGACCACCATATAACTCATATCAGATAGAAATCCGATCGAACATTTATATGACACTTTAAAATATTATATTTGGAAAAGAAATGCTATTCCTATGATACTGAGGGCTAATTATTGCAGCACAAAAGAATTTCACTTCACATGGTAATTTCAAAATATGCCATATTTTTGTCCAAGAGTAAAAGCAAGATAAACACGCAATTTACCAAGCAACCAAATAACGTTTACAAAACGTTGAAAAGACGTCATCATTATCACCAAACTACGTCATTATTACGTTTTTTCTACGTCGAAAGTTACGTGAATATGTCCCCCATAAGTGACGTCATTTTTATCACGTTTTAGATATAGCCTAATAAAATAAAAAAAAGTCAAAATGTAAATTCGTACAGGTTGAAACAAATTTTATATCAAAGTTTAGAAACATGAGATGTAGATCCTTGAAACACACTCAGTGATCAAAAGATCCAAGGTTAATGGTTTGACGACCACTCGTACGAAATCAAACAGATGAAATAGAGAATGTGGAAAAATCCCCTTACGAACAATTCACACATCCACCATTTCGGGTTGGGAAAAATTTTTCGAATAGAATCAAAGATCCAAACACCAGTTCTTAGAAATGTGTTTCGCCCTCTCTGGGCTTATCAATAAAGATGAGAGGTTGAATATCTTTAGACACATTCCAATAAAAAAAAAACAACATTCGAGACCTAGACAACTATGTCTACTGGGCTTATCAATAAGCCCAAAATGGCTTATCAACCTCTCTGGGCTTATCAATAAAGATGAGAGGTTGAATATCTTTAGACACATTCCAATCAAAAAAAAAACAACATTCGAGACCTAGACAACTATGTCTAGGTCTCGAATGTTGTTTTTTGATTGGAATGTGTCTAAAGATATTCAACCTCTCATCTTTATTGATAAGCCCAGAGAGGTTGAAGAGGGCGAAACACATTTCTAAGAACTGGTGTTTGGATCTTTGATTCTATTCGAAAAATTTTTCCCAACCCGAAATGGTGGATGTGTGAATTGTTCGTAAGGGGATTTTTCCACATTCTCTATTTCATCTGTTTGATCAAAGTTTAGGTGTATACAAAAGATATTTTTAAAAAAGTATCCAAATCATACAAGGGGATCATTGTTTAAATAATTAAAAAGGGGTCATTTTTGCAAAAAAATTACTTTTTTAACTGCTGAGGTCATTCAATTACTAATCAAAGTCAATAGGATTATTTTCTGTAAAGTTGAAGGGTAAATATTTCACATAAGACTTACTTAATTAAATTTGACCCCCTCTTTATTAAAATAATTGTATATAAAACTTTAAAAACACATTTGCAAAAAATTATTTTTAGCGTTTTAAATAAACACTATAAAATATCTACAGAAGAAGTTGTGCTATGTTACCAGTATTAAGCAAAAAAAATTGGTCAAAAAATATTTAATATTTTTTGAGATATTGAATTTGTTTAATAAATGTTACTATATTTTCAATTGCAAAAACACGGTTGTTGCCAAAGAAATATTCACCTGAATAATTTCGATAAATGTATTTATAAATTCAAATTTCAACGAAACTCCCCCCTAAAATGGCATTTGAAAATTATTCAAATTTGTTTATATTTTGTTTTTTTAATAACGTCGCGAAGATTAAGTATTTTGAAATACCGTTTCGATAATTGGGTTCCTGGGAATTTTTTACTAATTAACAAAATTTTTTTGTTGTTTTTTCTTCTTCTTTTTTTTTTCTTGGAGTTATATTACTACGGGCCCTTTTAGGGTTAAATTTCATTAAGAATATTGAATCTGTGAGTTGTAGATTTTAGACCTAAAAATATTAAGATTTAACTAAAATCTCTTAAATAAAACTAACTAAAATAAAATGTGGCTACTTACTGAGTTACAGGGTGTTTTATTTAAAAATTTAAAAATTATTGTTACCAAGTACTTTAAAACTATTTGACGTATCCTTATCATACTTGGCAGAAAGTGTGGCTATTATACACCCTACTAAATTGTGATTAATAATCGTTTCTAGCTAGTGCCAGAGGCGTACGGCAGGGGATAGTGAATGATTAACCCTTCCCAAATTCTACGCCACTGAGTGAATTACTATTTTAGCGAAATTTTTCAATTCTCTAATACTTTGTATGTAAATAACTTTATTGGTATCGATAAAGTCATTAGTTTGCAAGATATTGGAAGTTTAAAATGAATGAATTATTAATGAATCAAAATAACTATGCCGTTTCATTTTAAACGTCTAATATCTCGAAAACGAATGACTTAATCGTTACCAGTAAAGAGTATATTATTTACACAAAAAGTATTGGAGAATCAGAAAATTTTGCTAAAATAGTATTTCTATCAGTGGCGCAGAATTTGGGAAGGGTTAACCATTAACTATCCCCTGTCGTACGCCTCTGGTAGTAGATTGAAACTTTTATTTATCACAATTTAGTAGATTATAGAGTACTCACACTTTCTGCCAAGTATGAGAAGGATACGTCAAATAGTTTGAAAGTACTTGGTAAAAATAATTTTTAAATTTTTAAATAAAACACCCTGTAACTCAGTAAGTAGCCACATTTTATTAAAGTGATTTTAGACCAATCTTAATATTTTTAGGTCTAGAATCTACAACTTAAGATTCAACATTCTTAATGAAACTTAACCCTAAAAGGACCCGTAGTAGTATAACTTCAAGAAAAAAAAAAGAAGAGGAAAAGAAGACAAAAAAATTTGTTAATTAGTGAAAAATTCCCAGGAATCCAACTATGGAAACGTAATTTCAAAATATTTAATCCCCGCGACGTTATTAAAAAAACAAATTATAAACAAATTTGAATAATTTTCAAATGTCATTTTAGGGGGAAGTTTAATTAAAATTTGAATGTATTAATACATTTGTCGAAAATATACATAAAAATAAAAATAATAAGATTTAATACAGGTGAATATTTCTTTGGCAACAACCGCGCTTTTGCAATTGAAAATAGAGTAAAACTGTAGAAACAAATTCAATATCTCAAAAAATATTAAATATTTTTGGACCAATTTTTTTTCAATTAATACTGATAATAAAGCGCAACTTCTCCAGTAAAATAATATATTTTATAGTGCTTATTTAAAACGCTAAAAATATTTCTTTGCAAATTTGTTTCTAAATTTTTATGTATAATTATTTAAATAAATAGGGGGTCAAATTTAATTTAGTAAGTCTTACGTGAAATATTTACCCTTCAACTTTGCAGAAAATAATTCTGTAGACCTTCATTAGTAATTGAATGACTTCAGCAGTTAAAAAAGTATTTTTTTTGCAAAAATGACCCCTTTTTAATTATTTAAACAATGATCCCCTTGTATGATTTGGATACTTTTTTGAAAATATCTTTTGTACCCACCTAAATTTTGATATAAAATTTGTTTCAACCTGTACGAATTTACATTTTGATTTACATGTAGTGTAATTTTATTTTACTAGACTAATACGTGATATCAAAAACGTAGTTTTTATGTCGTTTTTTTAGATTATTTTTCATTTTATGGTTTTAAAAATACACAATAATTGCAATTTTTCATTTAACTGTTTTAAATTTAGCTTCTAGGCTAAAAGTAAAAATGGAAGACTTTATAAAAAAATGCATAGAATTACAATCAAATTACAATACCCTCAATGCTACATTATAGAATTTTCACTTTATATATAGGTATAGGTACTTACTGTGTCAAAACTGAAGCAACAAAAAAACTAATAAATAATTTATTAACAAATTATCCAGCATAATATCTTAATTTAACGTAACGCTGTCCATTAAATCAAAAAGAATCGTGAACAACACATAATAATTATTAGTTCATTAACAGAAAATAAACACGAAAACACCAAAAGTCTTATTTTACCACACAAAGCACGTAAACAATAAATGAAGTTTGGAGTCAATGTCATGTCAACATACAACAAACATTAAAAGCATTAACTCCTCCCATTTTTGTGACGTCAGACTTGGGCTGTCTGAAATGAAAACGTGTTTTTGAACGTATATTAACGTCATTAATCTTACGTATTTAAAATCACCTGCAAAAGACGTTTATACGACGTAATGTTCAAACACGTGTATATATTCAACCACAAACTGACGTTTCCTCGACGTTATTGACGTCACTTGGTTGCCTGGGTGGACTCTGTAAGTCCTAGGTTTTCACCCAACGTGACCGGAATTTTGAACTGGAAGTCGATATTTGGACTCTTCATGTAACTTCGATTGATAGGTATGATTTTACTAATTTTGAGTAATTTTTGTCAAACTTCCGGTCATAACTTTTTAACCGGAATATCATCACTACCGGAACTAAATATTCGAGCTCGACTTTTCAATACGCAATGATTGATATATCACACTTACTATTTCTGAGACTATAATGTGGCCCTTCCGATTATACCTATTTAACCGAAAGTATATAATTATTCTCGTATTGCTAAGGCACGTCGCTATTTCGGCAATTTTAAAACAGTAATTCCAGTTGCAATCGGAAGTCCTAAGTTAAATTTCTCACTTTTAATATAATGTTTGAAGCTCTCACTCGACGCCTCGTTTGTCATTCTATCAGCTCTAATAATGCAGAAGTTGTATTCACAGACAGATGGGCGGACAGACCGGCATAAAACCAGTCCTGTCAAGGCGCGTCGAGTAATATATCGCTTGTACTATTTCGGCGACTTAAAAACAGTACTTCAGGTTGCAATTCTAAAACCGGAAGTCGTAGGTCAAATTTCTCACCTTGAATACCATCCTTTGGTTACAAGCTTTCATTCGATACCTCATTTGTCATTCTAACTGGTGTAATGACGGAGGAGCTCTGTTTACAAAGTCTCTGGGACAGACAAACATGGATAATTCAAGGTTTTCCAAGGTGTTTCAAGACAAGGATGTTAGATTTTTATTAACATCCTAAGTGCTTTAAACTTTGTTGCAACCATACGCTAAACACAGTTACCTACTCGAAATGACATAGTGTAGTTTACCTCCGAGGTCCAAACTTTTTAAATAGTTACCTACGCATTCATATAATATAGAAAAATTGTATGATGTTCTTTTTAACATGAGGATCTTTCAGTGCGTCACAGTTTTTCAATTTCTTTCTAACGCATTAAATTGTATGTGACAGAAAAAAAGCACGTCTGTGATTACCGGCATTTATAACATTTATTCTAGTTATTCTAGTTGTCGATAGATGGCGCTATAATAGAAGAAAGACTTATTTACGAATTATATAATATATCTACGAACATAATCTGTACAATTTATAAGACTATACGCATCAAAGAAAATACCATTTTATAAATACAATAAACACAATTGATTTATTTTTATACCAAATTGCAAATAAAATGTGACAACTGTCAGATTTAACTAAAATGTCATGTTGGAATAAATATCATAAATGTATATTATTACGGACTTACCTTTTTTTCTATCATTTGTGACGCACTGAAAAATGCTCATGAAAAGAAGTCTATATTCATGTATGTATGGTATATTTATATATACAGGGTAAGTCATGAACTGTACATATTAATATATCGTATGGAATGTGGGGATTAATATTAACATTAAAAAGTGTTTACTGCGATTGTTGAATAATATACAATAATACAGTATGCTTAGTATAAATTTTCCTTAATATTTTACTTAAAGTAAGTACCTACATTATTTCTACTATAAATAGGATGAATAAAACATTGTTGCTTTAAAATAACTGATTTACTTACATTATTATCAGATCAAAGTTAATTTCGTATTTTTTTCTGCCACCCGTGAGTAATTTTATCGTCGGAAAAGATATCGGCATACTTTAAGAAAAAAATCTCATTTCCAGCACACTTCTAGCACGTTCCACACTTTAATTTTAACTCAAAAACAAGACAATAATTTAAAAATACCGGATTTGACACGCTTGTTTCAATAAATTTTAAACATAGGCGTACCTCCCATATAATATTGTCGATAAGAGAAGACAATTAAGCGAGGGAATTAAAACGACAATTATTAGAGATGCATCAAGTCAAACTAGTTTGATTTTACTGAACAAACTTGACTTGACTTGAAAACCAAACTTTTTTTGTAAAAAAGTTTGATTTGACTTGATTTCGCTATCTTTAGGTTTGATTTGAAATTTGAAATCAAACTACTTCAAAAAAATTGAAGTTTGAATATCATATTGCGCAACGTGTTTATTTTCAATTCTAATTAAGAGCATACCGTCTTTTGTTTAACTTATTTGGACAGGTCTGAACCTCTACTCTGCTACTCTGCAAATTAGTTATAGACCATATTCATATTTAGAAGTATTATACGCTTTGCTTGTTGGTTGTAACAGTCGTTTTGAAGTGCTTTGAGCGATAATGTCTGAACCTGAACCTTTTTCAGCTCAGAATACGTACATACCAGAACAAAGTGAGTCTGATTTTGAAAATATCTTCACTGCAAAAATTAAGGGAAAATATGTAGACAAGGCAGAATTAATTAACAATAAAATAAAATAGGTATACTGATTTATAATGTGTCGTCAGGTGATTCAAAAAAAAAAATGAAAATTGCAAAGTGCACATTATGTAAAAATAAGAATAGCGTTATAAAAATGACATAGTGGAACTAGTTCTTTAAAACGACTTCTGATGAAAAGTCACAAAAAATTGTATGAAGAAGAATTTCCGTATGAAGCAACAACTTCTTTCTGTATGAAGGACAAGTAGTGTTTGTGCTAGTAACACCAAAAATGTAAATATTATATTATTTTGTTTTTCCTTCATAATTTTTTTATGAAGTAGGTTAACTTACATACACTTGGTATTATAAAAAATCCGTCCAACGGATTTTTTTTGTAATCTAACACTCAAATAAACATAAAAAAGTGATATCGTTGACAAAGTATAAGAATTATCACAGATAAAACAAAACTTACTAGCAAGCAATTTTCCGTGCAAACTAATCATTTTGACCTAAATCGCTTCTTGTATCAAGGTATTTTTATATGGGACTCATTGTATTTTCAATTTTGTTATCTTAATGGGCATCGTAATTATATTTTTTCTCGAAAAAAAAGTATATCTACTAAATAAATTATTTTTCAAACTAGTTTGACAAACAGTTTGAATTTTCAAACCTGTAACCATTGACCAGTTTGACTTGACTTGAATTATTTATCAGAAGGATTGACTTGAGTTTGACTTGAAATTAAGTCAAACTCAAGTCAGTTTCAAACATTCAAGTCAAACTTGTTCAACTCTATTGACAATTAAGGTTCCTTTTTGAATAAAATATCCCAACGTGGTATATTTTATTATAATTGCAATCTAATCTGTAACTGTCAATAAGCAGTTTCTATGTAACTTAAATTACTAACAATAAAACTTAAACTAAATTCCTAATAACTAGTGATCCTTGATCTCTAATCAATTAATTAAACACATTTTGACGTGTGCCCCTGTCGTACTGTACTCTGCTTTATACTATCCCTTCACCAACTCGTCAGACTTCTTCCCCTCGAGTCTTCTGACCAAGTTCACATTGTCGAGGAGCTGGATAGCCTGGGGGTTACTGTGATTGAGAAGTTATTTTTTGTAACTTCCGGCAAATTTCTCGACGGTCTGATTAACAGTGTCTATCTCTGAATCCCTATTGAGGTCACTGTTCTGAAATACCAAGGGACATTAACCATGTTCCTCAGCACTTTATTCTGAAAACACTGGCTGGCACAATCCCACAGTTGGATGTCATGTACATACGGGCTTAAGAATTTGTTTGTTCAGAAGAATTTTATTGCAGATTGACATGGTCGAAGGGCTTCCCAATAACCAATACATTTTCTTTTACCTTATGCCGAGCTTTCTTCGATTCTTTTTTACATAGATCTTCCAGCGTAGCCTTCCGTCTAGAGTTATACCCAAATATTTGGCTGTGTCTGCATAAGGTATCTGGGTATTATAATATATTATGCTAACCAGAATTTGTCTTTTATTTTTATTTGTAAAGTTGATATGAACGTACTTAAGTTTCATTCAACTTAATCCGACACAGTTTAGTCCATTTCCTAGTTTGATTAATGGAAGTTTGTAGATTTCTAGTTGCTTCTTCGTGATCTTTGCCTATGGTAAAGAGGGCAGTATCCTCTGCAAAGGTGGCTAGAGTATAATAATGGTCTCCCGTTTTATACCACTGTGGCTTTGGGAGTATAGCAGGGTAGTCTGCTATATCTAGGGCCTACGGTATACAAGGAAGGTAACAGGGCCAGTGCTACTCTTCAACCGCCTATTATTACCCCTGGTTTTACCCAAGGTACTCATTTTATTGAGGCTGAGTTGACCTGGGGCCTATAAACATTTTAAAAATGTCTAGTTCTTCTTGCCGGCGGTAGGATTTGAACTCCAGACCCCTGGCACGCGAGCCAAGCACACTACCACTTAGCTACGCCGGCCCTGATTCGGGAATATCACTGGTATAAAGCAGATATGCTTTTTCTCATGAGGATCTTTCAGTGTGTCACAGGTTTTAGATTTCTTTCTAACGCATTAAATTGCATGTGACAGAAAAAAAACGCACGTCGGTGATTACATTTCGTCGGTGACACTTATAACATTTATTCTAGTTGTCAATAGATGGCGCTATAATCGAAAAAAAATTATTTACGAATTATATAATATATCTACGAATATAATCTGTACAATTTATAAGACTATACAAATCAAAGAAAATACCATTTTAAAAATGCAATAAACACAATTGATTTGATTTTATGCCAAATTGCAAATAAAAGGTGACAACTGTCAGATTTAACTAAAATGTCACGTCACTAAAATGTATATTATCACGGACTTACCTTTTTTTCTATCATCTGTGACGTACTGAAAAATGCTCATGAAAAGAAGATTATAGGATTAGTCCCAGCATACTGTTCTGTGGTACTACTACATTAATATATTTTAATTCGGAATATGTCACACATTATCAAAACCCTGCGCCACATCGAGGAAGACAGTGGAGCAGACTTTTCCTTCTTCTAACGTTTTTTTCAATTATACCCGTTATTCTGTGAACTTGATTCATGGTCAAGTGCCTTTCTCTGAAGCCAAACTGCTGGGATGGACTTAAGTTTTGAATGGAAGAAATTAGATTGGCATGTAGCACGAAACCTCAGCTAGTGGTTTTCGAGACTTAGCAATCATTATCCCCTCTGTGCTGAGAGAGAGAGAGAGAGAGAGAGAGAGAGAGAGAGAGAGAGAGAGAGAGAGAGAGAGAGAGGGGGGGAGGTTTGGATGCAGCTCAAAACAGCTATTTAGAGCTACTGCCTCAAAAATTAAAATAGCTATGATGATTGCCAACCTCCGTGGCGGAGATGGCACCTGAAAAAGAAGATCACCTTTGTTACCTTCCATATACTTGGTACATACCTAACTCAGGAGCTTTCGTAGGGTTGATGTTTTCTATTATTTCATTCGCAACTTATTTTGGTGTGGGTCTAATTTCGTTTTCTTCTTGTAGAAGGTTCCCCAATCAAGTATGCTTTCGCCTTTATTTGGTTGGCATGTCCTTTCAAGGTATTCAGCAAATCTATTAGCTTTCTGCGAATTGCTTTTTGCCCAACTGTCATCTGCATTCCTTATTGGAGGGTTTCGCAGGATCAACCGTTTTAGTCTTGTTCTCCAGAGTGAATATTCTGTTTTAGTGTGTGGTGACAATTCACTCAGACCGTCACTAATTGTCCCCTTTTTATTCTTTAGTTACTGAGTTGCGTTGTTCAGTCTATTTTTATCAGCTGCAGCTCCAGGTTGATGCCAGATCCCTCTGAGTATTTTATATCCCTCATTTACAATTATTGAGCTGTACAAACAAAATGATAAAAAATATTACAGGACTTAGAAAATAAGAACCAATTTCTAGCGATTAGCATCTTTTACAATATTGTCATTGTTATCGCCCTTGGTGTACCTTTATTAATCAAATTGTCATTTTCGTGTTTTGGCTCAGTATATCTGGTGGCGTCAGAGAATAGATTAACTATATGTGTTTGCCAGAGTTTGCATAATTCTTCTCAAAATATATTATGAAGTAATACAAAAAATATTTGTTTATTATTAAAGATTGTAACTCTTTTTTGGTATTTACATTTTTTATATTTGATTAAGACATTAATTGCTTAAAATACATTTAAAATAAAGTTTAATATATTTCCTTATTCCCTAGCACCCTGCTGTTTGTAATCACCCTAAATATCAAATTATTCCATCTTCCATCCATTCCCTCTTCGAACTGCGCCCCTGAAAACAATACGAATGAAAACAGTGGCAGTAGCTGAACGATGACTCTCCATATCTATTGTGAGTGTTAAGAGTTTTTTATTTATCTGAAAGGACAATAATATCATTGAATTACAATGTTTTGAGTTGGTAAAAAGCGGAGAATTCTGCTTGGTCATGTTTTCGCAATAATATACCACTGTTGACAGGGTGGTTGCAACCCCTCTCTCGGCGTAGATGTGCGCTTGTTGTTCGCTTCTAATCGAATCAGATTTAAATCTGTCTCTAATCTTTAAAAAATGACTTTCGAAGCTTCTCATGGGAAAATAGTTATTATAAATGTATATTTTGTGTTTAATCGATTTTGTGCTTTAAGAAATCTTTGTTTAATTGTTTTCTATGTCTTCAATTTACAGTCGAACCTGCTTATTGGAATGTCGGTTATAGGAATATCCCGGTTCGTGGAATATAAATTTGAGGTCCCGAAACGTTTCCACTTACTCCTTAATAGATTTGTTTGTTTATAGAAATACGTTTTAATAAAATAATACCGCTTAATAGAATATTTTTCAGATAAACGAATACATTTTTATGTAAAACTTCCTAAAAATTTAAATGGTATTTGTTTCATTAGGTATTAGGTCTGTCAGGTAAGAAATACTTTATTATTTTGCTAAGAGTACCAATTCGAAACATCCACAGGACATAAAAATGTCTACTGACACCCACTTCGTTCTTTTAAACGTGCCTATCTTCGAGAGATGTAGGCGACCACATTGACTCATCATATTCTATTCACAGCTGCTCCAAATAGATCAGTTAACGTTAGACCAGTCCACTTCCTAAGATTGGCCAGCCAGTATATACGTGTACATCCAGGGCCAAAACACAGATTGACGATGATGTGCTAATTCCGATGGAAGCCGACACTTTTTATTATTGGAAAATTAAAAAGTCCAAGGTCTTTTAAATGAGTAAAATCATTGCCCGTAAAATACAGATTCAATAAAATTGCTTTGATGACAACAATCCTGTTTAAGGAATGGCTTATTGACTTCGACAAGAAAATGGCAGAAAAAAATAGAAACGTTCTGTTATTTGTTGATAACTGCTCTGCCTATAAAAGTGACATAATATCGTATGAGGTTGAATCATGTAAAAATCCATTTCTTGCCCGCCAGTACTTCACCTATTCAACCAATGGATTAAGGAATAATTTCTGCTTATAAGAGAAATTAAAGAAAAGAAGTTTTACGAAAAATTATGGCAAATATTTTTATGATATAGAAAAGTTGAATTGAATTCATAAAGAAATAAATTTGAATATTAATAAAAGAAAATCTTGCCTAAAGCTTCACAAATATAATATAATACGTATAAATGGCATTTACGGCAAAATATATTTCTGTCACTTGGTAGCTTCATGTAGAGTTTAAATGTAGGTTTCAGGTAGTTTTTGCGTACTTCTTGACGTAAGCTTCATCATGGTAGCAGCTTACCAGCTTACCAGTTTACCTTGGCCTACTACATGTGATACACAACGTGGTGTGTGTGTCCCACCAACAAATGAGACAAGAGAAAACTCCACTAAAAGGAAAAAAAATAATAAAAAAATTTAAACGCCCTACCATAACGTTCTAGAAAAACATTTTTTTAAGGAAATACTTAGCAGTTCCCAAAGACAATTAAACGAATATAATTAATATTGAAAGAAATGATGTAGTTGAATACATTATAAGATTCCTCATATCCATACCATTAAAAGAAATGTGGCTTACGGGTTAGGTCAAATAAATATTGTAAGAAAGACGCTGAATATTGTAGAATATTAAACTTAATTGTCAACTTACTGCAAGATTAAATTTAAACAATACATATTAATAAATTTTGGAACAAAAATACTTTACCACTTTAAATAGATGAAAAATGCAGAAAAAAATCATTGCCACTTCCATTATGAAGCGAAACTGACATGACAAAACTAGGAAGTAGGAAGTCAAGAGTTTTTTTTTAATTGCATAGACGTTATTTATTCTACCAGTCGCAATAAATGAAAATTGAGATTGGAGAATAAATATTAATCAGAATATTTAGATGATAGAAGAATTGAGCGCCAAATGTTTTTAGATGAAAAATAGTAAAACAAGGCAAAAAGTTAACCATGGTATCAAACGAAATTGGACTAAAATAATTTTTTTTTTTGTAAGCATTTATTAACAATCAGAATTACATATTCTATAAGCTAATTTGATAACAAGTACAATAACATATATCAATGTATTATTGTACACTAAAATGGCGTTATGAGGTACATCACCCAGCGGTTTCACCTCAGTTTCAGCGAAGATCTATGGGCCATAATCTTCGCAATCTTCTGTTGTTTAGTGGCTGTAGTAATGGTAATATTAATTGGTTGAGGTGGTCTTCCAATTTCTCGTGATGTCTGTTGGCTCTTTCTTGAATTACTGTGCTGACTAACGGGATGTTTAGGTCTGTATGAAGGGTTTGGTTGGAAATGTACCACGGGGCATTTGCGATGGTGCGTAGAATTTTTGATTGAGTTCTTTGGATAATTTTTGTGTTTGATTTGCTGGCACAACTCCATAGTTCTATACCGTACGTCCATATAGGTTTGATGACTGTTTTATAAATCAGCAGTTTGTTCTCAATTGAGAGTCGAGATTTTCTACCTATAAGCCAATTAATTTCTTTCACTCTCAACTCAATTTGTTTCTTCTTCTTTAAAATGTGTTGTTTCCAGTTTAATTTAGAATCAAGATGAAGCCCCAGGTATTTGACGATGTTCTGTTGTGGTATGTTGACTTGATTAAGGCTAATATTTGGGCATTGGTCTTTCCTTAGTGTGAAAGTTATATATGTTGACTTAGTTTCGTTAGCTTTTATCTTCCATTTCTTTAACCACTGTCCAATTTGGTCTAGGTGTTCTTGAAGTTTTAATACTGGAGCTCTTGGATCCTCTTCAGTTGCAAATATTGCTGTGTCATCAGCGAAAGTTCCAATGGTGGTTTGTGGAGAGGTTGGTAAATCGGATGTGTACAGTACATAAAGAAGTGGACCCAATATACTACCTTGTGGGACTCCTGATTGAATTTTGTTACGGTTTGATAGTTCATCCTCCACTTTAGTTTCAAATTCTCTGTGATTTAGATATGATTTTAATAAGTCAAAGTATTTGTTGGGTAGGGATTTTTTGATTTTATAAAGTAATCCTGGGTGCCATACCTTATCAAATGCTTGGCTGATGTCCAGAAAGGCTGCTGTGCTATACTGTTTATTGTTCAAAGCTCTATTAATTACATTTGATATGCGATGGCATTGTTGCACTGTAGAATGACCTTGCCGGAATCCAAATTGGTGTTCTGGGATCCAGTTTTGGAATTCTAGGTCGCTCATAATTCTTTTAAGTAACAGCTTTTCAAGAAGTTTTGACATTATTGGCAGTAGACTTATTGGGCGGTATGATGAAACATCCGTTAAAGCTTTACCAGGTTTCGGTATCATAATTACTTGGGCAATTTTTAGTGATATAGGCCAATAATTAAGTCTTAAGATTGCATTTAATATGTACAATAACTTCATTATACCTTTTTTAGGAAGTTGTTTTAGCATTGTTGCTGTTATGAGATCAGTGCCTGGTGTCTTCTTTTCATTCAAATGATTAATTTCATCTTTGATCTCCTTCGGTGTAATTAAAGTTAGTCGCTCTCGTTGATTAATTGGTAAGGCTAGTTCCTGCTCTACTTCTTGTACTTGGTCATTGTCGTGTGGCTTGAAGACTTCAGTTAGATGTTCAGCAAATAAATCAGCTTTTTCTTTGTTGCTTTTTGCCCATGGTCCTGTTGGTAATGAGTTTTTCCGAATTGGAGGTGAAGTATTTATTGGTTTATTTTTGTTTTTGATTGGTTTCCAGATAGTTTCTTGACGCGAAAGGTTTGATACATAGTTTTCAAATGAGTTGTTTCTCATCTGTTCTAGAGCTGTTTTTAAGTTTCTTGTTTTGTTATTATAAATTGTCCTGTCGTCTGGTCTGTGAGTTCTTTGCCAAATTGATCTAGCTTTTCGTTTTTCTGCTACTAGTCTTTTTATTTCAAGAGGAATGTTGGTTGAAAATTTTTTTGTCCAGGTTGAGGGGTAGACTGTTTGGCAGCATTTTGAAGTAAGTTGATTAGATTATTAGTTTCTGTTTCTATTTGTTCGGGAGTTTGCAATCTCACTAGTAGATTTACTTCCTGTTCTATGATTAGCCGGTATGTGTCCCAGTTTGTTTTGAAGTTATGCAGTCGAGGTGTTGGTTTTTTGATTATCACCGTTGTGCTAATTGTGGCAATTATGGGACTATGATCTGATGATAAATCAAAACTTGGTACTACATCTGTATATGATTGAGATATTCCGTTTGTAATAAAGAAATCCAATAGGTCTGGTGTTTTATTTGGATCGGTTGGCCAATATGTCGGTGATCCCGTCGATAGGAATGAGTAGCTTTTATCCTGGATAACTTTTGCTAGCTCTCTGCCTTTGGTGGTTGTTAGGCGTGAACCCCATAGCGTATGTTTACAGTTGTAATCTCCACCTGCTATAAATTTTGGCCCTAGAGTTTCGAAAAAGGGTAGAAGATCTTCTTTTGTAAGTCTATGCCTGGGCGGACAATAAATTGCTGTGACAGTTATATCATATGGAAGAGTTTGTATTTTTATCGATGTTGCTTGAATGTGATTTGTTTCGTATTTTAGCATTTCATAATGTTTTATAGTTTCTCTTATCAATATGGCTGAACCTCCGTGGGCTGTACCATCTGGGTGATTTGTGTAATATAATTTATACTTAGGTATCTTGAAGTAGGTTCTGTCTGTAAAATGGGTTTCACTTACTAGTAGTATGTCAATGAAATTTTGTTCCAGAAATAGTTTTATATCTTCTTTATGATTAGGAAGAACATTGGCATTCCATTGGGCAATTCTTATGAACTTAGACATTGTTAGTTTACTTTATTTACTAACATGGAAATCATGTTGAGCACCATACTGTTTTGTTGCATTAGCTGGTTAAATAAATTTTTAAACTCTTCTAGAAATTTGGTAAGTATACTCGCTGTATCTTCGTTATTGTTCTGATTATTTGCTGCAGCTTGAGCGTAACTTTCATACTGATTCTGAATCCTGGGTTGTGTATATATTCTGGGTTGTGTATGTATTTGATTTATTGCTGGATTTAATACGTTTCCTCTGTTATGATACCTGTTATTAATATTATAAATTTTTTGGTAATGTTCACATCCTTTATAATTTGCGGGGTGATCCCCACCACATAATGCACATTTTGCTGGAGTTTCTCTAGTCTTCTTACAAGTTGTGGTATTGTGGGCTCCTCCGCATTTGACGCATACAAATGGTTTATTGCAATATGACTTGGAGTGACCGTACGATTGGCATCTCATGCATTGTATTATGCGATTTTTGGTTGTTCGGGGAGGTTCAATTTCAATAACTCTATTCTGTAGCCCCCTTAAGTTATAAATATCTTTGTTATTTGCTGCCGGTTCGAGATCCACGAAGAACAAATTAAGTGGCTCTTTAGTAATTCTGTGTTGTGCATTTATTATATTTCGAACTTTATGACCCAGTTTTAGGAGTTCGTTTTTTATATCCTCGGTGTTAGTGAGTGGTGAAGGTATTTTATTACAACTCTATAGGCTCGATCCTGTTTTAACTGATATGTATGGTGATAAATGTTATGTTCATTAAAATATCTAACCATTTTTCTATATGTATCTGGCGTGCCACAACTTAATTTTACGACATTGTTAGTTAAACTTTTTGTATGATATTCTTCCCTTTCTGCTACATCCTTAATTTTTTGTACCATTTTTTGATAGTCTTGTACACCGTGTATGAAAATTGGTGGAGGGTTTGCTGTGTTGTTCTCCTTGGGAGGGACTACTTCATTTTCTAGCGCTTCAAATCTATTTTCTGTTACAATAATATTTGTACTGTTTGCATTGTCTGTTGTTTTTCTGATTTTTCTTCTTTTTGAGCTTCTAATTTCTTGCCAATCGTTGCTGCTAGCTGGTTCGCTGTTTTCTTCCTCTTCTTCACTGGTGGATGGCAATCGTTGTAATTGATAATTTGAAGCAGAACTATGATATGTGATCGGCACTAATGGAATTTGTGTCTGTGGTAGTGGAGGGTACAAGTTAGGTGGCATTGGTTTAGTTGGTGCTGGTTGCGACATCGATATTAGATATGGCGTGGTTTGTACATTCATGGCTAGTTGCCCTTGTGTCTTGACTTGTTGATACATTTGTGGGTTGGTTATTGAATTATTACTAAACTCTGTATTTATCCCGGATGGAAACATATTTTGAAAAATATATTTATCATCATTTGCGTACCTGTGTATTAGTTTTCCTGGACTGGGCTTGTCACAGTCCCGAACAGGGTGTTTTTTTGCTGTACTAAATTACTTCGATATGTCGATACAAGAATGGACTGAACAAATTTTATCTACGTTAAATAATCTGTGGTTAAATCACAAAATTCGAAGAGAAACTTTGAATTATGTATTTAAACTTTGACAGTTATTTTGACAATAAGGACTAAAATAATGATTTTAATTAAAAATATATTAAGTCTGTGACATTTATAACATTACAATTAATACATATACAATTTCATTTATAAATGCTTCTTTTCTGTAACTTTCCATAACTAGTTCTAGTTTACTAACACCTAATCAATCACAAATAATTCCTTATCTAAAACTATACGTCGAACAAACATCCCGTACAACTTTGTTGTACTACTTAGTGTACTAATCCATCTATACATTTCGAGGTACATGATCGTCTAAAACCCACCCACTCAATATAATTCGAGCTCAATCTCAATCAATAATTTTCTCCCCATCAATTTCCAGCAGTGTGATGTTCAGTCAATCCGAACATTAATATTTGTTTCCTACTAATCAGAGAAGATCGGTATTAATTATTGGTTATTTTCATGATGGATACTAACGTAAAACGATTGGTCAGATAGATATGGAAGAGTAAGTATCCATAACACAACTTTTCTGTCGATATACGTTGATGAATTTAAATTAAGTGACATGGGCGTACTGGTTATTATCTACTCTACGAGATCCTGTAAGACCACTACTAACTTCATAATTGATAAAAGTATAACTTCATAATTGATAAAAGTAGAAGATCTTCCATGTAACAACTTAATAGTTATTTTATGATATAAGTAAGTGTTAAAAGTACAATTTTAAGGCACGCATGTGAAAGTTTGCAGAAGTCGCTTCGCTCATTCTGCAATTCACATGAGTGCCTTAAAAATATACTTTTTAACACGTATATCATACAATATTTTTTCTACAAACGTCTTATATATCAACAATTATAATTTATTCATTCTCAATTACAGGACAACATCTACAAAAACTTTTACTTGAACTTGACTGACATTCCATTTTTATATTTTTCTTGACATTACATCAAAACTGTTAATACATAAATCATAACAACTATAGAATAACATTCTTACTTTTATTGTTGTATATTCTAACAAATTTTAATAGTTTTTTTTCTACAAACGTGTTAATAATGCAATAATACAGTTTAAATTAAATTTTGAAAAACCTTTTAAACCACCTTTTTCAAATTGCGCAAGTTGTACTATTATTATTATTGTTAATAAATGAAATATACCTAAATATTTTGACATTTCACAATTTGACAATTCACTTTTAACTGCAGTGCCTTAAAAATTTTAAAGCACCCAGTGATTTAAAGTGACATTTTTAAAGCGTCTATGGAGTGCTAAAAATTGCATTTTTAACAAGTTTGTAGAAAAAAAAATATTTAAAATCAACAAAAGAACTATTTATACAAAATTTGATTGTTGTAGGTACTACTCTGTGGATGTTAATGTTGTTCTTTTTTCGCTAATAGTCAGATAGACTGTTGCGAGTTTGTAAATGAAAAATATCTTAAATATATCAGCATTATAAATCAATAATGTATTTTTTTATATTAAATATTGGACAAAAGGTGAAAATTGTTTCAGTGCTGAGGGGTTCGAGTCGCGACGATTAGCGTCTGTCTCTCTTTGTCACAGTAATGATGAATGTGCCCAATAGCAACGTTCCTAGCACAAAACACCAAAGTTTAAAACGACCTGAAAGAGCAATTAGAATTTAATTAATTATGCGATATGAATGAAACCGGCTCGGTGGTTTTCATCTTTCTTCTTTGCTCTCTGCCCTCTGCCCCGAAATGCCCCTAAAGCAGCTTCGTCTTTTCTCTCCTTTCGTCGAGAAATGATTTAGAATTCGCTAAGGACTTTAATTTCCTTTTATCCTTGTTGAATTATAAGACAGTGTAGACGAAAACTTATTAAATAACTATATTACGCACAAGAATTGGGTTTGACAATGTCTTCGCCGTATGCTTGATATTATTTGGGTTTTGGTGGCTTTGTTCTTGGGAATTAATACTGTGTTTATTTCACCTTGATTTACACACATAAATCTTGCCATTGTCGTTTTCGTCTAATATGTTTTAGCCTGTAGGGTTGTTGTCGTGAAATATTATATTGATTTTAATTAACTGTAATATTGTATTACCGAGAGCAACTTTATTGTGTCATGTATAATAATCTAATATTTTCCTTAAAATAAATACTAAGTATAGTATATTAAAAAAAGAAATCTTGGGATCAATATAGGCTATTGATTATGTTCAAAATAAGAGAGCTAAAAGGAACTACAACGTTAATAACATTTTATTATCTCATATGATCAATGGACCGCTATATTTGAAAAAACCACGGAGTGCTACCATTTAAATGGGTGCGTTTTTGAGAAAAGGGCGAATTAGTCCCTAGGCTCAGGGTGAATTATTATTATTATTATTATTATTAACATTCAATAAGAATAGAGGATTAGAATCCTATTATACTCTAAAAGCTAAACAAATTTTGGTACTTAGCTGTTTTACACTTATGCTGATTTACATATAATTAAATTAAAAATACAATCAATTATTATCGAGTCTATTCTTAAAACTATTTGTACTAGGAGCCATAGCGACATAAGCCGGTAATGAATTCCAAGCATAAACAACCCTATTTGATAAAAAGTTTAACCTGATGTTGGTTCTGCAGAGTTCTCTTCTTAGCTTTCTGGGATGGCCTCTTAACCGCTCATCTGTATTTATTGTAAAGAAATTTCTGAGTGAAGAAGTTTCGTAATGAAATGAATTGAATGTTGTAATTAAGTCGCCTCTAAGTCTGCGGGCGGATAATGGAACTAAATCCATGATCCTTAAACGATCTTCATATGAGGGACGCACCAATGAATACGGGATCCGTGTTACTCGTCGCTGTACATTTTCCAGCATATTTACATCACGCTGAAGAACCGGACACCACACTGAATTAGCAAATTCTAATATAGGTCTCACATAAGTTTTATACAATTTTGCTAAGGTTCGACTGTCACAGGACGAAAAAACTTTACTAATAAGATATACCATGCGATTGGCTTTATTACACTGTTGCAACGTTTGAGGAGTCCAGGACAATTGTGAGTCTATTAACACGCCGAGATCAGAGTGACAATCGGTCTTTTTTAAAACGGTGCCGTTAATAAAATAATTTAACCGAGGGTTATTCTTGCCGAGATGAAGAACGACACATTTTTCTATATTAAGCGGTAGCAACCAGTCAGTACACCATCGAGAAATGCTGTCCAAGTCTTTTTGCAAACACTGAGAGTTTATTTTAGGATTGTTGTACAGCTTTGTGTCATCCGCATAAACCGAAAACTTTGATGAAATGATGTATTTTAGCTCCGATGTAAATATATTAAACAGTAGTGGCCCTAAAACAGATCCTTGGGGGACTCCACTTATCACGTCATATAGGGGGCTACTTGAAGACTGTATTCTTACTGAAAATTTTCTTTCACTTAAGAAGGCTGAAATCCAGTTTAACAGTTGCCCGCGAATTCCAATCCTGTTTAATTTTTTCAAAAGCCTTTCCCTTGGAACTTTATCGAAAGCCTTGCTAAAATCTAAGTAGATAATATCAATATCCTGTCCCATATCTACTTCGGCAGTCCAGTCATTTAGGCAACATAACAAGTTGGTAACAACCGATCTTCCACTGGTAAAGCCATGTTGTTCGTTCGGGATTATTTGATGCTGGTTCAAAAATATGTGTAAATTATCCACAATAATTGATTCCATAACTTTGGATATAACTGGAGTGAGACTAACAGGCCTATAATTTTTGGGGTCGAGTTTATCTCCTTTCTTAAAGATTGGTTTCACCCGTGCTTCTTTCCAAATAAGTGGCAGAGTAGCAGAGTGGAATGATTGTTCCATAAGCAAATGGAGTGGATATTTAAGAGCATTTGCACATGATTTCAAGAAAGTAGGAGAAAGATTATCTGGTCCTGGAGATTTGTTGGTGTCAAGTTCTTTAAGTTTTTTAAAAATATCATCAGGAGAAAATTCTACTGAGGTAATAGAACTATGATTTACGGGTTCATAATGTAAGTCTGGGAGCGGGCCATCAGGTTCTAAAGTAAAAGATCCGTAAAAGCTCCTAGCAAAAGTTGTAGCCACTTTCAAATCATCATTTGTAATATCACCTGAGTCTGTTTTTAATTGAGGAACAGAAACTTTTGTGTTTATGGAAGTTCTAATATACTTATAAAACTTCTTTGGATTATTGCTGTCTATAATATTTTTTCCATAGTTTCTCCTAGCATTGCAAATTTTTGTTTTCAATAGATTGGCAACTTTGCTATGCGTAACAAAATCATTCTCCAAACGTGATCTTTGATACTTTTGCCAAAGAGCTTTCTTTCTCTTAATCAGTCTTTGAATATCCCAATTAATCCAGGGTTTAGAAGGAAATGTAGTTATAAGTCTTGAGCTTGTATTCTTTTTTATGATGTTGCTACATTGTTCATGAAAAATATTCCAGTTTTCCTGTACATTTGGTAACGACAGGGCGGAAGCCCAGTCAACCAGTGACACATCATGATTAATACCTCTATAATCAATAAAATATCTTGATGAGTATAGTTTTTTTGGATCAGTAACAAGAATTAACTGCATTTGGAACTGAAGAATTGCATGATCGGATTTAGCAAAAGGGGGATAGTATTCTAGATTGTTTATTAAATCATTATCAGAAGTAATAATTAAATCCAAGATGGAGGGTTGCTGCCCAGAACGGAAACGAGTTGGTTCAGTAACGATTTGTTGGAGATGTGAATCTTGTACAAAATCAAGAAGAAGTCTAGATGAAGCATTTTGAGGTACAGGATGTGGCCATTTTAAATCTCTATGATTGAAGTCACCCGCAATAATTAGGTTTTTGTAAGTTGAAGCTAGAACGGATAAAAAATTAATAAGTTGAACATAATTATTATAAGCAGTATCAGGCGGTCTGTAAACACAGCAAATCGTAAAAGATAAGTGTTTATTATGAAAGAGAAGACATATTGCCTCGAAGCCAGGAATATTGGAAGGTAAAACAGTTACTGTAAATTGAGAAAAAACAGAATCTAACACATAAATGCATACTCCACCTCCAGTCGAAAGCCGGTCGTTGTGGAATATAGTATAACCTTGTACATCTATGATAGAATTAGGTATATGTGGTTTAAGCCAGGATTCTGTTATAAGCATAATAGCAGGCTTCTCTAAATCCATATAAGGAACAAATTCATTGAGTTTTGCCATTAAAGAATCAATATTAGTATAAGATATAGAGAAATTAAGAAAATTTGACTGTTTCAGTTTTTTGATGGTACAATAGAGGGGGTTCCTCTGATGAACTTTATAGTAATATCAGTCTCGCCTTTAGCCTTTCGATCATTTAGCTCCTTTCTCAACTGATCCAAATACTCCATTTGCTTAGGTGTTTTATCATCTCTAATAATAAATTTATCAAAACGGGTTCCCGTTAATGAGTTCTTGCGTTTAAGAATATCCTTTGCAATTGATGCATTGTTAAATGAAAGTTTCATTAATTTTGGTCTATTGGGTGAAGGTTTGCCAATTCTGGTTATGCTAACGGGAATATGTGGGGTTGAATTCCCACACACTACCCCCAAAATATCGGATGCTAATTCTTCATCATGCTTTTTACGTTGATCGATACTGCCTGTACTTTCTGGAGCACCAACAATAATTATATTCTGAGCTCGCACCATCCTCTCAGTTGCCTCCGAAACAACTTCTTCAAAAGTTTGTGGTGACATCTTTTGGTTTGTAATTTGTGTGCTTAGATCATCAAACTTTTTATTTAATTCTGACATTTTAGTTTCAAACTCATTTTTAAAGCCTTCAAAAAAAGATTTTAATTGATCAAGATTACCAATATTTCCTGAACAATTATTACAAAGAATCTTAACGCTTCGTGATTTATTTCTAGTCATTCTAACATCTTCGGCGGATTGCATTCCAACACACTTCAAATGAACAGTAGATCGACATCCGTCACACATTGTTGTTGGCGTAGACCCTAAAGCTGATCGACAATTCTGGCAATCACTCATATTTAAAGCTGTTTGACCTTGGTAACGATAAACAATTATTGACTAACCTGTTTATATGGCAGAACAGCTTCCAGATATCTTCTAATTACTCGCTTAATTTATGTTGCACAGTTTTTAATTTTTCACTAATATTACCACTATAATTAGACGATTAAATTGATGCCAATTAAACAATACAAAAATAACTATTTCCTTGCAAAAATAGCAAATAACTACGAGCGATTTTAAAAACGTTCTACACAGTACCGTGTTTGGTTATAAAGTTCTTAGAGAATTTCTAGTTCGAGAAGTTCTAAGAATTAGGGTGAGTTCTATGCACTTTTGGCACAAACACGTCTACAGGAAAATTGTTACTGGATAAATTTACTATCAAAAATCATATTTTAAAGTAAAAAATATTTTTTTTTGCAAAAATATATTCAACAGAAAACCAAGAAAAAAACACCAAAGAAAGCAATTTTGTTCTTTGTCCCATAACTTTTTTCCTCAGGGAAATATGTATATATATTGCTTCAGCGAAAAATAACTTCAGTCCTTTCTCTTTAAAATAACGTTTAGTAAAAGTCACTAGAATTTATATTTTCCGAAATAGGATTTTTCAAATTTAACCGCTCACTGCATTTTTGGGCCACTTGCCCCATTATTTTGCCAACATTGTTCTGTAACTTTTTTCTGCGCATTTCTAGATATAATATATTTATAATGGTAGATTTAGTAGAAATAGAAGTTCATTATCTTTAAAATAGTATATTGTATATGGTTGTGTGACTATTTTTAAGCAAGTTATGATTTTTCAAGATTTTATACTTTTAATGATGTTTGATATTTTTTATGATTATTGTTTAAATTTCTTATTATGACTTTTTTCTTGTACATTTAGGTATATACATTGTGCAATAGAAAAAAGCTTATTTTCTTTACTTTAAAAAGGTGTATTGCAAAAAATTCTAGGATTATTTTTAAACAAGATATTCGTAGGATATCCAAGGGTATCTGTAATTTGAGAAAAATTTTAAATTTTAATTTTTTTTTTCAATTAGAAGAATATAATTACATACATATTATAACATAATTTTTAATTTCAAATAACTTTTCTTAATAACACTTTTCGATATTGTGAAATATAAAGGTACCTACTTTACTCCTGAGCGGAATTCATATTTTTTAACATACCTCGTACACTATCGATAAAATTTTATATCTGATGATTGCATCTTAGGTCTTAGATTATGCAGAGCATTTTATAAAGAATTTTTTTTTTCATAAAGGTAATAATAAAAATTTTTCCATATTATGGTTCCAACTTAGTGGGACCTGTAGCATGTGTATATGTCACATTTTGAGAAATCATATCTTGTTTAAAAATAGTCCTAGAATTTTTTAGAATGCACCATTTTAAAGTAAAGAAAATAGACTTTCTTTTTTATTGCACAATGTATATAACTAAATATGCAATAAAAAAAGTTACAATGAGAAATTTAAAAATAATCGACAACAAATATATCAAAATTCATTAATAGTAAAAAATTTTCAAAAACCATATCTTGCTTAAAACTAGTAACACAGCCTTCTACAATAGACCATTTTAAAAGTAATTGACTGTTCTTCCTACTAAATGTACCATTGCATATACCTAAAGCTGCGCCTGCGTAGAAAAAAGTTACAGAGCAATGTTTCGCTGTGAGTAACGAACTTTGAAAAATCATATTTTGTAAACTATAAATTATAGAGAATTCTAGAAAACACCATTTTAAAGAGGAAGGACGGAAGTTTTTTTCTATGAAGCAATGCCTATACCTATATCCCAATGGGATGGGACAAAAAACAAAATTGCTATCTTTCGTGTTGTTTTCTTGCTTTTCTTTTGAATATATTTTTGCAAAAAAAATATTTTTAAATAAATAAATAAATTTAACCTTGAACAATTTTCCTGTAGACGTGTTTGTGCCAAAAGTGCATAGAACTTACCCTAATTCGCCCTGTGCCTAGGGACTAATTCACCCCTTTCTCAAAAACGCACCCCTTTAAATGGTTACTATTATTGGTTAATATTAGTTAATATTAAACAATAAAACCCCGTTAACGTTGTAGTTCCTTTCTAAAATACATAATCAATAGTAGTCCCTTCTTTAACGGTAAAATATTGCAAAACCTCGAAATTTTAAAGAACCGCTTGGATTGACATGAAATTTGGCATACACATAGCTAACAAGTCAAAGAAAAAAGTGATATTGTGCCGATATGTGCTTTTGCCCCGGGGGGTGAATGAGTATTCGTCCAAAGTAAGTCCGAAAATTGATAAAATAACTAATTTTAAGTAACATTTGTTCTATTGAGTTTTTTCACTAAGTCAATACTTTTTGAGTTATTTGGCAGTGAATATGTTCATTTTTTCAACAAAGTAACCACGCTTTTAGACGGTTTTTCGCAAATAACTCAAATAGTAAGTATTTTGTCGAAAAAACATTCTTAAAAAAATATACCCTGTAAAAAATTTAAAAAAATGGTGTATACATCACGTCTCTACACCTAGTAGAAGCAGCGTTATAGCTAATGAAAAATAGGTTCATATTCGTCAAATTCCAAATGGAACACTTTAACGTGAAATAACCAAAAATGAAGCACATTTCGGGGAAAACTCATTACAACTTATTTAAAGTGTTTAAAAAAAGCTTCATTTTTGTTTTATAAAAAAAATTCTAGCATAAAAATTAAACAAGTTACGCTCAAAATAAAGTTAGTCCCTTTTGGTTTTGGTAAAAAAATCAAGAAAATCACCCCCTAATTAGTATCTTAAATGAACTTAATCGTTACGACTTCACAAGTTTCTTGACACGTGTATATATTGTTTATATGATCTGTAAGTTTCATCGGTTCAAAATCTTTATTATTGAAAGGGCTGTAGTTAAAAGGGGTTGAACGAGTCACTGATAAAAAATATATGCAAATTTAGAAACACCAAATCTTAATCAATTTTTGTCTAACAGGAAAAAAAAATACATGATATTCAGAAAAGCAAATCTGACTTTTTCTGTTCTTCGAGATTTTTGGTATCTCTAACAATTTTTAAGATATTTTGAAAAAAATCATTTTTCAAAATTTAAATTTTTAAAAATTTTACTTTGAAGCCAAATTTTTTAAAATATAAGCACTTTGAATCGATGAAACTTACAGATCATATAAACACAACATAAGTAAAATAATTTGTGGAGCGGTAACGATTAATTTCATTTAAGTTGCTAATTAGGGGTTGGTCATCCCGATTTTTTTTTTTGCAAAAACAGATGGGACCAACTTTATTTTGAGCGTAACTTGCTTATATTTAATGCTAGAAACTTTTTGTAAAAGCAGAAATAAAGATTTTTTAAAACACTTTAAAAAAGTTATAATGGGTTTTCCCCAAAAAGTGCCTAATTTTTTGGATATTCCACGTCGAAATATTCTATTTGAAATTTGGAGAATATGAATCTATTTTTCATTGGCTATAACTCTGGTTCTACGAGATCCAGAGATTTAACGCGTATACCATTTTTTTACTTTTTTATAAGCTATATTTTTGCTAAGAACGTTTTTTCGGCAAAATACTTACTTTTTGAGTTATTTGCGAAAAAACCGTCTAAAAATGTGGTTATTTTGTTGAAAAATGAACATATTCACTCGCAAATAACTCGAAAAGTGTTGACTTGGCGAAAAAGCTCTATAGAATAAAAGTTACTTAAAATTAGTCAGTTTACCCATTTCCGGACTTATTTTGGACATATATTTTTTCACCCCCAAGAGAGGGTGACACTCACCCCCAGGGCAAAAGCACACATCGGCACAATATCACTTTTTTTCTGTGACATGTACGCTATACGCATGCCAAATTTCATGTCAATCCAAGCGGTTCTTTAAAATTCAGAGCAAAAACCGTGAAAGAATGGACTATAGCCTAATAACTACTCATACTTGGATAAAACACCTGATAATCTGGGAACAGATTATCTGGGAAATGGTAATATGTCAACTAAAGATTTTATTTTATACACTGCTCAACAATAGAAATATCAGTCAAATTATGTATGACGTAAAAGGCATTGTTATATATGTGGTCAAGTGGTTTTAATCAAAACAACTTTAATAATTACGAAATATAAGATCTTTGCTGTGAACGGCTAAGATATGGTATGGTATGGTACATCGGGGCAGGGCCCACTTGTGAGCCCTTCAGACACTTAGACCTCCTACGGCGGATCCATTGTTTCACCCCTATCTTACGGACCAGGTCCATAAGAACCTGGTATTCGTTTCTGGGGCCCAGGTTGCTCCGTGCTCCCATATCTGTCAGAATCAGCAGAGTCTGCAAGTCTGAGCTCCTCCTGCCGATGCCACCCCGAACGTCTAATCCTTCAGCAACCTTAGGGCCTCACAGGTTTCTTCCTCCTCATTACATAGACGGCACTGTGAGCCATCCGCCAACCCAAGCAGATGAAGCAGGCGCCGTCGGAATCTACAGTGGCAGGTGAGCATACTAACTACCAGGGAACATCTTCTACGATCCAGAAGAAGAAGTTAGCCTATGAGATTTTTGGATGGCCTCACTACGTGGAGCCTAGCCTGTCTCAAACCTCCGCCACTGGCCCAGGAGTCTTGGAACGTCCGCAAAAGAAGTTTGTGCATACATATACACATACTATGTAAACGGCTAAATAGCTAATAGATTTGTGATGGAAAAAATCATGGTGGTCAGAAGCACATAACTGAAACGAAAAGAGATATACAAAGGTAGGCAGGGCCGCCGAGTGGGATCAGCGGGCCCCGGTAAGCTGTGAAGAGCGGACCCCTGGCAAAAATTGAAGGACGAAAAAAAATGTTTAATTTTTATAGAAATAAAATGATCAGTAATAATAATAAGAAACATTTCAAATATAAATTTTATTAAATTTTGATTATATTGAGTGCTTTTTGAGTAAAATCGCATGATTTTACCAAATCATTCTAAGTCCACAAAGCTGCTCGCCCAGTTAACTTTCACTGTAGATTCCATAGCATTTTTTATGCGAGAAAGACAACTAAAGGATTTTTCCGCTTCTGCGACAGTCACAGGTAATGTGCAACATATTCTTAACGCAATAATAACGACGTTAAGGCGGAAATACATATCCGCGCCGTGTGAGCGCCGCGCGTTTGAGGCGCGGTTATTGTTCGTTAAATTTTTTCATTTTGACGACCCAGAGGAAACATACGAACGTTTAGTAATTGTAGATAATCATGTCTCTGTCCTGTACTTCTACTACATCTTATTTTGTTATTACATATTCTGAAACTATTTTCTTGTGTCATCTTATGCAATTTACTATTTTATGTGGAATAAGCCACAGTTTGCGAACATTTCGGGAACTACCTTTTCGCTTCTCGGCGACACAAATATAATGGTAGGGGAGCCCAAGCGGGGATTTTTGCAGTTACTCGAGCGCGTCAGATTATCATATGGGGAGAAACGTTGTACACTGCAGATGTACCTCCACCATCTATTGGCTCTTAACACAGGGGGGTTCGTTCAGGGGTGCCCGAAAAAAAAATCTATCCTTAAAAATTATTAAGATTAGGTAAGTTAAGTACATGCAAAAGAGTCTATATTTCAAAAATATGACGATTTGAGCGGGGTGTACGGAAATGGGTGAGTCAAAAAGTTTCACAAAAAAAAGCGAATATTTTGCGAAATGAACGTCAGATTGAAAAACTAAAAACTACGTGTTCAATGTTTTTCAAAAATCTATCGAAAAATACCAAACATGATCCCCACGGAGAGGGGGGGGGTAATTTAAAATTTTAAATACAAATCCCGCGATCTTTCGCAAAATAAACATCATATCGAAAAACTGCTCCCCTACCATAATATATCTGTTTGTTCCTACAACCAGAAACAAAATTAGAGAACTATAGGTTCTTCCACGTTGTGCGTTACCTTTTTCGTTTTCCGGTGACACAATTGTAATGTATCTGCTTGTTTCAACTCCGTTGCTTCACCAGAAGCGAAGTTAGAGAACTATTGGCTCTTCCAAGTTGTGCGTTACCTTTTTGGCGTTCCGGTGACCCAATTATAATATATCTGCTTATTTCAACTCCGTTGCTTCACCAGAAGCAAAGTTAGAAAACTATTGGGTCTTCCAAGTTGTGCGTTACTTTTTTGGCTTTCCGGTGACCCAATTATAATATATCTGCTTGTTCCAACTCTGTTGCTTCACCAGAAGCGAAGTTGGAAAACTATTGGGTCTTCCAAGTTGTGCCTTACCTTTTTCGCTTTCCGGTGACACAATTATAATATATCCGCTTGTTTCAACTGCGTTGCTTCACCAGACACGAAGTTAGAAAACTATAGGTTCTTCAAGTCGTGCATTACCTATTTCGCTTTCCGGTGACACATAATATATATCTGCTTATGAATGTTTTTTTGATATTGATAACTATTTCCGAAGTGAAAGTCGAAAGGTCAAGTAAACTTGATTTCAAACTCGAATTGTGGCTTATGCCCAAATAAAATAGTAAATCTTATTTGTAATACATGTTATTTTTAGTTCAACAATGAACTAACATTTTTTAAAAAGGTCCCCATGTACATTTTTTTATTTCAGCTTCTATTTCCGTTCAGATCGGATTTAAGTTGTTTCTTTAAATTAAATGGTTCTTTATTGAGGATCCCACAATAATGATTTTCCACGGTAAACATCAATTTCCTTCCGACAGTTCCGACCATTCCATTACTAACAAATATTCAACTCATGCGCGCCAAAACAAACAAACCACTCGCAAACCCGTCCAAATACGTATTGCGAACCATCAAAGCGTTTGTTGAAAAACCGACAGAATTTAGATCGTGGTGCGCCATGTGCGTGCCGTTTGTGCGTCACTTGAAAACACGTACTAATCTGACGAATACGCTGCGCGCGAGCGGCTCGCACACCGAGCAGAGCGCATATGTATCTCCGCCTTTAGGGAATAATGATTCCAATTTGAAATGTTTAATTTAATTTACTAAATCTATCGGAGAAAATTGAGATTCACCAATATGATCCTTGTATATCGCTCTCAAATGAAAAATTTCGTCTATAAATTCTTCACTGATCTCTTAATAAAATTCGCGCAATATATCAATTTTTTTCTTAATATTCTCGTCATCTTCATCTTGGAATGTCCATAATATGATAGCGAATTAATTTCATTTGCTGCATTAAATCTTACAGTTAAATTGCTTCTTATAGAATCTAGGTATGACAATATTAAATATTGCACAGCGAAATATTGCATCGGGCTCAAAATTATCAGTCGCGTCACTACTAGTCGTTTTTCTTGATTTGATGTAAATTCTGGATTTACTCCATAATTGCTGGCAACTCATTTAGACTCTTCAACAATGGAAGACCATGAATTTCTGATTTTTTGTAAATCTTCTAGAAGCACACACACAATCTTGTAGTATACACTTGTTATAAAGTGAAGAGCAAAAACAGACAGGAAAAATTACGTGTTTGGTCTGGTCGACGCCGGGTCCCTTACATCGCCGGGCCCCGGTAAAATGTACCGGCTGTACCGCCCTCTCGGCGGGCCTGAAGGTAGGTAGTTCTAGTCCTGTCGCCAGGGGGGTACAACGGCCTCCTTTATTCAGATGGACTTACCCAAGATTTTTTTATGTATTTTGACCCGTAGAACACGAATCTTTTGGGTGACAGTTGATCTGGATGTCGATAAGATTGTTATAAACAAAGAACTTGAGGAATTACATAACAGCGATTTCTCGCAAAACAAAACATTTTTTTGTATTTTTTGGGTCATTATAAGCAAAAAATGTCCCTACAAGTTTTTTCGTAGGATGCATAGTTTTCGCGATAAACGCGGTTGAACTTTCAAAAAATCGAAAAATGGCTGTTTTTGAACCCGAATAACTTTTGATTAAAAAATAAAATAGCAATTCTGCTTACCGCATTTGAAAGTTCAAGTCAAATTATACAGATTTTGATTATTTGCGTTGCTACAAATTTATTTTTTTATTGTTGAACAAAGCTATAAACACATAGTGCTTGAGTGATGTTTTCAATGATCTCCCATTTAAAAATCGAACGAGTATGTAGAGTAGGTAACAAGTGCAAGCGAAGCTATTTCTACCTAGAATGCATTAAAAACGCATGTATTGGGCACGGGAAACACTATGTGTTTATAGCTCTGTTTAACAATAAAAAAATTAATTTTTAGCAATGCAAGTAATCAAAACCGATAAAATTTTACTTGAACTTTCAAATACGGTAAACAGAATTACTATTTTATTTTTTAATCAAAAGTTATTCAGGTTCAAAAATTGCAATTTTTCGATTTTTTGAAAGTTCAACCGCGTTTATTTCGAAAACTATGCATCCTACGAAAAAACTTGTAAGAACACTTTTTACTTAGAATGATCCAAAAAATACAAAGAAAATATTTTGATTTGCGAGAAATCGCTGTTATGTAATTCCTCAAGTTCTTTTTTTTTTTTATAACAATCTAATCGACATCCGGATCAACTGTTACCCAAAAAATTCGCGTTCTACGGGTCAAAATACATAAAAAAAAACTTGGGTAAGTCCATCTGAATAAAGGAGGCCGTTGTACCCCCCTGGCGACAGGACTATTCTCCCTCCCCAGATTGAAGAACGGAGAATCAAATAGATCATGTTATGAACAAAATTAAATACATGAATACCGTTCAAAAGGTAAGAATGAGAGATAAGAAGAGGTAAGAGGTATGAGAGGAGCTGAAATAGATTCGGATCATTACCTCGTTAAAGTTGCATTGAGGGAGGACGGAGCTGCTACGCCAAAATGAACATTCAGTGACATTAATGACAATTAATGTTTTACGACTTGTCAAAGAGAATACCATAAACAGGTTTAGCAAATATTTAGGCGAGGATATCAATACAATATTAGTCAAAATTATATAAAAGTGATGCACGACAAATTAGATAAACATGTGATGTACATAAACTTGAAAAAAATTCGTGCTACATAATTTAAAATCGCACCGGCGGCTCTAATCATCAAGAGATTTTAGGGTGTGAGTTCATACAACAATATTTAAGCTAAAGAAAAGAAATTATTAATTTTTTGGGCGCCATTAATAGATCAGAATCTATTGCTATTTATCTATATAAAAATTACAAAAATGTTACGAAAAAAATGGTATCCCTTTGACTACTAATGGTACTTACCCTTGTTGTCTGTGGTAGGCTGCGTTTCCTAATACAATAAGGATACATAGATGGATTGTGCGAACAGAAAAAGACGAAATAAGTTTTAACATAGTTACCATTTATTTAGATAGAAAATTGTCATTAAACTGAGTTGATTAGAAAAATAAAAAAAAAATAAGTCTTTCGCGTTTCATCTTAAAAGTTCAAAAAAAAGAAAAAGGAACGAAACAGTTTATTGCAAAATACCTGGTGATGATCCATTGCTGTTGAATTGCTGGAATCGGGTTAGCTCGCCAGAGTTGTGGGTACGACGAAATCACTTTCACTTTTCACTTTCATTTTTAGAGTTAAAGTACTGTTACATAGTTGTTATTATATTATACGAAAAATAAAAATTCCATAGTTCTTTTTGTTTTATGAAAAGAAAATAACTGCATTCATGATTATTAGTGATACTTCTCACTGACTTGATAATTAAACATATTTTATTTAGACCATTGTCTTTAAAAAAAATGGAACTGCGTTCCACGAAGATTGAATTAAGTGCGGTTTATATGAGACATATTAAACGGACATCTTATCCGCAAAAGTTGAACTAAGTTCTGTTTGAACGAAACATATTCACGCCGTACTAAGAAAACTATTATTTTATCGTACCGGCCACAACACAGAGAATATACCGGTATGGTATTTAAGACAACATATCGCACTTGCGATTTTCACGACAGAATCTTTAAGATTCCATTTTGCCTATTTAGGCACAGACAAGAAAAAATGCAGGTCTTCACTGCATGACCGCTAGAACTTAATTGATTTCTTCTTGTCCTAATCCCGGACAAGATTTCTCTCTGCTCTCTATATTCACCTCCCTTTTTCACAGCTATCACCTAATTTTACCAATAATCATCATTCCGAAATTTTCGTACCAATCACATAGCTGGAAAATAATGTTTAGACCAGCCTTATTATGATCATACGTTTCTTTTTCGGCCAATCACCACGAGTGTCCTTTTTGTAACCGTTTAAGGATTCCCAGGAAAGTTACTGCGTTGTAATTTTGTGAAATTCCTAGATTTCTATCACTCAAACATTTAGCAATCTTTCCTATTCTTCTTTTTATGAGGCATATCCTGTGCAAAGTAAATACTTTTAGGAAAGCTGTCTCCGAGCTCTAAAGTGTCTTTGTGATTTTACTGCCTGCAATAGCTAAATTATCAGCTTAGGCGTCTAGAATTTCTTAAAATATTAATCCTTCCGCTTTCTTGTGGGTGGCCCAAGAGAAACGCGTTGGGAAGTACATTTCGTCTTACTTCTATCTATAACGACAGAGACGGACTTTTGCGATATTTAGATTGTGATTCTTCCAGCCTGTTTCACTGCCTCCCCCACGATTTCAACTTCGTGCTAACCAGTTTGAAATCGGAAACGGAATTAAAAAAATGAAACAGCAAAAAAAAGATGAAAACCACATTTGTTAGTCACCATATCGTAATATCGTTCAGAGGCCTTAGGCTTTCTCTAACGATCAATACATGTCTTACAATCTAGACATGGACGCGTTAATCATAACACAAAAAATTCACAAGAATACAACGACGCAATTCGTCATCGTAGACACAAAAAAAATAAAAACACCAAAATAGGGCAAGATATGTTAACGTTTTTTCGGATGCATAGGTTTCTTTCAACCTAGACTAACACCACGAATAACATAAGGATAATGATGTCTTAGCATCATTAACGCCATAAAAAAATAACATGTTATCCTTGACTTGGATGCATAAAGTCTCTCATTCATGACTTATTCCAGAGATAACACAATATAATAACGCCATAAGCAGTTATTACTTACGGACCAAAAAAAAACAAAAAAAGGGAGTTACTGATAGTTCTAAGTTGGACCTTGTAATTCTATAAAGATAAGCCTGTAATTAGTTTATTGTGGAAAAATGGACACATTGCTTTTCAGAAACTTACTACTCTTTCAAGAACAGGGGGGATTAGGAAAATATTGATATTTTAACTTCGTTGTGGTAACCAGAACAAGCGATAACTGACGCGTATCATACGCCCATCATAGGAACATTTTCGGTGGGGTCAACTTAAGGTAGGGTCATAGTCGGTAGAGTCTATTATTCAAAGTTACACAACCAAACGGAAGTTTTAGGAAATGACATAGGAAGTCATCACCTAAGGTCTGTGGCTAAATTGCGATTATGAATGGCTTCTCATTCCGACGAGTCAACTGGCGGGAATCCGCTCACTTCATCCCTAGCCTTTCTCAGTGTCTGGCCATCCATACCGTAAAGGGGGTTAGACAACATATTTTAATAGAGGGGGCTGAAATTCATAGGTCCTTGAAGTAAGAATAAACTTAGGCAAAACAAATAGGTTCTATTACGAACTATCACTAGTAACTGTACTAAGGACTTCTGATATCAATCTAGATACCAAAAAAAATAAAAAACATTTTTCAAAAAAAAATATAAAAAACATTTTCCCTAAGCTTAAGCTGGATTGCATATAAGCGAAGGTAGTATATCCTAGAAGGATACCAAAAAAATAAAAAAATAAAAAAAATCAAACTTTTTATTATGTAAAAAAAAGTTTTACTTCTATATCGGACTAACGCACGACATAAAAACATTTGAAGAAGGATTTTTAATATTTCCTTTCAACAAAACAAACAAATTTTATTCTTATAACTAGGTAAAACAGTTCAAAGAACTGGGGTGTGAGCCAAACTGAGTTGCTCTGGAGATCAACGTGCGGAATCCCCTACACTACTTCCAGAGGCTCGTCTCCTTCGCGACAACATCAAAAAAAAATATATCAAATAGATAAACATTGACCGCAGCGGGACAATTCCCTACTATTGGTCTACACCACACATCAAAAAAAAAGGTTGTCGAGACAGCTCTAAAAAATTTATGCGCGTCTCTCGTCCTGAAGGGAACGAGGCACTTGGGGACGGTTTTGCCGAAGCAAAGTTGTATTCAACGTACTACGTACTAGGGTATCAGTGCATTACTGATCCCACGCCAAAATTTGTTGGAAGAGAAACAAATCCCTTCCAGGAAAAAGTTCGCAATTTGCGCGACTTTTCCTTTAACACGGACCACGGAGGAAATGGGGTGTCGCTAAAAAAAATTACCGAAGTATTTAGATTATAATAGGCTTTCAGATCAAAAATTCATATGTCCAAAATCATTTATTTAAAATCACACTTTCCAAAATTTAAGAATTTCGACTAATAAAAAAAATTTTGGTGCACAAAACAAAAAAATTATTTCTCTCAAAAAAAACTTTAAGCACCTGTACTATAAAATAAAAAAAAATCAAAAAAATATCTAAGAAATTATATTTAAAGTTGGTTCATATCGCCCTGTAAATAACGGAATATACATTTCTATTCGCTATCGGACAAATCTGAAGCATCTGACGAAACATTGACGGATGAATAAGCTTTTAAATCTTTAATATGCCAATTTCCAGCATTGGAACCATCTGGATTCCTAAGAACGTAAACTAACGAGGATAGTTTTTTAATTATGGTACATAAAATATATTTGGGAGCCAATTTTGCCATGAAATGTTTCGGGGCGCTAGATAAAACCATATTTTTTCTCCAAACTTGATCGCCAACGTTAAACTGTACGTCGCGTTTACGCAAATTATATGTTTTTGCATTTCTCTGATATGCACGAGACAAATTTTTACGCACGGCCGTGAAAACTTCTTTTATTCCCGTTACTTCGGACGCGTAATTATCTCGATCACCCGGTAGGATTTCTATATCAACAAAATCATGGGGTATTTGACCGTAATAATTTCCAGACAACGGTACGTGTCTAGCAAAATTTAAAAATGCCGGTGAATATTTGGTTACTTCATGTTTCGCTGTGTTTATGGCTTGCCGAATTTCATGTATGTGTTTGTCCCAATCGCGGTGTTCGTCAATATAACTTCTGATTGCCGTACCAATAGTACGATTGCTCCTTTCAACAAAATTTACTTGGGGAGAATAAACCGCAGAGAACCAGATTTTTTGGACTGCATATCTCTCACAAAGATCTTTCATTATTTTACAATTTAAATTAGAGGCATTATCACACATAAGATGTTGTGGAACTCCAAATATGAGAAACACCTGTTCCTCTAAAAATTTACAGATATTTGAAGCAGTAGCCTTGCGAAGAGGATGTAACAAAGTGTACTTAGAAAACCAATCTGAGACCACCAGCAACCACGTAAAACCGTTTCTACTTCTGGTTAAAGGGCCTATTAAATCAACGGCGATAATTTGCCATGGGTATTCGGCTTTTTTCTCTTTACCCATTTTACCCATTTGCGCCATATTTGGTGCTTTTTGTGCTCCACACGTTTTGCAGGCACGGACATATTTAACAACATCTCTTCGCATTTTTGGCCAGTAATAATTTTCTTGGATTCGAGCAAGAGTTTTATAAACACCAGGATGGGCACAAGTTGCAGGATCATGACACGACTTAATAACATCCTCACGTTGAGGTTTGGGAACAAGGACTTTCCACTCGATTAAATTTGAATTAAAAGGAAGACAAGCCGGAATAAATTTGTATATGAGGTCGTTCTCTACTTTCCACTGTGGAAAACTTTCGGGGTTAGACAAAATCTTTGTACGCAAATCATCGTACCAAGGATCGATGCGATCAGCATCAACTTCAAGATAAGCAATTTGATCATTCTCATGAATCCTACTAAGTGCATCAGGCACCTTATGACATGCTCCTTTACGATGGACGATTCGGAAATCAAACTGTTTGAGACGCATAGCCCAACGAGCTAAACGGCCTGTGGGATTTTTTAAATTTCTAAGCCATAACAACGAATAATGGTCAGTGATGAGGGTAAATTCAACACCATCTACGTAAGGACGAAATTTTTCAACAGCAAACAAAGCTGCAAGGGCCTCTTTCTCGGTGGTTCCATACGAACGTTCTGCTCTTGTCAAAGACCGACTAGCATAGGAAATCACCTTTTCTCCACCGTCTATTTCTTGAGTCAATACAGCTCCTAGACCGGTGTTACTTGCGTCACACTGAATAGTGAAGGGACGAGAATAATCGGGTTGTACTAGAACTGGGGAAGATACTAAAGCTTCCTTTATGGCGATAAAAGCGTTCTCAGCTTCAGATGTCCAAACTATAGGTTCTTTCTTTTTCTTTCCTTTCAAAAGATCATTGATAGGGGAAACAAGGGTAGAAAAATCTTTGACGAAGCGTCTATACCAAGAACAAAGACCAATAAAACGTTTAATCTCCGTTGTGTTAGTTGGACGGGGATAATTAACCATAGTGGAAATTTTGTCGGGGTCCGACCGAAGAGAGTTATCACCAACGATATAGCCTAAATACTTCAAAGTTGTTTTGAAAAATTCACATTTGTCTACATTTATCGTAAGGTTAGCATCCTTTAGTTTATCTCGAACTTGTCCTAACAAGGCAACGTGTTCCTCAGCAGTGGAAGAACAAACAATAATATCATCCAAGTAAGTAAAAATAAAAGGTTCGAATTCTGGTCCAAAAATTTGATCTACTAATCTTTGCTGGGTTTGAGCACTATTACAAAGACCAAAAGGCATCACAGTAAATTGAAAAGATCCACGGCCAACAACAGCAAAAGCAGTTTTTTCTCGCGAAGATGGATCAAGAGGGATCTGCCAAAAAGCTTTTTTCAAATCTATCGAACTTATATATTTAGCGTTACGCAATAATGACAAAATTCGGTCAATATTGGGGAGAGGATATGTGTCATGACGAGTAACTTCATTAAGATTCCTGCCATCAAAACAAAACCTAAACTCGCCTGTCTTTTTCTTTACAAGCAAGACTGGACTACACCAAGGACTGTTACTCGGTTCTATAACTTTAAGTTTGAGCATCTCATCTAATTCGCGATTTAAAATATCTGACATGTATGGCGACATAGGAAAAGGACGTTGTCGAAAAGGCTTTGCGTCACCCGTAACGATAGTCATTTTGATCTTATCTGTTCTTCCTATACCATTCTTTTTGTCTACCTCCTGAAAACTATGAATGACAGCATCCGCTAGAGGTCTTAACTCGGCGGCAAGAGAATCAATCGAACACAAAGATTGTGGGAACGAAACATCGCCTTCAGGTTTTGAAGTTACTATCTCGCAACAAGGATTTCTGACACTCCATTTATTTTGTTCGAAATTTATCGCCAAAGAAAATTTTGAAATAAAGTTACTGCCTAAAATAAAATTTATTGGTAGCGATGGCACTACAAGACAACTAATCACATGACAAATTCCATTCGCCACAAACGGCAAATCTACAATACCAGAAACCTTTTTACTCGATCCGTCGGCTAAAGACACATTCTGACTACACGGTAAATCGATCTCAATGTTGTTTCTCTCAAGAAAATCCAATCCCTTGGATCCGACTACAGTAGTGGAACACCCGGTATCTAATAAAAGCGTAAAGGGTTGCGAAAGAATTTGAACCTCCAAGTAAGGTCTGTTATCGAATGGCTTTGAAGCAATGACCGGAGATAAATTTGACGAATGTTTATAAAAATTTTTTACTGTACCTAGCCATTTGTACCAATCAGAGACATTAAAATTTTCTGGAAACTTATTATCGGCCGCAAAACATGAATGTTCAGGGTTTGAAATTTTATTGTGAACACTCTTACCGAACTTAAGGGTGTTGGTTATTCGTTTTTTGAATGTTTGACACAGTTTGGGCATGTCCTTACCGTAACATTATCTGCGCCACATCGGAAACAAAAATATCTATCAAAACGCTGTTTACAGTCGTTGAAATTGTGCCCGCGTCTTCGGCAATTAAAACAAACGATCATCTTCGATTTATTCGAAGTACTTTTACTAGGGTTTTTCGCCTCAGAATTTCGCGGAGCCGAGCGATCGTCATTATTTTTAAAATTTGCTTTTCCGTTAGGAACATTGGCTTTTCTGGAGGGACCGGGGAACTCATGATTAACATAAGCGACGGACGTTTCCTTCTTGACACTAGGCACGACCACATTATTCTCTAGTTTACGAATAACAGCAGACAACTCCTCAACAGTATTGGTATCGACTAATGCAATCAACGGAATATATTCAGGGATAATATTTTGCCTCAAGTGTTTCACGATAGTTTTCTCTAAAGGCTGCACCGTCAGCCGTTTTGCCAAAGACATAACCTGTGCCTGAAATAAAGCGAACGACTCATTTTTCTTCTGCTTCCTGGATTTGATCTGGTTCCATAAATCCTCGTCGTAGTCTTGGGGAAGAAACGTAGCCTTCAAAAGACCAATCAATTCGTTCCATGAAGAAACGGTACTACGAACACTCCTGAACCACACAGCAGCGCTACCTGTAAATAACTCGACAGCTGATCTGAAAAGAACCTCTTGTCCTACATTACGGGATTCAGCCAGGTCTCTAACTTTTTCTATGAAAGGGAAAACTCCTTTAGAATCTCCACTAAACTTAATGTTCCAATCAGCTAAATTAGTTGGATGCGACACCTGAACGACGGGAGCTGGAATATTAACGACCGGCTGTGAAGGAATTATATTCGAAGAAACTGATGGCCCAACAGGAACGACTTTGTCATCTAATTGCCCTTCTAAAAGTAAACAATCTGCAGAAGCCTCTGCCTTATACTCTTCTTCTTCCTCAAATTCTACGGGTAACCTAGCTATTCTAAAAGATAAATGCGTAAGATGAGCCTTTGCCCTACGATAGACCGAATCTCTAACGTCTCCTTCGAAATCTCCAATTAAACTACGGATGTCAACAGCAGTTTCGTCTATCTGCTTCTTCTCATCGTTGAATATTAACCTATTTTCCTCTAAATCAATAACGGCCTTTTTACTAAGTAATTTACGAAGCATTGTTTTTTTGTCACTAAGATTTTTCTTAGTCTTAACCCCTCGTATAAACAATTCATAATCAATTTCGTCATTTTTTAAATATTGAACCACGGAGGATTCCATTTTGAATTATATTCTCTCAAAAATTATGCAAAAAAATTCAACAAAACTATTTAAACTCAAAATTTACTGTAAACTTGGAATTGAAAACTAGCAGTTATTATTTTATTTACCTTTGGAATTTTCTCTTTTCATATTTACATTACTATCTTATTTCTTATCTGCGCATCCATCGAAATTTTATAAACAGTATAAAATCTCTATTCAGACACCTTTAGACAACAAGGAGCCACATTTTAAATTAGTGCTGGGAAAAATACCATTTACGTGTAAAACAAAAAAAGGAATGCAATGACGTTGTTTTTAAGTACTCGTTAACACGGAGCAAAAAGAAACAAAAAAATGACAGAAACCTCTAGGTGCGGTCGCCGTTTTATGAATAAAACTTAGGTTGCGTTAAAAATAAAAAAGCCTTTTTGTGATATTACTAATTAAGAGTTAGATGAAAAACTTAGGGCCGGTTGTTCGAACGCTAATCAACAATGATCATTATCAAATAATTAATTACTGTCAATGTCAATTGTTAAAACATAATTAATTACAATTCTGAGACTATAATCAATTAATATAACAATAATTATTAACATAATTAATAATAAATCTCATAATTGTAATTAATTATGTTTTCAGCAACCCAAACAAAGTTGACATTGACAGTTTTGGTGACAGTAATTAAATATTTAATAATGATCATTGTTGATTAGCGTTCGAACAACCGGCCCTTAGCGTTATTTTATGAATCAATAATGAGCAGAACAACGTGGACAAAATAAGAAAACAAACTAATAAGAATTAGACAAGAGATAGCCCCACATGTTGCGGCGTCATTTTATGATGCACGACAAATTAGATAAACATGTGATGTACATAAACTTGAAAAAAATTCGTGCTACATAATTTAAAATCGCACCGGCGGCTCTAATCATCAAGAGATTTTAGGGTGTGAGTTCATACAACAATATTTAAGCTAAAGAAAAGAAATTATTAATTTTTTGGGCGCCATTAATAGATCAGAATCTATTGCTATTTATCTATATAAAAATTACAAAAATGTTACGAAAAAAATGGTATCCCTTTGACTACTAATGGTACTTACCCTTGTTGTCTGTGGTAGGCTGCGTTTCCTAATACAATAAGGATACATAGATGGATTGTGCGAACAGAAAAAGACGAAATAAGTTTTAACATAGTTACCATTTATTTAGATAGAAAATTGTCATTAAACTGAGTTGATTAGAAAAATAAAAAAAATAAGTCTTTCGCGTTTCATCTTAAAAGTTAAAAAAAAAGAAAAAGGAACGAAACAGTTTATTGCAAAATACCTGGTGATGATCCATTGTTGTTGAATTGCTGGAATCGGGTTAGCTCGCCAGAGTTGTGGGTACGACGAAATCACTTTCACTTTTCACTTTCATTTTTAGAGTTAAAGTACTGTTACATAGTTGTTATTATATTATACGAAAAATAAAAATTCCATAGTTCTTTTTGTTTTATGAAAAGAAAATAACTGCATTCATGATTATTAGTGATACTTCTCACTGACTTGATAATTAAACATATTTTATTTAGACCATTGTCTTTAAAAAAAATGGAACTGCGTTCCACGAAGATTGAATTAAGTGCGGTTTATATGAGACATATTAAACGGACATCTTATCCGCAAAAGTTGAACTAAGTTCTGTTTGAACGAAACATATTCACGCCGTACTAAGAAAACTATTATTTTATCGTACCGGACACAACACAGAGAATATACCGGTATGGTATTTAAGACAACATATCGCACTTGCGATTTTCACGACAGAATCTTTAAGATTCCATTTTGCCTATTTAGGCACAGACAAGAAAAAATGCAGGTCTTCACTGCATGACCGCTAGAACTTAATTGATTTCTTCTTGTCCTAATCCCGGACAAGATTCCTCTCTGCTCTCTATATTCACCTCCCTTTTTCACAGCTATCACCTAATTTTACCAATAATCATCATTCCGAAATTTTCGTACCAATCACATAGCTGGAAAATAATGTTTAGACCAGCCTTATTATGATCATACGTTTCTTTTTCGGCCAATCACCACGAGTGTCCTTTTTGTAACCGTTTAAGGATTCCCAGGAAAGTTACTGCGTTGTAATTTTGTGGAATTCCTAGATTTCTATCACTCAAACATTTAGCAATCTTTCCTATTCTTCTTTTTATGAGGCATATCCTGTGCAAAGTAAATACTTTTAGGAAAGCTGTCTCCGAGCTCTAAAGTGTCTTTGTGATTTTACTGCCTGCAATAGCTAAATTATCAGCTTAGGCGTCTAGAATTTCTTAAAATATTAATCCTTCCGCTTTCTTGTGGGTGGCCCAAGAGAAACGCGTTGGGAAGTACATTTCGTCTTACTTCTATCTATAACGACAGAGACGGACTTTTGCGATATTTAGATTGTGATTCTTCCAGCCTGTTTCAAAAGGACAGTTTAATTCATGAAATAATCTTACTGAATTACTCTCGAGCTCTTAAAAATTACCGATTTGTTTTGCCCTCGTGTCACTTTGACATAATTTCACTCCCCTTCGGGTCGAGAAATTAAAACTGTCAAAGTGTTACTCGGGATACAAATCGATAATTTAATTAATTACTTACTTACTTTACTCCTCTTGATTCCGTTTGGAACATAGGGCCTCTACAGTCCCCCTCCATTCATCTCTGTTTCTGGCCAGGGCTTTCACTTCTTTCCATGTTAACCCTTTGTCTTCTAGCTCTCTGGTAATATTTCTTTTCCAGAATGTCATTGGTCTGCCTGGTTTTCTTTTTCCAGTTGGTTGGTAATCCAGGGCTTGTTTGGTTATATCTTCTTCATTTTTCCTTAATGTGTGTCCAATAAACGTCTATTTGCGTCTATTTATCGTTTTGGCTATCGGCTCTTGATTAGTTTTTCTCCAAAGTTCCTTGTTATTTATCCGATTTGGCCAATATATTTGCAATATTCGTCTAAAGGCGGCGCCAGACATGCGGTATTTGGCAAATACTGAACAAGTGCTCCAAATATCGAATATTTGGGTGCTCATGAAAATGTTTGTTAAACGGCAAGCTCCTTGCACCACATATTCGAGATTTTTCGTGTATCGAGCTTCTTATAAATTTGGCCGCTTTTGTCATTAAGTCTGGTGGAAAGTTATTATTAAATAACAGAAAAAAGCCAATAATGAGAAGATGGTGGATGGTGTCACTTAATCAAACCACTTCTTAAGCTGTGTTTTGCTTTTTGCGAACGGGCTCTAAATGATGCCATTATTGATTCCTTTTTCTTTTTTAACTCGCTTATCGTGTATTACTCACCGATCTTAACGTGTATTCTTTTTCATGCATCGTAAACATCATTTCGATTTTTATGATTTAAAAGATTCGCATTCTATATTATAGGTTCATTTTCATATACAACCAAAAATTGTAAAATACTTTCATTGGTCTACTCTATATTTACTATTTTCAGTATTTTTTACATTCTGTAGCAATAACTAAAGTACTTTAATAAACGATTAAGTAAATTAAATTAGATATAAACTTTAACCCAAAATTTAAAAACTTGCTTATTCTTGCACTTGCACGAATATGTAAATGAAAATAAAAATATTCAAACGGCGAATATTTGTTTACTTTGAAGTGTTAAAAAGACCGACAACGTACGGGAACACGACAAATATTCGACAAGCACTAAAATTGGTCATTGCCAAATAGCAAGCAACCTGTCCACACTAATAGGCACTTGTTCAGTATCTGCCAAATACCGCATGTCTGGCGCCGCCTTAACGCATCTATTTGCAAATGTTTGAACCTTTTGTAAAATCTTTTTCTCTATTTTCCAAGTTTCTGCTGCATATAGCGAAATGCTCTTTACATTTGCATTAAATATCCTGATTTTGGTTTTGACTGTTAATTTATTGGATTCCCATGTTTTCTTCAGCATATAAAACGCATTCTGGGCTTTAGTTATCCTTCCATTAATTTCCTCTTCTATTCCACCGCTAGCGTCAACTATGCTTCCCAGATAGCAAAACTTTTAGATTTTGCTTTGGCATTTTATTGTTTGTTCTAATTTCTTGCAATTCTTTTATTTAATAATTTAATTAGTATTTATTAATCAGTAAAAATTTACAGCTCACTTCAATTCGTTTTTTAAGAAAATGAAATATCGTTGAATTTTTTGTCGGTGTTTCTCGAAAAGATATCGCAAGTATATTAAATCCTAAAACAAAAATGACGATCATGACAGACGGCTATTGATGGCTATGAAATTAATATTTTTAATAATCGATTTCGGGTCTACATACCTGCGCCGTCTGCCGGTGGTGCTTTTAATTTTCTTTACAAAGCAATGCCGTTCCCGATGCCCGAGATGTTTCGTAATTCATTCGCTTTTGAAAAGATCTGAAATTCGAAAACTTGCTCCTTTTGGATTGGAACAGTAATCTTTATGAATTGCAATTTTTGTAATTTATCAAGTGTGGGAAATAAGAAGGGGTTTTAAAAATTGTAACAGAGTCGTAGAGAAAGGGGTAGAATTATATTAGCAGTAACATTTTGTACAGAAAATAGTAACCACAGCCATTGGTTCTTTATTAAAAATAGATACTTACTTACTTATTGTTCGTCCGCTATAACTTTTCCCATGCGTCACAATTCATTTTCAAACAAATTAAAAGTCAAAACATAAAGTGAAACGAACGCCGATGTGTATATAGGGTGAGGCAGATAACTGGCCTATTAGAAATATCTCGAGAACTAAAGGCAACAGAATCATGAAAATTGGAATGAAGGGGTTTTGAAGGATGATCTATTAAATGAAAATATTTTCATCTCTTTGCAACTTCCGGTTATACCGGGAGTTGCTTATAACTTCGTTTTTTTAAATGGGACATCCTGTATATTTTTATATTTTTGGATTCTCTTCGATGTCTTCTTTCTTAAAATATGAGGTTTTGTAATATTATACGGGGTATTTTAAAAGATAATTACGTTTTTTTATTAATTTCGTAGCAAAATTCACACCCTGTAGAATTTTAGTAGTTTGACATCTAAAACTCTACTTACGTTCAAATGATTTTTAATATACTCTACTATTGTTAAGAATCATTAGTATAGCTAAATTTTTAATTTTAGTATACAGGGTTGGTCGAAACTCGGAATGAGTATTTTCTGAGTTTTCTTAAATGGAACACCCTGTATTTTTATATTGTAATGAATTGATATTTTATGGTACTTTTTTATTTCTTAAGCATTCCCTATACCTAACTGCTTTAATTTGTGAGTTATTGGTGATTCAAGCTAAACATTAATTGCAACAGAAAATACGTAAAATTTTGTTAGGTTGGCCGTGAAAATACTCAATCCCAAATAATTTTTCAGAAATAAATACATATTAATCCAGACTGGTCCTTAAAATTACCAATAATGGTTTAGCTATCAAAATACCTACGTAGTTAAGATTGTTGGTGCGATTAACAATTAAGCACAAATTAAAGCAGTTAGGTATAGGGAATGCTTAAGAAATAAAAAAGTACCATAAAATATGATTTCATTACAATACTAAAATACAGGGTGTTCCATTTAAGAAAACTCAGAAAATACTCATTCCGAGTTTCGACCAACCCTGTATACTAAAATTAAAAATTTAGCTATACTAATGATTCTTAACAATAGTAGAGTATATTAAAAATTATTTGAACGTAAGTAGAGTTTTAGATGTCAAACTACTACAATTCTACAGGGTGTTAATTTTGCTACAAAATTAATAAAAAAAACTTAATTATCTTTTAAAATACCCTGTATAATACTACAAAATCTCATATTTTAAGAAAGAAGACATCGAAGAGAATCCAAAAATGTGAAAATATACAGGGTGTCCCATTTAAAAAAAACGAAGTTATAAGCAACTTCCGGTATAACCGGAAGTTGCAAAGAGATGAAAATATTTTCATTTAATAGATCATCCTTCAAAACCCCTTTATTCCAATTTTCAGGACTCTGTTGCCTTTAGTTCTCGAGATATTACTAATAGGCCCTTTATTTGCCTCACCCTGTATACATTTTGTATACTGTATACTATATACTACACACATCGGCGTACGTTTCACTTTATGTTTTGACTTAGTTTGTTTGAAAATGAATCGTGACGCATGGGAAAAGTCATAGCGAACGAACTATACTTACTTAAGCCGTCCTCTTTTACCTTGCGGTGTCGAGGTAAGTGGAGAAATCAGACCATGCCTTTCGGTCAGTAGCTAGTCTTTCTGCTTCTCTCCACCCAATATTTCTTTTTACGCAAGCCATTCCAATATTTGCGTTCCACGTTCTTGCTGGCCTGCCTCTTCGTCGTTTGTTGTCGTTTCCATACCCTCTTTACAGTTCTCCCTTCACGCATTCTCGACATATGTCCGAATCACGATAACTGTTTCGTTTTAAGTCTATCTAAGGTCCTTCCAATACCGCACCTCTCACGTAGGTCTTCATTTCTTATACCATCACGTCTGGTCACCCCGGATACCGCACGTAAATATCGCATTTCCCATGCTTGAATTTTACTACGGATGTTGTCGTTCACTGTCCACGTTTCACTACCGTAGAGTAGCACCGGCTCGTATAAAGTTTGAAATACTTTCACTTTTGTTTTTAGGCTTACTTCTTTCTTCCTAATAAAACTTTTATTTAGTGCATAGTATAATTTTATTGCACTCATTACCCTGCTATTTATTTCTGGTTCTATATTTCCTTGTCCATTAATTGTTGATCCTAGATACTTGAAGTCCTCTACTTGTGTAATGGTCTCATTATTCAGTTTTACATTTATATTTTCTTGAGTTTTCGATATTACTAAAGCTTCTGTTTTTTCAACATTTATTTTCATCCCAAATTTCTTAAAAGCTTCATTCCAAACATTTACATTCACTTGCAAGTCTTTTTCTGATTTTGACACAATTAGCAGGTCATCGGCATATATCAACTCTGTCACGTAAACTTGTTGAAGATTATACACCCCAACCCTAGTTCTGCTTACCTTACCCCTGCATTCTTTTGCAATTCCTTTCCATTAGAGTGATGAATAACAAATGACTCAGAGCATCACCTTGTCTTACACATGTCCTTGTGTAGAATTCTAGAGATGAGCGATTGTTCGTTCTTACATTATTACGTGTTCATTTATATATACTCCGTATTGCTTGGATTAACTTTGGTTTCACATTTCTACGGTTTAGTATTTCCCAGATCTTGTTACGTGGCGCCCGATCAAATGCTTTTTTCAAGTCCACAAAACATAGAAACAACTTACTGTTTTTCTCATAACTGTCTCACCGTGAAAATGAGATCGGTTGTACCTCGCCCTGGCCTAAAGCCGCATTGGCTGTCATCCAGTGTGGCCTCGATATTTTCTCGCAGCTTTTTCTCTAGTATTATTTCGTAGATTTTACTAGCAACTACCAACAATGATATGCCCCGCTAGTTAGAACACTTATGTTTATCACCTTTTTTGTGTAATGGTAGAATAGTTGAAAGAGTCCAATCTCTAGGTATGCATCCGGTATACCAACAGCTCCTTATGACGTTCCATAGTAATTGTAATCCTTCTCCTTCCATATATTTAATTAGCTCAACCTTAATGTTATCGTGTCCTGCAGCCTTAGCATTATTTAATCTGTGGAATAATGAAGTAGAAAACTCAAAAATATACATACGGGACAAGCAGACCGTAGACCATTGAAATTATCAAATCTAAAGAGCCTTTCCATTCCCATATTAATTTATTCCATTAAGAAAGATACTTTGGAACCATCAAAAAATCTGGATACTTTGACCCCATTAAGAGTTAGATTAATCAATAAATCGAACAGTCGATATATTCGAGCAAGATTAAGGGAAGAGGGATATCTTAAAAGCCATTAAACTACATCTTGCTTTTCTACATGACTAACCTGCTTCAGAATTGTATGATGGATTTACCAATAAGTCTTTTACCAACACAATTTAAATTTTTTGAGCTTCCGAAGGACTTCTTACTAAGACTGAATATCTACGAAAAATTATTTTAGAATTTAACCATGTCTATGGAATTGGCCCAGCTGAGGTGGAAGCTGATTTTGCTGCTTTTAGGTCCTTTCTCACGTCGAAAAGAATTATTCACCTGTAAAAATCAAGGGAATGTCACCGAAATTACTATTCCGCTGTCTTTCCAAAACGAAATGTTTAAACAACACGACCGACGTCTTTTAAGGGACTAGAAATCTCAAGTTATTATAGTGATGACAACTTTAGCCTATTTCTGAATAATATTCGTCCTATAAGATATAAAATTGATGATTTCCCAGAAAAAAGTTATGCGCAATTTTCTGAAACCGTGGGAGAAAATCTCATATAGCGACCACTGCCGGGGAATTGAAACAGAGCCGTAGAGAAAGGGGTAGAATTATATTAGCAATAATATTTATTATACGGAAAATGATATCCTACGAGGAAGCTAAACTAGAACTGTCTCCTTTCACTCTGTCTATTTTTCAATGTGTCTCCAGTAAGTTGTCGTTCCATCGTTTTCGTGGTGTTTTTACTATCGTCTTTCTATTGGAGAATCGTCTCTCACCGTCTTTACTACTCTATTTGTTGTCATTCAACTTATATGACAATTTCATTCTACTCTTCCATTTCTTACCAGTGCTAAATGTTCTCCACCTTGCACTGTCATATGTTTGTACTTGTAAGAAAGGCTTAAAACATGAGCTGCTTTCGTAGAGACCCAAATCCTTCTAAAACCCAAGTATGTGCCTTCCACCTTCGCTTAAAGGAAGCCAAGCATGGGCGCCCATATAAAAATTTTCAGGGGGGGGCCAGACGTGAAGATTTTGCACATTACATTTTGTACACTATGGATAACAATATATAGTTTAAAGCACCCGAAAAGCTAGGGGGGGCCACGGCCCCCCTGCCCTTGGGTATGGGCGCCTATGAAGCCAAGTCAAACTCCAAATTGCGTTGAACCGTAATACATTAGAACACACAGACCAACCTATATATCTTGGAGTAACTCTGGACCGGTTCTTCACTTACAGACACCATTGCATAAAAACGAGCGGGAAAGTAACAACTAGGAACAGCATACTGAGAAAGCTAACCGGAAGTAAATGGGGTGTATGTCTCGGGGTCCAGAAGCCTTTTCAATAAGATGAAAGCAGTATTATGCGGTGGAAAACTGAGAATATAAATTAGAACTAGAGTATTGAGATGTTACGTATTTAAATAGAGTTGAAGCCTGGAAAATTACGGACCCAACTGAAAAAATACATGCCAGCTTTGAGATGTAGTGCTATCGAAGAATGTGGAAAAAATCATGGACAAAAATTAAACAGCCAAAGTGATAACAAACAAATAGTCCAGAGAAATAAGGTTTTTGTCGGGACACTTGAGCAGCCAGGTTGCAAATGGATTTTTTGGGTACTATATACCTAATACATTATAAATACAAAAATGCCCGTCACAGCTCGGACAAGAAACTTAGTTATTAACAAATAAAGATCAAAAATGGCAGTTTTTTCGTTTAAATCGCTACAGGTAATAATAGGGTAATTAAATATCTTATTTATAATATTTTTCTTTTTGTAGATGAGCCAAGGTTTAAAATAGCACTTTTTAAATTTTGGTCTGATCCTTTTTTGTTTCGGAAAGTGCAAAATAAAACTAAAATTTCAGAAATAAAAAATATGCTATAATTTTTGAGAAAATGGCCTGAAGACTTTTATATTACACGAAAAGTTGAGTCAAACATTCCGTATAATGCACAAAAAATTTTAAGACGATTCGTCAATTAGTTTAAATTTTATTCAATTTGTTTATCGCAAAGAGCTTTTTTTTACAATGTCATTGTTCAGAAATAATAATGACATAGCAATTCTGTGGAAACCACATGCAAGAATAATAGTTGTATTTTTATAGTATTGAAAAAAATCATTAAAAAGTCGTTTTTATCACTCCGAAAAAAGTTTAGTAAAATAGAGTCATTTTTGGCTTCTAAACAATTTGAATATCTTTGTTAATAGAGTAAATCTACTTTAGGATTTCAAAAGCTGGTATTTTTATACGAATTTAAAAAAAAACTTTTTGCCTAGGTTAATTAGGTTCAAAGTTAGTCACTTTTATTATTTAATTCGCAGTTACTTCTATATACATCAAATTCTCCTGTAACAGTGTTAGTTACCACACTACTCCGAAACGGCTTGGCCGATTTTTATAAAATTTTACACGTTTATCCTGTAGGACGTTGAAGAGGTTTTAATCAATTTTTTATACCCATAAGTTATAAGGGGGTTGCCCCCCTGACATTTTTTTTATTTTTTTTGGACAAAATTATCTACCTTAATTTTATATGATGTAGAATTAAAAAATACATATAACCCTTCATTTTCACTCTTCTATCACCAACTCCTATTTGTTAATAGCCATCTACATATTTACATCTATAAAATTCTCCTGTCACAGTGTTAGTTTCCATACTCCTCCGAGACCGCTTGACCGATTTTTATGAAATTATATATGTATATTCGGTAGGTCTTACAATCGGTCGTAATCTATTTTTCATATCTCTGAGTGATAAGGGGACTTCCCCCTAACATCTTGTAATGTTAGGTGGGGTTGTGTGTACATAACATACTATATAGGACTACGAGTACATACAAATTAAAAAAATTATGATCAAAATCCGTCAACAAGTTCCAGCGATATTAATCGCAGCATATGTTTGCAGAATCAGTTTCATTTTTTGAGTGCAAGTATTTTAGTAATTCCCCTCAACCGACCACGAATTAATTCCGTTCGGACGCCATTTTTAAAGCTTTATTAACCACTCTGTTGAGGTTCAAAGTTTACTTAAACTTTTACACATAACCTATATATCTTTAACTTCAAAATGGCTCTAGTTAGGTTACTTAATTGTTATAAACAAAGTAGCCGTCAATTAAATAAAAAAAAGTGGCTAACTTTGACCGTAATTAACCTAGGCGACAAGTTTTTCTTTGAAAATTCGTATAAGAATACCAGTTTTTCAAATTCTAGCCTACAGTCAATATTAATAAAGTTATTCAAATTGTTTATAAGCCAAAAATGACTCTATTTTAGTAAAATGTTTTCTGATTGATAAAAATAACTTTTTAATGATTTTTTTTAAGTGTTGAAAATATGACTATTCTTCTTTCATGTTGTTTTTACAGAATTGCTGTATCATTATTACTTTCTGAACAATAACATTGTGAAAAAAAGCTCTTTGGGATAAATAAATTGAATAAAATTTAAACTAATTGACGCATCATCTTAAAAATTTTTGTGCATTGTATGGACTGTTTGACTCATCTTTTCATGTAATATGAAAGTCCTAAATTCATTTTCGCAAAAGTTATAGCAAATTATTTATTTTCGAAATTTTAGTTTTATTTTGCAATATCCGAAGCAACAAATAATCGGACCAAAATTCAAAAAACGCTATTTTAAACCTTGGCTAATCTACTAAAATAAAAATACTATAAATAAGACATTTAATTACCCTATTTTTACCTGTACCGATTTAAACGAAAAACTCTCATTTTTGACCCTTATTTGTTAATAACTAAATTTCTCGTCCAAACTGTGACGGGCATTTTTGTATTTATAATGTATTAGGTATATAGTACCCAAAAAACCCATTTGCAACCTGGCTGCTCAAGTGTCCCGAACATGGTATATTTTTGCCTTATTTCCCTGGTGTAAAACTGAATGAAATTATAACACTAGCAGCAGAACAACCAGGTTTCGAGAAGGTCATGCACCGACGCTATATTTATAATGAGGCACGTGCAAGCATCATTAGAATTCATTAAACCGGCATTCAGATTAATAATGACATACTCGGCAGAAACACGACCTCACACAGAGAGGACAAAACAAAAAAAAATTCTAGAAACAGCAGCGATGAAAACCCTTAGAAAAATCAACATACCACTAAGTTTGTTTAAAAGGTTGCATGCTATTTTGCTACTATGTGTCATGTACATTTTTCCAAGGTTTCAATCCACTATTCCTTTCTGGCTTGGCTCAGCTGTTGGAGTAGGACTGCTCCTCAGTGAACGGTTTCTTGGGTAAAAGGGGCAGCGAAAGAGTTTCGTATGTTCTCATTATTTCTTTGGACTCGCTGGACTTCCCGGGAACGTAGTGTTGTCTACATCCCCTGGGGTTAACTTTTCTAGACACATTTTTTATTACCTCTACAAATTTTTCGTAGTTCTCTACTTTTGGTTCAGGGCGTAGGAGCTCAAAACCTAGCATGTCTGCATACTTTTTCCAGTTTGCCTTTTTGAAGTTAAATCTCCTGAAAGGAATAGCTTGTGGTCTGACAATTGAAAAGATATTTATACCAATTGGTCTATGTTGAGTTTTTGCTGTGAGGCCATATGCTACTTTGGTAGTTAGTATGGATCAACGTGATGCTACTCGTTTCAGCCCATGCTTTAACTGCGTCTTCATTTGCATCCTTAGTTGTAACTCTAAAATTGGAAGTCCAAACTCTTTCTCAGCTCTCATACTGTCTTTGGCTTATAAGCTCTCATTCGACACATCGTTTGTCATTCTATGTGTTTAATAACGGAGGACTTATATTCGCGGACAGACAGGCATAAAACCGGATGTATATATTTGTTCTCATCTTGCTAAGGCTCGTTGAATAATATATCGCTTGTACTATTTCGGTGTCTTTAAAACAGTACTTCTGGTTGCGACTCTAAAACCAGATATCCTAAGTTAAATATCCCACCTTTAATGCCATCCTTGGGTTATAGGCTTTCATTCGATAACTCATTTGTCATTCTATCTAGTCTAATGACGGAGGAGTTGTTTACAAAGTCTCCGGGACAGACAGATATGTACTCTGGGCTAATTAGCAAAATTCAAGGAAAAGTTATTTACCAGCAATTTTATTGCTGGAATTGAATCATATGATCCTATATTAATAATATAGGTATGCAAACCTGAGACACGCCGAGACAGCTTCTAGAAAAGGGATGGGAGTATAACAGACCCATACACAATCTCTTCATAGACTTTCGACAGGCATATGACAGCGTAGAAAGAAGCCAAGTATGGAATGCCATGGCGGAGTTCTCAATACCACAGAAACTCATTCGGATGACTAAAGTCTTTATGGAGGGTGGAATATCAAAAGCACGTGTAAATAATAAACTGTCTGACAGCTTCGAAATCAACAGTGGACTCAAACAGGGTGATGCGTTATCTCCACTACTTTTCAACCTTGTATTAGAGAAAGCCATAAGGTCGGCCGAAATAAAAACAGAACTGCTATCGTTTCAAGGTCCCAAGTTATTACTAGCATACGCAGATGACATTGATCTCGTTGGAGACTCCATCCTATCCACAAACGCCATTTTCAACAAGGTGGAAGGAGCAACAAACAAAGCAGGGCTGAGGATTAATGAAGAGAAAACGAAATATATGTGTATAAATAGAACGACACAAAGAGACAGGATAGGACAAAATTTGACGGTCAACACCTTCAATTTCGAAAGAGTACAACGTTTTAAGTATCTGGGGGCCGTAATCACAGCTGACAACGATGTTACTGAAGAAATAAAAGACAGAATCGAATCAGCAAATCGCTGTCTATTCGCACTGGATAAGCTTATAAAATCAAAAAATCTTACAAGAAGTTCCAAGATCAAAATCTATAAATCCATCGTCAGACCTGTACTAACATATGGTTGCGAAACGTGGACCATGACCAAATCAAACGAAGAAAAGCTCAGACGTTTTGAACGAAAAATACTTAGAAAAATTTTCGGACCTCACCACGACATTAACACAAACCAGTATAGGATCAGAACCAACCTCGAATTAAAAGAACTCCACAATGACACCGATATTATCCAAGAAATTAAATCACCTAAGATGGGCAGGCCACGTGCACCACTCGGACGTCCCAGAATGCGATGGAGAGATAACATCCAAGTAGATCTCCAAAAAATGAACATCCCATTTCCCTAGGTTGATGGAAGACCGAACAAATTGAAAGAAAGTTGTACAGTCAACCAGGACCCACCCAGGGTTGTAGCGCTACGTGATGATGATGAGGCATGCAAAGTTCGCAGATATTGTGCTACTTTTTTTATAAACCAAATGGTGCCCGAAAATCGTGTTTATTTCAATTTTTGCTCTATAACTCCAAAGATTTTAAATTTACACCAAAAACACCTAAATAAAAAATCACTGTAATTAAATTCTGCATAGAGTCATGCTTTTCTCGATTTACTTCGACAAAAATTTTCCTCGGAAAATGCGGGTTTTTCCGACAAAATCTTTAATTTTCAACTAAAATTTTAGGTTAGTAATTATTTATCAATAATTAAAAAACTTAATGATATAAAAAAGGTAAGAATAGAAGAGGAAGGCCCATCAAAGAATGGAACAGTGACATTTCGCAGATACTGCAGAGTAAGGGTAAGACTTGGCAGGAAGCAACACAGATGGCATCCAATAGGAAGGAATGCAGAAAGTTCGTTAAGAGCTAGGACAATTCAGAAGATTGTAAAATATTGTAATTTATTGAATTGTAATTTAATGAATTGTATTATAAATGGCCCTACACCGAAAGGTACTAATGGGTCTACTGATTAAGTAAGTAAAGTAAAGTATGATATAAAAAAAATTGAACGAATAGTTCAGCAATAATTAAATTGTTAATTAAAAATTTGGGGTTGCTAGAATAACCACAACAATTATGATGCATAAGAATAACTATGATTTTTGTATAAAATGGTACTATACCTATCTAATGTACTTTACAGAATTGAAATTGGACTACTTAGGCGGCCTCACGAATATTTTAAAATTATAAACAATTTTTTGGCTTATAAACAAATAGAATATCTTGGGAAATATTAAATTAAATTAAATTATGAAAACGGTATTGGATATAACACGGCAAGACGCTTCTATTAAAAGAGAAAACGTTTAATTGCGATGAGAGGTTCCTGAGATACAACCGGTCAAATTTGACCGGCATTTACGACGAAGATATAAATAGGATGGTAATTTTCGAACCATCACCTTTTTATTTCGGTCCTCTTTTTGCACACAAATTTTAATATCCTTAGAAGACTCATAACATATATTATAATAATAAAAACTATCGGTATTACTAGTGAAAAATACCAAAAATACCAAAATTTCAATAAAAATCAGGTTGGAGAAAATGGAATCTCAAAGTTTAAAATCGGTATACGTTAAAAAAAATGCATTTTCTCGGCTTCCCATGGAGCAGTTTACTTCATCTTTTTTTTTGTTCCCAAGTAATTCGCATCACAAAAATCATAGTTAATTTCATGCATCATAATTATCATGGTTATTATGGCGACCCTAAATTTTTAATTAAAAATTTAATTGTCGCTAAACTGTTCATTCAATTTCCATCGGCTTCCGGAAACATAATCTGTACCAAAAGTGCTTTTATATCACCAAGTTATTTAATTATTGATAAATAATTACTAACCTAAAATTTTAGTTGAAAATTAAAGATTTTATTGGAAAAACCCGCATTTTCCGAGGAAAATTTTCGTCGAAGTAAATCAAGAAAAGCATGTCTCTATGCAGAATCGAATTACGGTGAATTTTTATGTGGCTGTTTTTGGTGTAAGTTAAAATCTTTGGAGTTATAGAGAAAAAATTGAAAGAAACACTATTTTCGGGCACCATTTTGTTTATAAAAAAAGTAGCACACTATCTGTGGACTTTGCATACCTATATCATTAATATATAGGATCATAAGATTCGATTCCAGCAATAAAATTGCTGGTAAATGACTTTTCACAAAAATGGGCTATTCTCCGATAATCTGTCCAGACTAATGGATAATTCAAGGTTTTCACATTTTTTTCAAAATGGTTGAAAACAATAATATAAAATAAATTATAGAGATATTAATTTAAAGCTACCAATTCGGTAACAAAGTTTCTTACTTTACCATATTTGCTAACAAAGTAAGTTTAACAGAAGCCCATGTACTCTTTTTTAACAACGCCAGAGCAGTCTACACGGCAGGATCGTTTCTTTTCTTTGACACTCAATTCATTTCCCTCTTGAGTTCTTCGTGAAATAAAACGCCGGTTCACCCGAGCATTTTCTTCGGCCCGATCGGAACGGAAAATGGAAAATGTTGGAAAATGTATCGAGGAAAACGCTCTCTACAACAACACAACACAACTGTGTGGCTTCCTAACCAGTGACAGCTCTTCCACATTGATTTATCGTTTCGTATTTGTGTTGTTCGAGGAAAAAAAGCTCGAGGCTAACGAATAAGATTGATGCTTTCCATTTGAAATTTCTCTAACCAAAGCTTCAACCCGCTCTCTTCTGCTCTCCAGTATAGCAAAATGGGGAATACACCGGGACTTCTTTGTTGAAATTCTTGTGTTGAAATTGTTTTATTTCCTTATCGTAATATACGATACGCTACTATAAGTTTATTTACAAATTTACATAACATAACACAGGACATATAACATAACACATAACAATTTACATTACTAATTTACATGACATGACACATATCACAATTACGTGATATGTGTTATGTCATAATATTGTATAAATATAGAACATATTAGTATAAATATATACTAGGTAATAATTAGTAAATACATTGTATCATACAGTGATGAGTGTGCTATTAACCGACAAACTAACGTAAAAGATGGAAAACATATTAAGTTTTGAGATAAGAAGAAATGAAGTGGGAAATTTAGCCATAGAAACTTATAAATTTAAAATTTACAATATATTCATTGTCAAAAAACACAACATGGAAATGAAAGGTTAATACTAGAGCAAACCCAAATAGAAAAAGTGAAGACATACAAATATCTGGGAACCTGGGTTGATGACAAAAATGACCAAAGCAAAGAAATTAAAGTCCGAATTGAAACTGCAAGGCAAGCATTTATAAAAATGAAGACACTGCTTACAAACAAAGACCTTCAGTTGCCTCTCAGATTAAGGGGTTTTAAGATGCTACATATTTTCTATATTACTATACGGAATGGAAGCTTGGACATTGAAAAGGCAACATATAAGAAAAATAGTAGCGTTCGAAATGTGGTGTTACAGAAGAATGTTGAAAATTCAGTGGGTTCAAAGGATTACCAATGTTGAAGTGCTACGACGTTTAAATAAGGAGTTAGAAATTATGAACAGTATAAAAACAAGAAAACTAGAATATTTGGGTCACATTACCAGAGGAGAGAAATATGAGCTGCTGAGAGTTATTATGCAAGGAAGGATCCAAGGAAAAAGAAGCATAGGAAGAAGACGCATCTCCTGGCTGAGGAACCTTAGAGAATGGTTTAACTGTAGTTCATTACAACTGTTCAGAGCAGCAGCCAACAAAGTGACCATAGCCATTATGATATCCAACCTCCGCTAGGAGATGGAACTTAAGGAAGAAGAAGATTCATTGTTGCCGAACTTTAGACGTATCGGACGAGTTTGGCAACTACCACTGAGTTTTAATTGACATACTGCTGTGATACGTCTAAAGGTGGAAAACAATCAATGTAATGTAAACTTATAGGTTTCTATCGGTAATTTTCCCACCTCTATAAGTTTCATATCTTTTTATCTCACATTAAGTTGTCGTTTTCATTATTTTCCATGTTGTGCGGTATTTTTCCGGTTATATCCGGTTATGTCCGATTATAAACTAACCATTCACTTATCCACAATTAAAATTTACAAAAATTAGCGAAAACAATCACAATATTCCTAAACGCTACAAAAACATTGTTTATAAAAAAAATAGAATATAATAGCATTATGTTGTTTTATATGCCATTAGAGTGAAAACTTAGTCTTTTTGCTAGCAGTTGCCGCTAGGGCATCTATGCCATTTCGTTCGTTGCAATCCGGGACTGCACGCTGGGGTTTGTTTTGGTTGGATCAGGGAGAGCAGCATATGTGCCTCCTGATGAGAGACAGGTAGAGGTGCTTGCAGCACTCTCTGATTGGACTAGAATATGGTTCGGCTGTATTTTCGTTTTGCAACGAAATTGAAAATGGTTATTCATTTTTCATTTACATTTACTCTGTGTGGAGTATGAAGGGAACCATTCTCGTTGGAACTTTACCGCGCTGAGCAGATGGGACGTGAATTGTAAATTGTAGAATTCCCTCATCTTCCTTAGTCTCAGCATCCGTATGGCTTGCAAATTATAGAAGCCTCGGAGGTGTAACCAGAGAAGGTTCCCATTGTTTTCATTCTGGTGGGATGTAGAATAGCATTATGTTGTTTTATATGCCATTAGAGTGAAAACTTAGTCTTTTTACATTGTTTATATTTTTTTAAATTTTTATCTTTAAAGAAAATTGTGATTTAGCTTTAGCTACATAAATTGTCACCCAATCTAATAAAGTGTACTAATACTAAAATATTATAAAACCCCCTGATTATAGCTTCTTCTGCCCATTTTCACTGCATCATTTTCTGCATCACTATATGCCCTTAAATACATATATATCCAAAGTTAGAGTGGTAATAGCAAAGCACACAACAGTGTCAAACTGGTATGGATGTCAGGTCATCGAAGAATATAAGAGAATGACATCACTTCAGCTGCTAAAGAGGATCAAATACAAAAGCCAGAGCCAACCTTAGCAGTGCCTATAAACACTGTCCTCAACCTGATAAGACCCTTCTTCCGAACACAACATAATTACAAGTAGGAAAAGTAATATTGGATGCACAAAAGTTAATAAGGATAAAGTACTGCAGCAAACAAGCAGAAATTTGCTAAAAATCATAACAAGTTTGCTTACTAGACATGCGTCAGTCAAAGGACACCAGCACAAAATGAGGCTAGCGGGTGTTCCAAAATTATAGAATGGATATTCACTGAACCAAAAAAGTACTTAAATATAATGAAAAAAGCATTGATTCAAAAAGGGGGCATTAATTTTCGTCCAAAGATCAGTATCATTGGTCCAATGTAAGTAGATACATTAACTAATGCTCAAAAACATTAATTTTTATGAATTAGTACGTTCATTCAATGTACTTTCTAGTTAAGAATCAATGTATCGGTACATTGAATCAATGTATCGGTACATTGAATCAATGGATCGGTACATTGAATCAATGTATCGGTACATTATTTCTTAACTAGAAAGTACATTGAATGAACGTACTAATTCATAGAAGTTAATGTTTTTGAGCATTAGTTAATGTATCTATTTACATTGGACCAACGATACTGATCTTTGGACGAAAATTAATGCTCCCCGTTTTTGAATCAATGTTTTTTTCATTATATTTACGTACCATTTTTGTTCAGTGAATGTCATCTTCATGTATATTTGTATATAACATACAAATAGTTAATCAGTAAACAAAATGACGACTTAATATCTACATAAATATTACAAATATAGGTTGAAGCAACGATTTTTTGCCGATTCTCAAACTAATGTTAAGTATCTATAAGTTTAAAGACAAAAAACATTTATTTTAAATTAACACAAAATATAAAAATTTATACCTGATATCGTGAAAATAAATACATCTACAATAACATCTCCATAAATACAACATCTCTCTGGGATTAATTATCACCACCCATACAAAAACAAATGGTTGAATGGCATTTTTCTTTGATTTCAAAAATCTAATATGATCTTCGACTCTTGCTGGGTCTTCCCGATGTAAGAATGATTACTGGAAATTTCTGATGGTATATTTTATTATATATTTGGTTGTCCATTAAGATCTTTTTTAACCATTTTATTAGTTCGTACAAAATATCGATGTAGAACCCAAAGAAGAACTGCATGTTAGCCATCTACAATCTATATTAATAATTATTATAAAAACATAAATCTAAATAGTGAACTTAGTTGTATTTTTGGGTATCACTTTTTTTTATAGAAATATTTTAATTTATCCTGAAAAAAATTGCTAGATGTTGAGATGTTTATTTTTACTTTGATATATAGGTACTACCGACTGCAAGAGTTAATAATATTTTTCAATTATTTACGGTTTAATCCCCTAAACATTATTTTACTAATCTTTTATAAGATTATTCCATTTAGAAATATTTTCAAATGCTTCCTATTTTCTTTTACCTATGTGTCGAATTAGCTTTTGAAAAAATTTACAGAGAACAAAAATTAATTAATACTATATATGCAGGACTGAATAATGAAATAGGTACTTACATTCCGTAATGTCTTCATAGGTAATCTTTTCAAATAAAAATTTATTTGTTTTATCCTTGATATGACTTTCACACCGAAGAAAGGAGATAATTATTTCGAAATTGCTGTCCCATCCGTCAATAAGTCCATTTCCATTTCCAAATGCCACTCCAAAGTTCATATTAATCTGCAAAAGTGGAAATAGAAGTACAACTTTTTTTATAGAAATCCAACAAAATAATTTATAAATAGTTAAAAATATATGTAACTACATACCTTAGAAAAATCAACCAAATCACTAGTGCCAAACACCGCTCCTCAGAGTCTGCAGGGTGACTGTCTGCTAGGAGGCTGCAACTGTTGTCACGTGATTTTTTTACACCAATAAAAATATTTATACAGTTTTAAGAAATGTATCTGTTTACGTACAAAATTATTGCTACAATCTATTGATCATTGATTCAGGTATATTACATTAATACAATGATTGCGTTACATCAAAACAATGTATCGAGTTATTAATCAAAGTCGAAAACATTGATTTAATGTTACGAAAACATTGGTATACAATGAACAAATTATTAGTATTATGAAAAAAGTCATTGGATAGATAAAACGATTCATTGGATTAATGATTCTATTCATTATTTTTTAATGAATAGAATTACATTGTAATAATGAATATGGTCATTACTTAATGACTACGTGTTTATAGTATTAACGAAATTTTCATTGAATCAATTTAAAAAAGTCAATGATGCGATTACGCATTGGTACTATGTACAATATTTTTTTCAGTGATATTGTGACTAAATGGAAGACGTTTAATGAGCCAGTTAGTTACATTCCCACTGGTTTGATAAGACAGCATCAAAACAAATAACGATATATAATATAGTAGTAAAAATATTTCGTGATGGTCAGCCAAAGCTATAAATTGAACTGATGCTTTTATAAAAAAAATAAAATATTTCATGATTTGAAGGAGTTCTGTCATCTTTCCCTTTTGCCTTTATCCCAATACTAGGTATTTAAATCTATCTATCTATTTAAATTTCTCCTAAGTTTCTATCTTGGATCATCTCCGTCTCTCATACTCGTCTTTCCCTAAGTCTTCTTTGGTCGTCCTCTCCTACTACTTCCAGGAATTAACAAATAATTTTAACCGATACTCTGTTATTTTGGCATCAGTTAATTAGTGTCAACCCAAGACTTTTCGTAATACATATATTCATTCTTAATTTTATCGTCCATCTAAACAATCTCATTTCCGCCATATGCGTTCGTTTTAACTGTTCAACATTCAGTTCCGTAGATCATAGCTCATAGGCAGTTTTATAGAATTGTCTCTTGAATTTCATTTAAATTTTTCTGTCGCACATCACACCACTCGCTGCCATGCAACTTGACCCAATATCATCCTAATTCAACTGCATGCATCTCCGTCTATTTTTCCATTAGGGTCTAATAATGATCCTAAGTACTGAAACCTATTACTTTTCACAATCATTTTACCATTCAGGGTTATCATTTTATTGTAGATTGAGCAGTATCTCAACGTTACAAATGCTCTGTTTTTGTTCTACAAGTTTTAAACCTTTTCCTCAAGGACTTGTCTCCACTTGTCTAGTTTTTAAAAATTGGTTGGCTGTATACAATAGTTTGAATAAACTTACAATTAGATACAATCAAACAAAAACTTCTTATGTATGATAGTATATTTTTATTAAAATTTTTAAAATTATCCAAACGGATTATAATTATCTTCAAAACGTTTTTGGTCCAGTCGCAAACATTTTTAATGTGTTAAATATAATTTTCCTTTTTAAAATTTTTTTAATACACGTTAGTTTTTTTAATATACCTAGGTACCCAAACTTTGAGTTAACGACGTTCTACACCTTCGGCAAAGAATTAAGGATTTGCATATAATTTTAGTATGTTATAGTTTACTTCAAAAAACTAAGACTTGATTTTTTAAAAATTGTTTTACCGTACCGTTTAATTACTATTAAGGGTCAAAGTTAAGTTTTGGCATGGGCTCTTATGGGAATTCTTAAAAAGTTAATAACTTTTGACCCAAATTTACGATTTTAAATTATTTGTGCTTAAATTAAAGGTTTTTTTGTAAGGAATAACATATTAAAAAATGAGGATTGTTTACCGTACCATTTATTTTTAATTTATTTATTATAATTAATTCCGTAATTTATTCCGTAAATTCCGTAATTTATTATAATTTATTTTTATAAAGTATTCAATTCTGAAACATATGATTTGAGTATTCTGCTATAAATGCATTGTTACCAACTTTCGCTTGCATATAAGTTTCCTCCCTTTCCTCTGAGAGGCATACCCCGCAACGAAGTTGTAGAACGTCGTGGATGTCGTGAGGCGTCAAGTTGGTCAGCGAAAATTGACGGCCACTAAACTTCAACAAATTTCAATCATCTAATTATGATTTTTTTGGATGGCTCTACATTATTACCTTGGAGCATTTATATTGATTATAAGACTTAAAAATTTGACTAATGTCATAATATTATTTAAAAGTAACCACGATAGTAAGACATTAAAAGAGTGACCCTACTGCCCCTTTTTTCCTATCTAATAGTTAGTTCTTTCCCAGCTTCGTAATCAATAAAATATTAGAAAAAAGAACAAATTTTAAAATGTTGGTATACCTGCTTAATTATGAATTGTCCTTTGTTTTATTTTTTTAATACCTGCTTTTCCAAATGATTGAACTTGTATTATTTTTTTTAACATCAAACAAACAAGGATTTTAGTTATAAAAAGCAATTAAAATAATTTTTGCCTAATCACTGTTTACATTTCTCGTTCGGCTTATTAAAAAGAACTCCCATATACAGGATCGGCTTTAAAACATTTATAAATAAGATAAAATTATTTTATCGCCAACCGTCACTAAAGACATTCAATATTGTACTCATTTGCCCTCATTTGCGGCAGTAAAGTAACACTTTATTGTACTGAAAGAAGAATTTTACTTTACCTGCCGCGATTAATCAAATCAACCGAGATTGAATGTAAGTGGTCGATGGCAGTAATCGAATGGCGAGTATTTGAGTGAACTTAAAATTTATTTACTTTAATAATTAAAAATATTGTACACACTTGGCGATAATATCAATTAAATTTATGTCAAAAAGGAAAATTCTGTAGTATTTTGTAATTATATTCATATAAAATAAATTAAAACTTTACCGATTTAGTAATTATTCAATATTGATAACTATCGATTAAAAATCGAAAGCGGTCATCTTTCAAAAATGATCTGTCATCACTGTCATGAAATTATTATGACGTCTAAAATTTAAAAAGTTTTTAAATTGTAAATTGTAAGTAAGTGTTAAAACCAATATCAAATTGTTGGCGATAAAATTTTGTATGCACCACGTCAGTAAAGACTCTTTATCGAACTCGTCTCTTATCCACCTCGCTCGCTTTGCTCGCTCTGCTCATAATATCAGACTCGTTCCATAAAGAGTAACTTTACTGACTTAATACATAAATAATTATTTCATCAATATTGAAAAGTGTATATGTATTTATCTATTGTTATAACAAATAAATATGGCACTTTTAATTATATTGGCCAATTATATTAGTCCTGCTTACTGGATAATAATTGTCAAGGCCATAGTCCAAAAAAATAATAAGAAGAAAAAATAAGATTCAGGTTATGTTATTAAAACGTAAACAATTGTATGTAGTAAATAAAATTAGTTATTAAAATGCAGTACTGCAAGCAAAATACAATTAATTAAATTAACCTTTATATAGTAATTGCATATCATATCAATATTGTGGAGCAACATATAATTTTTCTTCTTCATTGACAGTAGATATGAAATATACGTCAATTTGACAATTTCAATTGACAATGAATTATTTAAGAAAGTTGCAAGATTTCTATGCTAGTCGCGCACGATCGTTTCTCGTATCCCATCCAAGTACTTGCACACCGCGAATAGGGTAGCCGATCAAAAGGGTCCACCCTAATATTGATGATATTTATTGGATTTTGTGAACGTGCTAAAACGAAAATGCTTCTAAATAGATATACAGGGTGTTTCATTAATAATTGTCCATATAGTAACTGGAGAAACCTTAGCAAAAAATACGAAGATTTAACCTAAAACACTTAAATAAAATGTGGTTCCTTACTGAGTTACAGGGTGTTTCATCTCAAAATTTAAAAACTATTTTTGCTCAGCATTTTAAAACTATTCGACATATCCTTTTCATACTTGGCAGAAGGTGCGACTACTATACACCCTACTAAATTATGATAAACAAACGTTTCTAGCTACTACCAGAAACGTACGACAGGGGATAGTGAATGGTTGACCCTTCTCAAATTCTACGTCACTGGAGGAATTACTATTTTAGTGTCATTTTTGGGTTCTCCAATACTTTCTACGTAAATAATATACTCTTTATTGGTAACGATAAAGTCATTAGTTTTCGAGATATTTGAAGTTAAATATGAAACCTCACAGTTATTTTGATTAATTTATGATATGATTCATATGATTAAAATTTAAAAATTATTTGTACCCAGTAAACTATTTGGCGTATCCTTATCATACTTGGCAGAAAGTGTAGGTACTGTACACCCTACTATATTAAGATAAATAAACGTTTCTAGCTACTACCAGAGGCGTACGACAGGGGATAGTGTCTGGTTGGCCCTTCCCAAATTCTACGCCACTGACGAAATTGTTATTCTAGTGTAATTTTTTGATTTTCCAATACTTTTTATGTAAATAATATACTCTTCATTAGTAACGATAAAATGATTAGTTTTCGAGATATTTCAAATTAAAAGTGAACCGATACAATACATTAATCAAAATAACCGTGTCGTTTCATTTTTAACTTCAAAAGATCTCGAAAACTAATGACTTTATCGTTACGAATGAAGAGTATATGATTTTCATAGAAAGTATTGGAGAACCCAAAAATTGAACTAAAATAGCAGTTCCGCCAGTGGCGTAGAATTTGGAAAGGGTCAACCATTCACTTTTCCCCATCGTACGCCTCCGGTAACAGCCAGAAACGTTTGCTTAACATAATTTAGTAGCTTGTAAAGTACCTATACTTCCTGACAGGTATGAAAAGGATACTTCGAATAGTTTTAAAATGCTGAGCAAAAATAGTTTTTAAATTTTTAGATACAACACCCTGTAACTCAGTAAGGAACCACGTTTTATTAAAGTGTTTTAGGTTAAATCTTCGTATTTTGTGCTAAGGTTTCTCCAGTTACTATATGGACAATTATGAATGAAACACCCTGTATACAGGGTGTCCCGAAAAGATTCGTCATAAATTATACCACACATTCTGGGGTAAAAAATAGTTTGATTGAACCTAACTTACCTTAGTACAAATGTGCTCATAAAAAAAGTTACAGCCCTTTAAACTTACAAAATGAAAATCGATTTTTTTCCATATATCGAAAACGATTAGAGATTTTTTATTGAAAATGGACATGTATTATTCTTGTGGCAGGAGCATCTTAAAACTAGATTATAGTGAAGTTTGTCCACCCCATAAAAATTTTATGGGGTTTTTTTCCTTAAACCCCCCAAACGTTTGTGTACGTTCCAATTAATTTATTATTGTGATACCATTAGTTAAACACAGTATTTTTAAAACTGTTTTGCCTCTTAGTCTTTTTTTTTTTGACAAGTCACCTTTTAACGAGTTGTGGCTTCTTTTTCAAAATATACCTAAAAATGCAAATTATAAATAAATTTTCAATTATTAACAGGTCTCTATAATCGTACTTAACCATATACAAATATGTGGTGGATTCGACAAATATTCGAAATATGTCGATAAACACTGGCTTATAGAAAAAATACTAGGAGGCAAAAAAGTTTTAAAAACATTGTGTTTAACTAATGGTGACACAATAATAATTTAATTGGAACGTACACAAAAGTTTGGGGGGGTTTAAAAGAACAAAACCCCCTTAAAATGTTTATGGGGTGCACAAATTTCACTTTAATTTTTTTATAAGATGTTGCTGCCATAAGAATTCCGCATTTCCATTTTCAATAAGAAATCTCTAAGAGTTTTCGATATATGAAAAAAAAACGATTTTCATTTTGTAACTTCAAAGGGCTGTAACTTTTTTTGTGTGCACTATTGTATATAGGTAAGTGAGGTTCAATCAACTTATTTTTGACCCCAGAATTTGTGGTATAATTTATGACCAATCTTTTCGGGACACCCTGTATATAGGTACCATTTGTGGCACATGTCATTACATAGGTTCTATTTTGCTGGAGAATTCAAACATCCATGATTTTTTTATTCATTTTAAGTCTTTTCTTGTGAAAAAGTATTAGTTTATTGAAAGTGTTATATTTACCTTTCAAAGACTATACATAATGACTTTGTTTTGCTAGTGTTAATTTCAATTATTGTTTTTCCTGTCACGTCAAAAAAATTACGTGATAACGTAATATCACGTAAAACGAAATTTGCAACATTGATAGGAAACTTTAATAAACGAAACTGAAATAAAATGAACTACATTTTAAATTATTAAATTAATAATTCAAAACAGTTTACTCACTAGCTATAATTATTTAATAAAATGTTCAAAATGATGTCCACTAACTTACTTCTTACTTACTTCGTGGCGTTACAACCCTTCGTGGGTTTTAGCCGACTCAACAGCATGACTCCATTTTCTCTCCCTTGAGCAACCTCCATCCAATCCTCCTCGCCCATAGCTTGTAACGTTACAAACGTCACATCTTTAATATTTTATTTTTAAATAATTATTTTACTTTATTTTCTTTAATATTTCATTAATAATTATCTTCTATTCATTTTAACTTGCTTTTTCGTTAAAAACTTATTTTTCCTTTAAGAACTTGTTTGGCGCCCTCTTTTATTATCCTCTATTTCCTATCTCTCTTTTCATCTAAAATCTAAATCATCATACGGAACGTACTTCATACAGTCGAACCCGCTTATTGGAATAGCCGTCGGCCGTCGTGCCAAGAAAAAGTATTTCTATAACAGCGATATTCTAATAACCGATCATATAAACCTAGTAAAAACGTTTTGTGACCTCAGATTTCTATTCTTTAAACCGGGATATTCCTTTAACCGGTATTCTAATAAGCGGGTTCGACTGTATATTCTTACTCTGTAGATATCTGTCTTTCAATACGGAACATGGTTGCCCATCTACTCATACTTTGCGCTGTCATGTCAATGAGAGTGACAATTAGTAATGGAGGGGCAAAATTAATCTATTTAAAGAGATGAGCCCATCGCATCTTCATTTTATTTCCAGAATTTCATATTCTCTTGGGGTAAGAATACATATTATCATATTTTAATTACTTTTCTACATCTAACAGCTTTTTATAATCATTTTTACGTATCTAACCTAACCTCCAATGTCAATGCATGTGTTCTGATATTTTAGTTTTAAATATATCTTTTTAATATACATATATGCACGTTTAGTAATCAAATTTTAACTAGTAGTATCAATCTCAATTACTTACTTATTTTAAATGGAACACCCTGTATCTTACTAGTCTATCGCGTAGAGAATTTACTTAGCTTTTAATTCTTATTAGGGTTTCCTATACCTATCTCCCTTCATTTTTCAAATATTTAAAGATTTCCTAATTTGTAAGCTTTAAAAATCAGAATTAGGTACCTATGTCGTGGTTAAGTAAAACACATCACCAACACCGGCAATATACTTAGCTATCTTAGTCAAGATACTTTCGTTAATAAAATTCACATTTTTATCGTTTAATCACACAGAGTTTTCTTATTTTAAATGACATACTCGATATTCTATTCTTTATAGTGGAAGATATTTAAAATCTATTCAATTCCATGTAAACATTCTCAATACACATATTATTCTGTAAATATAAATTCCCATGATATTCTGTAAATACCCATTTTTACATATTTTTGTACAATAGGCTCGTTTTCGTCACAATAGCCATTGCATTTAATTGTTTGTAATTGCGATTCAAAGATTCAAACAAAAAGTGGTGTTCTTAAATTTACTTAATAACCGTCGGTTTAAGATATGAAAAATACTTATACGAAATTAAATATAGGTATTAATTTAAATATCTTCCAGAATATAGCATCTAATATAGGGTATGCAGTTTAATATAAATATAAACATATTATTCAATGTTACATGTAGGCCAAAATCAACTAAAATAATACAACACTCTGTATGATTACATGATAACAATGAAAATTTTATTAATGACAGTATCTTGTCTAAGTATATTGCCGGTGTTGGTGATGTGTTGTACATAACCACGATATTATAGGTACTTAATTCTAATTTTTAAAGCTTACAAATTAGGAAATCTTTAAATATTTAAAAAATGAAGGAAGATAGGTATAGAAAACCCTAATAAGAATTGAAAGCTAAATAAATTTTCTACGCGATAGACTAGTAAGATACAGGGTGTACCATTTAAAATAAGTAACTTATTACAGCTTGAATTTGTTAATAGAACAATCTAATATTTTGACCACCCTGTAAAAAGATAGGTATAGGAAACCCTAATACAAATTGAAATCTAAGTAAATTTTCTACGCGATAGACTAGTAAAATACAGGGTGTTCCATTTAAAATAAGTAAGTTATTACAGCTTGAATTTGTTAATAGAACAATCTCATATTTTGACCACCCTGTAAGAAACTTTGTTGCAATAAACATCTGTTTAAGTATACTAAATAGTCTGTTATTAAGATGCAAGAAAGAATTTGTTACTGATTCTTAGATTCGTAGATATTTATTTTTTTCTAAAACCTTACATTTTTATAAAAATCGAAATAAATCAAAACACCCTGTATTTAGGTATAGGGAACCCTTATGAAAGTATAGTTTATTTTTTAAAGGAAATTCAATAGTGTCATCAGATATAGGGCATTCCATAAGAAAAAATATAACTTTGATATACCACTCTTTTTTGGAGCAGCCTGTACAATTCACATTATTTTTGAATTGTAGTATTAATGGTCGTGTATATTTCTGTGAAGAAATTTTTTTTAAAATATTGAGTAGTTTTCCGTACAGAAACCGAGGCGAATAAGATGAACCACCCTGTATATAAAAAATTTATAATATAGGTACGTCTGAATTGTCAATATGAATGAGTCAGATTAACCCAGTCTATATAGACATGTGAAATAACAAAAATTGCCGGAGAGCCAAATTTTGGTGGAGAGCTAGGGTATACCATAACAAATAAAAGTATTAAAAGTCCCAATCGATCCCATGTGTGCAACAAAAGTTATTCGGGATCAAATGTCAAAATTTGAGATTTTTTGGATTTTTTTCGAAAATGTTAAGTTTTATCAAAAAAGAACCTTAAACCAAAGTTGTAGATCTTAAAATTCTCTACATAAATAGTCCTTACTATTTGTTTCCTAAGAGTTACCATTCCTGAGATATCGCGATATTAAGAGTCATATTATACATGATATGCAAACGTTTCCACACCACTTGTGAGGTAGTGTACTCGGCGCGCTTTTTTACCTTGGTTTCCCCTGTAGGCCTACTCCATTAACTGTTTTGACAATTTTAGGATAATTTAAGGAAACAATACCGGTCAAGTTCTAGATATTACCTTAATTATAGTTTTGATTTCTTTAGATATTTTAATCAGATTCATATTCTTGAAAGTCTACTTCAACAGTCAAGTCTTCTTCGATTTCATCTTCTTCCTCTTCCTCTTGCTGGATGTTCAAAAATTGTGCAAATGTGACTGAGTCATTGGTCTCTTCATTAAAATCACAGGAGTCTTCCTCTGTTGTACTAAACTGGACACTTGAGCAAGACCGACCTTGGCAATTGGTACACGCTAGAGAACACAGCAACCCGTCTTTTTTACATCCACATTTGGCACTACAACCTTTTTTGCAATTGCAAAAAATAGTGTTAAGGAGTTTTTCTGGAGCAGGTGAGAGTAAGGTTTTAATCGGTTCCAGAGTATTATCTATTAATTTCCAACCCCAGTCTTCTGGATTCAGTTCATTGCCTAGCCATGTTTGAACTTGATAATATACGCGATACAAATGTTGAAAAGCAGATGCTGATGTTGGAGGAAGACATGATAGTTGTACAGTAGAACCCCGCAAATCCGAACCCCGCAAATCCGAACCAACGGAAAGGGAAAAAAAATTTTAAAAATTCAAAATAAAAATTTAAAAACATGTTTATTATGTGACTTATGTGAGAAAATAATTACGTAAGATGCTAGCAACAGTGTTAAACACTGGAACACTAATGGGTGAATAAAAGCGTGGAGTTAGACTAAACACAATCAATAAAGAAATGTGCATAATACACATTTTCCATGGTATACTATGAACGAAAACATTGAAAAAGATAAGAAACATGAGAAACATAGTGTAATCAATATCCAGATTACAAATTAAATGAATCATTTACATGGCCGAATTCCCATGTCCCGTGACGAAACAAAACTACTGGCGTTAGCGATTTAATATTTCAGTGATCTAAATATTTTTCAGCTTTAGAATATTGGAGGCATAAACCTGCGGATAGAGTTTCATAAAGGGATCGGTGGCAGTCCAAATCTTTTAAAAATCATCTTCGTTAGCTTCTTAGGCTAACTTTCGGATAATCCGAACTTTTCGGAATCCGAGCAGGCTGTCCCCCCAATTAGTTCGGATTTGCGGGGTTCTACTGTACTTGTTTCTTATTCCGCGTATTTTTTTACAAAAGTTAAGTATCGGTATTTATCAAGAAAACTAATTTTTTTTGGAGCTCCATAAACCACAAGAAGAAAGCGAATTCCTTGTTCTCGAAGTTCTGTAAAAACTTTACAGCAGTCAGTCAAATCTTTTTTTTGAATTTATTCTTCTTTAGGCGCGATGCGATTGAGAGTAAAATTTCATAAATCTGCGCGCATGCGCACACAGACTGTAATAGTTCGTTGCTAATCTTTCAAGATAGGTATGTATGTATCTGTAGCAGCGCAAACAAGTCATTAAAAGAATATATTAGTGTTTTTAGTAAATGTATTATTTATTATAATTTTTGGATTTGTCTTTCTTTGTAGTAAGATAATAAAATATTATGTAGGTATAACATTTTTATATGTCTATTTGTCACCGTGTTGTGTAATTATATCCGAAACTTACGTGTCAGTTAAAGAAGCTCTGTGGCGTAGTTGGTAGAGCGTTGGGTCAGTGATTGGAGGGTCGCACCGGTGGCGGGTTCCAATCCTGGACGATTCATATATTTTTTTAATTTTTGGTTGTTTTAATAAAAATTTTTCGAAAGTGGTAGATAAGAAAGTTAGTTTAATATTTAAATAAAATACAAATAACCTGTTAAGTATATTTACTTCGTTGAAATTATATAATAGAAGAATAACTTCTTACGTGCATATAAAGTACACACACATTCTTTTTTTTTTTTTTTTTCGAATAATTTAAGTACTGACGTTTTGCCCCTTCTGTACATTGCTGACGTAGTGTCGCAGCCGGTTATCGCATGTAAAAATAAAATGTACTTTTGGCATTTGGGATAAGCCGATAAACTTTTCGAAGAATATATCTCTGTTCGCTGTTGAGCCCTTCCAGGTTTCAGAAAATAAATAACTTTATCTACTGGGGTCATTGTAGTAAAAGCAGTACTAACAAATTAACATTTTTACCAACTACAATTGTTGTGCTTGTTGCCTTAAATTTTTCAATTGCTGTCTCAATTATAAGGACATCTGCGTCATTTTTAGCTTGTTTCGCTTCAATATTCGCAGCTGTTAATTTGTCAGTTAACATGGAAATGAAACGAGATTTATTATTAATGTTAGCGAAAAATTATTGTTGATTCGCACTGTTATATTTTCATCAAAGATAATCTCGGAACCCGATGATGTGTTTGTAGTTCGACGACGTTGTTCTGCAGCTTTAATATTCTTTGTCGAGTCACTGTAGCCGTCAAATACGACTGTCACTGTAAGCCCGTAATGTCTGCTAAATGGTAGACGCTTGTAATAAGCACTTATATTCACTTGAACTGAACCTTTAGCACTAAAAGAAACAGATAATATGAACAAGACCTACGGACAATACTGTAGCCATTGTTTACAACAGACAATCTGTTCTTTTTTAAACAATGGTATAGCCAAATGTTTTTCAAGGCCACGTGGATAGAGGAAATTTAGTTTGGGACTGATTATCTTTTGAAGAAATATTTTCAGAATGGTATAATATATTATATAAAAGAGACACAAATAGGCATTTATACTTGTCTTAAGTGCCACATTATGCATATACGTGGCTTATAATATGTGCATATAATGTATAAAGTAATTTTTAAAATCGCGATATCTCAGGAATGGTAACTCTTAGGAAAAAAAGTGTAAGGACTATTTTTGTAAAGAATGTTAAGATCTACAACTTTGGTTTGATGTTTTTTTTTTGATAAAACGAGATTTTTGATTTTCGAGAAAAATCCAAAAAATCTCAAATTTTGACCTTTGACCCCGAATAACTTTTGTTGCACACATATGATCGATGGGGACTTTTAAAACTTTATTTGTTATGGTAAACTCTAGTTCTCCAGAAAAATTTGGCTCTCCGGCAATTTTTGTTATTTGCCAACTATTTTGATGTCTAAGTTGACCGGATTAGATTGAGTCAGATATGAAATTATTAGAATTTTTTACCCAATAACAAAAACAAAATCTGTTTAGATTATTTGTTTTGTATTTTGAGAACGATTTCGGAAGTGGAAATCGAAACGTCAAAAACTTAATTTTAAGGTAAAATTGTGTCTTATTCCCAACAAAAATAATAAATTATTAAGACGACACAAGAAAGACAAGAAAATCTAAACGAAATTTAAAAATGTAACAGTTTTAAAGCCAATCCTGAATAGTGTGGTTATAGAAGGAATGTAGCAAGTTGAACGGTATTTTCAAAGAGATTCATTTCTTTTTGTTGATTTCATTTGTCGATATATATTTTTCTAAATTAGTCAAGGTGCTACCCTTGGCGCCAGACAATTTACTTTTGTATATGATGAGTACTTTACAGAATATTCATCTGCTTATATTATATAGGTAACCTGGTAGACTTTTGTGAGAATCCTTGTAAAGAAAATAAAAATATCTGTATCTTCCGAAACTATAACGCATGATTTATAATAATATAACAAAAAACTTGTTAAGGTGACTTCTACTTTCTAAATTTGAAAAAAAAGTTGATTTTTAAATATTATATTTAAAGAAAAGACTATATTTATGGTTATATGTTTTTGCAGAAATAGCTGAAAAAAAACTGGGTAAAAAAGAGAAAAAAAGAAAAGAATGAATGTCAGATGAAAGTTGGAATCTTATCGAGGAAAGAAAATAGCGAAAAAAAGATATATTGCAAGCACGAACTGTAGAAGGAAGAGCGAATAGACAACAAGAATATAAAACAACAAATAAGTGGCCTCATATCAAAGACGGACATGTGACATGTGTCATTTGAGAAGAATTGAGATAAATAGGTTTTTTATACAATGAAAATCTCACTTCCTATAGTGTTAGTTGATTTGTTGATTTCGCAGTCATGTGATCACAATACATTGGGTATTATCATTGGGCTGTTGTGTCCGGAGCACCAACAACTTTAAATTCTGTATTTCCAATGGTTGGCCACATAGATGGACCTGTCATTTACTATAATTATTAAGTCTTCTTCTGTGCAGGTCTCTCTCATCTCTGTGCATGACAGTAGATGCCGGCTGGTCTGAACCGCGCCACAGTCACAGGTAACGTCCTCCTGGTATCCCCATTTTTTCAGGTTACTAGCACAACGTGAAACGCCGGTTCTTAGTCTGTTTAGCGCTTTCCAAGTCGGATACGGTAAATTGTGTCCAGCAGCCATTTCCTCTGAGGGAGGAGAATTTATCGCGGTAGCTGACGCTTGCCATAGGTGTATTCGGCGCGCGTCTCTGGCGCTTCGGGGATGGATCTTGATGTTTTCAGGAGGCTTTTCCGATATCTTAGTCTGCTTGGCTGAGTTTGGTGGTCATATAAGTGGTGTCTTCGGTCCGTCTCCTGCTTTTTTCGTTCTACCTCTGACGTGACCTTCCTCCTGATAGGTGGTGAAGAAATCCCAACTATGGGGTATACCTCTTCGATATGTGTCGGTTCCAGGCAACTCGATATAATACGAACCGTTTCATTTAGAGCCACGTCGACGTTCTTTGCGTGAGCAGAGTTTGACCATACTGGTGCTCCAAACTCCGCGGCCGAAAAACATAATGCTAAGGCAGAAGTGCGGAGAGTATTTTCATTTTGATGCAAAACAAAATTTTAGTTTTATTTTTAAAGATTTTTCCATAATAGTTGCCCAATTTGAAGTAAAACGCGCCACAAAAGAGTAACTTTGATACAGTTTGAATTTTGAAACTCTTTTGTGGCGCGTTTACCTACTTCAAATTTAGCAAATTTTGTTTTTCATCAAAATTAAAATTTTTCTCGATGTTTCTCGATTACACGTTAAGCTTTTTAAACGGTCGCCTTTGTCGCATTATCTCCCAAATGATCTAGTGTCCATCGAATATACACTAGATTTTTTTTCTATTCGAAATATATTGAAAAAAATATTGGGATGGCCAGTAAATGAACTCGGATTGCCCGTTGCCAGATCAAATTAGCGTCGTAACCACTACAACTACATAAACCATTTAGGGAATAATCGTTAATTGGATTATACTATTGTAGCTTAATAACTTCTAAACGGCTTAACCGACTTTGTTCACTAAACATGAGTTTGAAACGTATTGACAATTAGTATCTTATGCATTTAAGGTCAAGTATGATAACTGAAGCTATTACAGGAATTATTGAGCTTGAAAAACCGTTTTTCCCATAAGAAATTGATTTGATCATATTAATGAAGCCCATGACTTAAAAAATTCGAATTTTCCTGGATATAAGGTATACACCGTTAGATTCGTCTAGAGTCCTTCTAAAAACGCTCAGTTTTTGGCGTAATTCGTAAGTTGAAATTTTGAGTAATTGTCGAAAAACCAAAATTTTCAAAGTTTAGTTTTTTAGTTTTTCGGCTATACTGAGCCTTGTGTATGTCTGATCCTGACAGCTTAGACACCATTTGAAAGCTTAACTCAACGCTATTGATTTGGTGTATTTCCTGTTCTCCTGTCTCTTCTTGAACCGAAGATACATACCGCCAAAAAATATGCCGTTTTGTACCTACCAAGTCCTATAGCTGGCTTGTGGGTAGTCAGAACTCACAAACTACACCGGTTCTGAATCGGCCCTCACCCCCTCTTCAAACACAGAAAAATAATTCAGATCGGTTTAACTTTTCCACACACATACATACATACATATCCACAAATTTTTCCCTTTTTTAAATAAAAATTGACTCATATTTCTGAGCTCGGTAACTTTTGAACGGTATATCCGATTTTCAAAATTAGACATGCGTTGGAAAGGTAATGATCGCTTCTATTAGAAGCCTCAAAGGTCGGAGTTAAATTTTCGAAGTTTTTGAGAGTTTTGGGGACGAGAACGAAAAACTGACCCTAAATAGGAAGAGCCGTAAAATCCACACCCTTGGACCAAAATGGATAGTTGACATATGAATGGGTGAGTATTTTCCTGAACTTTAAGTTGGGAGTTGGCCCAATTTTCAATTCAGTCAGATTTAGAAAATCGAAAATTTCGTGTATATATAGTGTCGCGTGTAGGGGGTGTAGGTGAGCGCCACTGGCGAGAACTGCCGTTCTCTGGTAATATTGTTTTGTTTGCTTCCAATCCAGATCTTCATCATTCATATTTTTGATTAGGACAAGACGAACACACACCTTGAGAATTTGAGCTAGGCTAGGGCTAGGGTGGACGATAACTATCATGGATGATTGAAATATTATTTTCCAATGGTATTTCAATTATCTGGGGTAGTTTATCGTATCATGGTTTTATAATAAAAATAAACGCTTTAATAAAGATTTTGTGTAGTAGTGACGTACAATATCAAAACCAATATAATATTCTAGGGTTAACCCTACCTTTAAGTTTAATTTGAAGTTTATGCAGTCTGTAAAATTCGCCAAAAAAAGTTTTCATAAATGTTCAATCCCAATTCAGTCTGCAACGTCGGAATATTAATTTCGTTAAGAGATTCTGACTCTCAAACGGGATTGATCGGGTCTTCCAAAAAAGAAAAAAAAAGAAAAAGTAAGAGACTGCAGCACCGTGTTTTTAGTTGCTTTTGTTAGCAAGCTTAACGTTGCCAACAAGGATCTTATTTCTTATTTGAAACAGCTCCTTGCATAGTTTTGTAATAAGAATTACAACGACACTTGAGAAATTTTGCCTGAATTCTCTAATTTTACTTATAAAACTTAACAGTACACGACGAAAATATACACAAAAAAAAAACAAGATAAAATACAAGAACTCTCTTCTTAGGCGAAAGTGTAGACAGTAAAGCGAAAATCCCAGAGATAAGGTAATCTTACCTGAAAATTATATATGAGATTTAAATCCTAGACTAGAATAAGCTGCGATGTTGAGACGAAAGGGGAAGATAGAATTTGGAGATGGGATCTGCTGTTTTTTAGTAAGTGTTACGTAAATAAATTTTATTAAGTCTAGCCTGGGGTGGACAAAACCCTAACAGAGCAGATAAAGTACTTCGGACCAAAAGGGAGGCAATGGGTGCTCTCGGTCTACCTACCATATTCCAAAACTGTGGCGCAAATCAAATGTGGCAGCCTTCTGAAACTTGGGAAAGACCCTGAACTACCGAGCAGCTACTGTCCGATATCTCTGCTACGCTACCCGTATAAATTGTATGAACGCCTTATTTTGAACCGCGTCCAGTAACAATTAGATGCAAAACTAATCCCACAACAATCAGGCTTCAGGCCAGGTAAATCGTGCACAGGCCAAGTACTGAACTTAACAGAGTACATAGAGGAGAGATTTGAGCAGAAAAAGATAGTGGGAGTAGCCTTGATAGACCTCACAGTGGCATACGATACAGTAAACCACAGAACCTTGCTAACTAAGATCTATAAAACTGTGCTTGACTATGACCTGGTAAGGATCATTAGATCACTATTGTGTAATTCAACATGTATTGTGAATACAGTTCAACGTTGTGCTAAATGAAAAGAAAAGCAGATGGAGAACTCAAAAAGACGGCCTCCCTCAAGAAAGCGTTCTGGCGCTGTCCCTATTTAGCATCTACACCAACGACCAGCCAATGCAGCTCCAAACTGAGAGTTTTGTTTACGATGACGACCTTGGTATTGCCGTAAATGGAAAAACCTTTACACAAGTAGAGTCGACAATGGAAGAGGCTTTAAACAAGATGTCAACGTACTGCAAAGAAAACTCATTAAAATCAAACCCTACTAAAGCTCAAGTATGTGCATTCCATCTCAACAACCAATTGGAGGTATCTTGGGAAGGACAAAACTTGGAACATACTGCTAGGCCCAAATATCTTGGAGTCATTCTAGACCGGTCACTTACATATAAATTCCACTGTCAGAGTATAAGGCAAAAGGGTACTAAGAGAAACAACCTTCTCTGGAAACTTGTAAAGAGCAAGTGGGGTGCAAACCCACAGGTCTTAAAGTCAACAGGTGAGGTCTTATCTTTCTCAGCCGGAGAATATGCTTTTCCCATCTGGGGTAGATCTAGACACGCTTAACAATTCACCATGGCATTAAATTAAACATGTAGAATAACTAATGGTTGTATGAAATCTACCGATCTATCCCTGCTGTACCAGGCAGCTGGATTCGCTTCACCAGAAAACCGTAGATTCATCTCGCAATATGTGGAGAAGTTCAGTAGTATAGTATAGTTGATCCAAAAGATGGCATAACCCAGACATCCAAAGTGAAAGTTATCCTTCAACATCAAATTGTTCTATATGGTCCAGATAATGTCCAGAAAAAAGTCACACCATTTTGAGCGTCGGGTTTGGGGGGAGACGGGGGAGAAATCGGTAAATTCGTAGTTTTTTAAGTTTTTCGCCAATATTTCTAAAACTATGCGGTTTAGCATGAACAACCCTCTATACAAAATTGTTCTACATTAAATTTGAAATAAAAAAGGCCCTATGCATAATCTTTCTAAAATGAATGGTTCCAAAGTTACGGAGGTAGTATAGTATAACTGGTCCAAAAAAGGCCTAACCCAAACATCCAAGGTAAAAGTTTTCCTCCAACACCAAAATGTTCTATATGGTCCACAAATTGTTCAGTAAAAAGTTACACCATTTTGAGCGTCCGGTTTGGGAGGGAGCTGGGAGAGAAGCCGGTAAATTAGTAGTTTTTTTAAGTTTTTCGTCAATATTTCTAAAACTATGCTTTAGCGTAAACAATGTTTTATACAAAAATGTTCTACATGAAATTTTAAACAAAAAATGTTATATACATAATTGTTATAAAATCAACGGTTCCAGAGTTACGGAGGGTAAAAAGTCGAGGTTTTCGATACTTTTTATATTTTTTGGGCAATATTTATGATATAAATATACCAAAAACCCAGACATCCAAAGTGAAAGTTATCCTCCAACAACAAATTGTTCTATATGGTCCACATAATGTTCAGAAAAAAGTCACATCATTTTGAGCGTCGGGTTTGGGGGGGGGGGGAGAAATCGGTAAACATAAAAAGTATCGAAAACCTCCACTTTTCACCCTCCGTAACTCTGGAACCATTGATTTTATAACAATTATGTACACAACCTTTTTTGTTTTAAATTTTATGTAGAACATTTTTCTATCGAACATTCCTTACGCTAAAGCATAGTTGTAGAAATATTGACGAAAAACGTAAAAAACTACTAATTTACCGACTTCTCCCCCATCTCCCCCCAAAACCGGACGCTCAAAATGGTGTAACTTTTTACTGAACAATATGTGGACCATATAGAACAATTTGGTGTTGAAGGAAAACTTTTACTTTGGATGTCTGGGTTAGGACTTTTTTTGGACCAATTATACTATACTACCTCCGTAACTTTGGAACCGTTCATTTTAGAAAGGTTATGCATAGAGCCTTTTTTATTTCAAATTTAATGTAGAACAATTTTGTGTAGAGGGTTGTTCATGCTAAACCACTTAGTTTTAGAAATATTGACGAAAAACGTAACAGATTTCTCCCCCCTCTCCCCCCCAAACCCGACGCTCAAAATGGTGTGACTTTTTTCTGAACATTGTGTGGATCATATAGAACAATTTGGTGTTGGAGTATAACTTTCACTTTGGATGTCTGGGTTTGGGTCTAACTATACCATACTACAGGCAAACTTTCGATGAAAGGCACCAATTATACGGGTTTAACAAACCTCCAGGAACCAGCCGACTTAAATACGATCTTGTTGTGGCAAAATAGTTTATGTGAAATGAATTTCGACTCGATTCAAGTTCTCTGTTTAACCCAGGTATGACAATACCAAAAGGCACCGTTAGGAAAATATTCCTATTTACGGTTCAGAGAACCCGTATGAATCGAGTCTGTACTCTAATACAGAATATAGTATTAGTAAAATAAGAAAATCTACGGTTTCGTTTTTGATTTAAATATGTCTTCCTCCATCCTCCGATAGTACTATTTCTAGGTCTACCTGTTGCCAAGGAAGCTCTGAGGAAGACAAATTTACACCAACACGACCGTAGTTTCTCGATATAAATTAAAGCTATTTATATCGCAGTATGGATAGAACGCCCTTTAACGGGGAATAAGTGAAATGAATTAAGCCTCCTTGACAACAGATAGACCTAGAAATAGTACTATCGGAGGATGGACGGATACAGATTTAAATCAAAACGAAACCGTAGATTTTCTTATTTTACTAATGCCATACTCTGTATTAGAGTACACAGACTTGATTCATACGGGTTCTCTAAACCGTAAATTGGAATATTTTCCTAACGGTGCCTTTTGGTATTGTCATACCTGGGTTAAACAGAGAACTTGAATCGAGTCGAAATTCATTTCACTTATTCCCCGTTAGAGGGCGTTCTATCCATACTGCGATATAAATAGTTTTAATTTATATCGAGAAACTACGGTCGTATTGGTGTAAATTTGTCTTCCTCAGAGCTTCCTTGACAACAGATAGACCTAGAAATAGTACTATCGGAGGATGGAGAGAGACAGATTTAAATCAAAATGAAACCGTAGATTTTCTTATTTTACTAATGCCCTACTCTGTATTAGAGTACACAGACTCGATTCATACAGGTTCTCTGAACCGTAAATTGGAATATTTTCCTAACGGTGCCTTTTGGTATTGTCATACCTGGGTTAAACGTTAAACAGAGAACTTGAATCGAGTCGAAATTCATTTCACTTATTCCCCGTTAGAGGGAGTTCTATCCATACTGCGATATAAATAGTTTTAATTTATACCGAGAAACTACGGTCGTGTTGGTGTAACTTTGTCCTCCTCAGAGCCTCCTTGACAACAGGTAGACCTAGAAATAGTACTATCGGAGGATGGAGGGAGACAGATTTAAATCAAAACGAAACCGTAAAATAGTTTATGTGATATTTTTACTCACAATAACAAAGTATTCATTTAGATTTTCAAGGTCTGGAAGGGAAGATGTTTGAGCTGTGTGAGTTTTATTTCGAAGATCGTTTATTATTGAGCAAGTTTCTTTTGCGACACGTTTAGAGCCCAGAGGATTTTGAAAGTAAACTTTTTAGCTGATTTGACTGCCACAAGGGTGTGGAAGCTGATTACACCAACAATTGTGGTTCAATCCCATAAACAAATTACTAATTTAACATGCCAAAATAAAACAGTTTCAGAACTTGGCTAGCAATAAATAGAGGGATTTTTGCATTGTAACAACTTCCTTATACAATTTTTGAAAACTTGGTTGGAGGTTGAATTTTAAATTTTTATATTTAAAAATTGTAAAAAGTTTAAAAAAACATCCCGAACAGCATTCTGCCAGTTACCTGAACCTAATAGGGTGGGTTTTTAACATTACCATGATCAAAAAGATTTTTATTGTGATTTTGTTAAAGTTCCATATTCTGTTCTGAATGTTTTTTAACCTTTTCAAAATTCATCGTACGACCAAGTTTTCAAAAACTAAATAAGAAATTTTTTCAATTTTTTTTTATACAAGAAATGGAATCCCCCTATTTATGGTGGTACTTAAAAACATTTGACTATAGCTCTTAAGATGGCTTTGTAAGCCGAAAACACTCATCGAGGAAATTAATAAACTTTATACACTTGAAAAATACTTTTATTTGTCCATTCATTCAAAGATAAAATATTCTCAAAAAAAAAGGCCTTTCAGTTGTCAGATGACGCTACTCACCTATTCCATAAACGTCAGTTGCAATGCGGGGAGAAGCTTTCGTAGTTTTGTCACTTCGGGCAGAGAGCAGCAGGCCTTCGCCTCTCTGATGATGACTCCAAATAGAGTCGAAAATCGTCGATTTAGAGTGCTGGTTTGCGCTCTCTGTTCCAAGTGAAAAATAAGACGGTTTTGCCTTCGCATTGCAACTAAATAAAAATGGAATTTTCATTTTATTGTTATTCTTAAAAAGTTGTAAAACGTTATTGAGAACAGTTTGAAATAAAAAATGCGAATTTTTATTTTATTTTTATTCTCAAAAAGTTGTAAAACGTTATTGAGAACAGTTTCAAATAAAAAATGCGTCTAACACCCACACCCATCTCGTATTCTACGGAGTTGTTACTGCAGCATTTGCAGATGTAAAAGAGAAGTTAGGAGTTGGCACAGCCTGTACGGTCGCAGCAGTAGGAACGTTGAATGTTGAGAATACAGGATTGGATGTCTCACGGAGCGTCCCATAACGGAGGAATCATAACCGTAGTTGTGATATTTAACCATTTATTTGTATTTTCATATTAGTCTGGGCTGATTATCGGAGAATAGGCCATTTTTGGGAAAAGTTATTTACCAGTAAATGTTTATAGACCCCAGGTCGACTCAGCCTGAATAAAATGAGTAACTTAGGTAAAACCAGGGGTAATAATAGGCGGTTGAAGCGTAGCACTGGCCCTGTTACCTTCCTTGTATACCGTAGGCCCTAGATATAGCAGACTACCCTTAAGGTACTCCCAAAGCAACGTGAGCGGTATAAAACGGGAGACTATTATTATTATTATTTACCAGCAATTTTATTGCTGGAATGGAAGGTTATGATTATATATATTAATAATATAGGTATGCAAAGTCCGCAGATAGTGTGCTACTTTTTTTATAAACAAAATGGCGTCCGAAAATCGTGGTTTTTTCAATTTTTTGCTCTATAACTCCAAAGATTTTAACTTTACACCAAAAATACTCAAATAAAAATTCACCGCATTTAAATTCTGCAAAGAGATGTGTTTTTCCCGATTCACTTCGACAAAACTTTCTCCGGAAAAAGCGGGTTTTTCCAACAATATCTTTAATTTTCAACTAAACTTTTAGATAAGTAATTGTTAATAAATAATTAAATAACTTGGTAATGTAAAAGTCCTTTTCATATAGATTATAATTCCAGAAGCCGATGGAAATTGAATGAACAGTTTAGCAACAATTGAGTTGTTAATTAAAAATGTACGGTCGCTCTAATAACGACAATAATTAAGGTGCAAAGAATAGCTATGATTTTTTTATAAATAGACACTATATGTACCTATCTAATGTACTTTACAGAATTGAAATTGGACTATTTAAGCGGCCTCAGGAATATTTTAAAATTATAAAGAATTTTTTGGCTTATAAACAAATAGAATATCTCGGGAAATATTAAACTAAATTAAATTATAAAACGGTATTCGAAAAACAGCGGCAGGACGCTCCTTTTAAAAGAAAAAACGTTTAATTATGATGAGTAGTTCCTGAGATACAACCGGTCAAAGTTGACCGGAATTTACGGCAAAGATATAAACAATAGGATCATAATTTTCAAACCATCACCTTTTTATTTTTATCCTCTTTCTCCACACCAATTTTCATATCCTTAAAATACTCATAACATATATTATTATAATAAAAACTATCGATAATACGTGTGAAAATTGACAAAAATAGCAAAATTCCAATCAAAAATTAGGTTGGAGAAAATGTAACCCTCAAAGTTCAAAATCGGAATACGTTAAAAAAAAATGTATTTTCTCGGCTTCCCATGGAGCAATTTCCTTCATTCTTTTTTTGTTTCCAAGTAACTCGAGTAGAAACATCGAACTAACGCATTATTAGATGTCAAACTTGCTTTTGTTTTGTTATAATAAATTTATTTATTTATTATAACACAAAATTTTAATTTGTTTAAATAAAAATTGTTTAAATAATTATACAGCTTTCAAATGAGAATATATATGTTTTTAACTTTAAAAGGTACACTTGTAGTAAGTTTATCTAAAAAAAGCCTACAACTGGAAAAAATATGTAGTTTTCTGTTCTTATAAATAAATTAATCTATTACAACAAAACAAAAGCAAATCTGACATTTAATAATGCGTTAGTTCGATGGCTCTACTCGAGTTATTAGGGAACAAAAAAAGAATGAAGGAAATTGATCCATGGGAAGCCGGGAAATAGTATATTACCTACCTAGCGGGAAAGTACTCTATTTCAGCCGAGCGGCAAGGTAGTTTACCGAGGTGCGAAGCACCGAGGTAAACTACAGACGCGAGGCTAGAATGAGTTCCCGCGAGGTTTGTATACTATTTTACTCACAATCGGTTAGTAGTTTATGGATTTCTAATACTCACAATCTACCAATAATAATTTCGTTTCAAATATCTGTATCAATTTTCATTATGTGATAAGATGAATTATTTTAAGTAACCTGTGAGATCGTTGCTAGGTAACAAAATAAGTTTGTTGAATCTGACATTTAGGCGATACACGACGCCATTTTTCAGGAATTATTCCTTCAGTAGCTCTGTCTGCAGCTACCCGCAGTTCTGGTGGCGTACATTCAAATTCACTATCAGACATTTTTGTAAAATAAACACAATTTGATTATATGATAATCTATTTATATTTATATATAATCTATATATCTATAAAACTATTTATAAACACAAAAATGACATTGACATTTGCAGGTAGAAAAGTGACAGATGCTAGCCGGGAAAGTAAAGTAAGTAATAAGTCGCTTCCTGATTACTTCAAAGGTTAGAAATCCATAAATTACTAACCGATTGTGAGTAAATGCCTTTTTTTTAATACCGATTTTGAACTTTAAGGGTTACATTATCTCCAACCTAATTTTTGATTGGAATTTTGCTATTTTTGGCAATTTTCACACGTATTATCGATAGTTTTTATTATAATAATATATGTTATGAGTATTTTAAAGATATGAAAATTGGTGTGGAGAAATAAAACAAAAATAAAAAGGTGATGGTTTAAAAATTATGATCCTGTTGTTTATATCTTTGCCGTAAATTCCGGTCAAATTTTACCAGTTGTATCTCAGGAACCACTCATCATAATTAAACGTTTTTTCTTTTAAAAGAAGCTTCCTACCACTGTCTTTCTAATACCGTTTTCACAATTTAATTTAGTTTAATATTTCCCGAGATGTTCTATTTGTTTATAAGCCAAAAAATTGTTCATAATTTTAAAATATTGCTGAGGCCGCTTAAATAGTTCAATTTTAATTCTGTAAAGTACATTATATAGGTATAGTATCTTTTTATGAAAAAATCATAGTTATTCTTATATATCATTATTATTGCCGTTATTATAGTGACCGTAAATTTTTAATTAATAATTCAATTGTTGCTAAACTGTTCATTCAATTTCCATCGGCTTCTGGAATTATAATCTAAACGAAAATGGCTTTTACATTACCAAGTTATTTAATTATTGATTAACAATTACTTATCTAAAATTTTAGTTGAAAATTAAAGATTTTGTTGGAAAAACCCGCTTTTTCCGGGGAAAGTTTTCGTCAAAGTGAATCGGAAAAAACACATCTCCATGCAGAATTTAATGGCGGTTAATTTTTATTTGAGTGGTTTTGGTGTAAAGTTAAAATCTTTCGAGTTATAGAGCAAAAATTGAAAAAAACACGATTTTCGGGCGCCATTTTGTTTATAAAAAAAGTAGCACACTATCTGCGGACTTTGCATACTTATATCATTAATACATACAATAATAAGATTCGATTCCAGCAATAAAATTGCTGGTAAATAACTTTTCCTTGTATTTTGCTAATTAGCCCAGAGTATATAATAAATATATCATTACAGTATATAAGGTATTACAGGGTTAAAAATTTGAAGACAAAAAACAATTAAAAAAGTTCTGAGACTGCTTTCTTGTTGTCTATGGTATGCATACAGATATCGAGCACAGTTATTCATTAAATCTTGCACAAGTACCTACTTTTGCTCTCAGCGTATGTTCAGTGGCATCTGAAATAAGCAAAAAAAAAACGCTATGGTAGTGATAGAAAAAGTGGAAAATCTTTGATAAAAGCTCGAAGATGATGTATAATAAAAAATTATAACGTTCTAGATTTACATACTTCGTCAAAAAAAAAACAGCAACCACAAAAGTGAACTGCACATTCAAATACTTTATGGCAAATTGAACATTGACCACAAGTACAACCGACCAGTAGGATAGGAGAAGCAGGGCCCCCGCTACCATATGTGCAAAGTGTGCAATGCACACGGGCGTCATCATTTAGGGGCGCCAAAACCCAGGCGTCAAAAATTTAAAAATAATTTGCAAAAAAAATTAAAAATAATTTTAAAACAAAAGTTGAGAAATTAAATAGGATTAGGTATAATACTAAATACACACGAAACATATTTAAATTAAGTGACAGCGATCTTTTAAAACGTTATTTTGTTCTTAAAGAATGACTGACAGGTCAGGATAATAAGGATAGGTATAGACTCCAATGATTTGTTTAATGAAATTAAAAAGTTATTTTCATTACCTGATGATACTGACCCCTTAAGAATTTTACAATATATATTTGAAAACAATTTAATCTTCAACCTTCCAAACATAAGCATTTCACTAAGAATTCTTTTGACATTACCTGTATCTTCAGCTGCTGACGAGCGATCTTTTTTAAAGTTAAAAATCATTTGGACAATGATTCAAGAACGATTGCCTGGTCTAGCAATATTAGCAATTGAACAAGAAATTTTTGATGGTATAAATGCTAGAGATGTAATTGATGAGTTTGCAACAGCAAAGTCTCAGAAAATATCGCTACTACAACAGCAATTTTTTATTTTTCTATTGTACCTATAGCCCAGTAAATGGACGTGCAATACGACGATACCGTGTAATTTTCAGGGTGACCAACGAATTACACGAAAATTTGGATGTAGGTTCTACCCTTACCCTCGACTTGTGTCGTTGGTTGCTTTTGCTTGGGGGGTGAATATTACCCCTTCTCGGTGGTGAAAAAATATAGGTTTAAAATAAGTCCAGAAATGGATAAACTGACTAATTCTAAGCAACTTTTGTTCTATAGAGTTTTGTAACTGAATCAATACTTTTTGAGTCATTTGCGAGTGAAAATGTTTATTTTTCAACAAAATAAACACGTTTTTAGACGGTTTTTCGTAAATAATTCAAAAACTAAGTATTTTATCAAAAATGTAGCTTATAAAAAAAAACGAAAAAAATGGTGTATTCATGAAGTCAATAGACCTAGTAAAAGCAAAATTGGAGCTCATGAGAAAAACTTTCTTATTCGTCAAATTCCAAATCGAATATTTCAACGTGAAATAACCAAAAAATGAAGCACTTTTCGGAGAAAACTCATTAAAACTTATTATGACTTCTAAACTTCAGTTTTTTGCTTTATTTCAAGAACCTACCTATCGACCTACCTTCTAAAAAATCAATAAATAAACATGAACCAAAATGCCTAAGGGGCGCCAAAATCCCTTTTTGCACACAGGCGCCAGCAGCCCTTACGGGGGCCCTGAGGAGAAGCCAGGGGATGAAGTAAGAAATATTGAAAATATGTTAATTGCTGGATGTAGACTACATAATCCAGCTAAACGCTCAAACCTGTCAAAAATATACTTTTGGGCTTTGGGATACCAAACCTTGCAGACATTTCCGGAATTAGTCCAGGAAACGAAGCTTTTCACCTCGCAATTTTTACAGAATATTTATCGATTTGCTTTAAAATTTGAGAATAAGTAGTGGATAGTCCAAGGATCAAAATCTATATGATGCTGAAAGGCGCTTTTACCATGGGGGTGGTTGCCACCCCATCTCTGGGGTGGAAATTTTTTATTATATTTTGACCACAAAAGTCGATAAAAACATTCATTCTAAGCAAAAAATGTTCAATACATTCTTTTGATAAAATTAATAGTTTTCGATTTATTCGCTATCGAAAGAAGTGTTGTAGTTTTATATCGAAAAGTCAATGTTTTTTGATATACTTATTTACGATGCTCTCAATTTTTGCTGTAGAAAATTTTTTTTCAAACGACAAAATGGCATTTTTTACCAAAATACAAAAATTTGTTATTCTCTTTTAACTCCAGTTTTTTTTTAAATTGATCATTCTAAGCCAGTCAAACTTCTAGAATATATTAATAATATATAAATAAAGAAAAATGAATAAGGCCAATGACTAAAAACACCGTTAACTTACATTATTATGCTTCCAATTGGAGTTCTCCTTTTTTATTCAAAAACATATATTGATTTTTTATCCGTAACTTTTTTATTTTTTATCTTAGAAAGTTTGGTAAAAAAGAATTTTGTAGGTTTTTACAAAGATCTATAAGCCTATGAATATTAAATCTGTTTAAAATCCTCAGTCGTAAAAAGGGGTGACTTTGAAAGAGTTGGTAAAGGTAGTTTTTGCATGTTATTACAAGTTTTAATTTATCAATAGCTCACAATTTTTACCGTAGAAAAAATTTTTGCAAATCAGGTTCTTGGGAATTAAATAATCTAGAATTTGATATTTAATAGTTATTTATGATATGTGTTAAAAGTACACGTTTAAGGCACGCATGTGAAAGTTTGCAGAATGAGCGATAGCGAGTTCTGCAATTCACATGAGTGCCTTAAAAATGTACTTTTTAACACGCATATCGTACAATATTTTTTCTACAAACGTAATTACAGGACAATATCTACAAAAACTTTTACTTGAATGTGACTGACATTCCATTTTTATATTTTTTTGACATTACATCAAAATTGTCTATACGGTTAATACGAACTGCAGTGCCTTAAAAATATTTTAAAGCACTAGTGCCTTAAAGTAGCATTTTTAACGCTCGTATAGAGTGCTAAAAATTGCATTTTTAACATGGTTGTAGAAAAACATTTTTTCGTATCTCTGATTGTAATCTGTCTATTCTAAAGAAGGGGCCTTTTTTTTTCAAACTACAAAAATTCGTTATTCGCTTATAACTTCATTTTTTTTTAAACTAATCATTCTAAGCCGGTCAAACTTCTAGAACCTATTAATAATACCTAAATAAAGAAGACCAAATAAGGTATATGACTAATTTTAATTAGGGTGGTGATTAGGGGTTTGCTACCGATCACTTTTTCGCTGAAAAAAATAGGGACTGACATTCTTTTCATTATAAGTCACTTAATTTTTAAGCTAGAGACTTTTTTTATTTCTGGAGATAGATATTTTTAAATACTTTAAATTAGTTTGAACAAGTTATCCTCGAAAAATACATAGTTTTCCCGTCTTTTGAGTTTGAAACTACAATATTTACTAATATTTAGCATTTGACAAAGAAGAGCTAACATATAATAAAGTATAGCTCGATGACTATTAATTGGTCTTAAAGAAAATTAAAAAAAAACAGTTTTGTTTATTTTTTCAAGAGGTAGGTACATTTTTTTTAAGTCAAGTTGTTTTGATAAAACGAAAACTTTTGGAGTTATTGGCAGAAAACTTATTAAAAACATTGATATTTTCGATATAAAACTAACACTTTCGATAGCGAATAAATCGAAAACTATTCATTAAAAAAATGTATAGAATATTTTTTGCTTAGAATGACTGTGTTAACCAACTTTTGTGGTCAAAATATAATAAAAAATTTCCACCCCCATGGTAAATGCGCTTTTAAGCATCATATAGATTTTGATCCTTGGACTATCCACTACTTATTCTTAAATTTTCAAGCAAATCGATCCATTTTGTAAAAATTGCGAGGTTTTGTCCTATTTAAGCTTCATTACTTGGACTAAATGATATCCTTTACAATCTGAACGACCATGAACTACACAACTTTATTAGTTAATTCTTGTGATTAAAAAAAATATTTTTTCTCGCGTTCTTCCATTTTGAAAAAATGTGCCAATCGATCTTACATTGAAAATAATTACGAAATCCTACCCCCTAACTTTGGGGTATTTTGGCCAACAAAAAATCTTTTTTGGTAAGCGACTCCAAATTACATTAGTGAAGCTCTCATTGGAATTTTTTGTCTTCACTTTACCAATAGGTTTTTATTTGACACGCTTCTGGAAACCTATGTCTGTATAAAGCTCTTGATGTGGCTAATTTATTTTAATTACACCATCGGGTTTCCCCTTTTGGGCATAATCAGGGCAGTCCGTCTTTGTCCTGACCGCATTTTTATAGTATGATTGCAGTTCATCGATTACTTTAAGCTTGTTCCAACTCGATACAAAACCGTTCTTGAACGGTTACGAGTATGCGCAGTAACAAAAAATATGTTACTGCGCATAATTATTCGTTATTGCGTATGCGCGTAGCGATTCAAGAACGGTTTTGTATCGAGTTGGAACAAACCTTTTATCAGTGAAACGCCCAGCACCTCCAAGGCATGTCCTTCTTCTTCTTTAAGTGCCTTATTCTCCCAGAACATTGACGATCAGTCGCATGATTTTTTACTTTGTCTACAGCTGATCTAAATAGTGTCGTGATGCTCACTCCATACCACGTCGGAGGTTCCTAAGGGCTTCTTTATATGCAGGCGGTTTACCAACGTCGACTGCGCGGTTTACCTCTTTTACTTGATCTCACCCTAATGCCGCCTTTGACGTTTCACCCTAATACCAAGTAAAACAGGGGGAAAACAAGTAAACCGCTACGTCGACGTTGGAAAACCGCCTGCATATAAACCAGCCCTAAGCCAGGATGTTTTTCTATGCCAGGGGCCGCGCTTTCCCTCTATCGTTCCTTGGAAAATTACATGTAGCATTTCATATTTCGACTTGCTCATCACGCGGGCAAAGTAGGTACTCCAGTTTTCTTCTTTTTATGTTATTCAGTACTTCACTTTCTTTGTTTAGCCGCTGTATTACCGCTTAATTTGCTACTCTGTGAGGGCCCATAGCAGCGTAATAAGCGTATTCTTAGCGTAATGTTTAGCTCTCTGTTGGTTAGTACCTTTTGCATTTTCCTAGATAATTTTCTCGCTTGCTCTATTCTGAACTTTATTCCTTAAGTCCTTTGATAAGTCCTTTTCATTCACCCAGCAGTCTATATACTTGTATGCTTGTACTCTCTGGACCATGTCTCCATTTATTCTAATATCTGCAAAGTTATTAGCTACATATATTTTTGTTTTTGCTGATGACCATCCATGGGGTTTTCTTTTTGTTTATTCTCAGACCCATTATTGGCTATGGTCCGTCACTGAATGTAGGAGTGCCTACAAATCATAATTTACATGCCAAATTTACAAATCAGTTTACTGATAATTTATAAATTTAGTAACGCTGAGGTAAAACACAAAGTACAGCCTACCACCTTACCTACTCAGCTTTTTCTTTCTTCTTTAGCCCATTTCTATCCAACTTTGGACATAGGCCTTTCCCAAATCTTTCCATTTCCTTCTGTCCTTGCTTTGCTTGATTTTCTGTCTTATAGTTTTATTCCCAGCATGGATCTTTCCATTTTTCTCCACCTACTCACCTACCACCTACTTATTGTATCCGAACGTCTGCGGTCCCTCCGGTGAGGGAATTTAATATTTTTAATAAAGAAAAATTTCCTACCAAAGTGGGATTCGAACTCACAATCCTTGGATCTAAAGGTAGCCTCTCTTACCACTGAGCCACAGAGAGGGTATAGTATTGTCATGCGCTCAACATAATACCAACAAAACATCCAAAAAATGATGCTCAGGTTCAGTTGAGAATGAAATTTTAATGAGATAACAATCTTGAATTGTGATAAGGATCCATATGAGCAGCAGTGAGCGCATCGGCTTTTCTCTTATTTTCTCCCCATCTCAAGATTTTTTTACTAATAAATACTCTTCTGTTTTTCCAATGTAATACAGTCGAACCCGCTTATTGGAATAGCCTTCGTGCCAATCAAAAGTATTCCTATAACCGGGATATTCTAATAACCGATCCTTGGTCGCTAATAGAAATGTTTCGGGACCCCAAATTTCTATTCCTTAAACCGGGATATTCATTTAAGCGGTATTCTAATAAGCGGATTCGACTGTATACCATTAGATTCAAAAAACTATGTACAAAAATAAAATAGAATGAAAAAACGATAATTTTTTTCAGGGTACCTACCTGGTCCCTTTAAGCAAATATCGTAACTATTTACTCTTTTTTTTTTGTTTTTAGAAATATTGTTTTTGTTTTTGAAAATTTTGTTTTTGTTCAATAATAATTTAATAAATAATGTGACATTGGATACCAATATTCTTAGTAAAAAATGTTTCTCCCATTGGCCCCGGCTTGTACGACATTGAAAGTAAGCATGACTAGAGGATGCTGGCTGAGGGACTCAAGTAGCATTGCCTCTAAGTATTGAGAGAGAGCTCCGGGTAATGTCCTCATCCGGGAGCGGCAACGGCGGCAACTGCAGAAGGCGGTGGTGAGAGGCGGCAAGAGAATCGATACCGCCGCCGTGATGCCGATGCCAAGGAACAGAAAATTGATACGAGGATCATTCGAGGATATCCCCTTAATTTTTTTGATCTGTGGTAAATTTCATTCGGTGTGTTCTACTCTTATATTTTTCTCTACACTTTTCTCTTACACTTTTTTAAGTTACGTCGTGTCTATAATAAATTGTTAATGCTTAATTTTCACCAATCATGTTTTATTATTGTACATTAATAATATTTTACCTACATTATTTTATTATTATAAATTAGTATTAGGTACATATACAGAAAATTCAAAAAGTCAATTCGCACTGAAACTCAAAATACCAAATAAATTGATATACAGGGTGGGCCAAGTACAGAAAAGAGTCCACCTCGATATTTGGCAGTATGTAGTTATTAGATTTTAAGGAAATGCCGAAACAGGTCGATTTTTATTCTAAAGGGGACACATTTTTACGATACACACATCTGTCATTTGTCAACCCCCTTCCTTCCACGTTCTCAACAGTCTCAACACCTTATTTTTAAATAGAGAATAGGGGTCGTATGGTAGCTCATTTGAAAGGGTATTCAATTCTCTATTCAGTAATATAATGACAATTATTCAATAATTGACAAAAAAAGAAGAATTTATGTAATTTATTTTACAGTCGGAAAAATGAAAGATTGCCCATGAACGATCACATCAATCACATATTTTGTATACGCTGTGAGCTCGTACGTAGAGGGGATATTTACAAATTCGTGAACGCCAGTAGTGACAAGTTTGTAAACGTTTACTGGAAATTTGACATAAATGTCAAAGTGATTAATTTAAAATTAAAATTAAAAACATTAATTATAAACAATATTAGTTGGTCAAAGCTGTGGTATATATTTTTACCTTAAATATACTTACGTTTTAAATACTGAATTTAAGTTTTTTTAATATTCCGTAATATCTAATTATAAATAATCTATTATAATCTTAGCGCCATCTACACGATTATTGTCAAAGTATCCGAAGTAAGAAATTGATATTTTATCAATAGAACGTCAAAATGATTAGAAAAATCTTAAAAAATCGATTACAATTTAATTACTTTTTTGCGTTGTTAATATTAAGCGATAACAATTAAATAATAAAATTAAAAATTACCGGTAAAAGTTGGATTAGTAACCGCTAGGAGCAACACCAACGAAGCTCACAGCGTATACGCTCTGAGCTTCGCTGGTGTCGCTCCTAGCAGTTACTAATTCAACTTTCACCGGTAATTTTTAAATTTATTATTTAATTGTTATCGCTTAATATTTACAACGCTAAAAATTAATTAAATTGTAATAGATTTTTTTAAGATTTCGCTAATCATTTTGACGTTCTATTGATGAAATATTAATTTCTTACTTCGGGATACTTTCACAATTATCATGTAGATGGCACCAAGATTAATTTATAATTACATATTACAGAACACTAAAAAACGGAAATTCAGTATTTAAAACGTAAATATATTTAAGGTAAAAATATATACCACAGCTTTGATCAACTAATATTTTTTATAATTAATGTTTTTAATTTTAATTTTAAATTAATCACATTGACATTTATGTCAAATTTCCGGTAAACGTTTACAGACTTGTCACTACTGGCGCTCACGAATTTATAAATATCCCCTCTACGTACGAGCTCACAGCGTATTGGCTGTTTTTTTTTTCATAAATAAAAAACGAGACAGATAGATTATTAATAATCTGAATAATATGTGATTGATGTGATCGTTCATGGGTATTCTTTCATTTTTCCGACTGTATTTAAAATACATTTTACTGTTTCCAGAAAACAGAAATAAATGTGTATTCCACAAACAAATATTGCTTTTCGCTTAAATTCAATGTTTAAGCCAGCTGCCACCATCCACCTGCCTCTTGGAAGTTTGTACATTTAATTTAAGCGAAAATCAATAGGCTGACAACAGTAAAATGTATTTTAAATAAAATAAATTACATACATTCTTCTTTTTTGTCAATTAATTTAATTAAAAAAAATGTTTGCCCATCCTGCATAAATAATTATGATAATGTTTATATTACTGAATAGAGAATTGCCCTTTCAAAAGAGCTACCACACGACCCCTATTTCCTATTTAATAAGCTGTTGGGGACGTGGAAGGGAGGGGGGTGACAAATGACAGATGTATGTATCGTAAAAATGTGTCCTCCTTAGAACAAAAATCGACCTGTTTCGGCATTTCCTTAGAATCTAATAACTACTTACTGCCAAATATCGAGGTGGGCTCTTTTCTTTGGCCCACCCTGTATAAATTAATTCAATGTTCATTCTAGAAGTTATAAATCCTTTTATGTTACCGAGCACACGCTGTAATATTTCCTCCTTTTACACAAGCAGTGAAATTAGGTATTCTTCTTCTTGTAGTACCTATCCATTTCGGATTTTGGTGACCGTCAGGGCAATCTGTACTTTGCATACTGCTGCACGGAAAAGATTTGTGGTGACTGCGTTAAAGCACGTACGTAGATTTTTCAGCCAGCAAATACGTCACACCGACTCATTTAAATTGCTGTTCTTTCTTAGAGATCAGCATACATTTTGTTTTCTCAATCTTTAGTGAAAATTTATATCTCTGACTTACTTCTGTAATCCTATATTCATTAACTTCTGGAAGGCTTCATAATTGTCAGCGAATACCATCTTGTCGTTCGTGTATCTGATGTTATTGATACATTCTTCGTTAATTAGCCCTCTACTACTTCTTGAAAGATTTCCTTCAGAGTATTTGAACAGTCGTGGCGATAGTGTACATTCCTGTCGAACCCCACGTTTGATTATGATATCATCGGATTCTTGAACTTCTGTACCGATAGACGATGATTGGTTCCAGTAAGATGGCTAATAACTCTTTGGCAACAGGCATCTATTTATGCCAATATTGGTTAATACCTTTGAATTTAAGAGATTGTCAGAAATATTGCCAGCAGTATTATTGTAGTATATATTATGAACGCTTATTATTTCACTTGATGTCTACAAATGAAAATTTAAAATTTTGGTACGGTATCGTTTTATTGAAAAATATGAGTCCCAGAATCTGATGAGAATTTTATGAATTTATATTCTTCAATAATTGGATTTAGTGTCTTCTAACCAACCCACATACGGGTGTAGTTTCAAGTAGGTGCCATAATATTCCCGGAAAGTTTTCTTAGACCAAACAGCTGATCAGCGCAAGACTTTGCTGCACGGAAATCCCTTTGATCTTCCTCTTTCGTAACTTGGTTCTCCATTCTTTCTTTTCTAATCTTACCGTAAAGTCCAGAAACACAAATTGAAGAGTCTCAGATGCAGAATCTACCAAAAATGGTAAATAGTTATTTAAATCTGAGACTATTCGTGTTGAAAGTTCTTTTAGGTACATCCTTAATCAGTGGCGTGCTGGCCATATAAATGAATCGGTGCAATCACCGAGAGGCCGCGGCCTCTTGAGGCCGGAACTCAAAAAATATTGGATTACTTGGATGTAACTAAAAAAATATTTTTTTAATTTATAATACATAGAATGTTAATTTTGTTAATAGCATCATAGATGCATGTTAATAGCATCATTTTGTTAAAAGATTAAAAAACCTTTCAAAAAAATTAAAAAAAAAATTAATTGTAAAATACAAGTTAAGTAGGTAATTGAATAAGACTATAGTTGAAATTGAAATACATAAAAAAATCGGTTAAGAAGTACTTTAACACAAGATCACTTGGAAACATTTATGTTAATGGCTATAGAAAAAAGAAGCTTTGAATGAGCTTAAAAATGATGAAATAATCTACGAATTTGCTCAAAAATTTACTTTAATGCGGAAATTATAAAAGAATTTTAGATTATTGTGTTGTATTAACATTATAAATATTGTTAAATCAAAGTATTTGCACTGTACTTGTATTTGTACTCTGTTGTATAATTGATTTACTAAACTCCAACTTAACACATAACTGAAAAATTCTCAAAATTTTATTTTACTTTTATCTTAATTACATCAAATTCATATTATATTTATTCAGGAAATTATGGTTTCTGCCTTACTACATACAATATTGTCATACATATCATTTACTATCTGTAAGATTGCTTATTCTTAAATAAAAAAATAAAGCAAATTAAAAAAATTATTGAATTCAAAGTTTTATGTTTGATTTAAAAATAATTTATATTTTTGTTTATTTGATTTTATAAATAACGAGTAAAACATCCTGATAATAGAAGACAAAATGTGGATGGGAGGCCGCTTTTCTATAAAATCACCGGGCCGTTTGAAAAGTTCCAGCACGCCACTGTCCTTAATCTGCGACTTTTTCAATTAATAAGACTGCAGACGACGAATATAGAAAACGAAAAGGAAACGATCACATTCCGTTTTCATTCGTCTAGGAAAAAAGGACAGATAAGAAGAGGAACTTTCAGTACTCAAATGCGAGTAAAGATAGAAAAATAATAAATGATGGTTTTGCTTGTTTTCGATTCAGAGGGATGCACACCCGCTGGATAGTCTGTTTCTACCATTGCAGGCATCATCAGCAGCGTTCGTTAGCGTGCACAACAAGCAAAACCATCATTTATTATCCAGAAACACAGTTTGTTACACTTAAACCTCTGTAGTTTCAGTTCTTTCGTCTGTTACCTTGTTTATGGATGGTTGATACGAAGGATGTTTTCCATTTCGGTTGATTTTTAGTCCAGAACCCTATTGAAGCGGTCCTCGTAAGTTCGAAAGTTCCACGACGCTTTCTTTGGTCGCAATACCGCCTCCGAATTGCCGTCCTTCTCGTGTGCTACTATTCTCGCGCGCCAGAGAACAACTTTTATTTGTATTCTGATTGCAGGGGAGGATTCCAACATTTTCTTGTAGTCCAACAGGACTGCAGGACAAAATTACATTACAAGTTTTCACATTACGGTATTTTATGTAATCCACTAAGGTATTTTTTTTAGACAAAGTTTATAAGTAAACGAATAAATAATATAATAATATGTAGAAAGAAATCATTTATAAAAGCTAAGGAATTTAAACTTTGAAGAATTTTTTGGACACCCAATAAAAATATATTAAAAATGTTTTAGAAAGTCCCCTTTTTATATAATGTGATGAAGTGCTACATACTTGTTTCTCTTGTGCTAAAAAATATTTGATTATCGGCAAACAAAAAGCTATAGTTGTTTTCAATTTTTACTCCCATCTGACCACATTCCTTGTTCTAGTTTTTTACTGTTTCATCTATTAGACGGAGAGGCAGCGCCGAAAAATCTCTCTGAATTTACTAAAGCTAGTTTTTTCACGTTGTGCTGAAGCTATTTTCTTGTGGCATTTTTATAATAAATTACTTTTAATTAATTTAATTAATTTAAATTTCAATCAACATTTCAACAACATTCAAAACAGCAAACACATTGAGATCTATTCTATCTAAAACTAAACCTAACAGTGAACAAGAAAAAACAAAGAATTGTATTTATAAAATACCTTGTGAATGCGAACAATTTTATTTAGGTGAAACATTAAGACCATTAAACGTTAGAATAAGTGAACATCAGTATTATATTAAAAATAGAGAATTTGATAGATCTCAAATATGTCAACATGCATGGGATAATGAACATAGAGTTCAGTGAAGAGATTCAAGTATAGTCCTGAAAGAATCAGATAGTAAAAAGAGAAAAATCAAAGAAGCGGCTCTAATTATGCTAAATGAAACCAATTGTGTCGCAAATTCCTCGGTAGAATGCAGTAAGATGTGGTTACCCATACTGAAAGAGGAAGTCAATAGAAAGAAAATACCACGATTAGTAAGTCAATAACATACGAGATAGTACAAATTTTATATTTTAGTATTACTTATTTTATATCTATGTATTATTAATATTATTTATAATTTAAACATATTAAAGTCAGAATTTGGTATTAGTTGTATGAAAAGTAAATTAAATGTAAGACCAACTACTTACGATATCGGGATAGTATCGCGAGGTTTTTTCCTGGTTTTCCCTAGTGATTTACTATGGAATCTCTAACGCGAGAATTTTACTGTCACCGTTGCATTTGGTTGTCTTTTTAAAGACAGATCACATGCTATGATTTTTTTGTGACGGATATTTTTGAATTGGGATTGATTTCATGTAATCGAATGAAATATCTTTTAGTAAAGTCGTCCCAGGAACGCAACTCATAAATATTGGAGATATCATTTTAAAGTCTTCTACTTTAAAATGTAAAATATACGTCTGAATTGCCAATATAAATGAGTCAGATTAAATAAATTATTAGAAGAATTTTTTTACTTAGCAACAACATTTTTGTTTATTTTAGTAGTATTTTGTATTTTGACAACGAAACCCGATTTGGGCTTCGAAACGTTAATAAAATCATTTTTTTGGTAAAATTGTGGTTTATTTTCCATTAAAAGTAATTTATTAGTTTTTTTCACAGTTGATTACCGTGATTGTGTAGAGAAACATACTGCGTTCGGTCAAGCGAAACGTAGAACAAGTGGTATGGGCCATTCCACGAACATACGCCTGTTTTCGATTACTTTGACAACGAATATTTTACTGCGCAACATAAGAAGTACGAAAGTAAATGGCGCTAATAATTATTCCAATAAACAACAATGTAATTTGCAATTTACTTTCGTTCTTCTTATTTTGCACAGTAAAATATTCGTTTTCGAAATAATCCAAAACAGGCGTATGTTCGTGGAATAGGGCTGATAGCTTGTCAAAGTTGCTTACCTGCAGAGGTAATTAAATCCATTTGCTAAGGCTGGAAATCAGTACACACATTCTAAATTGAACATAAATAAAAGCTATTATAGTTGGTCAGCTGTATGACGGGACAGAGCCGGTCGGTCGGCCCAAATGAATGTACAGGGTTATTCACTATATTTTGACCCCCTTGTAAACTGCTTTATTTACAGAATTAGAAAAAAAATGTAAAATAAAAAAGTTATTCGATTTTTTAATTATGATTTTTTGACATATACAGTAAAGCGCTGGTTTCCTGTAGTCTCCACTGCTGGTTTCCACTGTGATGAGTGACGTCATAAAAAACTGTACCATGCAAAATAATAGCGGTGGTTTCCAAGGATGCGTTGGAAGCTACCGCTTGCTGAGTTTGCACATTCCATTGCCGCAGTGAAGAACCTTGAATTTTTCACCGTAATCTGGCGTAATTTATTGCAGTGCTACGGTCGCAAGAATCACCGTACTAGACACATGGGTATGTACTTGTACCTAATTGCTATTCTTATGGGCTAATCCGGTCCGTTCTCAGATGGGACTTTCATCCCTGTCATGTTACTGTCAAGAAATTATTCAAAATAGTTGTTTTTTGATACAAAAATTACATTAGTTAATAGTATTATTACTCTGTTTTAAAATAATTTTATTCAAACACCAAAAATACTACATTACTTTAAAGTTTTTACAACTTTAACAAAATGACAACTATAAACGTCAAAATTAGATCAGCGGTATTTAATACAGCTGATCTATGATTTGTCAACTTTCTATGTTAATAAATATTCAGTTTCTATACATTTTCTGACGTTCTAAACGTCACTTGACATAAAAATAAACATTGCAACAAGTGAAGGCTCCAGGACTGTAATAGCTCAATGTTCCTATGTGTCTACTATGGTGGCTCTTACTGTATATCGTACTAGTGACGTCATCCATCTGGGCGTGATGACGTAATCGACTATTTTTTTAAATGAGAATAGGGGTCGTCTGCTAGCTCATTTGAAAGGTTATTCAATTCTCTATGCAGTAATATAAACATTAAGATCATTATTTTTACAGGGTGTCCAAAAAAAATTTGGAATTATTATTTAAACAATTTATTTAATTTAAAAAAAATTTTGGACACCCTGAATAAACAATCATGTCAATGTTTATATTAAAGAATAGGGAATTGAATACCCTTTCAAATGAGCTAGCACACAATCCCTATTCTCATTTAAAAAATAGTCTATTACGTCATCACGCCCAGATGGATGACTTCACTAATAAGATATATATGTCAAAAAGTCATAGTTTAAAAATTGAATAAGTTTTGTATTTTACATTTTTTTAAACTTTTATAATATAAAATATATTATAATTATAATCTTTTAAATTTCACGGTCAACATTTCCAACCAAGAGAAACTGTTTCTTAAATTCGAAAAAAACCCAAAATTTATGTACAAAAATTTAGGGAAAATAGAACAGTAAATATAATATTTTTTATCTTTTTAATTGTCATAAGTTCTGAACTGAATTTAACGTCGTGTCGTGTCATCTCCCATAATACAAAATCAACTGACTAACTGGCGATGAAACGGACGGCGATGAAATGACTGGCGATGAACCGGCGGCATCGAAACGGCGGCGATGAACCGGCGGCGATGAAACGTCCCATTCCGCCACATGATGTACTTTCCCATTTAAAAAAATCAAATATATGACTGTCACCTAAAGAGGGATCGCGTAAAGTTCGAAACATTGATACTCTGGGTATTTTAAAAATCGACCTATTCGAACGTTTTGCTTATTTGCTAAAAATAACTGAGTTAATATAAGGGGGAGGGGGTAACACTTATTCCAGCGCACTGTATAACGATAGAACTTTTATTTTTTAGAAAATATTTCAAAAATTTAGCTTAACACAAAACAAAAACCATTTAGATAGAAACGCATGTGAATGTATTATTTTTTTATTTTTCGTTGTAATAAGAAATTATACTATAAAATGGCGAAGTACTTGGTAAGTTTTACCGCCAGAATTTAGAATATTCTGCGAAATACTGATACCATTGATTATAGACACGGATGTGTCTATAATCAATGCTGATACTAATATTCTAACAAAAACACCAGAATAAGTATATTTTTAAATACAGCACCTAGAGGGTTGCAACTTTTTGCATTGTGTTCAGGATTATGTCAGGGAAAAATCTACTATAGAAAAATGTGTGGAAATTTTTAGTTTAATTTTGGAATGCATAAAATGCATCCAAAATTGCATAAACAAGTCAAAATCAATATATTAAGAGCCAGATTTTGCTATTAAAACGTTTTTGGGGTCGCTGAACACCACTACGCCATCAGAACCCACCTCCATAGCACCTGCTATGGAGTGCCCAGTGTCACTGCTAAGGCACCTGGAGGCGTCTGGAGATTCGAGGGTTCTCGGCATTAAATCGATGCAGATATATTACTCAGGAGGTTTTTGGGGTTGGTGAAAACGAATACGCCATAAGAACCGACACCCGAGCACCTGGTGTCTAACTAAGGTCACGTCGTCTTCTGTAGTTTCGAGGGATTTTGGCACTAAATTGATGCAAACAGATTACACGAGGGGTTTTTGCGTTGTTGAACACGAATACGCCATTAGAACTGACCCCTGGAACACCTGCTGCCCAAGGTAACTGCTATGTCACGTCATCTTCGGGAGTTTCGAAGGTTTTCATCCTTGAATGCATGCAGATAGATTACTAGGCGGTTTTGCGGTCAATGAATACGAATACGCCATAAGAATCGATACCGGACTACCTGGTACCCAAGGTCACTGCTAAGGTATGTTATCTTCTGGGGTTTGAAGGGTTTTTGTGCACCAGATGCACCGGGGGTTGGTTCGGATGGCGTAATCTTACTCAGTGACCCCAAAAACCCCCCGAGTAGTCTGTTTGCATCAATTTAGTGCCGAAACCCTCGAAACTTCAGATGACGTGCCTTAGCAGTGAACCTCGGTACCAGGTGTTCTAAAGATCGGTTATGATGGCGTAGGTTGTCTTCAGCGACCCCAAAAACCCCCGAGTAACAAAATCTTGCCCTTAATAGACTTATTTTGACATGTTTATGCACTTTTGGATGCATTTTAAAATGCAACTACGCATTTCTACCCATTTTACTTTATCGTACTACATACGTATAATAGATAAAGTTATAGGATCGTGCAAAAAAAAAATTTTCAGATTTCACTTTTTTTCGACGTTTTGAATCCCCCTAAGCCGAGTCTAAAAAGCAAATAAAAAAAACATGTCGGGAGTATGTACGTATGTACGTACGTATGTCGCCACCATCCAGCAAAAACTACCGGACCGATTTCGATGAAATTCAGTATGAGTAAGTTTAAGAGAATTTTGTCGAGAAACTAAGCTTTTCAAAAAAACCTCTCAAGGGGGAGCCGAAATAGGGGGGTTATTTAGGGCCCATTTTTGCAAATTTTGACCAAAACGAATGAAATTTAACTCAAAGTTAGCTCATCGATAAGTAAATATAAATACGGAATTTGACATTTCCAAATTCAAAATGGCGGTCAACATGGCCGACGGCCCACCCGACACATTTCCCTACCTATCTAAAAACTTGTTTAAGATAAGTTTAATTTGAAAAAGTTGTTATATAGCCTAAAGATGGTGCTATAAGAATAATATTATCGTTTTTTAGAAAAAGTTATCGGTTGCCTATATTTAAGGGGTCAAAATTTGACATAAATTTGAACTAGATTTTCTCAAAAATGGCTTCAAGGAATTTGTTTATTTTTTGATATATTTTTGAAGTCCTATCGGTAAATTGAATAACATTAGTCAGATTTCTTAACTCCCCATAAGAGGGGAGTTATGAATTTTCTATAAAAAAATATTCGAGTGCCCGTAACTTCCTTTGTGATAGAAAATAAAATTTGAAATTTGCAGACATATATGGTACTTTATTATCTATTATCACAATAAATTTTACCCAAAATATGGCTTCCGGTTGAGCCGGAAATGAAAAAAATCTTAATTTTTTTGATAAGCCCTGTATATTTTTTGGCACATTTTGAAATAATGTAAAATTACCTTTCCAATGACATAAAACTCGTTGCTGTAGCTCAAAAACTCGAGAAGTTACAGTAAATAGAAATTTTGCTATAATCTTGTGTGTGTCCTCTCTCACGCGATCATAGCAGAGCATTATTAATTATAGGGCAGTCAATGAGGGTATTTGGCTCCGAATTCCATCCTACTACATCGATGTAGTTGATATTTTCACAGTAAGTAGGGAATAGCTCAAGAAACAAAATCTACCCTATATACTATGGCGCTTTTATCTTGGGGCGGTTCCCACCCCTTCATGGGGGTGGAAAATTTGTTGGTCAAAATAAGCACGGAGGTGGTTAGAGAACCTATTTCTAAGCAAAAACTGATCTATACTTTTTTTTGAGAACTCAATACTTTTTGAGTTATGCGTAGTTGAAAATTGGCCATTTTCACACCTTTTCGGATGGTTTTTTGTGAATACCTTAAAAACTATGCATCGAACTAAAAACACTATATAAAACATTTTTTAGGTTATAAATAACAAAGAGATTCGTTTTTTCGAAAATGTTCTATTTTTAATAAAAAAAGAGATATGGTAGGTGAAAAGAGTTTGTTTTTTGGTGAATGCTCAAATTGGTGTATTCAACTTGAAATAACAGAGGAACGGTAGGTTTTAGGTGTATAATGCTACCAACGCCTTTTGTAGTGTTTGAAAAGGCCTTTAAAACGAGCACCACTAAATGCCGGTTGCATTCAAACTAAGCGAGATATGGTGCAAAAAAATATATGACTAATGTACTTTAAGGAAAAATCAAAAGTACATACATTTAACCTCTCATCCACCAGAATTTAAATGCACTTTACGTCACAAGAGTACACAATACCTTTTAATATAGTGTTATTTCTACTTTCAAAAAGTTGAACGGGTTTAAAGTGAATGGTTTTTGTAAAAAATGTGATCAAATTATAGAATGCATTTTTAAATTTTCTTAAAAATCTTTCTTTTTCTCTATGTAATTCGGAAATAAAAATGTTCCACCCCCGAGGAGTGGTGGGAACCGCCCCCATGATAAAAGCGCCATAGTATATAGGATAGACTTTGAATCAAGAGATTGGGCTACTCCCAAAAATTTCATTAAAATCCATGCAGTAGGATAGAATTCGGAGGTAATACCTTGTTCTTAATCTCGCGCATTCACTGGCGTAATAGAAATAGAATGAAATGCAAATATTGTAAACTATTAATTTCTCAGAAAAATGAACTCATTTGAAATCAAAGTATGACTATAATATTCTATTGATTTATGCAATAATCTATACATCTATAGTGTGTCCCCGAAATATGGCATCGAACATTTTCTCAAATGCAGGAATTAATGATGCGTAGAACTATAAAATATTTTCAAGTATACAAGGTGTTTCTAAAATATCAAAATAACGAGTAACTTTGCTATTTTTATAGAATGCCAGTATCTAGTACGATAACGATAATAGATCGGTACGATAAAGTTCTCGGGCGGCCCTTCCGTCCAGCGTTTTTCTATAATAGAATATCTTCCTGACATCATCCTGAAAGCAATGCAAAAAGTTGCAAGTCTCTGGATGCTGTATTTAAAAATCGATTTATTTTGTGCTAAATGCCTTGGTCTATTAAAATATCACTACCGAAACCATTTCCCTCTCTATCTCAAATACATCTATTTTTTACCTATAAACTGAAACTAAACATTTTAGAGAGAGAAAAACACGATGAGAGAGAGAGAGTGTTAAACTATTTAATGTGACGTAATGCTCGTCTAATAAAAGTCAATTACAGTTTGCATATCAATTAACTAAAGACTATTGCAGTCAGCAGAAAAAAGCTGCAAATTTTGGTTGATCGCACTATGCAGTATATCGCACTATGCACACTGCGAGAAGTATATTATATTTTCGAGTTTTTTTACGCTCTCGCTCGCTCGTTTTTGTATTTATAATTATTACATCTTTAATGATTGAACTTTTAATTATAAACTATTATATTTTTAAGTAATTTAAAATTTTTTAATTTTTAATAAAACCCGAGTTAAATTCAGCTTATCGCGATAGTCTAATTAAACACAATGAACAAGAAGTGGATAAAGAATCGATATGTTTTGAATCAAATTAAAAATTATATCTATATGGTTTTGTGGAGCTTTCGAGTCAGTTTTGAGAAATCACGACGAAAAGGAAAATTCAGAAAATAGAGACATCTTTATGGAGCTGTCCAATGTTAGCCGAATTAGACGACTTAGGTTCATATTCAAAGTTCCAAATCTTTAAAAGCATGTACCTCAAAACAACACAAAATAAACTCCTTCAGTTCATCTTAGATGTTTATAACGAGGAAATAAGAAAAGTAATTAAAAATTATCTGTGTGTTGCAGTGATTGCCGATGAAACGACAGACGTCGCATCGCTGGTGAATTTCAGTTAGTCCGATAGTTGTCCGATATTTGTGTAAAGGGCGATAAGTTGACAGATTTAGGAGATTTTACTTGTTGGACGGACATGATGTCAAATCAATCACTGAATGCATTTTAAATGTTTAACTTTCTTGACACCCCAGAAATGGTAGATACCTATACCTATTTTTTAATGTCTATTTTATACCTTTTTTGACAATATCGTGAACCCGTCACTAAAAATTTAGGCAGCTGCCCGAATTCTGGCACTACCTACTTAAAGTGATACGAGCCGCCACTGGTACCATATTCGTTCAGATCTGCCTTCTTACAAGTGGGTTAGATATATCGGTTATATAGTGGTACATATGACTTTATTAATAACCAGGGTAGTATATTTTAAAAAGTATGTCTTCTTATCTTTATAAAAAAGGTACGGGTATCTTTCTCACTGAACATAAAAGGAAAATATACTCAGTGACATTAGAAGTGTTACACCCAGAAGAGATCATTTCTGGAACTTAAATTTTTGGCAACATGGTATATTTTCATCAAGAATGAAACGATAACATTAACATTGGCAAGACTTTTTATTGATACATGTAATCAAAAAAAAAAGAATGTGTGTGTACTTTGTACCCACGTAAGAAGTTATAGGTACTTCTATATTATATGATTTAAACGAAATTAATATACTTTTATTTAAGTATATTTTATTTAAATATTAAACTAATTTATACTTACTACTTCTCAAACATTTTTATTAAAACAGTGCCAAAAATTAAAATAATAAAAGAATAAAACACACACAAACACATTGAAAAATGCCACAAATGATTTCTGAACAATAATTTTCGGAAAAATTTTTAACTAAATACGTATTTTCTGAAAATAAAATTATATAATAAATACACTTACAATCATAAAATGTATAAAAAAAATAAAAAAATAAAAGTTTCTATTGGGGTTCGAACCCGCTTATTAGCGCGGTTGGTGTTGAGATTCATTCACCTTAAACGCTTATCCACGGAGACAATACGTCATCATGTGCGAAGTTCAAGTAACTAAACGGATTAAACTTTTGACAATTCTGAATTAAATCAAATTATTTTGATTTTGAATTGAAATGATTTAGAATTGAAAAATACAACAAAACATAGAGTAAGAAAACAATATATTAGGTGAATATTGATAGAAATTTTGATGGTAATCAAATTATGTAAATAAAAGTATTACATACTATGTATTTTGGTAGGTTCAAATAGGTAGGTACCTATGAAACTTTTTATTAGGACACTGAAACATTTACAATTATTACGTACCTGTTGCTTTTAAAAACTATTTAAAAAGTCACTACAATTATAAACTTTTTTGTTTCTGTCCTCACAACAATAAAACTAATATATTATACAACATTTGTTTACCTCCATATTGAACAATTATTATTGACAGATCATTTCAACACCCAATCAGAGCCCGTATAACGACTAATACCATACTGTCGGTGTGCGCATGCGCGCAGATTAATAATAAATAATTACCCTCATATCGCGCCTAAAGCAGTATAACTTCAAAAATTAATAATGTGTTTGGCGACCCCCTAGCTGAACACACTCCTGTACACGTCTAGGCATTGACAAAACGACATGATCGATGTCTGTTTGTGGCACCTCGTTCCAAGCAACTTGAATTTCATGGATTAACTGTGCCAGAGTCTGTGGAGGATGGTGAAAAGTGGACAGTCTCCTCCCCATCATATGCCACATATATGTTCAAAAGGATTAAAACCCAGTGAACCGGGTAGCCACGCCAAAAAATTAACACCAGCTTGTTGGAGAAAGTCCATAGTTCGACGAGCAATATGGGGACGCGCGTTGACTTCGTTTCGACGGCCGTGTAGATAAGGCAGTAAAGTGGTTTGTAAAATTTCATCAACATAACGCGCATCTGTCATACTGTCTATAATAAACAAAAGTGGTGATCGGCTACCATAGGCAATAACCCCCCAAACCATTACTCCAACTGTCCTGTGTAGATGCCTCTCAACAGCAAACCTGATATCTCGATGCTCTCCATGGCGGCGTCTTATCATCTTACGACCGTCATGCATACCTAAACAAAATCGCGATTCATCGCTGAATGATGGATTATGCCATTCTGCCACCCAATGCTGCCGTTCTCTGCACCAATTCAAACGTTGATGACAGTGGTCCGCAGTCAAAGGAAGCACTCGTCGTGGTCGGAATGGAACTAGTCCAAAGGCTAGAATGCTACGGTATAGGGTACGTATAGTAACAAGTCTACCTTCTACTCCAAATCATTGGTCAGCGATTTGACGAGTAGTAGCAAAACGGTCTCGCAGAGCCAGGAGTCTAAAGCGCCTATCTTGACGCCCTGTGGTACGCATCGGTTGACCAGTTAGTCTTCTTCGTGTTCCTCTACCTTCGTTTGTCCACACACAACACACTAGCATAACTGTCATTGCTGTACAATTTACACAACACGAGGGCCAATTTTGCGATACGACGAACTCATATTTCTATAGACAATAATTCTACCCCTGCCCTGTCAAAATCACTAAAATGGTGGTAATTTTGGTGTCTTCGAACTTGAAGCATATTCTTGCACTGAATATAATTATTAGACTCAGGAATAATAACAAAAAAATTGTGTACCAACCGGTCTTTATAAATTGGTCTTTTCACAAAAAAAAAATTAAAGATAAAACTTTATTTTTACAAAAAATATAAAAGACAAAACATTGATATTGTTATCATAGCAAGCATGCTTTAAATATACTAAGTCATTATGCTGCCAAAAAATTAAGTTCAAGAAATTAATGATTCCTTCTGGGTGTAACACTTCTAATGTCACTGAGTATAGGTATGTATTAAGATTACCTTCATGTTTTTATTTATCTTTTTCTAATTGTAACAATACAATAATACTAGGTAAGTACAATATTTCGTAACTTACCCTACCTAAATAGTGAACAAAAAGTATAAAACAAGTAGCACGGAATGCGCAGGAATATCATTCGTACAATCGTGGAATGTAGAATTCGTGGAGAAACGTACAATTGTAGAAAAAAAGTAAAATCCTCCAATAGAGGCATATCACACAGGCGTATTTGGCGGCGGTGGCGGCCAATCCCACCCCAGCCAGTGGCATTGGCAATAAGATCCACATTCCGAGAAACTCGAGCCTTCGTCGGCGTATGCCGACTGTTGCCATTGGCGGGAGGATTCCGCGAATCCCACCAATTTCTCTTATTCAATTGTCATTGCTCGTCGGGTCGGACTGTTTGGTGGGTGGGCGATGGGCGGCTGACAGCCGCCCGCTCAATCCTACCGAAATCCAATCGTAAAATTAGAATTATTGGAAAGCTCGATTTTCCGTAATACATATTCCCGAAATTGGGAAAGAGCCGCCGACGACCGGTGGCATTGCAGAGCGAGAGACTGCATCGCAAATTTCAGGACCGAACTCCTCACTCCTATACCTATCTTCTCAAAATCTCTACTGTTTATAGGTATTTGTCTATAGTCTATATGTTTCTTAACATATTATGTCCTAAAAGATTTGGCACAAAATTCATTGGCTTTAATTTTAACAAACACAAAATAATATCAAGTTGCATTTGGAAACAAAAAAATTTTTACTTTGTAGGGATAGGCTGTCAGTTGAGATTTAATAATTTTGCAGTTTTCGCTTTAAGATGTTGTATACCTAAATTAGAAGTAAGTAAAAGATTCAACAAGTTGGTTGGCCGAGTCAGTGCCGTTTTATGCACTGTGCGCTTGGGGCGGGCGCCCAAGGGCCCGGGGCCCGTTCCACTTAGGTACTAATAAAAAAGTAAAATCCTCTAAATAATCTGCTAATACCTGTAATTTCAAAATGGTTTGATTTTAAGACTGATGACTTTATAAAAACTGTGAACTTTTAAATAAAAAAGTGATTCCTTAGAACATTGTAAAAAAATGTTTGAAGATGGAGAAAAAGCTTATTATAGAAGAATAAATAAAAGCAACTTTTATAGAGGAAAACCCAATGGAAGCAAAGAAAAGAGAGATTGGCTAATACGACGCAAGTGTTAAAGCTGTTTATTGTTACCCGTGCAAATTATTTCCATTTGAAATAAAAAATAGTTTAACTGAGTTTGGATGGACCCACTGGAAACATTTGAATATTTTACTCAAATCTCACGAAGAGAGTAAATTTCATCTGAACTCTATGGTTACATTAATAACAAGATCATCATTAAAAAAAAATGAAGAAAAAGATCTTCTGTGTAAGAGGTATATTTATTATAAATAATAGAGGTATATTTATTAGAAATACACAAAAGATATTTTTCTTCAATTTTTGAAATTAATGGTATACAGCCAGCTACAGGAAATTTTTCCTTATGAAGATCATCATTGATTGGAATTATAGACGCTGCCTTGAAAGAACAAGAAAATGCGAAGCCGACTATTGGATAAACTTCCTATAAGAAGAGTTGTTGTTACTACTAAATGACTTGCTTCTCAAGGACTAGCTTTCCGTTGATGAAATGAGGATTTAACGAGTCATTATAAAGAAACTTACTAAGTTGTCTTGTATACTAGGCTAAATTTGATTACTTCTTAGCGGAGCATTTACAACGGAATGCGAATAAATGAAAAGGTTCAGTTAGCTATACAGGGTGTCCCGGAAAATAGTGCGTTCCTTAAAGGTATAGGTAGAAGGCACCATGTAGAACAAAAAACTCTTATAACATTTTTTTCTAAATGCAACCGTTTGACCAAAAAATTAAAATGTATTTTGGTATGAAAATTTAAATCTGACAACTATGTGCGGTACGCAAATTTAAGCATAAACAGTCCCATGTAAATAGATAGAAGATAGATAGTAAACAGATAGTTTTAAAGAATCCTGTTTAGTGTCAATGCCGAGAATGTTTTCGAATAGTGAGTGTATTACCTATTATGTTATTACCCATGAATGGTGTTTGTGAAAGGTTACTTGAAACATCTATGTCTATTCGGTATAATAATTATTTTCAAGTAAGTACAACTTAGTTATTTCAGTTAACAAGTAAACAAATTACTGAGATATTATCTGGTGTATTTAAGTTCCACTGTAAACTATTAAAACTATGTAATTCAGTTAAAGCCCTCAGCAATACTCAGCATTCAACCCATTTAAACCTTACTAAATACATAATACTAGTTCAGTTAAAAGATGTGTTTTTACGTTAAAAGATGTGTAATTCGTTTAAAATTATGCAATAGGTATTTCAATACATTTCAAAAGAAAATAATTTTAGTAAACAAATAGTAAATACATAAGTATTATCTACTACAGTGGAACCTCGATTATCCGTCTCTCTATTAACCGTCACCTCTGTTAACCGTCAGGGTCCATACCTACATAAGTTATATTGACTACATAAGTAAAATAAAATGAACTAGTCATCAATTCATTTTGTTTGAGCATTGCGATAAGCCAAACGAAATTCGTTGAAATGTACACGTGCAGTTATGCCACCATCGCATTTTTTTATGTAAATAATTTTTGTTCTTATTAGGGCTCTGGATTAAATTTCAATTTAAATAGTTGATAAATAATGATACCGTGCTTTTAGAGTTATATTTTTAGAATCGCAAGTCGAAAATAAAAATGCACAGCGCAATAATTATTACAGTCAATATCTGTGTGTCACCATAATTAAATTTGATTCAAATTCGAATATTGATTGTGTCACTTAGTCGTTTGATCAATTAAGTTTTGTTAATGTTCTGTTAACCGTCTTTTCGATTATCCGTCATACCTCTGGTCCGGTGCCCTGACGGATAATCGAGGTTCCACTGTGTTAGGTTGGATTATTTTAAATACTGTTAATCACAATCACAAACGAGTTCTTATTATCTGTTATTATTCCGTAGTGCGTACGATGTTGCCAGTTTATTAAAATTTCCAAACATTAAAATACAGGTATATGGAAAACAATGTTAACTTTTTTTTGGAAACGGTTAACTTTAGAAAAAAATGGTATAGGACTTTTTTGTTCCAAATTGTGTATTCTCTCCATACCTTAAAGGAACGCACTATTTTCCGGGACACCCTGTATGTCTCACCAAATTTGCAATGAATTCTTGGAAGTAATGAAATCAAAGCTTGTGGAAACTTTTGACGCTGTAAATGCTTTAGTTAAAAACTAGGGATCCGTCAAATCTATTTTTTCCAGTTAAGCAATAACAGAGACGACAAATTAGCAATTAAAAATGAAGCCAAGACACTGCAGAATACAATCTTTGAGACAGCTCTATTGACACTGATTTGGACAAAAACTTTGGAACGAGTTAATGTAAAAGCAATACGTGAACGTAAAGAAACTGTGGAATTAAACGTGTCAATTGGAGTAGAAATAATGACATCTATTGTGAGATTTGTTGGAGACGTAAGAAATATGTCAAGCGAAATTGAACTAGAAGCCAAAAATATTTTTTTGCGAAGACGATAATATATGCTACAAAGATGTTACATCACCTGTTAGATGATTTTCTACGCTAGATAAAGAAGCAGTCAAGACGTCAATTAATACTTTATATGTGAAATATAAAAAATATGTTGATGAAACCAAAGAGAACTTGCAATGAAATTACCCATTCTATAAAATTATGCCAAAAGTTGAATAAACATTTATAAAATTTGGCGTCATCCAGGATGTAAAGATTGTACAGGCAACATTTCCCAATATTTTACCTTTACAGCAAGTTGATTTCACGATACCAACTTCTAATGCATCAGGCCAGCGGTCTTTTTCGGCTTTAAAAGGAATAAAAATATATTTAACGCCAAATTTGGGTCAAAAAAATCTAGACGCATATCACTACTGTATTATAGAAAATGAAGACCTGGAGCAACTGAATTGTGATAGTATTATCTGACAGATTGCTAGCAAAAAGTGACCTAGTCAAGCAAAAAAGTGATCTAATTTTTGTCATGTATTTTTTAGAATATAATTTTTTGTTTGTCATGTGTTGTTTTGTGTAACTTTCTGTTTTTTATACATTTTTAAATGTATTTTTTGGAATATTTTTTACGTTTGCTATTCTTCTTGTTTGCTAAAAATTGTGTATGGATTTTACGGGTATAAATACATGAATGTGTTTTCTTGTAAAAAAATCTGACAACGAATAGCAATTAAGGGGGCCCCTAAATATTCAGCGCCCAGGGCCCGAAGTTAGGTTAAACCGGCACTGGGCCGAGTACTGAGTACCCAAAGCCATAGGCGTAACCAGGATGATCCTAAGGGGGGGTTACAACTACTGGAAAGGGGGGGTTACAACTACTGGAAGGTCTCTGAGGGGTATGGTGTTAAGCGTATAGAGCTAAAAGTCCATCCCAATGGGGGGGGTTATAACCCCCAAAACCCCCCCTGGTTATGCCTATGCCAAAGCTGAAATCTATCGAATATTCCAGAATAACCAGAATGAAAACATTTCACGCAGAACCATTTATAGGACAATGGCGCAGTACGAGTGAAGCAGAGAATACCATGTATGAATAATATAAATATAAAATCCATCGTATCCCTTCATTTCAAAATTACTCAAAGTGAAATACTTTTCGTCATCTAAAATAATGATCTTTTTATTGGCAAAGTGTACCTACTCAAATGATGAAAGGGTTACTTGTGTGAGCACATGTTCATGTGCCTATGTAGGGTAAATACGGTCCTCTGCTGGACAGTCCGTATTAAGGTTTTATTGCATTAAAATAAGATGGGGCGACCGGTTTCGCTGTTTACATGTTGCACAGCATCGTCAGGCCCACAAATGAAACATCTAAAGGCTTAATCATACACCCCAATCTTTTAATATTTAAATATTTCAAAGTTACAATAAAAAGAGGGGGACCAACAAATGCTAATTAAAATGTTACAAGTTACAACCATTGGGCTAATAGGTATATATCTACTATGTGTTTTTATGTTTGTAGGTATGGCCTTACTGTGTTTTTGAATTTGACCAACACCAACAATATACATCATTAGTTAACATTAACCCTCAACAGTTAACGAAACTGTACAACATCTTGTACTGATATCCAGATTTCGATGTAAACAGCGAAACCGGTCGCTCCATATTACTTTAATGTAATAAAACCTTAATACGGATTGTGAATAGAGGACCTTATTTACCCTTACATACATGTACTTACCTATTCACCTTACGACAGCATCTTGAAGTACGAAAGAGCTGCGCTTGAGAGTATTTGGGATACTTACGTCTCTTTCGATATTTAAGACCCTTCCTCCTCAATTCCAACGATATCTTAATAGCTATAGTCTTAATATCTCAATATTCTTAGATCTGTATTTATGAGGCAATCTCCTGGTTAACATTCCAACCTGATGGTTTTTGCTCTTCTCACACCTATTTCTTTGACTGTGCAGTGAATGAGCGTGGTACTTTTTGGTAGATTCAGACATGGTATTTCCCGCTCATACTCTGTTATTATTCTATAAATGGTTCTGCGTGAAATGTTTTCATTCTGAATTAATTGAAAGACAGTAGCGTACCGATAGATCCGCGGGCCCTGGTTCGAGTTGGGATGCGGACCCCCTCCCAATAAAAACACACATTGTATATCAAAAGTTTTTAATAAACATTAGATATAAATCACCATATATTTATAAAAACTCAAACAAATTTAAAACAGTAAATTAATATTAAGCCTATCGTTGTTCATACTGACATGACCGATCACTTTATTCCAGCTGTTTTTATAAATAATGAAACTCAAAAGTTTTCTTGGGCCAGTCATAATTAAAAACCTTAATATCGAAAAGTTAAAACAGCTTTTAAGAAATGAACAAAATAGATTCTCAAATTGCATATATTATTATGTATGATACATTTATAAATAAGTAAAATAATTAACTATTTATATGGGAAATAAGCCACAATTAAATTGAAAAAATGATTTTATTAACATTTCGACGCCCAAATCAGGTGTCGTTGTCAAATTTTTTTTGATTTGGGCGTCGAAACGTTAATAAAATTATTTTTTCAATTTAATTGTGGCTTATTTCCCATATAAATAGTTAATCATAAAAATGCCACAAGGAAATAGCTTCAGAACAAGTTAAATAATTACATACAAACCCCTAGACCCCTAGGGAGATAAAAGGATTAAATAAAAAAAAATAGAAAAAATAAAATCTTGGATAACGATGGGGTTGATATAATTAATCAAACGACCAGATTTTCTTAAAAAGAAATTAATAAAGCAATTTTCGCCAACATTTAAGGGAATTGGCGCAAATTTCGGCTCCAATGCATTTTAAGTGCCTTAATTTTTTTCGAATCCTGAGAAAACTAATAAGTATTTTTAAAAGATTTAAACGCAGAATGAAAGATTACGTTATTGCCGAGGGCCGAAAGTCCCTGAAAACTTCTTTAATGTTTATTTAATCAATTACAGGGGGTGAAAAAAAAAGAGAAATTTTAGTGTGATTTTTAATTTCAAATGTCTCATTCAAAATTTTTTATTTATTCTAAGGGACTTTCGGCCCTCGGTAATAATTTAGTCGTTCATTCTGAGTTAAAATTTTTCAAAAAATATTAACTAGTTTTTTCAGGATTTCGAAAAAAACAAGACACATATTCAAATTTGTGCGTCAAAAGGACGCACAAGAACATTTCTCCAATGTTCCTTTTCTTCTAAATAGTTTTTTTTTTCATTAATGTTACAATTTTCCTGCTGTACTACTTCTCTTGACAAACGTACCAATTGAGGAAATATGCTCAGCAGATCGCTGATGTTGATTAACTGTCCTATTGTATTTGTATATATAATGTCAAAAATAATGTATTTCGAATGTCACTTCTAAATATTTAAATTGTAAAAGTTATTGTGAAAATGGATAAAACACCTTCAAAATATCATGAAAATTCTTATAGAAAACGAAGTCCCGCCAGAAGAATCCCGTCGGAAGTTTTTGCAATCATTTGTTGAATTTTATTAGAAATTTTTGTAGCTCCGATAAACAAAATTTAACGTTAACTGAATTAGTAAGAAGAGGAGCCCAAATTTAAAGACAGATGAGAGAACAAGAATGAACAAGATTATATTCGATTCCTTTTTGTAAACTTTAAGATAAATTCATGTTGTTTTATAATCTAAATTTAACCCTCACGCACAAGTTGTAGTCCATGTGACTAACAACTTCAGTGAGAAACTGGGTTTATTTATTATGTACTAGGTTGCTACAAATAAACTCTATTATTATTATTGATATTTTTCCAGTCATTATACCCATCGGAAGTTAGAAGAACAATTTTCGTATAAAACAGTTTACAAACGTAACAATAAACACGGCTACATTTAGGACTGTTGTACACTAACCACTCGCGGAGAATTTTTTCTCCATTAGCTTTTGTTTTATAAAAAATCGCACTTTGCAAATGTCTGGTTTTATTATTATCCAATTGTGTAACACACAACACACTCACCAATTTTATCAATATTTTGATTCGGTTGATTATTTATAAAATATTGTTGAAATTCAAGATTTCAATGTTTTGGCCAATCCCCTATATCGCTAGGAAAATAGTTACTTATATTGTTGTTTTCTATAGCAGATGACGGAGATGTACTTGTACCAGGTGAAGTCGCTTGAAAATCAAAAGTGGAGTCATCGTTTTCTTTGATTGCAACTCGCCCTTCAACACATAATTTATTTTCAGTATCTCTTAATTTTTGCTTTTTTCGTTTTTCACTGCCACTTAAATGTTTGTACTAACTCATGATTACCTACTTAGTAAAGAAAAATAAGTTTTAATAAAACTAAATGATTACTGGATAGATTAAATTGAACTAATTTAAAAATCACATATCTGAAAAATAACACGAGCAAGCAATACTTTATCTTTGCAGAAAACGGCATCAAAATCTACCTAACAATTAAATTTAAAAGTTCATTTTGAATCAATATTATGACAAAACGTGACAATACCTATTGTTGGTCTCACCTCTTGTTAATCCTTCGGAGTGGTGTCTAACAAATTTGCCTATTGATATTGATGCGGACATTGCCGACACGGCAATCTACCAACCCTTATTGCATTTTTATGATCAGAACGTTTTATGGTTTATGAATATAAGAATATAACTCTTATTGTTCATTTCATGTATATTTCCTGTTCGTAAAATGAAATAACTTTAAAAATTTATTTTGTTTTTGTAATAAAAATTTTCCTTTGATGATCTTTTCGGGCCCATTAAAATGCAGGCCCGAGGAAGGGGCCCCAGGGGCCTAGTGGTAAAATAGGCCCTAATGTACTTACACAAAAATAAAAAAAAATTAAGCCGTTACATTTTCTAGTATGTACTTCTGTAGTTCAAAATGCTCCCATCAAATTAGAAAAACAAAGGAGTAAAAATCGGGTTAGAGCGGGCCCCTGCGGGCCCCGGCCCTGGTTCCGCGTAACCCGCGGAACCATGCTCAGTACGCCACTGTTGAAAGATTTCAGCTTTGAGTACCTGCCCAACCAACTTATAGATACGTTTTCTTATTTACATATAATTATTTATACGACATCTAAAACCGAAAACTTCAAAATAAATAAATTTCAACTGACAGTAGACGTAATAAACAAACTTTGTTTCCAAAGGCAACTTGATATTATAATGTTTTGTTAAAATTAAAGCCAGTGAAATCTGAGGACAACTAATGGATGCCCTCAAGGGGGTGTATTGTCACCGTCATTATGGAACATAGTTGTCGATAACTTGATTCATGAGCTAAGCTCCCAAAGAATGTGGGTCCAAGGTTTCGCAGACGATATTGTAATAGTGGCTAGTACGCCAGTCCGCCAGTCAATGGAAGCAAGATAGGATATTACCTCCGAATTATATCCTACCGCATGGATTTTAATGAAATTTTGGGCCTAGCCTCTACTTATCTCCTAATTCAAAGTTTACCCTATGCCGATGTGTGCTTTTATCTTGGGGGTGGTTCCCACCCCTTCTCAGGGGTGGAAAATTTGTTGGTTAAAATTATCACGGAATTCGCTAGGGAGCCTAATTCTAAGCAAAAACTATTCTATGATTTTTTTTGAAAACTCAATACTTTTTGAGTTATTAGTGGTTGAAATATGGACATTTTTATCGAAACATAACACCTTTTCAAAAGGTTTTTTGCGAATATGTATCTACCTTAAAAACTATGCATCTAACTAAAAAAATTATATTCAACATTTTTGTAATTTACAAAAAAAAACAAAGAGACACTTGCCTCTATAACTCTTCTAGTTATAATACAAAAGGATATATGGTAGGTGAAAATAGTTTGTTTTATGGTACATTCTCAAATTGGTGTATTCAACTGGAAATAACAGAGAAACGGTCGATTTTAGGTGTATAATACCACCAATACCTTTTGTAGTGCTTGAAAAGACCTTTAAAATATTAAAGGTCCATTACATTAAAACTAAGCGAGATATGCTGAAAACAAAATTAATAACTAATGTGTTTTAAGAAAAAATTAGTAGTAATTTTAACCCCCATCCACCAAAATGTAAATGCATCGTTTTCCTTCTACAATACCTTTTACTGTAGTGATATTTCAATGTTCATAAAGTTGGACGGGTTTAAAATGAATGGTTTTTGAAAAAAAAAGATCAAATTATAGAGAAAATTTTTAAATTTTCTTTAAAATCTTCCTTTTTCTGCATGTAACTTGAAAATGATAAAAGATAAAGTAATGAAATATAAAAAGGAAATTTTTATCTGAAAAAACCCTACATTTTTGTGTGGTATCTTTTTTTTTCGCATCTCTTATCATTTTCGAGTTACATGGAGAAAAAGGAAGATTTTTAAGAAAATTTAAAAATACGCTCTATAATTTGATCTTATTTTTTTCAAAAACCATTCATTTTAAACCAGTCAACTTTTTGAACATATAAATAACACTATAATAAAAAGTATTGTAGAAGGAAAACGATGTATTTAAGTTCTGATGGATGAGGGGTTAAATATACCTCTCATTTCTTCTTAAAATACATTAGTCACCACCTTTTTTGCAGAATATCTCGCTTAGTTTGAATGTAATCGACATTTAGTATTGCTCATTTTAAAGGTCTTTTCAATCACTATAAAAGTTGTAAGTATCATTATACACCTAAAATCGACCGTTTCTCTGTTACCTATTTCAAGTTGAATACACCGATTTGAGCATGCAGCAAAAAACACAAGCTCTTCTTACCTACCATATCCCTCTTTATATGTTAACTAGAAGATTTATGAAGGAACGAATCTCTTTGGTTTTTTATAACCTACAGAAATATTTTATATAGTTTTTTGTTAGATGCATAGTTTTTAAGGTATTCACAAAAATCCGTCCGAAAAGGTGTTATTTTTCAATGAAAATGGCCAATTTTCAACCACGAATAAGTCAAAAAGTATTGAGTTGTCAAAAACTAATTATAGAACAGTTTTTGCTTAAAATTAGGTTCTCTAGCCTCTTCCGTGGCTATTTTAACCAAAACATTTTTCACTCACGAGAAGGGGTGGGACCCACCCAAGATAAAAGCGCACATCGGCATAGAGTAGACTTTGTTTCATGAGCTATTTCCTACTTACTGTGAAAATATCAAGTAAATCGATGTAGTAGGATGGAATTCGGAACCAAATACCCTCAGTGACTGCCCTATAGGGTAAAATTTCCCAGCACTGTAGCGGATCAGATGCGATATGCCCTTCATTACGTAGAGAACTGGTGTCTGAAAGAGAACATCTCCATGAATGCATCCAAAACTAAATTGGTAGCCTTTACAAGTAAGAGGAAACTTACTGGATTGAGTGAGCTGAAATTATTTGGAGAGATACAAAAAAGCCATAAAGCACCGGGATAGATAAAATACCGGCAGAACTACTTAAGCAAGGAGGAAGGAATTTGACACAACATATGTACCAGCTAATACGAGAGATATGGATAGAAGAAGAAATCCCCCAACAATGGAAGAAAAGTATAATCTGCCCTATTCATAAAAAAGGAGACAAACTGTTGTGTCAGAATTATAGAGGCATCTCTTTACTTTGTTCGGAATACGAAATATTCACAAACATCCTTAATCGAAGACTTCAACCTCTCACGGAAAAAATCATCGGAGAATATCAAGCAGGATTTAGGCAAAATAGATCTACCATTGAACAACTATTTACAGTTAAACAAATACTAGCCAAAGCATGGGAATATGACATGGACGTTTACAATCTCTTTGTAGATTTTAAACAAGCCTATGACTCAATAGATAGAACAATTCTACCTAATATATTGGAAGAATTTGGCATACCATCAAAATTAATATGACTAGTGCAAATGACAATGACAGAAACAGAAGCACAGATATGTATTCAAGGACAGATCATTGATGCGTTTACGATAACGCAAGGACTTAAACAAGGCGACGGACTGGCTCCAACGCTTTTTAATCTTGTTCTTGAATATGTAATTAGACGGTTGACGGTGAGCGGAAATAACATACTTACAAACAAATCTACCCAATTAGCAGCATACGCAGATGATATAAACATAATGAGCAGAACAATGAATGCAGCGGAAGAAACCTACGTTGAGTTGAAACAGAGTGCAGAAGCAGTAGGGCTAGCAATAAATACAAATAAAACAAAACTACTCATACAAACCAGATCAAATAGACCGGCGCAACAACACTTTATTGACGATATAGAACATGTGAATAGATTCACGCACCTAGGAATGGATCTGGTCGCAAGCAATGAAGAAGAACCGGAAATAAATAGAAGGCTTGTGCTGGCAAATAAAGCATATTTCGCGATGGGCCACATGTTCAAATCGCGAGACGTACACCGGAAAACAAAACTCCGGGTCTATAAAACAATAATCAGGCCCATAGTAAGTTATAGCTGTGAAACATGGGTGGTGACACAGAAATCTGCCAATGCATTAGATGTGTTTGAAAGAAAAATATTACGTAGGATACTGGGCCGAATAAGTGAAAATAACAACCGGCGAATTAGGTATAATACGAGCAATATAGCGAACCAACTCTAGCACACTACACTAAACTACAGAGATTACGCTGGGCCGGGCACGTCGTGGTCCGCATGCATGAGAATAGAATCCCCAGAAAATTGCTAAATGCAAGAATGCAGGGAAAAAGACCTGTTGGAAGACCTAAAAAGAGATGGGAAGACGAAGTCGATGAGGATGCCAGGAACTTCCTGGGGAACGCGTTTATGGAAAAGAACAGCGGTAAATCGAAATGATTCGAGAAACTTGTTGAAGGAGGCCAAGGCTCGATTTGGGCTGTAGTGCCATTGGATGGAGAGGTACTGGAAATAACCAATGAGGTTAAGTATCTAGGGGTAACCCTTGCCTCTCTCTTCTTCTTCTTTGAGTGCCTCTCCTATCGGAGATTGGATATCATTAGGGCGATTCTAATTTTATTTACTGCTGTTTTGAACAATTCGTTAGTGGTACAGCCAAACCACTCTCTCAAATTTCTCATCCAGGACATTCTTCTACGGCCTGGATTTCTTCGTCCTTGGATTTTTCCTTGCATTATATTTTGTAGGAATGTGTACTTTTGTCCTCTCATCAGGTGGCCTAAGTATTCAAGTTTTCTCTTTTTTATACTCCGTAGAACTTCTGGCTCGTTATTTATTCTGCGTATTACTTCTTCATTTGTAATTTTATCCACCCAACTTATTCGTAGTATACGGCGGTAGCACCACATCTCAAAGCTTTCAAGATTTTTAATATTCCTCTGTTTAAGAGTCCATGACTCCACACCGTAGAGAGCAAAGTACTGAATACATAGCATTTTAACATTCTAGTTCGTAGATGAATACTAATATCACGATTACAAAATAATTTTTTCATTTTTATAAAAGTAGACCTGGCAATTTCAATACGTCTTTTTATCTCGTGATTTTGGTCACCTGTTTCATTGATAAGGGTTCCCAAGTATTTGTATTCGTTTACTTTTTCAAGTTGGGTACCGTTTATTGTGAATTGTCAAAGTACTGTCAAAGTATAAAGACGTATTTAAAAAGTTCTTTCCAAAACTTTAAACATTTCGAAGTTCTAAACCTTTTTGAAGGATCAGACAGGCTGCCGACGAGTTTGTACAACATCGAATATCTCAAAAATAGGTACCTATACATTTCGTGGGGCAGAAAAGTAAGTTAAAAAAAAAACAATTATAAAGAGGACCGATGGAGGTAAGTCCAAATATTTACTCAAATCTTCCGCTGTTTGATAATTCTGATATTGATATTGATCAAAATATTGAAAATTTAACGTGCAATGCCTTAAACGGCGTTTCTAAAACACCTAAGGCCATAGCGGAAAAGAAAAAACAGAACAACATGGAACCAGAACACGAATCAGAAATAGTAGAGAAAAATAAAACTAAAAACAAAAATAAGAAGGCAGCAAAACGTCAAAGGCCGAATGAGTGCCAGGAAGATGAAGATTCAGTGGCTGAAATGAAAAAGCAACTAAAAGAAAAGGACGAAGAAATTAAAAAACTCAGAAACCAAATCCATCAATTGAATGAAAAAATCAATGGACTACAAAATACAATAATAAACTCTCAAGAAAAAGTAATCGAAACTATAGATAAAAGATTCGACGAACTTAAAAACGAAAACCAGACAACCGATATACAAATAAATGAAAAAAAATCGATGACAGCAATCCCAAAGAAAAAAATTGAAGATACTAATAATAACATCGCAAATACAAAAAATTTACCCATAACACCCACAACAAAAACAAATGAAGATTTCCCTTCCCTGCCAAAAAAGGTCGGAAAAGACAACAGCGTGCCATCAACATCTAAGGTACAAGAACTATTTCCTTCCCTACCGAATAAGGGCAGGGAAGAGACAATGGAAACAAGCGAAATTGATAATATCCTTATCACCGAACAAAACAATCAAGAAAGCACTATAAACAGGTCCAAACCAAAACCACCCGTCATAAAACTACAAACAGTAAACGAAACAGGAACAATATTGAAAATTGCTGAAACTCAAAAGATATACACAGACAATAAAATCTCCAAAAACGGAAGAGAAACACTCATTCAAACAAAATGCCCTGAAGATTATAGAAAATTTACCCATATCTTGGAAGATTATAACAAAGAAATCAAAATTCAGTGGATCGCCTTCCCATTAGACGAAGATATCAAGCCCAAAATGGTTATTAGAGGACTTCCCTCAAATACAAAACCTATAGATATACAAACGGAACTATTAAATAAACATGAAATAAATACAATTAACGTAACAAACATGAAGTCTAGGAAGGCAGACAAAAAATCTCTGCCAATGTTTAATTACAGTGGAAAAAGAAGACGTACCCAAAGCCAAGAAAATTACCAACCTTATGTACATGAGAGTAGTAATAGAAGATCTAAGAAAGAGCAACGGACCAACTCAATGTTTTAATTGCCAGGGCTTCCACCACGCCCAAAATGCATGCTTCAAAGACGCTAGGTGCGTAAAGTGCGGAGAAAATCACAAGAGTAAATTCTGCCAAATTCCAGCAGAACAAAAAGCAAAATGTGCTAATTGCCAAGGGCAACACCCGGCAAGTTATAGAGGATGCCCAAAGATACCTGCCTGGGGAAGACCCAGACAAATAACAATAGAAAACAGAACACAACAACCTAAAAGAAACAATGGGCAATCGTACGCCCAAATCACCAAACCAACCCAAAACCCAACAACAGATTCGACCATATTAATTTCAAAAGAACAACAAAAAGGACTGGCCACGATGATAGAAGAGTTAGTCATAAAAACGGTAAGTGAAGCGATTAAAAATGTAAAAATAGCACTGAACTAAGGCACGAAACTAGGGGATACCTGAAGATAGGCTCCTGGAATTCAGGCGGCATAAGAACTAATACAAACGTGCTGGACGAATTAATAAATAGATATGAAATGGATGTCGTAGCATTGCAAGAAACTAAACTAACTCATACCATCAATATCAAGTTTCCAGGATACGACATCTACAGGAACGACCACAGAGCAAATTCAGGAGGAACTGCTATCCTAGTGAGAAAAGGAATAAATCATACATTACAACATACGCCACCACTAAACACTATGGAAGCAACAACAATAAAAGTCCAGATGAGACAAGGTGAAATAAGGATCACTTCAGCATATGTAAGGCCAACAGATCCTTTAAACGACGACGACCTGAATACGTTCCTGAACGCCGAAGAACCGTCCATAATAATAGGAGACCTAAACGCCCGATCCCCTAACTGGAACGATAGAGCTACAAACAGAAACGGTAGAATACTGAATAATTATCTAGTGAACAACGAAGACACCATGGTGATTGGGCCCATCGAACCAACATACTTTCCTGGAAATGCTCTACCAACCCATTTAGATATAGTAGTGGCCAAAAGCCTAGGACTACAAACAGACATCCGAACCTTAAACGAAGGATCAGCAGACCACAACCCCATACTCATAGAAATAGGTACATGGGACGAAGATAACAGAACAACAAAGAAAAGAAAGAAAACCAAGTGGTCTAACTTCAAACGCCTAGTGAGCATAGGAATTGGAAACATTCCTACAATTGACAATCCACAAGAAATAGAGGAAAAAGTCCTAGAGCTCGAAAACATCATAAAAGAAGCACTAAGAAATAGCACTACTGAAGAAGAATATGAAATTCATATGGGAAGATTTAGAGACATAAATCAGGAAATAAAAGAAATGATAAGGGAAAAGAACAGAGCCAAAAAGAGAGCCAGAAGAACACGAAACCAGGAAGATAAAAATAGGGCAAATCGACTGAATCGACAAGTCAAACAGGCACTAATAGACCATAGAAGCCAAAAGTGGGAAAACTACATAAAAGAAATGGAGGAAAGGAGCCAAAATATGCAAGAAATATGGAGGCTCCAAAGAACTTTAAGAAACGATAGAAAACCCATTCCCCCACTACATGGAGAAAATGGGATCGTCTACACAGAAGAAGATAAAGCCGAGGTGATGAGAAGGACACTTGAAAGAGAGTGTACACTGAATTATCACCAAGACGAAGATATAGACTTTATCGAAGAAGTCGAAGAAACAGAACTAGAAACGCCCGAAGAACAAGAAGAAATAATAAATCCCACATCACCAAGAGAAATAAGTGAACTGATTCGAAAAAGTTCACCAAAGAAAGCACCTGGTCCAGACGAAATCGCTAACAGAGCTCTGAAGTATCTTCCCTCGAAAGCAGTTGTGTATTTGACAAATATAACAAACGCAATACTAAGATACAGGCTCTTCCCAAATCGATGGAAGGAAGCCCATGTAATTATGATACCCAAGCCAGGAAAGAACCACATATTTCCTCAAAATTACAGGCCGATTAGCTTACTTCCAGCAGTCAGTAAGATAGTGGAGCGGGTCATCCAAACCAGGCTCCAATCAGAGACAGACAGGCTAGGCATAATCCCAGAATCACAGTTTGGATTCAGAGCTCAACATTCCAGCGAACTTCAAATATTAAGACTTACCGAATATATAGTAGCTGGATTCAATGACCAACAATATACGGGAGCAGCCTTTCTGGATGTAAGCAAAGCCTTTGATAGAGTGTGGCATGAAGGACTGACATACAAAATGAGAGATTATGGATACAGCGGGGCCATGACGAAACTCATCTCCTCGTACCTAAGCGACCGGAAGTTCAGGGTCCGGATAGGACCAGTTCTATCAGAACACGGAATGCCGGAAGCTGGAGTACCACAGGGGGCAGTTTTATCACCCCTTCTGTATACCATATATACAGCAGATGTTCCAAGAACACCCGGAACATTGATCAGCCTTTATGCAGACGACACTGCAATTGCTGCAAAACACATGAACCTAGATATAGCTGTAAGAAATCTACAGACGGCATTGGATACAATAGAAGAATGGAGTATCCAATGGAAAATAGCAATAAATCCAGATAAGACCCAAGCGGCTATCTTCAAAAAGAGAAGAGATAACCCAGAAGAACAGCTAACATTGCAAGACAGACCCATCGAATGGCAAAACGAAGTTAAATATTTAGGAGTCACAATGGACCAAGGTCTTACATTCACATCACATGTCAACGCAACAGTCCAGAAAACAGCAGCGGCCAGATCGGCAATAAGAGGACTCACAGGAAGAAGAAGCAAATTAGCTATGAAAACAAAATTAAGACTGATAAATAGCATTATACTGCCAATAATTACATACGCATCTCTTGCATGGGGTCACATAAGTCAAAGTAACAAAAAGAAGATACAAGCGGCACACAACAACTGCCTCAGAGAAGCTGCAAACGTGCCCAGATACGTCGCCGAACGGTTCTTATTTAGAGACCTAAAACAAATAAGAGTACTGGATATTATGGAGGAAAAAGCCAGAACAAAATTTGCTGAGCTAGAAGACCACCCAAACCGGATCTTGCAAGAGATATTAAGGTATGATGTGTACCATAGATGGAAACATAGGAGACCCAAACAACAAATATTATTAAATATATAATAAAGGCTAGATAATCGTAGCTCTATCAAAAGAAGACAACTTGCTCACCTTTGGCATCTCATTATATTTATTAATGTTGATTTTTATAATTTTCAGACATCCCTCAAAAAAAATATACAAAAAACTTCAAAACGGCTTCAGCCACTAAACAAATCAATAAAATATTAACAATAGGCGAAAGCCACAAAAAAAAAATATTAGTAACAAAACCCAAAAAAGGGCATGAGGGGCCCACATCATCGAGCGCCGAGTCGCCGAACTGGACATAGCCCAGAGCGGGGACTCGGCGCCCGAGCAAGCAAAACAGATCGAAGATAAGTCACTAGAGATAGCGGGAATAGAGCGCCTCACGCTGGCCTGCATTGATCGGGGTAGGATTTCATATGGGAGTCCGTGTACCCAAGACTCCCATATGATAAGCACTTTGCTGATTGAGAGCCCCTATAGCGCATCAGAGTGCTATCGGGGGGTAAGTGGATGGTCTGGAGCATTGAGGCGGGGTGGAGTGATTCCTGCTTACGGGAGTTAATCCTCCTCGCCTCAATGAATTGTATCACCCGACTGTCATTCTCTAGGGGTGAGCAAGTCTCTCAGGCTGGGTTAAATCACTATGCTTGCTTGCTTGCCGTTTATTGTGATACTAGTGTCATTTATTGGATTCTTACTGAAGGTCATATATTTGGTTTTTTTGACGTTCATCCTTATGCCGTAGTTATTACATATCTCATTCATAGTTTCAACTAAATGTTGTAGATCTTCCGCTGTTCTTGCCATTATCACAGTATCGTCAGCATATCGAATGTTATTGATAACTTCTCCATTGACTATTATCCCTTCGTTTGCATATGAGAGAGCTTCTTGGCATATTTGTTCGCTGTAGATATTAAATAAGAGCGGTGACAATATACAACCCTGTCGTACTCCTCTACGTATTTCTATTTCGTCCGATGTTTGTTCTTCTATTTTTATATTAGCTCGCTGATTCCAGTACAGATTTAATATTATTTGTATGTCTCTGGTGTCAATGTTCTTACTCTCCAGGATTTCTTTGAGTTTACTGTGGCGTACTTTGTCAAAGGCCTTTTCAAAGTCTACAAAGCAGGCGTGTACCTCTTGGTTAACATCTAGGCATCTCTGTGTTAGAACGTTCAAGGCAAAGAGAGCATCCCTTGTACCTAATCCTTTTCTGAATCCCATCTGTGTATCGTTAATATCGATGTCTAGTTTTTGATAGATTCGGTTGTGAATCTAAGAAATATTTTAAGCAGGTGACTCATCAAGGAGATTGTTCGATGATCTGAACATTGCATTGCCTTAGTTTTCTTCGGTATGGTGACAAACGTAGACAGCAACCATTCTTGCGGTATTATACCAGTACTGTATATTGTATTGAATATATGCAATATTATGGTTACGGATTTATCATTCAAAAGCTTCAGCAGTTCTGTAGGGATTTCATCAGGTCCGTTTGCTTTTCCATTTTTAGCGTTTCTTATTGCGTATTCTACTTCTTCTTTCAATATGTCTGGCCCAGTTGCATTGATTATCTGAGTTAAGTTGTTTCTATCGCCTTCAAATAATTCATTCAGGTATTCTGTCCATCTTTTTATTTTATTCTCTAGATCTACAATAAGATTTCCATCTTTGTCTTTAAGTTTACCTATTTCGCATTTCTTTATGCTTCCTGTTATCTCTTTTACTTTTTTGTGCATATTGAACGCATCGTACTTTTTCTCATAGGTTTCCATTTCTTCACACTGTTCTTTAATCCACGCCTCTTTGGCTTCTTTTATTCTCTTTTTTATGTGTTTGTTTATTTCTTTGTATTTGTCTAGGTAATTCTTCATCTTTCTTCTTTGTTCCATCAAGTCTAGTATGTCCTGTGTCATCCACCCCTTGTTCTTTGTTGTTGTTTTTGTCAGATGTTTCTTTCCTGCTGTTTGTATAGCTGTATTTATGTACTTTAATTTTTGGTTAACGTTATCCGTATCATTAATTTGTTGTTGCACTGAACTGAGGTTTTCATTTATTTCTTCTCCTGTTTCTTGTCGTATATTTTTATTTCTAAGTTTATCTAAATCTAGTGTCTTTCTGTGTGGTCTCCTAATCTTTTTTGGTCTCGCCTCTATCACAGTAACTACCGGGTTATGATCTGAGCCTATATCAGCTCCTGGGTACGTCTTAGTACATTTAACAGCATTACGATACCTCCTTGCTATCAGAATGTAGTCTATTTGATTTCTCACTATTTTTTCTTTGGTATGTTGTGGAGATGTCCATGTATATAATGATGTTTTCTTGATCACAAAGCACTTTTTAAAAAATTACTTTTATTTATTAATACAAAATAAAACTTTTACAACAAAATATTAACTTTGATACAATGAAAAGTAAATGATGACTAAAACATGAATGAATGTTTACTAACTAAAATGTCTTTTTATAAGTTTACATTATCTTAATGACCGTGGTCCAAGTCCTCTTGATAAAGGGTTCAGTAGCGTGGTTATGGTAATATCTCTCCTTCCTCCATAAGCGAATCCTTAGTTTGTGAGGATTCAAGAAGTTCTTGTAGAGCTAGAGCTTGCTGGGCTGGAATTTTCGGGCTGAACAGCAATTTGTAGAGTCGTCGTCTTTTTCTTGCTATTATGTACATAATAATCGCTATGGCAAGGACTATTAAGAATGTAGAAAATGAACTAAGTCCTAGCGATACTAATGGTTGAAGGTTAAGTCTCTCGATTGGTTGTATTTGTCCGTGCGTTTTTGGGACTTCTAATTTTTCCAACAATATGGAATGTTGTGGCTTTAGTTTGATTGGTACTATACTGGGTATTTGAATCTCTTGGGTTGTTTTCGGTTGTATTTTCTGACCAAGTATGTATAATGTTTCATTGGTTATGACAATGCTGGAGCGGGAAATTCTTCGTTGATTTATTGTTAATGGTTGAACTATTCCCAATAGGGTGGCATCTTTTGTTTCTTGGATAAAGTTTTCGGAGACGTCGACTATCGTGCATGTTTCGACATTTGGTATCTGGCATTTGGATTTTACTTCGTTTTGGCATACAATATGGCTGGATTTCTGCATACAATCTTCGTACCAGGTATTGTTAGAGTAGTATCTCGCAGGTGGAATAATCATCTGATGTTCGTCATTAGGTATTGGATAAATTTTAAAAGTAGGGTAGTATGAAGGATATAGGATAGGTATTTTTAATATTATGAGCATATTATTTTGAGTAATACATACAAAGGCATGTGAAGATTCTAATAATTCGTAAGGATGTTCTTCGTCAATAAGTAATGCATCGTGAGAATAAAGAGGAATTAGCATATTTTCTAAAGTTTTTAATTCTTCAAGAGTAAATAATTCTACATTTGGTATATTTAGTTGAGAAAGAGTGATTGTTCTAATTAATTTTTGAATGTATCCGTTTATTGATTGGATTTCAAATATTTCATTGATAACGGCTAATTGTTGAGATAGGTGATCTAATGCATTCGAAAGAATTTTATTATTGTCGTTTATTTTTCTTAAAAGGTTATCTATTCTAGTATTAAAAGTATCTCCAAAAGATATTTGTTTATTATATTTTGAGATTAATTCGTCTTGTTTTGCTTCAATTGCGTTGATATGTAAATTTAATAATTCCATATCATTATTGTCTGGATTACCAGTGATAAATTTAATTGTTGTCCCTAAAATGTTAAGTAAACCTCTTTTTAATCTTGGTTTACGGGTTATCTTATTTAAATTGTCTTCTGTTTCCGTTAAAAGATGTTTGTATTGATTACTTAGTAAGTTAATGCCTGTGACTTTAGGCAATAAATTTGAAAAGGTTAACGAGCTATTTGTTAATATCTGTTCTATGTTTGATAGATTAATTTGAATAATGTGTTTGTGATAATGGGATATTGTCTTAGAAGGTCCAATTAATTCTTCGTAATAACCATTATTTGGAATTTCTTGTATTAGGGTCGTTGCCTGAAGATGTCGAAGCATTGACCTGCAAAGGGAATTTTTTATAAGTTTTTCGTAATCGTTTAGCGTTTTTAAGATGAGCGGTAGTTGTGTTATTCTTATCTGTTAGACCGATAACTTTAGTTTTAATTTGTTTCGTTGGCTTAATAATTTGATAAGGGGCTTTTAACTTTGCTTTATTTTTAGTTTTTCTTGCGTAAATATTTTCGTTAATATCTGGGATTGTTTCTGCTGATTTATTTATTTTTGTTAGGGCGTCGTTTCGTTTTTTCTTTTGTCTTTCGTATAAATCGTTTATGAAGGGAAGTAATTCGTCTTTGTGTCTTTGATTATAAGTATCGTATATTGGAAGGTCGAAATCAAAATTAATTTCTTCTGCATAGGGGCCATAAAGTATAGAAAAAGGTGAATAATTTGTTGCTGAATGGATGGATTGATTGTAAATTAAAATGGCATGAGTGAAAGTATCATCGAGTGAGTAATTTGGATTTTGCGCTTTAAGAGTGCGAAGTTTTTCTAATAGTGTGGAATGAAAACGTTCTATAGGTGAATTTGATGAGGAATTGTTGACTGTGGTAAAATGTACCTCGATTTTATGCATTTTCATGAATTCTTTTATGAGACTAGCGTTGAATTCTTTTCCACTGTCAAAGATTACTTTTTTCGGATAATTATGGTGACTAAAGAAATGTCTGATTTTATTTAGGACTGAAGTTGATGATTTATCGGGTAATTTATAACATTGTGCATATTTTGAAAATGAGTCAATTATTGTAAGATAATATTTTTTGTCACATTGAAAAATGTCTAGATGTAGGATATCGAAAGGTTTTTGACCTAGTAGCGGTCCTAACTGGGGTAATTGATATGGGTGTCTTTCATATTTATTTTGCAGGCAAATTTCGCATTTATTGATGTAGTCTGCTATTGTTGTCTGCATTGACGGCCAGTAAAATTTATGTCTAAGGTGTTTATATGTCTCGGTTATACCGTTGTGATTTGATGTATGGTATATTTTTACGCATTCTATTTGTTTATTTTCGTCTTTTATGTCTTGTAGAATTGTATTGCAGAAGTTTGCTTTTACTGTACTATTAATATTGTCTCTAAAATAATTACAAATAAACGGTCTGTATTCGTGCGGGACTTTTATACCGAAATTTTGTTTTGGTCTTAATATTTTTCTAAGAGCGTCTAGGATGCAATCTTCCCAGTTGGCTGTCAGGTTAATTGTGTATCTGTGTTTATTGAATATTTTTGTATAATTAACGTTGTACTTGTCGCAATTTGGTAACATTATTATCTGATTTGTAGATAGATTTAAAGGTTCTTCTGAGGTTGGGATTCCGTTTATTGGATTTTCTTTTGAAGTATGTTGAGTTTGTGTATCGTCTGAGTTATCATGTTGTATTTCGTCAAATGTATTTAGAAAATCGTTGGGGTCAAAATCTGTACTGTCAGAAGGTTCGGCGCAAACTGAGGCTCGAGTGAGTGCATTAATTTGCACACGCGAAAGGGCGTCTGCTACCTGATTTTCTTTGGCTCGTTTATACTTAACCTCGAAGTTGTAATCTTCTAATTTTAGGCGCCATCTAGATGTCGGCTCTTTGATCTTGTATATCCAAACTAAAGGATTGTGATCAGTTTCAATTAAAAATGTTTGTCCGTATAGGTATGGGCGAAAGTGTTTACATGAGTCGATTATAGCTAAAAGTTCTTTTTCTATGGTTGAATAGTTTTGTTCTGCTGTATTTAAAGTACGTGAGTAGTAAGCTATAGGGTGATTGTCTTGTGTTAATACAGATCCTATTGCAATGTTTGAGGCATCTGTAGTTAGCGTGAAACGTTTAGAAAAGTCGGGGTATTGAAGTACAGGGGTATTAGAAACTAGCTCTTTGCATTTTTCGAAGGCTTCTACGTATATGGCGTTAGTGTGATCGATGATGGAATTTTTTCGTGTGCATCTCGTAAGGGGTGAAGTAATTTTTGCAAAGTTTGGAATGAATCTGCGGTAATATCCAATTAAGCCTAGAAATGACTTAATTTCTTTTAAAGTTTTGGGAATTGGGTAATGTTGAATTGCTTCGAGTTTTGCTGGATTTGGCATGATACCTTGGGGAGTCACGATGTGGCCTAAGAAAGCGACTTCTTTTGTTAGAAATTCTGATTTGTCGAGTTGGACTTTAAGATTATTTTCTTGAAAGGTTTGGAAGATAGTTTTAATATGTATTAGATGTTCTTGAAGGGATTTGGAAAATATTATGACGTCATCCATGTATACGAAACAATATTTGTATAGAAAAGGTCGTAAAATATTGTCCATTAATTTAGAAAAGGTTGATGGGCTGTTTTTCAGACCAAATGGTAATCTAAGGAATTCAAAATGTCCATAGGGGACAGTAAAGGCAGTTTTTTCAATTGAAGAGGGGTGCATTTCAATTTGATGAAATCCTTGGGCAAGATCGAGTGTCGTGAAATAAGTAGCTTTACCTAGATTGTCGAGAATCTCGTCTATTCTCGGAAGTGGGTATTTATCTTCTATTGTGTTTTCGTTGAGTTTTCTATAATTCTATAACCATTCTAAATTTTCGCTTTCCGGAAGCGTCTGCTTTTTTGGGGACTACCCACACTGGCGCAGAAAATGGGGATTTACTGGGGCGAATAATTTTATTTTCTAATAATTTATTTATTTGTCTAGTTATCTCTTCTTGCATACTTTTAGGATGTCTAAAACTACGTGCATAAATAGGGTTTTCGTCTTTTGTTCGTATTTCGTGTTTTATAGCTGAAGTGAAACTTAAGTTTGTTTTTTCATCATAAAAAATATCTTTATATTTATGACAAAGATTTAGAATTTTTTGCTTTTCTTCTTCGTTTAAATGTTGGGTGCGAATTTTATTTGGGTCAAAGTTCGACGGTAGGTTAGAATGCAAATCGTAATCATTGATGGGTTCTACTTGTATAGGATCAATTTGAATCGGTTCATCTAACGAAACGTTATTTAAAAATCCGTTTGTTACCGAATGAATTGACTCAGGTATTACTAAATTATTTAATTTCGTTTCAGGTAGTAATATTTCTCCGTTTAAAATACTTACTGGGATCTTATCAAATAGAGTTTGAAATGGTATACTTATTCTAAATAAATTAAATGTTAAATTTTTTGATTTATAATTTAATATCGCTTGAAATTTATCTAAATCGTGATTTCCTAATAATATGTCAAAATTATGGCTCCAATCTGCAATACGTGCATCGATGAAGTCATTAATTTTAATTTCCTTAAGTAAATTTGTTTTTATGTTTAACAAGTGTTTAGTTGTCTGTTTCATGGAAGTTAAAGTGAAATCTTTTTTATAAACATGTTGTGGATTAAAATATTTTGCGGCATTGGGCGTAATAATTGTATCCGATCCTCCAGTGTCGATTAATACCTTAAGTCGACTTTTTGGTAGGATGAAAAATGGAAGTTTTGGATAACTTCGTAGATTATTTAATACTACAGAGGAGGGGGGTGTTCGTCTAATGCGAGGTCGTGAAAATTTTGCTCGACGTATTCTGAAGGTTCATCAGACACTGAATTGTCTGTAAATTCTTCGTCTACATTATTATGTTGTGTATGCGGCTCGTTATAATAATCTGTTTCTACATTAAAATTTTGTGTTGAAATTGTCATAGGTCTCGTTTCCGTATTTATAGATTGCACACCACTCATAGGCGTAGGGGTATTAATTTGTTGGTGTCTTAGCATAGGGCTTCTATAAGGGGTTCTATTATTAGCGAAATTATTCCTATAATTATTAGAATTATTCGAAGTAAAAGCAGGTCTTGAATTATTCTGAGTGAAGACGGGTCTTGAATTGTTTTGATTAAAGACAGGTCTTACATTATGAAAATTTGGATTTTGTGGAATAAATTGATTTCTTTGGTTACTAAAATTAGAAATATTTTGTGCATAAGGTCTAAATTGATTATTACTAAAATTATTTGGGGCTCTAGCGTTAAAATTTGATTTGAACGCGGTTGGAAAAGAATTATTTGTTTTTGGTTTTTCCGTTTTTTGTTGGGATTTTAAGAAATTCATATAAGATACTTGATTTTTATGATTGTCTAAAGCTATACATTTTTGTAGGGCCTCGTCTAACGAATCTAACTGAAAGTGCGACAGGTGTTCGCAGTAAGGATTGTTAAGACCAGTACAAAAGGTTTTTAGTGCTAATTTTCTAAAGTAAGGGGTTTTAAAATTTAAATTTTCTGGAGTATTATGTAGCGATATATGCTGTAATAAATCGTTTAAATTATCTATGATTCTATGGTGATAGTCGTCATAACTTTCAGAAGCTTTTTGTACCGTTGTTGTTAATTATTGGGTAACAAGGATCTCTTCAGATCTCCTGTCGCCGTATTTCGTAAGTAAAGCTGGACGTACATCTGTCCAGTTAGTTTTATTGGAGTAATTTAGATAATCTCGTGGTTCACCTTTAATACGTGATAAAATGTGAGCGTTAATAATAAATTCTTGCGGTGCAGTAGTATTCTGTTGTTGCAAAAATATTAATAGATTATCTACGGATTTAATAAAAGTAGAAAGATTTTGTCCAGCAGTAAATTCTGGAAGCGTAGCACAGAGGCTAGAAATGTCGGCATTGGTAATGGGCATTGTTCTTTCAGATCTACTAATAGGACTTCTGTCGCGAAAATTATTTGAAGGTGGCTGAGAGAGAATTGCGTTAATTTCTTCGACCGTATCAAAATATGTGCTCATAAGTGATAAGGAAAATGTGAAAAAAAGGAAAGACTTACAGTATGATGATCGCAGTTGATAACATCTGTTGTTCTTCTCTAACAGGTGGATACTCTGCTAAACAATTGAGATTGACCAGGAATTGCGGAAGATTCTGTGCAGACTATCCTGTTCGCAGCGCCAATGATGTTTTCTTGATCACAAAGCACTTTTTAAAAAATTACTTTTATTTATTAATACAAAATAAAACTTTTACAACAAAATATTAACTTTGATACAATGAAAAGTAAATGATGACTAAAACATGAATGAATGTTTACTAACTAAAATGTCTTTTTATAAGTTTACATTATCTTAATGACCGTGGTCCAAGTCCTCTTGATAAAGGGTTCAGTAGCGTGGTTATGGTAATATCTCTATATAATCGCCTAGGAGGTAATTTGAAAAGGGTGTTTGTTATTACGAAGTCTTCGTTCTGGCAAAATTGAATCAATCGATCTCCTCTGTCGTTTCTGTTTCCAAGTCCATAGTTTCCTACATGTTCTCCTACCTTACCTTGACCGACCTTGGCATTAAGATCGCCCATTATTATGTTAATGTGTTGCTTTTTTATTGCTTTCAGCATTTCTTCTAAGTCGTTGTAGAATTGTTCTATTTCATCGTCATCTTTATCTGCTGTTGGTGCATAGACTTGAATAAGATTTATTAAGTTATGTCTTTCTTTAATTTGTATTAATATTAAGCGTTCTGAGTAAGGAGTACAGGTAATTAGAGAATTTTTCCATTTCTTTGAAATGATGATTCCAACTCCGTACCGATGGGTGTTGTCGATTCCGGAGTAATAAAATACGCCATCATTTCGTGTTGAACATTTCCCAGATCCTGGCCATTGTGTATCGCTGATTCCTAAAACATCGATGTTTAGTCTATTCATTTCTTGTTCAACATTATCCAGTTTTCCTGCAGAGAACAAACTTCTCACATTCCACGTTGCAACTCTTAAAGTTGTTGGTTTCTGCATTTTTGTACAAGGATTTTGCAGGTTTACGACCGAGTGAGCCTTGTAGTCTTGTGCTTTTCTCTCTCTGCCGGATCTTGGTATCCGATTCCCATGATCAGTAGAGTTTCCACTATTTTTTGTGTACACCGTAATGACTTAACTAGGGGTACTCTATGAGTCTTTAATGCAGTGGTTCCCCGTTGCCTTCTGCATCCTTCCACCGTTGACCATCCTTGGTTCATCCGCCTTCAAGACCGATTTCTCGATCTCAGGACAAAAGAGTGCCCTTCCACATACTAGCTCATCCGCCCGAAGCCGTTGGCCAGTAAGTGGTGGGATTGCTTATACCGGCAATCATTCGGTAGATTTCACCATATCTGGTTACCCTCACTTAGTTTAGCCTGCAGACCAATGCAGTTGCCCGGGATGTGGCACGAGGAGCCATAAATGAGAGTTGGATGTCTTATGGGGACCAGTTATCAAGAACCATCTCCCGTCTATGACGCTCGATGTGGCCGTTCCGATAGAAAGGTACTACCCCTATAACACATCCCATACATCCCAACCATAAATACCCTCTCACCACCCTATAAATACAAAGGCTCCTAAATATAATAGGAGCCTTGAATAGTACATGAACGGCTTCATTAGAGGCTGTCACAGGTCTCCCTTCGCTGGAAATATATATCTCGGCGGTAGCCGTTATGCCAATCCTGAAACTCAAAGCAAACAATACTTGGAGGCTGAATTATATATTAAATAGCCACACAAGCATGAAAACTTGTCAGCAAGAAAAACTAATGAAGAAGTAGGTACTAAGGACGGTCAACAAAGATAGAGAACTGCTAAATACTGTTAAACATCGAAAAATGTCTTAATATCTGGGACATATAGTGAGGGGAAGTCGATATAAAATATTACAACTGATCCTTAAAGGCAAAATAGAGGGCCGTAGAGGTGTAGGAAGAAAACAAGTTTCTTGTTTAAAAAACATTCGTGAATGGACTCTGATATCAAATGCAGGACAATTATTGTTCCATATTGCAGAAGATCGAGAAGCCTTCGCAATGGTGATCACCAACGTGGGATAATTCCGATATGGCACGTGAAGAAGAAGAAGAAGCCACACAAACACTACAGGGGCTATACTTGAGGAATCCATCTTTATGATGAACTCAGATATGTTGACACCAGAACTAATCTTCACTAAGAAGATTGACACAATTATACCATCTAGGGAACAAAAGTCCCAAATAATAGATGGATCTATTATTATGGTTCACTGATGAATCTAAAACTGCCCATGGTACAGGATCACGAGTGTTTGGGCAAACATATATCATTCAGCGGTGTTTCAGGCTGAAGTTTTTGCTTTGGTTGCCTGCATTGATAAACTCATAGGTGGAGAATGTATCATAGGGTCATACTGGAAAGATATCCTCAACAACCTGCCAAAAGACAATAAAGTGTCTTTAATATGGGTGCCGAGTCATGGGAATGAACGAGCAGGTATGTTGGCAAAATAAGGCTCGAGAGAAACTTTTTGTGGCATCACTAAAGATACTGCGAAAACCAAGGTTCAGAAATAGCTGATAAGGAATCATCAAAAGAAATGGAGAGCCGCTCAAGGGCAAATCTAGACTAAAAAAGTAATTAAGAATATGGATGACGTCACTAGTATACCATATATGCCACAATATCATAACTTAAAAATAAAAATCGACCTGTTTTGGGATTTTTCCTTAAATTCGCCGGTTTACGAAATAACGAATTTATTCCTTTCATTTGCACCATACTGTTGGTGGAAAATAGTGTCGTGCACGCTTGATTAGCAATTAAAAAACAAAGGAGTTTTAAATATTGTATTGCAAAAAACTCTTCGGGATTTCATCAATCCATGTTTAAAGAATATCTTCCTACCTTGGCTACATTCAAATTTTCAGATTTTCACATAGTTTTTGAGGGTTAAAAATGGCCGATTTCGCAATTTTTCAATTTTTAATCGCTTATATGTCAAAAACTATCATTTTTAGAGAAAAGTCACCAAGACCTTTTCTCTTTGGAATGATCCAAGAAACCTAAAAAAAACTTTTTTCCGTGTAAAAAAAATAATTTTAGGAAAAAACAAAAAAAAACGTTTAAAAAATATTTGACCACTTTTTGGTCCTGGCAACATGCAAATTTGTTAAAAGAAGTCCTTTTTGAGTAAGATTGTGCAAAGAATCCGAATTAGAATATTTTTCCTAGCGGCTGCGCAGTGGCTTTCTGGACTAATACAAACTAGGTAAGGTGAATGAACCATGGTACAGAAAGTGCGAAATGGAAGAAGAGATCGCCATACACATACTATGCAATTGCAGTGTGCTAGGTTATGTAAGGCAGGACCTCACTGGTCAACTGAGGTTTGAACCAGAAAAGATCCTAAAACTACCAATAAGAAAACTGTTGGCCTTCTTTGAGGTTACAGAAAGAACGTATTGGAGAAAAAACAAGGTATGGTACAAGTACAGAGACTAACAATTCTCGCCTAAGTTAAGAAGAAGAAAAAGACTAATTTTCAAATCAAAATATCCCAAAAACGGTACACGGTATATCGAGTTTCACCAAGAGTACCTTTTTCGTATATTATTATATGATGTTTAATTTCACTTGAAATTTGAAAAGTTATGTTGAATAATAATACCTTTGGTACAAACCATGTATCTAGCGCCCTCTATAAGAGTCAAATATAAAAACAAATTCATAGGATGTAATATACATATATTTGCTTCCAAAAAATATTCGCATACAATTTCATTAGGTACAATGTTGCCAGTAGTTTCGGTAAAATCGTAAAAAATGCGTAATTTTTTTCTTCAACGTCATTTATCTTGAACACAGATGGCATTACAACAATTTTTTACTAAGCAAACCCCAATTATTATTTTTCAGTTTTTTACTTATCCTAGAGACGCAGACGGCGGCGTTACCTTCTTTTAAAAACACCCTAAACAACTCCTTTTCTATGCTTCTCGTTCTCGTTATTTAAGTAATTAGTTAATCAACATATTTTTTGTAATAAATAATCACAGAAATAATACCAACTAAAAAGACTTCATGCAAAATGCTATTTTAATCAGAAAACAAATCTCACGAATAGTAAAAATAATCATCGGCACGAAACCCCACAAAACCCCGACATGTTTCTCCACGTTTTCTGATGTGACGAACTGCAATTTTGCCCAATTAAATTTTGCATACTTGTGGACGTAGTAATGGGTTTACGGAAATTGTGTAAAAATAGTTTTAGACGAGGAATTAACTATTTTGATAAAAAAGTGCTATAACCATTCACTTTGCATATTATTGCATTCCACATTTTTTAGTCTGCAAAAGTTTACCCAAATGGTGTCTGATTTTATAATCATAGATATCTTAATGTATCTTTTTGCACGATTGATCATTTTTGACTGTTTACCGTGACAGATTTTACGTCAGTAGGTGACATTTACTTGCAACTCGACGGTAAGTAATCCAACTCGACGGTAAGTGCTCCAACTCGACGGTAAGTAATTCACTTACCGTCGAGTTAAAAAATCTCTTAATTTTAATTTATTTTTTGTAAGAATAAAGAAAACTAACGAATCATTTATTAATATTGAAACTTATAGTACAATTTGTTAAATTATTTAATGAAATCCCACTTGTTTGGGCTGTGGTTTCACTTCTAACCAGTGGTGGATTTAGGGGGGGCTAGAGGTGCTGTAGCACCGGGCCCCCAGATTGAAGGGGCCCCGAGAAGACCTACACATTTGTCTAAAATTACGTATTTGGCATTCTGACGCGCCGTCGTACTTATTATTTATTGTAAAAATTACTTTGAAATTATTGTTGTATTGACAATTTCATATAATCTTTTTTCTGAGAGAAAAGGAAAGGAACACCCGATAACCACCCTTTTATGACATGACATAAATGGCAACAGATTAGCAGGTATACTTTTACATCTCCTTTTCGGAAATCTTACAATACAATGCTTTTAAGTCGCTCTGAAAGTTAAAGGTGTTTGACAAAAATAGATGTCTTTCAATGGGTGCCATAAAGTTAAGAAATGAAATATAAAATATACCTACTTTACCCTTTAAGCTTAACAACAGGTAAAGCTTTTGTTTACAACCAAGTAAAGTACCTGAAGAACGTCAAAGACGACAATTAGTAATTCATACCTACTTAGTGTCATAAAAGCATTTGTTGAAAATAAACAAAGAAAAAAAGCGTTACCATGTCTTAGCCTTGTATCTTCTGCATAATTTTAAATGTACTGAAGTTTATATTGTTTTAATTTTTAAAGTGCCTTGTCAAAAAAGAGTTGGGTAGGGCCCTATACAAGAATTAGCACCGGGCCCACTATTGAATAAATCCGCCCCTGCTTCTAACAGAAACTCCTGCAGAATCGCATACATTAGTAGTATTACTAGTATTGCACAATATTTTTTCGGCAAAATCTATTTTATTTTGAAGAGAATCTTCTACATAGCTTTCTGCCACTGTCGATGAACGCCAACCTCCATGACGCTTTAATCCGAGGACATCAACACCTTTATTAGCCAAAAGCGTTGCTGATGTCCTCCTGAACGAATGGCCAGTATAGTTCTCGGAATTAGGCAAATTTAAGAATTTGGCAATTTGAGAAGGCCAGCCCCCGATTGTCCCTTTCCTTATTACTTGAGCACAACATTTTCCTTTGGCGTATCTTAAAAACAAATGATTTGATTTTACTTGTAATGGACGAAGTTTTATATACTTTTGGTAGGTATTTTGATAACAGATTTTGGATTTTTCGGGGGAGTAATTGCGGAACACCCTTCTTCCCAAGCCCGTTCAATTTCTTCAAATTCACTTTCGCTCATATTTTAATTTATAATAATCAAAATTGTACTTAAAATTATTGACAACTAAATAAAAACTCAATTCTCCATTGTTGTTATGCACCCTAGTTACTACCTAACAACCAAAGTATCTATCTTGATAAAATGAATGAAACTAGTCAATATGACGAAAATGTTTAATTTTATAATTTATAATGGTATCAATCGTGCAAAAAACGTTATAAGCATGTCGAACGTTAAGGGTAACCGATCTCAGACAATAATTGGAGTCGTCGCTCCGCTCCTCCTCCAAACAATTGTCTTCGATCGGTATAAAACCCTTACCGTTCTCCATACTTAATATACTATTACGGCATACGATAAGGTAGTGTAATTCGTTGGCGTAACCAGAACCAGGAGGGGTTTGGGGTTATAACCCCCCTATTTGGATATACTTTGAGCTTTATACGCTTAACATCATACCCCCAGAGACACTCCAGTAGTTTTAACCCCACTTAGGATCATCCTGGTTACGCCGTTGGTACACTGAAAAAAATATTGTACATAGTACCAATGAACGCCAATCATTGACTTTTTTTACATTGATTCAATGAAAATTTCGTTAATACTATAAACACGTAGTCATTAAGTAATGACCAGATTCATTATTACAATGTAATTCTATTCATTAAAAAATAATGAATAGAATCATTAATCCAATAAATCGTTTTATCTATCCAATGACTTTTTTCATAATACTAATAATTTGTTTATTGTATATATGAAACTATACATCAGGATTATGCGGTTAAATTAATGAATATAAAACGTTGCACTAATGTACAGTGTTCTTTAAATTACGAACTCGTTCATTGAATCAAAGTTTTCGTAACGTTAAATCAATGTTTTCGACTTTGATTAATAACTCGATACATTGTTTTGATGTAACGCAATCATTGTATTAATGTGATATACCTGAATCAATGATCAATACATTGTAGCAATAATTTTGTACATAAACCGATACATTTCTTAAAACTCTATAAGTGTTTTTATTGGTGTAAAAAAGTCACGTGACAACAGTTGTAGCCACCTAGCAGACAGTCACCCTGCAGACTCTGAGGAGCGGTGTTTGGTACTAGTGATTTGGTTGATTTTTCTAAGGTATGTATTTACATATATTTTTAACTATTTATAAATTATTTTGTTGGCTTTCTATAAAAAAAAGTTGTACTTCTATTTCCACTTTTGCAGATCGATATGGACTTTGGAATGGCATTTGGAAATGGAAATGGACTTACTGATGGATGGGACAGCAATTTCGAAAGAATTATCTCCTTTCTTCGGTGTGAAAGTCATATCAATTTTTATTTGAAAAGATTGCCCATGAAGACATTACGAAATGTAAGTACCTATTTCATTATTCAATCCTCCATATCTAGTATTAATTAATTTTTGTTCTCTGTAAATTTTTTCAAAAGCTAATTCGACACATAGGTAAAACAAAATAGGAGCCATTTGAAAATATTTCTAAATGGTATAATCTTATAAAAGATTAGTAAATGAAATCTTTAGGTTATTAAACCGTAAATGATTGAAAAATATTATTAACTCTTGCAGTCGGTAGTATCTATCAAAGTAAAAATAAACATCTCAACATCTAGCAATTTTTTTCAGGATAAATTAAAATATTTCTATAAAAAAAGTGATACCAAAAATACAACTATGTTCACTATTTAGATTTATTTTTTTATAATAATTATTAATATAAATTGTAGATGGCTAACATGCAGTTCTTCTTTGGGTTCTACATCGATATTTTGTACGAACTAATAAAATGGTTAAAAAAGATCTTAATGGACAACCAAATAATAATAAAATACACCATCACATATTTCCAGTAATCATTCTTACATCGGGAGGACCCAGCAAGAAGTCGAAGATCATATTAGATTTTTGAAATCAAGGAAAAATGCCATTCAACCATTTGTTTTTGTATGGGTGGTGATAATTAATCCCAGAGAGATGTTGTATTTATGGACATGTTATTGTAGATGTATTTATTTTCACGATATCAGGTATACATTTTTATATAATATATATTTTTTTATATATTTTATAAGAAGAATCAATTTCTGTTATATTATTTATTCAGCTTTTCCCAAATTACATTATAAAAAGTTGTTTGTGTTAATTAAAAATATATGTTTTTTTTCTTTAAACTTATAGATGCCTACTTAACATTAGTTTGAGAATCGGCAAAAAATCGTTGCTTCAACCTATATTTGTAATATTTGTGTAGATATTAAGTCGTCATTTTGTTTACTTATTAACTATTTGCATGTTATATTCAAATATACATGAAGATGACATTCACTGAACTAAAAAAGTACGTAAATATAATGAAAAAAACATTGATTCAAAAACGGGGAGCATTAATTTTCATCCAAAGATCAGTATCGTTGGTCCAATGTAAGTAGATACATTAACTAATGCTCAAAAACATTAACTTCTATGAATTAGTACGTTCATTCAATGTACTTTCTAGTTAATAATTAATGTACCGATACATTGATTCAATGTACCGATACATTGATTCAATGTACCGATACATTGATTCTTAACTAGAAAGTACATTGAATGAACGTACTAATTCATAAAAATTAATGTTTTTGAGCATTAGTTAATGTATCTATTTACATTGGACCAATGATACTGATCTTTGGACGAAAATTAATGGTCCCCGTTTTTGAATCAATGTTTTTTTCATTATATTTACGTACTTTTTTGGTTCAGTGTATAATTTGTCAGTAGCACCTGTATTACTTCGAAAAAAATTTGGCGGTTCTGAATTTGCGCAGTTAAAACGATTACAGTTTCTGTGTTGTTCAGTCAACTGAATATTTACCTTGGGCTTCGTTGTTCCAATGTACATTGAACCACAACTAGATGGAATGCAGTAAATTTCTGGGATGTTCAATGATTCTTGTGGATCTTTGGTCGATTGTCTTGTATTAGAACCAAGAAATCCACATCAAGTATTCTTCTTCTTCTTCAGATGCAAATGCACTAATGGATGTTACCGATCACATTTTCCATTAACTCTATGTTTCTTACAATTTGTAACAAAGATTGTATGTCATTTATCCCTGTCCATTGCCTTATGTTTCGGAGCCAGGAGATTTTCTTGCGTCCTCTTCCTCCCTTGCCTTCAATTTTACCTTCGATTCGATATAGCAGCACCGATCATACATAGCACTTAGTAAATATTAGTCTCAGTTGAAGATCGAACTTTGAAAAGGTCATTACCTTCCTGAATTTTACGAAAGCTTGCCGAGCTTGCTCAATGCGATATTTTACTTCCCTGTCCGATGCCGTTTTCAAAAAGCGACGTTCCCAGGTATTTAAGTTTGCTCACTCTTTCAATGGACTTAGTATTCAGTGTTATGGTGAAGTTTTCAAGTGGATCCAAGTTTCTGGAGATGATCATGAATTTGGTCTTTTTGGTATTAATCTCTAATCCCATTCGCTTAGTGTATTCTCCGATTATAGTAACAAGTTGTTGAAGATCTGCTATGTTGTCGCAAATTAAGACAGCATCATCAGCATATCGTATGTTGTTGATCAATTTTCCATTCACTTTGATTCCCAACTCTGCATCTTCCAAAGACTCTTGAAATATGGCTTCCGAATAAATGTTATATGAGGGGAAAGCACACATCCCTGTCCATTGCCTTATGTTTCGGAGCCAAGACATTTTATATGTATGGGTTTGGATAGAGAGATGTCTATTTTTAATTGTGCCGTCTGATACTAGTACAAGTTTTCAATGTATCTTATTAGTCTGGGCTGATTATCGGAGAATAGGCCATTTTTGGGAAAAGTTATTTACCAGCAATTTTATTGCTGGAATTGAATCTTATGATTGTATATATTAATAATATAGGTATGCAAAGTCCGCAGATAGTGTGCTACTTTTTTTTATAAACAAAATGGCGCCCGAAAGTAGTGTTTTTTTCAATTTTTGATCTATAACTCCAAAGATTTTAACTTTACACCAAAAACACTCAAATAAAAACTTACCGCAATTAAATTCTGCATAGAGACGTGTTTTTTCCGATTTACTTCGATGAAAACTTTCCCCGGAAAAAGCGGGTTTTTCCAACAAAATCTTTAATTTTCAACTAAACTTTTAGAAAAGTAATTGTTAATCAATAACTAAATAACTTGGTAATATAAAAGCCCTTTTTGTATAGATTATAATTCCAGAAGCCGATGTAAATTGAATGAACAGTTTAGCAACAATTGAATTGTTAATTAAAAATTTACGGTCGCTATAATAACTACTATAATTATGATGCATAAGAATCACTATGATTTTTTCATAAAAAGACACTATACCTATCTAATGAAATTCTACAGAATTGAAATTGGACTATTTAAGCGGCCTCAGGAATATTTTAAAATTATAAACAATTTTTTTGCTTATAAACAAATAGAATATCTCGGTAAATATTAAACTAAATTAAATTGTGAAAACGGTATTCGAAAAACAACGGCAAGATGCTTCTTGTAAAAGAAAAAACGTTTAATTATGATGAGTGGTTCCTGCGATACAACCGGTCAAAGTTGACCGGAATTTACGGCAAAGATGTAAACAATAGGATCATAATTTTCAAACCATTACCTTTTTATTTTTGTCCTATTTCTTCACACCAATTTTCATATCCTTAAAATACTCATAACATATATTATTATAATAAAAACTATCGATAATACGTGTGAAAATTGCCAAGAATAGCAAAATTCCAATCAAAAATTAGGTTGGAGAAAATGTAACCCTCAAAGTTCAAAATCGGTATACGTTAAAAAAAATGCATTTTCTCGGCTTCCCATGGAGCAATTTCCTTCATTCTTTTTTTTTGTTCCCATGTAACTCGAGTAGAGCCATCGAACTAACGCATGTGTATGGAACAGTTTTTCTTGCAGCTGTATTTCAAAAATAAAAATTGTTCTAATTCAACTGAATCTCTCGTAGCCATTAACGATATTTTAGAGCCTTGGTTTAGGACTTTCAACTTCATTTTTGCAGCAAGAAATTATAAATGACATTCAGGATGAAGATTACTTAAGGAAGATAGATAATAATTTTAATGTTAACCTAAGAGAAGACAGTGATGCTTATAGGCAAAGGTGATCTCAGAAACATCATTGGAGTGATTCTTCAGACAAACGACGAAGGATTTAACAAAGTTTGCACCGAACTTGGTGTCCTTCAGATACCATGTTCTGGGTTTATTTTTTCTTACTTAACACATTCACGGATACGACTTCATTTGCAGACAATTATGTCCCTTTGTAAGTGTCTGCATATGCAGTCGTGTCCACGAATGTGTTAATAAGCTACAAGAAATTCAGTTGGTTCAGGACAAGGTCTTGTCAAATTGCGACTGCAACAAAAACTTCTCCACAAACAGATGCAAATGCAAGAAGGCATGATACTATGCACCAAAGCGCTCGATAGAAAAATAAATAATATTTTTTTTAATTGAGGTTTTTTATAATATGATTGTTTGTATTACCAATTGTCCGTTAGTTTTAACGACCATAAATCATTAAATCATTATCGTTTTAATAAAAACAATTATCTTACATCCAATTACAGAGTCATTTTATTCAGTTTATCATTTATTTTGGCTTTGTAGATATATTATGTTTATACTAGGAGGTACTAGTTTATCCTGCAGTATCCATATTAATATCAGGATAAACTAGTTTGGCCTAGGCCAAGGCCAAATTAATTTATCCTATCGCGTTTGGGACAAACTAGTTTGCCCTAAAATCGGGTTTGGCCGGTAACATATATATTAAGTATAGACATATGGTAAATCAAAATATAACCATTTCTAAGGGGGTTAGTCAGGGCTGTAGTCTTTTGTGTCGAGAATGTTGTGGGGACATATATGGCATAAAAAACGAAAGAAGAGAAAGGCTTATCCAATTTTGCCAAGAGACGGATGTTGTCGTAACGAAAACATTTTTTAAATTACATCCAAGAACGCTTTATACATAGAAAGCACTCGGTAATACCCCAGGAAAAATCATGAGAAACCAAATTGATTTTATCAACATAAAAAGAAGGTTTAAAAATTCTATCACCTGAACAAATACGTATCAAGGCGCAGATGTCTTCTCAAATCATAGTCTATTAGTTACAATTATGTACCATAATCGATGGATTGGTAGATTGGTAGAGAGATCGCAGTATTAAATGGCCTCCTCATTCGCCCCATTTGAATCCTAAAGATTTTTTTTATTGGGGATACTTGAAAAGTAGAATTTATGAAACTAAATCAGCAAGTGTTGCAGAGCTAAGGTAAAGAATGATCGATAAATCCATATTAATTTCTAGAGAACTATGGAGAAATGTAATAGACTTTTCTTTATCTTTGCTTTTGTTTTATCTTTTTAAGATCTTCCTGACTATATAAAATAGAAATTATTGTATACGGTTTAGTGTTGCCCAAAATCGGTCTTGGTCTTGTTCTTGCGTTTTCGCAAGACCAAGACCAAGACCGCTTTATTTTAGCAAGACCAAGACCAAGACTGACCGTGCAAGACCTGAGCAAGAACAGGACTAAGCCTACGAGACTTTTGCGTCTTGCAGTTAGGATTGAGTGTCATTTTAGGGAAAATAGTAGTTCGGGTATATGCTTAGAGACTATGAGACCCAAAAAGATATGTAGATAACAAAAATTTGGAAATTTGGAAAATTGGACTTGTGCGGATTATGAACAATACAATAAACATACATAGCAAATCAAAATATTCATTAAAAGAACACTTGACATATTTATTTGACACGTACTCAGAGGTCATAATAAATTATAACAATGTAAAAATATAATATTTTGTAATACATTCATTCCTAGCAGACGACGGCGACGGACGCCTTCGCTCTGACAATAAGTGTATGTTAATTGTCTAGATTTTCAGAATAGCTGTCCTTTCATAAAATAATCTGTGTTGTGACGTCGATAGTAATATCCTATTGAAACTTTTAAAGATATGTCGCCTAAGTTGATAAAACATATAATACGACACACACTCAATTGTTTTTCCTTATCAGTTAGTAGGATTCTAAATACCACATCGTATAAAGATTAAACATCGTACTTGTAAACTTTCTCCAGAGTGTGCAATTTTATATCAATGGGTCAAACAAAATTCCTTTCTAGACAGAGAATGTTCTTTAATACAGTCAAGTTTATGTCATTTTTTTTGGTTTTTTGTGTTTTAACCGTGTTTTAGCACATATGTAATATAAGGTTATTAAATGCAAATGTTTAAAGAAACAGACTGACTCCCGTGGGATATGGTAGATAGATCAGTTAGTGACAGTATGGGCAGGGATAGTTTAGATCGTGGGTTCAAACCCCACCCGATGTGAGTTGTTTAGACATTTATTAATTTGGTTGGTTTGTACTATGTCTACAGGGTAAGGCAGATAAATGTCCTATTAGAAATATCTCGAAAACTAGAGGCAACAGAATCATGAAAATGGGAACGAAAGGGTTTTAAAGAGTGATCTATTTAATGAAAGTATTTTCATCTATTTCCTACTTCCGATTATACCGGATGTTGCTTATAACTTTGCTTTTTTTAATGGGGCACTCTGTATATTTTTATATTTTTAAATTCTTCTCGATGTCTTTGTTGTTAAAATATAAGGTTTTGTAATGATATATAGGATAGTTTAAAAGAGAATTACATTTTTTTTTTAATTTCATAATGTAGCAATATTCACACCCTGTAGAATTGTAGTAGTTTGACATCAAAAACTCTATTTACGTTCATATGATTTTTAATATAGTCTACTATTGTTAAGAATTGTTAGTATAGCTAAATTTTTAATTTTAGAATAAAGGGTTGCTCGAAACTCGGAATGAGTATTTTCTGAGTTTTCTTAAATGGAACATGGAATGGAGTTTAGTATTGTAATGAAATGGTGTTATGGTACTTTTTTATTTTTTAAGCATTCCCTATACCTAACTGCTTTAGTTTGTGAGTTATTGGTGATTCAAGCCAAAATATTAATTGAAACAAAAAATAAGTGAAATTTTATTAGTTTGGGTGTGAACATATTCAATCGCAAATAATTTTTCGGAAATAGATACTTACATATTAATCTAGACTGATCCTAAAAATTACCAATAATAGTTGATATATCAAAATACCTACGTAGTTAACATTGTTGGCGCGATTAACAATTAAGCACAAATTGAAGCAGTTAGTTATAGGGAATGCTTAAGAAATAAAAAAGTACCATAAAATATCATTTCATTAGAATACTAAAATACAGGGTTTTGCATTAAAGAAAACTCAGAAAATACTCATTCCGAGTTTCGACCAATCCTGTATATCAAATGCAACATTCAGATATACATACTAATAATTTTTAACAATAGTAGACTATATTAAAAATCGTTTAAACATAAATAAAGTTTTTGATGTCAAATAACTACAATTCTACAGGGTGTGAAAGTTGCTACGAAATTAATAAGACAACGTAATTATCTTTTAATCTACCCTATATAACATTACAAAGCCTCATACTTTTAGAAAGAAGACATGGAAGAGAATTCAGAAATGTAAAAATATATAGGGTGTCCCATTTAAAAAAAAAACGAAGTTATAAGCAACTTCCGGTATAGCTTGAAGTAGGAAATATAAAAAAATATTTTCATTAAATAGATCACTCTTCAAAACCCCTTTATTCCAATTTTCATGATTCTGTTGTCTTTAGTTCTCGAGATATTTCTAATAAGAATATTTATTATCTGCCTCACCCTGTATGTTAAGTCAAGCTGAAAATATACCTATACTGTTACTTTGTTCTAAGATCTACAGTAACGTTTAATAAATAGCAATATGCTATTAGTGTGTAACTGCGAGACTTGCAAGACTCTTGCTGCAAGACCAAGACCAAGACCGGGAATGCAATACCAAGACCAAGAACAAGACTAGGTGTATTGGTGCAAGACCAAGACCAAGACTCTCCAAGTCTCGTCTTGGTCTTGCATTTGGGCAACAATAATACGGTTGAACTGGTATTGAAGTGGAAATTTCAATAAAGGTACCACATACAGGATATAATAGTAATAGTCTCCCGTTTTATAAAGCTAACGCAGCTTTGGGTTATAGGAGGGTAGTCTGCTATATCTAGAGCCTACGGTGTACAAGAAAGGTAACAGGGCCAGTGCTACGCTTCAACAGCCTATTATTACCCCTGGTTTTACCCAGGGTACTCATTTTATTCAGGCTGAGTCGACCTGGGGCCTATCGACATTTTAAAAATGTCTAGATGTTCTCGCCGGTGCTGGGTTTCGAACCCCGGCCTACCTGTGTGGAAGTCAGACATACCACCGCCTGAGCTATCCAGACCCACATACAGGATATTGTATTTAAAAAATCAAAGTGAGTTATGATATCAGAAAAAATCTAAATCTGGCAACATTTCAAGCATCAAATTTGAAACTTATATTTCAGACTTATACTGCAGACTTTTTATCGGCCGATAGTTTGGTCGGGTTGGGCTGTTAGTACGCATACCGAGCCAACTAAATAGTCGGGTTGGTGAAGAGGGCGCACACTATCAACAGCCGACCGACTATTCTCGAACGATTTAGTACTAAAGTTCTTATTTGACTGTTGAAGTGAGTAGTCGCACAATGCAAAAATTATCCAGAAATGTTATTTTCGCTCTCATACAATTGATGAGGAAAACCAAGAAGAGATTCCTAGAGTTTTGAGTGCATTCCATTCACAATAGAAGAAATAAGAAGACGATAAAAACTAACAGATATGATCCAGAAGAGTGCCATGTTAAAATGGAACATGGTTGGACACATAGGAAGAATGGAAGACAACCGTTGGACGAAGCGAATTTTTAAATGGCGACCAAGGACACGCAAGAGAAGTAGAAGCAGACATGAAACAAGATGCCCTGATGACATCAAATCAGGTGAATGGCTGACCACGAATGGATGCAAAAAACAACAAACAGAAATGAATGGATACACCTGAAGGCTTACTTACGACGATGATTGGAACAGCTACCAATGATAATGAATTCTCAGTGATAGATTATTTAGTGTAAAATTCTACACAATGTATTGGAAATTATTTGATTACCCAAAAAAGTTGCCAAAATAGTTGCAAAAATAGCCAGCTTCATCGAACTGCTTCTTCTGGTAGTTCCTTCTCTTATGGGAGGTTGGCTATCATCACAGCTATCCGTACCTTATTGGCCGCCGCTCTGAAAAGATTTACTGAGCTGCAACTGCAACCATACCACTCTCTTTAGTTTCTCAGCCAGAAAATTCTTCTTCTACCTATGGATCTTTTCCCCTTAATTTTACCCTGCATTATAACCTTAATATCTCATACTTCGCACCTCTAGTAATGTGGCCCAAATATTCCAGCTTTCTTGTTTTGATGTTCTTTATCACGTCGCAATCATTTTGTAGACTTCTGCATTCGTAACTAGTTGGAACCATAGTATTTTCAAAATCCTTCTATAGCACCACATCTCAAATGCTTCCAACTACTTTATGTTGTGTACTTTTAGTGTCCAGCTTTCCATTCCATACAACAACGTCGAGAACACGTAGCATCTTAAGGCTCTTATTCTCAGCTCCAGAGGAAGGTCTCGATTAACAAACTTGGAATTTCGATGCGTGTCCTGATTTCTCTACCTTGGTAGTTGTTTTCTTTTACCCAGGTTCCCAGATCTTTGTATTTATTCACTCTTTCTACTTGTTTTCCCTCGATATCTAGACTTCCTACTGTGTGTTGCTCCTTAGAAATAATCATGAACTTGGTTTTCTTAACGTTCATTTGTAGTCCATATTTTATACTGACTTGATGTAATCTATTTACTAATCGTTATAGTGCTTCTGGATGAACTAGTCATGCTAATTGGACTACCCAGGTTTCTACAATTAACGATTATAAATTAGACGATGCCATTTTTTGGCAAAAATACTCAAAAAATATTCGCTCGGCACGAGTATCGGACACCAAAACTAGGAGAGAATTAAACTATCGGCCGATATATAATCGTCGTGTGTGCGCAAGTCCTAGTTAGACAATATTGATTAAACCGTCGGCCGATAGTTGGCCGACAGATTAGTTTGAGGGCAATCGGGAAGCCCATCAAATTTTTTTATCGGCCGATACTGAATCGATGTAATGTGCGCATATGCATACTATACCTCTCTTTACTGATTAAGAAGCCGACCAAACTATCGGCCGATAAAAAGTCTGCAGTCTGCGGGGGCTCTAAGAGATTATTGGCCATTTCCAGACTTTTGGTCTACTCTGTATACATATATTAATATTTAATACATTTACATTTATTGCTATAGTAGAGGAAAGGATGCAAATATGGGCTACCCATTTTATTTTTCTTTGTAAAAAAAGAATAAAAATTCTATTTTATTTCCAAAGGTATGCAAGAATACCTACATTTAGTTACTTATAACCTGCCCAAAGTGCAAATTGATTAAAAAATATACAACTATTTGAAATGTATAAATAATGAAAAATTGTACTTTTGCGCCGTTTGAATAATGATCCTAAATATGGGCTACCCCGAAAAATGTGTCTTAAATTTGTGTGAAATGAGATAAATGCGTGACAAATATATTTTAATATCTAAAATACAAAAAATACATTAAATAACTCATAGGCTAAAACTATTTGCAAAAGTCACACACATATTCTTCTTTTTCGGCCCCAGCGCACTCGTTATGTGCCCACAAATGGAACAGAAGCACTTGACCCATATTTCACCAAGATTATCCTCTGAAAAAAGTACTTCGCAAAACATACACGTTACGTCAGCTGCGTCTTGTGGAGGCTGTGTGGAAGGAAACTCATTGTAATCGCTTTCATCATCTGCAGGCACATATTCCTCCTCATCCTCGCTACTAGAAACCGATTTCTTTTTTTGGTTCTTTGTGACTTTGGTAAGCTGCTTACGTTTTCCTTTTTTTATTTCTTTTTCTTTTCTTTTTTCTTTGCCTTTTCCTACTTCGTTTTGCCTACATTGCTACATTGTTCTAAATATGGGCCACTAGCCCATAATGAAAACAGAGGCATAGCCCATATTGTAAACACGCTTGCTTTGCACAACAAAAGAAGTTATGTCTAAAAGCAGACAATTTGAAGAACACTCATTAGCATATATCAAAGACTAATAATAGAGCTTCAACGTGACACAGACTTTTTTTAAAATTCGTGTTTATTTTTAAATACTGGAATTTATCAACTTACCCGAAAAAGATTTGACACTCGCACCAACCGACAAACAATTATTATAAACTGGGAAATATCTACCACAGTGGTGCTATCGCTACGGTGATAGTTTAACTTCGTCAAATACCATTTGAAATAGTCAAAATGTAGAGATCTGCAACGAATAGCTGTGAAACCCACCTAGCCCATATTACAAGACCAGCCCATATTTACAGCCTTTCCTCTAAATATAAATTCACAATACTGTGCTTATAACCTCATCGATTTTTATTTATGCAATTCTCTGGGCAATTCCTTATGTGAAAGCTTTCTCTGGTAAATAATAAAAAGAGGAATCAAAATACCTTTCCAGATTATGTGAAAAGTGTTACTGAAACCAAACTGAAAAATGTATGACGCAAATTTTAGTGTTTGGGCAATAAAACGTTTTTATTAGTAGTAATAAAATACACGAGAGTTTATATCGCAAGGGCTACTACCTACGTCTAAACCTTCAATGGAGAGGTGGAAAAATAGAAGAGAATCAGTGGCGGTTTCTCCATAAGTGCACATGTGCACGTGAACCCCCAAAATTATTTTCACACCAACATTCATATATGTAATATTTATCATTCTATAAATAACATTTTAATCTAACTATACAGTAATTGAAATTCGAAATAACAGATCCAAGGAGTTTATAAGTATCTAATAGGTAACATTTAATTATTTTTATTCTATTTCAAAGGAGAGAGTTCACGGATGCGAGGCCTTAGACAGAACCCCGCGTTCACCGCTCTCACAGTGGTTCCTATACCAATGACTTTTCATACGACAAAATACAACTCACCACCCACCCCGCTACCCGCTATAGCCCACAAGTTTAGATGGCCACAGGATCACAAGTCGGATGTGATCTTATGGCATGATCTTTGGTGTTTTCAACGTGCACGGCACACGTATGTTTAAATTTTGCTTTCATGAAGTTCGAATTTCGGAATTACATTAAGAATTGAAGGATTTGTGGACGTAAATGTTGGCGTGGAATATTTAAAATCAATTAAATTTTCTTCATTATATTTAGAAGAAAAATTAAAAATGCCGAAACCAAAATTGTTAATTAATAATGTACCAAAGTGCAAACGTCGGGATTATAAATGATTATTTAAAATGGAGACTTGTGTAAAAACTTACAAATTGTGTAGGTGTGAAGCACATATTTGGAGAAGAGGAAGCATAATGAATAAAATAGAAGATACGTTTTTAACTATCCAGTTGTTGTTACGATGCCAGTGACAACTGCAGAAACAGAACGATGTCTCTCTGCATTGAAACGTATCAAAACTTTCCTTAGAATAGCTATGGGCCAGGATCGATTAACTGCACTCGCAATGTTTTTAATAAAAAAAAAATGATTCAAGAAATTCCAAATTTTACTGAATTTGTTTGTGAATAATTTATCTAAAAAATAACAGGCGACTGACTTTCGTTACAAAACTTGCTTGTAACATTTAAACACTAAATTATAATTTTACGTCAATAAAATACATTATTTATTGTAATTTTTAATAAGGTCCTTTGATTTTTACAATTTGAAGACACTCAAAAACCTTTACCTACGGAAATAGGGTCTCAAGGTCTTTTTATATGTTAACATTATGTGTGCTCCCCCAATATTTTACACCAGGCGCCGCCACTGAAGAGAATTAAAATCGTTGTAACGTAGGTATACCTAGTATTGTCCAAGTAAAAAATACTGTGGAATAGCTTTAAGCCGGTGAAATATGATATTCTTCAAATATAGACATTAGGTCAAACGTTTAAGAAGCGGCCCTTTGAAGCATCTGTGTTTTTACGGTCAGACCTCCCGCATATCTATTCACAAGTTTCGTGCAAAATCTTAGTTTTAGTTCGGTAGCTAGCAGTGTGTTAGTACTGGAGTGTACGTGTGTTAAGTGATACGAGTGTTTTGTTGCTGTAATTATTTTGAATATTGGTTTAGTATTTCGTTTGGAGAGTGTCAAGTGTTAATTATTGTAATTTAATTAATTAATGTGAATAGTGATGTGGCGCCCGTGGGATAATGTAAATATCGCGTACGATAACGCTGATATTGTAGAAATTGCCAGTGCTAGTGTGAATGTAATTACTAAAAAAAAAGAGTTCGTAAAGAAGATTCGAATGCATTTAAATGCAGAAACACAGCAAGTATGTTTGAATGTATACAAAAATCTACGTACGAAATTCGGCTTCGATGAAACACTATTGGCACAAGCCACCTCTGATTTAACAGAAATTCCACTTTCTAATGTATATAAAATAGTTAAAAATGAACCCTATCATCGCAAGAAACGATGTGACTACAAATTTTCAAGACCTTTAAATCCTTCACTCGTAAAACTATTCAAAACCACAATATACGACTGCTACAAAAGCAATGAAATACCTACTATAGAAATAATAAGAAAGAAATTGGAAACAACCGGTCGAAATATGAACTGCTGTGAGAAAACTCTTCAAAATTGGATAAAAAAAATGGGCTTTAAGTTAAAAAAAAAAATAAATAAACGTCAAGCAATTATGGAAAGCCAAAGAATAGTCAACAGACGTAATATGTACCTAGAAGAAATTACTAAATATAGGCAAGAAAATAGGAGAATTTATTATTTAGATGAAACTTGGTATGATACCCACGATACAGTAAAGAAAGGATGGACAGATGGTTCAAGCATGTGCATACCAGAAATGCCTGCAAATAAAGGCTCGCGGCTAATTATTGTACATTGCGGAGGAAGTGAGGGATGGGTTCCGAATGCTTTAAAATTATGTGGGAAGAAAATGGAAGATTGTAACGTTGACTACCACAAGAATATGGAAGCTGACATTTTTGAAGATTGGTTTGAAAACTCGCTGATCCCAAACTTGGAGAAAAACAGCGTAATAGTGCTTGACAACGGTTCCTATCATTCCCGACAGCTCACTAAAATACCAAATACATCTTCAAAGCTGACCTGCAAAATTGTTTGATGGAAAATTATTTGTATTTCGAAGATTTTTACACAAAAAAACAACTTATTGAAGTTCTACACACGAAGCAATTTAGAAAATTATACGCTCTAGAGAGTATTGCGGAAAAGCATGGACACACTATATTGAGACTTCCACTCTACTTTTGTGTTTTCAATCCTATTGAGTTAATTTGAGGACAATTAAAACCAAGTATAAGGCGTTCAAATACATTTCCTAAATTTGACAAAAAGGTAATTGAGATAATTAAAAAAAGAAGTAGCCAATATTACCAAAGTAGACTGGCAGAAAAGAATCGCCAAAGTGATCAAAGTAGAAGAATATTATAAGAAGATTGGGCACTTGCACATTAATGGTGGAAATAAATTTATTATTGAATTGGGCGATGATAGTGACGAAGAAAATACGGAAGAAGGAGAAAATGAGTTAAGTGTATCAGTATTTTAATTGTTGTGTTGTGCAATTCATTTTCCAAGCATAAGTGTACTAATGAAAAGACTCGGTTAAAAAAATAATTTTAGATTTTGTATTTTTAATAAAAAAAGAGCGGGGACATGCTTGCATTTTGTGCTGAATTTTAAAAGTTTTGAACTGTATACCTAAAGTAATTTTAGATCTAACTGTGTTTTTATAAAGTTCTTTTAGTATCAGTAATTCTAACAATAACAAGATTAATTATAAAAGCTATTCTACATCAGTTATTAATGCAAGCATGCGGTAAGAGGGAGGTCCCTGTGAGGTTAAATGTTATTAAAAAATTGATAAAATTAATTTTAACACAATATTATGTCCTGCTTTAACGGTATTTACCTAAGTATAAATAAATATTTTTAACTACATATTTAATTACCAGAAAACACCAGCTGCCGGCCTAATATTAAAGAAGAACAACCCAAAGCTACAATAATCTTACCCATTACACTATATAGATTGCTTGAACATACATACTTATTAGATATACATAGATACAGTAGGCGCGTAAATTATGAAAAGATTAAAATATCTGTGACACCCTGTATGATTTTGTAACAAAATCTTACTTTTTGCTGTGGTAGTTATGTATATTAGATAGACCAGCTATTCAAAATTTTATATTTTAGACGTTGCACTAGGCATTCATGATAAGCTTAGGTACGAGAGATGAACAGTTCATGATGAACTGTTTGTTTAGTCTACAGGTATTATTCCAAAGATGCAGATATATATGACTTGTGATACACTTGCTTTGTGGACTACCGAAAAGCATTTGATACAGTTCAACACCGAAAAATGGTGAATGTTCTATCAAAAGCCAAAATGGATGTTAAAGACTGGCGTATAATACAAAATTTATACTGAAACCAATCAGCCACAATAAGAACAAATCTTGGAAATGAACCGACGGAAGCGATTTAAATTCTTCGAGGCGTTAGACAAGGATGTATACATGTATACTTTCACCAGTATTATTTAACCTATCAGAGGACATATTTAGTAAAGCCTTGGAGAATTGCTAACATGGAATACTCCTAAATGGAGAACGCCTAAACAACATCAGCTACGAAGATGACACCGTTATTTTAGCAGACAGGTTAACAGTTTCCAGCAACTAATAAACAAAGTAAATGAAGTAAGTGAAAGATTTGGAATATAAGTAAACATATCAAAAAAAAATTTTTTTTTAAACAGACAGACAAGGTTTTTTCCAATCAATAAAAAACTACATAAGAAACAGAAGTATTTCATATCATACATGGAACCCATCTCTCTTCATAGTGGTATTTTGACCTTTTTGACCATAGCTCCGAAGATGGCTTTATAAGCCGAAAGCGCTCAGCTAAGAATTTTTTATTTTACACACTTCAAAAGTACACTTCTCCCCTTTTACCAATTGCGTTTGAGCCTAATTTATTTCGTAGTTTTGTTTTGTTCGAGTTAATTTCATAAAATAACCTTTCCACACTTGCATTGCTGTGTGTTAATGTAAATAAGATACAAAATTTGTAGTCTCTGGAAAGACAAGACTATTGTCAACTTTTTTGGAGTTACACACTTTCTTCCAAAATTCATTTTCATTTAAGGAGAAATCAAAGTTTGAATATTTTAATTCTCTAAACTCTCTATCTAAAGTATTAATGTCGTTAACCAGATTTGGAAACATTAAGCCTAGGTTACTTTTTCTTACAAAAACAAAAATTTTTGGGGGGCTTAGCCCCCCAAGCCCCCCTTTAGCCGCCAGTGTCAAAGACAAGGTATTCATGTTGAACACCACTAGTAGATATATAGCAATAATGACATACCATACGCGGCAGAAACACGACCTGATACAGAAAGGACAAAAAGAATGCTAGAAACAGCAAAGATGAAAACTCTTAGAAAAATCGATGGTGGCACTATGGGACAGAGCTAGAAGTACAGATCCACGACGGAGATGCAAGGTGGATAACATTAACAACTGGGTAAGAAATGGAAGAGTAGAATGAAACGATCATATTAGCCGAATTACAACAAATGGAATAGTAGAGACTAAAGACGGCGAGAGACGGTTCTCCAATAAGAAGACGATCAGTGAGAAGACCAACAAAAAGATGAAACGACAACTTACTGGAGGCACATTGAAAACGGACAGAGTCATGTCTACAGAAAAAGAAGAAGAAGAAGGAGAACTTTTAATGATACTTTTTCTTGTAAAAATATTTTACGGCAGTCAATGAGGTATTTTGGCTCCGAATTCCATCCTACTACATCGATTTACTTGATATTTTCACAGTAAGTAGGGAATAGCTCAAGAAACAAAGTCTACCCTATATACTATGCGGCTTTTATCTTGGGGGTGGTTCTCACCCCTTCAAGAGAGTGGAAATTTTTTGGTCAAAATAACCACGGAGGCGGCTAGAGAACCTAATTCTAAGTAAAAACTGTTTTATAATTTTTTTTTGAAAACTCAATACTTTTTGAGTTATTCGTGGTTGAAAATTGGCCGTTTTCATTGAACGCTTTCGAACGGATTTTTGCGAATACTAATACTAAATGTCGATTACATTCAAAATAAGCGAAATATGCTTAAAAAAATTGATGACTAATGTATTTTAAGAAAAAATTAGAAGTATATTTAACCCTTTACCCACTAAAATTTAAATGCATCGTTTTCCTTCTACGATGCCTTTTATTATAGTGTTGTTTCTATTTTCAAAAAGTTGGACGGGTTTAAAATGAATGGTTTTTGAAAAAAATAAGATTAAATTATAGAGCACATTTTTAAATTTTCTTAAAAATCCTCCTTTTTCTCCATGTAACTCGAAAATGATAATAGATACGAAAAAAAGATACCGTACAAAAATGTGGGGATTTTTTAGATAAAAATTTTGTTTTTGTTGTTTATTACTGTATCGCTTATTATTTTCAAGTTACATCGAGAAAAAGAAGATTTTTAAGAAAATTTAAAAAATCGCTCTATAATTTGATCTTATTTTTTTCAAAAACCATTTATTTTAAATTCGTTCAACTTTTTTAACATAGAAATAACACTATAGAACAACGATGCATTCAAATTTTGGTGGATGAGGGGTTAAATATACTTCTCATTTTTTCTTAAAATACATTAGTCATCAATTTTTTTGCAGCATATCTCGCTTAGTTTGAATGTAATCGACATTTAATATTGCTCATTTTAATGTTGTTCTGAAGCTATTTTCTTGTGGCATTTTTATAATCAAGTATATTCAAATGGGAAATATGTAAGCTACAATTTTACCTAAAAATGATTTTATTAACGTTTCGACGCCCAAGTCGGGTGTCGTTGTCAAAATACAAAATAATACTAAATAAATAAAATGTTGTTGCTTAGTAAAAAATTCTTCTAATAATTTATTTAATCTGACTCATTTATATCGGCAATTCAGACACGTATTATACATTTTAAAGTAGACGACTTTAAAATGATATTGCCAATATTGATGAGTTGCGTTCCTGGGACGACTTTACTAAAAGATAGTTCATTCGATTACATGAAATCAATCCCAACTCAAGAATATCCGCCACAAAAAATAATTGCATGTGATCTGTCTTTAAAAAGACAACCAAATGCAACGGTGGCACTGAAATTCTCGCGTTAGGGATTCCATAGTAAATCACGAGGGAAAACCAGGAAAAACCTCGTGATACTATCCCGACATCGTAAGTATTTGGGTTTACATTTAGTTTACTCTCAAAACTAATACCAAATTCTGACTTGATATTTTAAATTTTAAATAATACTAAAATACTAAATATGTACTAACTCGATATGTTACTGATTTACTAATTGTGGTATTTTCTTTCTATTGACTTCCTCCTTTAATATGGGTAACCACATCCTACTGCATTCTACCGAGGAATTTGCGACACAATTGGTTTCATTTAGCATAATTAGAGCCGCTTCTTTGATTTTTCTCTCTGCTTCTTTTAGGACTATACTTGAATCTCTCCACTGAACTCTATGTTCATTATCCCATGCGTGTTGACATATTTGAGATCTATCAAATTCTCTATTTTTTATATAAGACTGATGTTCATTTACTCTAACGTCTAATGGTCTTGACGTTTCACCTATATAAAATTGTTCGCATTCACAAGGTATTTTATAAATACAATTCTTTGTTCTTTCTTGTTCACAGTTAGGTTTAGTTTTAGATTAAAATTTAAACATCTGTTTTATTAAAAAATGATTATCCCATATCGTTTATAAATAAGGAATTGTCAAGATAGGATCGAATGGAACAGAACAACTTAGAACGGGATCCTACAACATTCACAAGAAATAATACGAGGAAAATATCAATACCATATGTAAAAGGACTATCCGAGAAACTTAAAACAATAGGAAATAAATTCAACATATCAACAACATTCAAAACAACAAACACATTGAGATCTATTCTATCTAAAACTAAACCTAACAGTGAACAAGAAAGAACAAAGAATTGTATTTATAAAATACCTTGTGAATGCGAACAATTTTATATAGGTGAAACGTCAAGACCATTAGACGTTAGAGTAAATGAACATCAGTCTTATATAAAAAATAGAGAATTTGATAGATCTCAAATATGTCAACACGCATGGGATAATGAACATAGAGTTCAGTGGAGAGATTCAAGTATAGTCCTAAAAGAAGCAGAGAGAAAAATCAAAGAAGCGGCTCTAATTATGCTAAATGAAACCAATTGTGTCGCAAATTCCTCGGTAGAATGCAGTAGGATGTGGTTACCCATATTAAAGGAGGAAGTCAATAGAAAGAAAATACCACAATTAGTAAATCAGTAACATATCGAGTTAGTACATATTTAGTATTTTAGTATTATTTAAAATTTAAAATATCAAGTCAGAATTTGGTATTAGTTTTGAGAGTAAACTAAATGTAAACCCAAATACTTACGATGTCGGGATAGTATCACGAGGTTTTTCCTGGTTTTCCCTCGTGATTTACTATGGAATCTCTAACGCGAGAATTTCAGTGCCACCGTTGCATTTGGTTGTCTTTTTAAAGACAGATCACATGCTATGATTTTTTGTGGCGGATATTCTTGAGTTGGGATTGATTTCATGTAATCGAATGAACTATCTTTTAGTAAAGTCGTCCCAGGAACGCAACTCATCAATATTGGCAATATCATTTTAAAGTCGTCTACTTTAAAATGTATAATACGTGTCTGAATTGCCGATATAACTGAGTCAGTTTAAATAAATTATTAGAAGAATTTTTTACTAAGCAACAACATTTTATTTATTTAGTATTATTTTGTATTTTGACAACGACACCCGACTTGGGCGTCGAAACGTTAATAACATCATTTTTAGGTAAAATTGTGGCTTATTTCCCATTTGAATATACTTGATTGCTCATTTTAAAGGCCTTTTCAAGCACTACAAAAGGTATTGTTGGCATTGTACACCTAAAATCAATTGTTTCTGTGTTGAAGAAACAAACTCTTTTCCCCTACCATATCTCTTTTTGTATTATTACTAGAAGATTTATGAAAGAACGAATTTCTTTGTGTTTTTATAATCTACAAAAATGTTTTATATAAGTAGTTTTTTAGTTAGATGCATAGTTTTTAAGGTATTAGCAAAAAACCGTTAGAAAAGATGTTATTTATGTTTCAATACAAATGGCCAATTTTCGACCACGAATAACTCAACAAGTATTAAGTTTTCAAAAAAAAATATAGAACAGTTTTTGCTTAAAATTAGGTTCTATAGCCACTTCGGTGGTTATTTTAACCTAAAAAAATTTCCACCCCCGAGAAATGGTGGGTGGGAACCGCCCCCAAGATAAAATCGCCATAGTATATACGGTAAACTTTGAATTAGGAGATAAGTAGAGGCTATTCCCAACTTTCATTAAAATCCATGCAGTAGGATAGAATTCGGAGGTAATATCTTGTTTTTGCTCTCATTAACTGGCGTATTTAACACATGTTAATTTTCTATGTTTGTTTTAGTATCCAATATCATCTTTAGCGGTTAAAAATTCTTGAAATCGTACTGAAACTCAAAAGTTTTGAATAACTCAATAAATAATTCCCTTCTCTATTTACTTTTTTTAAAATTTACAAGAAGGAAACCGTTTGTACTATTTAAGCCGTATGGTATGTTTAAAACGTCAGAAAAGTTAGAAACGAAACAGGAAAAAATAGAGAAAATAGAGAAGTTGAGGGAGTCGCGTCGATAAAACTTGGCAATTGCTTCGGTCACACATTATTGATATTCCGCCGCCGACGAGACTCTACTCCGTGTCTTATTCTCTGCGCCGCCTCCCGTTCACTACTTTCGACTTGGAGAAGTTGGAATTATTACTTTATTTAAAAATGAGAGACACGTTTTTAAATATTATAATATTTTATATAAGAAGTCTAAATTTTATAAAAAAAATAGTGGTAATCCGGTCAACTTACACATCCGAGGTTACAAAAATTAAAAAATAAAGCTAAAAATTGGCAGGATTGTTCAAAATACCATCATAAATGAAATCTAAAAAGTCCTCATAAATCCGACCCGAGCTAAAAAATTTACGCGGGTTCAAAGGTCATAAAATATAGTTTTTAGCGATTTTCAGCGAAACGGTAAGTTTTATCATAAGTTCTAACAAAAAATATAGATACGATAATTATCTATAAAAAATATCTTATTACTTTTTTCCTAAGAGCCCCGTTTTTGAAATATGTACAACGATTCAAAAAGTTGTAATCGTCATAATATGCGCACACGTTTCCATCCACCTTTGAGGTAGTGTGCTTAGCGCGTTTTTTAACGTGGTTTCCCTAGTAGGCCTATTCCACGGATCTGTTATGATTCTGTTGAATTTGAAGCTATTGAATAAATTGATATTGGCAAGGGTTGCAAATGATAGAAAGTTATAAAAAGCGGTATCAATTAAAAAAAAAGGGAAATTTATCCAACTGGTTCATAATTTTCTAATACTTCTGCTTCCTCTTCTCCTTGTTCTTCTCCTTTTTCTTCTTCTTCACCTTCTAGTTTTTCTTCTTTTTGTTCTTCTTCTTCTTCTTCATCCTGGGTGCCAGTAAATTGCCCCAATAATGACACATATCGCATGGCTCCTCGATAGAATCAAATCAATCCTCAATTGTTGGTGATTCAACATTGGAGCACGACCGGTTTTGACAATTGGTGCATGCTACCGAACAAAACAGTCCAACTTTTTTGCAACCACATTTAGCGCTACATCCCTTTTTACAATTGCAAAAAATTGTGTTCAGGAGTTTTTCCGGCGCAGGTGGGAGTAAAGTTTGAATTGGTTCTAATGAACTGTCGACTAATTTCCATCCCCAGTCTTTTGGATCTAGCTGATAACAAAGCCACACTTGAACTTGGTAATATACTCGAAAAAGATCTTGATGAGCAGCCACTTAGGTTGGAGAAAGACAAGATAACTGCACTTGTTTTTTATTTCGAGTATTTTTAAAGAAACGTGCATATCGAAACTTATCTAAGCACGTAGTTTTTTAGGCGCTCCGTACATTGAGAGAAGAAAGCTAATAAACTTCAGCACATTCAAGTAATATATTAGATTTAACACGTATTTTCACTCCGGAGTAGTACTAGACTCAAGACTAATTAATACCTCGAGGGTGTCATCTACCTGAAGGATTTCGCCACCCAGAAAGATAACGGTGTTATTTGCATAATAGTAAACAAACTAAATTTGGATAAAGTTTATTGTATACTGAAATGTTTATTAGTACTTAGCAATAAACATTTTGCCTAGAAAATTGGCTTTCATTATTATGTTCAAACCCATCTGAGAAAAGAATAGGTAGGGTGATTAGACTAGCCGATAGAACGTGTTTATTCCGACAAAACCCATCTTTACAAATTGAATAAGACGCATAAGTAAGAAGAATTATTATAAGTTAATACTTTGTCATATCAATTTACTATATTTTTGGGAATAAGCCGTAAAATTGAAATAATAATTCTTATTATTTTCGCGTTACATTCACTTTGTAAAGATTTTTTTGTTGGCACTGTAACATAATAGGTACAGCTTATACATTGCATCCCTCGGTAGACCGCAAGCTGTATAGTAGAAACATTATCATATTTATAAAATCTTATATTATTATGTGTAATATAAGTTAAGTTGACAGTTGACCCATAGAATATTATGTTTACTTGTATTACAGCTTTGAGGACATTTTAGATTTTATTTATGATGGTATTTTGAACAATCCTGCTAATTTTCAGCTTGATGGTAATTATTGTAACCTCACTCCCATGTTTGAGACTAGCTTGACCGGTCTATAGGAACTGATATAAAATTTTAACTTTGTAAATGTTAAGCCGGCCACTCACGATACTGCGGTGTCGTTCGACAAAATCGTCGCTGATATCAATTCTGCAGTACTGCAATATAGAAACCAGTTTCTCGGTGGTAAAATTATAACGATTTTGTTGGATGCACGGTCACATACGATCAAAATTTTTGTCAATTAGTCGAATTCGACAAAATTGAACGACGCCGCAGTATCGTGAGTGGCCCGCTTTTGCTCCCAAGTTTCTATCGATTTTTTGGCTACGTGCTTTATTTAAAAACTATAAACAATAATTTTATTTAGTTAACACCCTAAAGTTATTTAGTTAGTTTTCTTTTTCTTCTTCTTCTTCTTCTTCTTCTTCTACCTGTATGATCGGGCGAGACTTGTTAGTCTCTAGCACTTGGTCGTAAGACCTTTGTACCATACCTTGTTGTTTGTTTTTTTAAGTTCTGTGACTTCAACGAAAGTCAACAGTCTTCTTATTGGTACTTAGTTTTAGGATCTCTTCTGGTTCAAACCACAGTTCACCAGTGAATGCCTGCCTTAAAGGCGCAGTCTCTTGGTACATCACTTGGCACATTGCAATGGCATAGTGTGTGTGTGGCAGTCGCTTCTTCCATTTCGCACTTTCTGCACCCTGGTTAATTCACCTTACATAGTTTGTATAGGTGGTTTCTTAAACGGAAATGGGGAAATGTCCAGTAACCATTTCAGTGACCGTTTTGATCTCTCGTTTATTGAGGTACCTACATCAAATTATTCGACAGTTTTTTATCAATATTCTTGATCATTTTTTTAGTCTGGATTTACCCTTGAGTGGCTCTCGATTTCTTTTGATGATTCCTTATCAGCCATTTCTAAACCGGTCAACCCGTTTTGATCCAAACGTTGTCAGCCTTACACCAACACATAAATAAATAAATAGAAATCTTTTAATAAATATAAATAAAAATCTTTAAACCCATCACCTATTAAAATTGTATATAACTCATTCACTTCAGTCTACTTCACAAACAAAATAGTAGGCACAGATTTTTTGGTTGTCTCTCACCAATTATCCCACCTCCCTCAAGAATTTCCATAAACTTGTTAACCTTTCCCAGATAGCACAAGTACGTTTTATGGACATCCAATGGACGTACATCTGTGTACATTGGAACGTCCAATGGACGTCCCACTAAGGTACAATGGACATCCGATGGACGTTCACAAAATTGGACGTCCATAGAACGTCCGCTACAAACGTACAGTGTACGTTGTTGAAGCTTTCAGTGTACATTTTATGTACATTCAATGTACATCTGATGTACATTCAATGTACGTCTTATGGACATTTTTGTAGGGCACTTTTCAGAAAGCAATCTACACTCCTGGCCAAAAAAACCTGGACACCTTAAAAATGGGTAATTTTTGATGTCTCGAATCTCATAAACCCGTTGTCCGATTTTAGTGATTTTTTTAATATGTTATAGCCTTATTCTCTAAGAATATGGATGTAGTAATAGTGTTGTTGAACATGTAAATGTCATTGTATACCTGGTGTAACAATAATACTGTGTTTTTTCCTGAAAGTTATTAACACCCTGTGGAATATTCTAGCATTTAAAAAATATTGAAATTAAAACTCAGTTGTAGCCCTAGCCTCTCTTAACATTCTGCTTTTTGACCCATTCACTTATGTTGGATAATGAAAAAGTTAGGTACTTTGACAAGTAGCCACGTTCTTCATCAATATAAGGTGTTTCTAAAAAGGTGCGGCAAAATTAAAGGGGTAATTCTGCACGAAAAAATAATAACCGTTTAATTTATAAACATACGTCTGCAAATGCTTCGTTTCCGAAATACCGGATGTTCAATTTTTTCTTACACACTGACGATTTATTTATTGCTCTAAAACCGGTTGAGATATGCAAATGAAATTTGGTGGGTTTTAAGAGGCAGTCATTGCGCATTTTTTGACTACAATTATGTATTTTATATTCACCATTGGCGTGCATACGGGTCATATTACCCGGTCATATTACCTGTATGCACGCCAATGGCGAATATAAAATTTTTAGTTGTATGTCAAAAAATGTGAAATAACTACCTCTTAAAACCTACCAAATTTCATTTACACATCTCAACCGGTTTTAGAGCAGTAAATAAATCATCTGTTTGTAAGAAAAAATTCAACATCCCGTATCTCGGAAACGAAGCATTTGCGGACATTTATAAAGCAAACTGTCATTATTTTTTCATGTAGAATTAACCCTTAAAGTTTGTCGCACTTATTTAGAAACACCCTGTATTGATGAAGAACATGGCTAGTTGTCAAAGTACCTAACTTTTTTATTACCCAACATAAGTGAATGAGTCAAAAAGCAGAATGTTAAGAAAGGCTAAGGCTACAATTGAATTTTAAATTCAATCTTTTTTAAATGCTAGAATATTCCACAGGGTGTTACGAACTTTCAGGACAAAAAAACACAGTATTATTGTTACACCCAGTATACAATGACATTTACATGTTCAGCAACACTATTACTACATCCATATTCTTAGAGAATAAGGCTATAACATATTAAAAAAATCACTAAAATCGGACAACAGGTTTATGAGATCCGAGACATCAAAAATGACCCATTTTTAAGGTGTCCAGTTTTTTTTGGCCAGGAGTGTATTAGTGTCCATAATTTTTTGAATACATACATAGCAAAAAGCCTTTAGGTATAGGAAATAGTTCCTATAATACTAAACTTATACTTTAAAATATTACACAAAATACCTTTTTTATTTCTCTTTATTATGTATACTTTATTATAGGAACTTCATTAATGCACGACTGCACTTGCACGATAAACAGCAAACACAAAGATATCACAGGTTGTATTATATTGTATGTAATAACTTAATAAAGACAAAATTCAGATAATGCATGCACATTAAAAGAGGTTTATTTCTGTTCTGTTCATTCCAAACATTATTTCTTAGAACTTGAGAGTCAGTACGGTTGTATATTGCAAGCGGGTTTGCCATTATGTGAATTATCATAAATAAATCCTCCTTCAGTATTCCACAACAATTATTAACAGCGATAATCCCCTAAAAGTACCTGCCTAGTACTACCTTTTACGGCCGATAGCGTGAAGAGCGACAACGTTGTCAAGAAGATTCTCATTTAGTTTGGCGGGAAATTTAAGATTTACAAAATGCACATGTAAGATTTAAATTGGTAGTGTTTAATTATTGTAAGTTCTACAATTACCGATGCGCGATGTAGCTCGGTTATTCTGAAAAAGTTTACCATCGTTTTATCATCATTTAATATTATATAGGTTTAATTAAAATAATTTTAGTGGTTCAGTGTTTTAATTCGATGATGAAAAAATATGTGACTACATTTATTAGAAGCTTCTTCTATTCTACTAATAATATTGCTTTGATTAAAACAAGAAGCTATATATAATTACTCATAATAATAGTTGCATTTTGTGTAAAATCTCCATGGACCACAAAAGGATGTCCAATGTACGTTGAAATCAAACGTCCAATGGACGTCGCGTAATGGACGTACATAGTACGTTCAGTTTTGGTCCATGGACGTTTGGACTTCAAATGTACGTTATATGGACATCCATCGGACGTTGTGTGCTATATGGGTTACAACATTCTCCGTCTACTCCACCATATCCCGTTAGATATGGTGGATATCTTGAGTAAGATATTATGTTAATGAATACTCATGAAGTAGCCCCTTGTAGCCGCAGTCTCTTGGTACATCACTTGGCACATTGCAATGGCATAGTGTGTGTGTGGCAGTCGCTTCTTCCATTTCGCACTTTCTGCACCCTGGTTAATTCACCTTACATAGTTTGTATAGGTGCTTTCTTAAACGGAAATTGGGAAATTTCCAGTAACCATTTCAGTGACCGTTTTGATCTCTCGTTTATTGAGGTGCCTACATCAAATTGTTCGACAGTTTTTTATCAATATTCTTTATCATTTTTTTAGTCTGGATTTACCCTTGAGTGGCTCTCGATTTCTTTTGATGATTCCTTATCAGCCATTTCTAAACCCGTCAATCCGTTTTGATCCAAACGTTGTCAGCCTAACACCAACACATGCATAAATAAATAAAAATCTTTTAATAAATATAAATAAAAATCTTTAAACCCATCACATATTAAAATTGTATATAACTCATTCACTTCAGTCTACTTCACAAACAAAATAGTAGGCACAGATTTTTTGGTTGTCTCTCACCAATTATCCCACCTCCCTCAAGAATTTCCATAAACTTGTTAACCTTTACAACATTCTCCGTCTACTCCATCATATCCCGTTAGATATGGTGGATATCTTGAGCAAGATATCATGTTAATGAATACTCATGAAGTAGCCCCTGGTAGCCGCAGTCTCTTGGTACATCACTTGGCACATTGCAATGGCATAGTGTGTGTGTGGCAGTCGCTTCTTCCATTTCGCACTTTCTGCACCCTGGTTAATTCACCTTACATAGTTTGTATAGGTGGTTTCTTAAACGGAAATGTCCAGTAACCATTTCAGTGACCGTTTTGATCTCTCGTTTATTGAGGTACCTACATCAAATTATTCGACAGTTTTTTATCAATATTCTTGATCATTTTTTTAGTCTGGATTTACCCTTGAGTGGCTCTCGATTTCTTTTGATGATTCCTTATCAGCCATTTCTAAACCCGTCAATTCGTTTTGATCCAAACGTTGTCAGCAGTGGCGTCGGGCCGGGGGCACGGGGGGGCACGTGCCCCCCCAACATTATGCAAAAAAAGAAAAAAATAATATAAATTATCTTTAAATTACGTATATGTATACACTAAAAGTTACGAATGAATAACTAATATAGATCCCCCGTTAGTCTATTTTTCTGTATGCATCTAATTTGATTCTGTGTGTGTAAAGTATGCGCGTGTTACAACTAAATTTACAAGTGCCGGTGAGCCGACTCTGGCCGGTTGCGCCCGAGCTGGAGCAGCCGATCGAATGCACCCGAGCCCAGCCGACGCCTGGCGGAGGGATATCATACCAGCTCAGTGCGCGTGTGTTGTGTTGTGTAGGTGGTCGCCACGTTTTATTCGTTCAATAAGCTTATTGTTACTAGCTGAGCTGCTATTGTTTGTGTAATTTTTGCGGATGTTCGTTTGTTATCATGTCTAAGAAACAGTCCTCTGTACTAACATTCTTTAAAAAACTTGGAAATTCAAGTGAAAGTGTAAATGAAGATAGACATTTAGCGGGAAGTAGCACTGGAGGTAGCGTTGGTGATGAATCGCCATCTTGTTTACGCCCAGATCGTGATGCTACATTCCAGGGCGAAAGTAGAGATCCTTCATTGGGAGTACAAAGTGCAGATATTGCAAAAGGAGCATTTCAGCCTGTTGATTGTTTTAAGGTAAGCAAGATTCAATCCAAATCGAGGCAGTTCAAAGAATCCTGGTACAGTGAATTTAATTGGGTCGAATATAGCCCCATTACAGACGCTGCATTTTGTTACCCATGCCGACTATTTTGTCAACATAAGTCTGGTCGCGGGGAGGAGTCATTCACTAAACTGGGCATGAACAATTGGAAGAAAGCTTTGGAAAAATTCAGGAAACATGAGAAGAGTGAAATGCATCAAAAATCTAAACAGTTTCTCAATGAGTATAGAAAAGCAGGAAGCACGGTAGCAGATTCGTTGTCCTCGGCACATACTAAAATGGTTGAGATGAATAGGAGGTATTTAAAATTCATAATTGAAAACATCCTATTCCTTGGAAAACAGAATCTTGCCTTAACAGGACATGATGAGAGTACTGCTTCATTTAACAGGGGGAACTTTATAGAACTGCTAGAACTGAGATCTACTGAAATGGAGGAAGGAATCCAAACATTAATGAAATCCCCAGTCCATTCATACAAAAGTGCCCAGGTACAAAATGAGATAATAGATTGCATAAAAAGTGAAATGCTTCAACAAATTGTCCAAGAGGTGAGTGAGGCTTTGGCCTACTCAATTATTTGTGATGAAACTACGGATATTTCAACCCGTGAACAGCTTAGCATTTGCATTCGATACATTACTAAAATAGATGGACACATTAAAATCAATGAAAGGTTTTTGGGCTTCGTTGATGTGTCAGACACTACTGGTGAAAATTTACATCACACTATTAAACAGTATCTGCAGCAGTTGGGTATAAGCTTAAATAAAATGCACGGCCAGGCATATGATGGAGCTAGTAACATGAGCGGCAAATTCAAAGGTGTTGCCTTAAGGTTCCAAGAAGAAGAGCCTAAAGCTTTGTACACACACTGCCATGCCCACTTGCTTGATCTGGCTGTTCAGAGATTTTGTGAAGAAATAAGACAGCTTCGGAATTGCTTATCCATAGTAAATAACCTGTATAACTTAATTAATGCATCAGCTAACAGGTTTTCAATATTTGAATCAATATGTAAGCAAAGCGGAGAAACAAAAATGAAAAGACTGGTGAGCTTGTCTCGAACTAGATGGACAGTTCGACACAAAGCAATCCATGTAATTCTAGAGCAGCTCCCTGAAGTGTACGAAACTTTGGAAGTTATTGCAAACGATGTATCAAATCGTAAAATTGCAGCCGAAGCTGATGGTCTAGCCAAACAAATCAGCACATTTGAATTTGTATTCAGTTTAAAACTATTGCACAGCGTTTTGAGTCAGACTGATATACTCTCCAAAGAACTGCAGAGTGAATCTCTTGACATTTCTAAGGTTTTTGCAAAAGTTGAATCAGTCATTGACTGTTTAAAACTGGACAGAAATGATGATGGCTTTATTCAGATGTGGAATGAGTCAGAAGAACAGTGTAACAAATATGGTATGAAAGGTTTGTCAGTTGAAAGGCCTTCACTACCACGCAAACGGAAGATTCCGAAAAAACTTGAAGCTAGTAGTAGCTCTTCAGATGCTGCATTTCATCAATCACCTGAACAGATGTTCAAGACTGACATTTACTTTGCTGCTTTAGACACAGTAATTGTAAACTTGCAATCTCGTTTTTCCAAGAACGATTATGATAAAATCAACTGCATTGCCCAGTTACTATTTAATTGGACCGAAATTGACAACAACGCTGTTATGGCAATCCAAAAGTTTTATAACTTGTCTTTAAGTTTCTCTGCACATCTTAAGTTTTTTCACTGTTATGCAAAGAACAATTTTGTCAAAACAGACAAAGCAACCACAAGAGTAACGTTCCAAGAGTTGGCTGATTTTTTTATTGAGAATGATTTTCAAGCCAGTGCACCAGATGTTTGGCAGCTACTAGAAATATCACTTTCGTGGCCTATCACAACAGCAAGCGCAGAAAGATCGTTTTCTACACTACGAAGGCTAAAGACATTTCTTCGAAGCACCATGACAGAAGACCGCTTAAGTGGGCTTGCCCTGATGTCTATTGAGCAAGAATTGACGTCTGAATACATGAAAGATAAAAAACTAGATCTGTTAGTTGACAGATTTTCAAATCTAGCCGATAGGAGGCTAATGCTTCATTAGAACTAACGAAAATTGGTTCGTTGAAAACCATTACTGTAGTTCTGTTCACCTTAAAACTTTGTCTTGTACACAAATTTGTTTTTGTGTTATAAATGTCCATGCAGTTATGTCTAGAATAGAATAAACTTGTATATTTTGAAATTGAGTCTTTTTACAATCCATCAATATAGTAAAAATTGATTAAAACCAATGTTTAACAAAAATACACATATACTTTACTTTAGTTCTTAAGTGGTAGTTTTCAAAAAAGTTTCCACGGGACCACCACTCCCCCCCCCCCCCCGTAGACCCCGTGCCACCCCAAATTATTAGGTCACGCTACCCTATGGTTGTCAGCCTAACACCAAGACATGCATAAATAAATAAAAATCTTTTAATAACTATAAATAAAAATCTTTAAACCCATCACATATTAAAATTGTATATAACTCATTCACTTCAGTCTACTTCACAAACAAAATAGCAGGCACAGATTTTTTGGTTGTCTCTCACGAATTATCTCACCTCCCTCAAGAATTTTCTTAAACTTGTTAACCTTTACAACATTCTCCGTCTACTCCTACTCCACCATATCCCGTTAGATATGGTGGATATCTTGAGCAAGATATCATGTTAATGAATAATCATGAAGTAGCCCCTTGTAGCCGAATCATTTAGTGACTTGTAACCATTGACCTGAAGATACTCTGCATATTATAGAGAGCGAAACCGGTCGTCGGAAGTTACAATAAATGATTGAGAGTACGTCTGTTTTTTACTTCATTCAAAATGAACTCTCACATGCAACCCATTCAACATATAAATAAACTGTTTAAAGTATATTGATTTCGTTGAAATCATAATAATAGAAGTATAACTTCTTACGTGCATACAAAGTACACACACATTCTCTTTTTTGAATTGATCCCTCAATTAGTTTGAAAGTTATAAATTATTTATCCCAGTTACTTTTTTTGTAATAGCATAAGACATTAAATAATGAAGGTCCGACATCTTCATTGCTATGCCTCATTTCTTTATTCAAATGTTTATATTATAGTTTAATCACTTTTAAAATTTGTATAAGGAAATTTAAATCCTTATATTTAAAATGAGACGTTTCTTAATTATTAATATTAAACATTAGCTGAGAATTCAAAAAAATCCCTACTTTTTATCTGATTATCCCAGAATCCAGAATCACTTTTATTTGTTTAAATTCGTGTAAAAATTATCAGCTTTTTAAATAAAATATAAAAACAGTTGGTCTACGAGTAGGTGATAGTTTAAAAAGTTATTCTACCTAATTGTTTATAAATTAAAGTAACCGTAACTTTGCACAACGATTTTTAATTATTTTAAAAGTAGTAAAAGTCTTCACCTTTCATGCGGTATGAATAGAATTACCATATCTTCATTATTTAATTTTTAAAATTAAATAAAACAAATGCTAAACAAAAATAATATTCTTACTAAGGAAGTAAAACTTCACTTGTAGGTAGATGGTATATAAATTTATTAAAATTTTTATCTAAAATGATCCAAATTGGATTGAAGTGGGTACATCTATAGTACAAAAAACACAAACGTTTTCGGACCAATCAGTCCATCATCAGGTAGAAACTTTAGATCCAAAGTAGTTGGAACTAGCTACATAGTTAGGTCAAAAGACCTTAGTATTACAATAATTAGGCCATTTCGGCTACAACAATGTCGACAATAAGTCGATGTTAAAAGAATATAGAAATGTAGTGAGACCACACTATAGTCTCACTACATTTCTATATTATTGTAATTATTGTAATACTAAGGTCTTTTGACCTAGCTATGTAGCTAGTTCCATGATACTATAAATAACAAGATAATATATTGCGCATCTCGAAGAGAAGGGAGTCGTGACGTAACTGGAGACCCAAGTTCGTAATGGTTCGTAATGAACGAATGATTTCCGATTAGTTTGAATTGCTCGCGGTTGTATAGTTCAGGCTGTATGGTCGCCCCCGTTAGGTAAATTATTCAGATTCGATTTTTTTGCACAAACTTACTAAAAAAAGAGTTCCTTATTAAAAAATCCGCAGGGTGCCGCGAGGTGCCGCGGTCAGAAAATTGTTTAAACAATTTTTTTAAACAAATTCAAACCATTAATTTTGTCGATTCGTTTAATTTTTTTAGATTTTTTGGATCATTATAATAAACCTGGATCCCGCGTATCAAAAAAAGTTGATTAATAGCAAGCTGAAAATCTGTTAATAGCTTAACGGTGTGTAGCCGGATAAACTTTGATGTACTGGAACACTGGAACAGGGGAAGTTTTAATTGTGGAACAGTTTAAAAATTTGGAACGTCAGATTACGAAAACGTCCCATGTATTTTGTCGGACAGAACCAAATGAGTTGTTACCCTTTCATTAAACTCTCATGCAAAAATGAGACTGCTATTACTAACCAACATAATTTCTGTCATTTGACATGTTCTTCGTGTTCCACTCATTAAAATGCCCAGTTGGTGATAAACACCAGTCTGATTTTTGCATGAGAGTTTAATGAAATGGTAAGAAATCAATTGGAAGTTGTCCGACAAAACACGTGGAACCTTTTCGTAATCTGACGTTCCAAATTTTTAAACTGTTCCATAATTAAAACTTACCCTGTTCCAATGTTCCCATACATCAAAGTTTGTCCGACTAGACACCGTTAAGCTATTAACATATTTTCAGCTTGCTATTAATCAACTTTTTTTGGTAAGCGGGCCCAGCTAACAGTGTTCGTATATATAACGTCAAACAAACGTCAACATTTTGGGAGAAGTTACGACAAATGTTACATCAAATTTTACCTAAAATATACGTAAAAAAGTCACAGCGATGTTACGTAACAATTTTACGTTATTTCTACGTAATTTTTTTAACGTCACTTTTTAGGAGAATTTTCGGTATAAATGATATTTATAAATAGGACTTAAAATTATTGTGTAAATAAAACCACATACATATGCTGACAAATTTATTAAATATTTGAAATAAACATTTTTATTATATATTTGACTTTTATGTGAGAGAAAGAGACAAAATTATTAATAGCTACTTTATATTACAATACATAAACATACCCTTGAAGTAATCTTCATTCGTAAACTGCACACTTTCATATAAGGACTAGACTGCTTCCCCATTTTTAGAAGATATTTCCATACATTTCGTTTTCAACTAAACTGTCATTGAATAGAATTCTATATTGTTTATCCTATTTAGGGAACGAATGAAACGATAAATTACTATTAGGTACGCTTTATCCAAGAATCACATTGAGGCACACAACAATAATAATTCGATTTTTTTTTACATAACTCCATACTCCATAAAAACAAACACGATTTTAATCAATTTTAATCACGGAAATGTAAGGTTAGGTATTAATGAAAGGTTCAAAATAAATCCGCGATGGCGCTGCAATCTCAAACGAGATCTTATACGTGTCTATACCTACCAAAAATCCACGTGTTAGAGACGAATAAATTCATACGCATTAAAACCTACCAAAGAGCCACGTTTCAGAAACGAATAAATTCATACGTATAATATACGTATTAAAATTTCGTATCAGTGACGTCATTTTTTGATAGATGTTACGTAACAATACAAAAAAACCTAAATTTAACGTTAATGTAACGTTATCTTGCTAGCTGGGGGATCTAGGTCTATAAAGGCCGCGTCCCACCATCAAATAATTTGATCAAACTGGTTTGAGCAAACTGAAAGTGACAATTACTGACGTCACATCCTGAGTGTTCATTGTGGATAATAATGAAAAATTTTAATTTTAAATAAAGTACAAACAAGTTAGACAACTCAATACAAAAAATTTGATCAAACTAGACTGATAGTGAGGGCACAGATTTTTCGAATTTCAAAAAATCTGCAATTGTGACGTCACTTTGACGTACTTCCGGAGTTTGCTCAAACTGTTTGGTCAAATTATTTGATGGTGAGACGCGGCCTTAAGCAAAAAAGATCTCTTGTGATTTTTCTCTAAAATTTATTTTTGTCGAGTTATACGCGATTTAATATTTGAAAAACGCGAAAATCGCCATTTTCAAGGCTTAATAACCCAGTCAAAAATTATTACTATGAAAGTGAGAAAGTGACCAAATCAAAGTTTAAAGTCCACCCTAGAAAATCCTGAAGAAATTTTTGTCATTATTTTATTACTAAGCTGTTATTTTTAATTATTAACAACTAACTGCATATAGGCGGCCGTCAATAGTGAGTGCGAAAGAGATGCACCATTCCGGTGCATCTCACTTGCACTCACATTGACGGCCGCCTCACTTAGCGCTCTTGGTTAACAATTAAAAATAACAGCTCAGTAATAAAATAATGACAAAATTTCTTCAGAATCCTGTAGGGGGGCTTTCAAATTTGATTCAGTCACTTTTTGACTTTCATAATAATAATCATTTTTAACCGAGTTATTAAGCCTTGAAAATAGCCATTTTCGCGTTTTTCAAATTTTAAATCGAGTATAACTCAACAACAGTCAATTTTAGAGAAAAATTACAAGAGACCGTTTTGGCTCATAATGGCCCAAAGAATCAAAAAAATTATACGAAGTGAAAAAATTGTTTTTTTGAAGTGAAAAAATTGATTTTTTGAATTTGTTTAAAAAAATTGTTTAAACAATTTTCCGACCGCGGACCTCCCGGCACTCTGTATATTTGTTATAAGGAACTCTTTTTAAGTGAGTTTGTGCAACAAAATCGAATCGGAATATGTTACCTAACGGGGCGACGACACACGCTGGACTATAAGCTAACAACAAGAATTCAAATTACGGTCTCCAGTTACGTCATGCGATGCGCGAACTCGGGCGTATTTGCGCTACAGGAAGATACTATCTTCTTATTTATAGTATCATGGCTAGTTCCAACTACTTTGGATCTAAAGTTTCTACCTGATGATGGACTGATTGGTCCGAAAACGTTTGTGTTTTTTGTACTATAGATGTACCCATGATACTATAAATAAAGTTATTTATTGTATGTTATTTATAGTATCATAGATGTACCCACTTCAATCCAATTTGGATCATTTTAGATAAAAATTTAATAAATTTATATACCATCTACCTACAAGTGAACTTTTACTTCCTTAGTAAGTTTTTTATTATGGTATACAGCCAATGAGAGGAATCTTTTCCTTTATATTTTAAATTTTAAAAATAATATTGTTACTACAATGAAGTAACAGGGCTAAATCCCAAGAAGCACCAGGCCACTGAAGATGTCGGTTCGATCCTCTCTTTCCTTGTCTAAGGTTCGAGGGAGAGATTAAATGTCCAGCAAACGACGGCACTGTTGCCAGATTTACCTTTTTCCTTTTAGCGGGAATTTTAAAATTAGTCTAATGCCACTTTGGTTTTAAAAGAGAGTTCTGTATTCTTAAATTTATAACCTTACTTTTACAAGTAATTAGGATTATTTTATTTACATGTAAATATTGAAACAAGTATTGTACTGTGTCATAATTTAAAAGTCATGTTGCAGTATTTTGAAAAAAAAAATGAAGCTCAAAAGAAATATACTTATACAGTACAAATTATTTTTTAATGGGAATGGAAATTTACGATTTCAAAGGTGAAAATGTGTTGGGATAGTATAGATGGACACTTTTTTATTTTAGTATTAAGTGGTTACATAATTATTGAGAATATTAATAAAATTACTAGTAATTTGAATTAGTTTTAATATGTATTATAATAGTATTAATTCTCATCATGTATCTGGCTAAATAGCTAAGTGCTAAAGCCACAAAATAAAAAAAATTGAAATTAGTGGCCTAGCACCTTTACTTTGCCTGGGGGCGAGGTGAGCTAATAAATTCTATTTTCTTATTGCAGTCATTTTTTGACGGCTTAAGAAGTTACATAAATGATGTCTTTAGGCTGTGAAATTTTAACCGTAGAAAGACATCTCTATGACTTGTATTTACATGATATAGGGCTTTTCACTCAGTCATTTGTTTCGAGCTTCTGTCATGTGTTGTCTAATATTAATATATCTGTCATATGTTATTGATATTGCCAATGATACAAACTAAAGACGTATGACGTAGGTATATTAATATTATGTGACGCTTGACCGAAGCTCGAAACAAATGACAATCGATGAAAAAGCCCTATTCAATAGGGCATTTCATTCACAGTCATTTGTTTCGAGCTTCTGTCATGTGTCACATAATATTAATATATCTACGTCGTACGTTATTGGTATATACCAATGATACAAGCCAAAGACGTATGACGTAGATACATTAATATTATGTGACTCATGACAGAAGCTCGAAACAAATGACAATCGATGAAAAGCCCTATTGGCGTCTGCATATCAGGATCCGGTAATACTATATTATTTATCTATGATCAGGATATTGCTAGGTGTACACAAGTAAACAACACTTTTTTGATTAAAAGGTTTATTTCATTAAATCAAAACTTACATGGATACAATTTAAATAAGATATTTTTTCTATTTAAGGCAATATAATATAAGATATATATTTTAGTATAACTCTCCTACATTAACAAGCTTTAACACATTCAGTGGCCATGAAGTATGAGTAGCATCACGAAGGTTTTACGGAAGGTACTGACGACACAAGTTATGTGAGTAGTACTGTGTAACTAAATAAATGATTTAAGTATGTGGTACCAGCCAAGTGGAGCTTGTTCGAGATGGGCACCAAACATGTTAATCTGGTCATGCACAGAGACTTATACTATAATATGTTATATCTTCTATTGCTCACTATTGTAATGAGTGAGCCTGCATACACAAACTATAATATATTATTATGGTTCTGTGTATGCAGGCTCACTCATTACTACTGGAGTGAACAATATGAGATCTAATATTATGAGATATACCTATTATATATTATGGTATAGAGTATAGCTCTCCATGAGTGCCAAGTTTTAAACTTAACTGATAACAACTAATGGATACCCTTTTATCCAAAATTTTATGAAAATTTTGAATGGTCATATTGGTATTAATTCCACAACCCCTTCCTATAACAATAGGCCCATTGTTGGATGTTATTGCAGTAGTTCTACTGGAAATACTTATTAAAATTGTATGTATCTGCATCACTTAGAAGTCTACCCAAAAAGCTATTAATACTCTCTAAACCATCATTAATACATCTTGTATATATAATAGGATCTTTTTCAGAATCAGATATTTTATTAAGATTTACTTACCATGCCCTATCTATGTGCCAGGCACTTAACAGTCTATTAGGAGCAATACCCATTACATTTGACGAGGCATTGTAAAAGGTGTCACTTATGCCTGATATGAAAACATTTGACTATACATATAATACCAACACAGACATGTATTTAAAAAAATTGGTAAATTAAAGTAGGTATCTTTTCTATTTGAAAATAAGAAAGCAGTACAAAATCCATTCCCAAATTCATCTTTTACTAATACTGTCATAAGTTCAAAGTCATAGGAATTGAGCCCATGAGTTCCATCGATTGCGATAAAGGATTTGCCAAACTTAATTAACATTTCCTTTTGGCACAGTATTAAGGAAAATAAGACAAAAATCATAAATGTTAAATTCAGAATGAATATCCATTAGTATGCCCTGTTGTTTGTAAAATAATATTGGACATGAGTCTGTAAGCATTCAACCCAAAAATAAACACTGGTTGCATCATCCTTGTACATATACCCATCTTTCAAATCAATGCCATAAGAGAGTTTAATGTTTGTGATATCTTTTCTTGTAAGTAAATTAATTCTTTTTAATTCGCCTCCTATGCTATTATGCTATCCTGAACAGTCTGAAGTTTACTAAAAAAGTAAAATATAGGTATAGGAGAATCAAACACACTAGTTTGAAATTGTAAACTGTAGTAAATATTCATGAGTATAGGCGGGTTGACATTACTAGTGAATAACGAACGTGGCTCACGCTTACATATTTTGCCCGTGCTATTGTTAGATATTTTATTATCTATTTTCAAACCCAAGCAGTACATTTGTATTTATGCAATGCATAGATACAAATGTACTGCTCGAGTTTGAAAATAGATAATAAAATATCTAACAATAGCAGGGGCAAAATACGTAAGCGTGAGCCACGTTCGTTATTCACTAGTAATGTAAACCCGCCTTAATATTTAAAAAGTGGTTTAGTGGTAACATTCTTGTTTTAAATTATATTGTGTATATCGACGGCGGAAAGGCAGGACCTCATAACTGAAAAATTTGTATAAAATGAGTTACTTCGGTTTTCGCTTTAGAATAAGTGTATCAGCACCTATCAAACAGCTTTTAGAGCTGGGAAAGCCTTTTGGAAGCCTTCCTGAAACTTTCCCAGCTGTATATAAACTGCTGTATATAAACTAAAATAACTGCTGATAAACTTATTCTAAAGCGAAAACTGAAGTAACTCATGTTATAAAAAATTTTCAGTTTTGCCTTTCCGCCGTCGATATGCAAATATTTTACTTACATTTTTGAAGAAAGTCTCAAAATAAACTTTGAAGAGATATTTATCTGATTTTGGTATTTATGTAAGTGCTCTATATCATCCTCATGCCCGTAATGTGTTTTAAAATAGTTTCAATATTTTTAGATACTATTATTCGACTAGTACACCAAATAAACATTTTGCAGGATCCTTGGGATTTTAAAGCTCTTTCTCTATCTTGTTTTGAAAAATAATTTTTTGAGGATCACCAAGCGCGGCTCCTCCTTAGGGTCAATTGGTCAATGACCCCCCTAAAATAATCTCATAAAAATACCAATTTTATTAAAAATATCTTTTATCTAAAACTTCACTCTGAAATATAAAATTCTCTCTCAGCAGTCTGCATTGGCAAAACAAATATAATAGATATAATAACGTCGCGCCTCGCGCTATACACAAGCCCGTGGCTGGGCCGTATTTTAAATTGTCTATATACAGTTCTTACGGCTTATGGACAAATGCATGTAAAATAGAAAAGAGACGGCAGATAGCAATTTCGTGGGCGAGAGTGGGAGTGACCTTTCCGTCGTATACCTCTAGTAGAGTCGACGGCCTCACGTTTAGTTAGTTACCGTCTGCTGACCGCACTTCACGGCAGGTCTATATCGATCGCGGCGTATTTGCGTAATTTATTTTGTTTTGTTGGATTTTTTTGTGATTGTAACAAAAACAAGATGAGTGTTGTTGACGAAATAATTGCCTTAAAATCTGCTGGAACACTAAATTATGAACGGCGGCTTGAGAAAAAAGAAAGTGGTCGACCAAAACCAAACATGAATTTAAAACAAACAACAAAGGATAGGGGTAAGGACATTCAAAGATATTTTAAAGAATCAATGTACAATTTGTGTGATTGGATTTGTGGCTGCAGTGTGAGAAATGCATTTTTTTGCTATCCGTGTTTACTGTTTTCGAATGACGCTGTATGGGCGAAAAATGGAGTAACTGACATTAAGCATTTAAAAGTGAAAATTACAAAACATGCCTCTTCAACTACTCATATAAATTCATCAATGAGTTACGCAAGTTTAGGACGTGTTAACATAAGACAGCAACTTGATAGTGTATATCGTAAATCTGTGCATGACTTTAATGAATTGGTATCTAAAAATAGGTATATTTTAAACAAACTAATCGACTGTGTAAAATTTTGTGGAGTTTTCGAAATTGCATTGCGCGGTCATGACGAAAGTGACAGCTCCAATAATCGTGGAATTTTTCTGGGCCTTATCGATTTTGTTTCTGAACTGGATTTAATGTTTAAAGAACACATTGAAAAAAGTACAGTATTTAAAGGAACATCGAAAACAATTCAGAACGATATTTTAGAATCAATGTTAGCCATTGTGCATACTCATATCATGAAGGAGATTGGCCAGACAAATTTTGTGGCCATTCAAGTAGATGAGACCACAGACAGCTCCAATAAAACGCAGATGATTATCATATTGCGATATGTATTAACTGGTATTGTACATGAAAGATTTTGGAAATTTGTTAACCCCCTAGGTACTACAGCACAACATTTAACTAATGTAATATTGGAAGAACTTCAATTATTAAAAATTAATGAAGCACCTGAAAAATTGATTGCCCAAAGTTACGATGGTGCATCAGTCATGAGCGGTAAACTGGGAGGAGTACAAACAAAAATTAAAGAAATATACCCAAATGCACACTTCATTCACTGCTATGCCCATCAATTTAATCTTATCCTCCAAAAAGCGGCGAGTCAACACAAACCGATAAAAATATTTTTTGCAAATTTACACGGATTTTCGTCCTTTTTCGGCCGATCTCCAAAACGTACGATGGTTCTGGATAGAGTGGTTAAAGTAAGGCTACCTAAAGCTGCGCCTACTCGATGGGCTTTCAATACAAAATGTGTTGAAATTGTATACACTTATAAAGATGATTTAAAATCTTGCTTAGAGGAAATTATTGATGAGGAGCAAGATGGTAACAATATAAATCAAGCAACTGGTTTAAAAAGACATTTGGAAGATGAGCATTTTTTATTTTGGTTAAATTTTTTCCATAAAATAATGCCCCATGTTGATATATTGTTTAAACAATTGCAAATGCGAGACATTGATGTTATATCTGTCAAAAATTGTATCCTGTCTTTTAACAACAATATCCAAATAATTAGAAATACTATTTTGGAATCAGAAGTACCAAGCACATCAACAGCAAAAAAAAGAAAAACTACTGCAGAGGATCCAAAGCGACGAACTGCACTTGAAATTTGTGATATTATTATATCTGAAATAAATCACAGGTTTAGTTTCAATGATCATCTCATGATTTCACAGTTATTCTACATAGAGAAATTTGAAGCATACACTACCAACTTTCCGCAAAATATTTTAAAAATGGTGACGGCTAATTATCCCACAGTGAATATTTCCAAACTAAAATCGGAACTTGAAGTCTTATATTGTCGTGAGGATTTTCGCAATAGTGCTGGTGCAGTAGCCATACTTCAGCTTTTTATTAACATGAATTTGTCTGAAACATTTTCTGAAGCAGTGAAGTTATTAAATATTTTGTGCACACTCCCTATGACAACCGTGGAAAGTGAGAGATGTTTTTCTACTTTAAAAAGAGTAAAAACATTCCTGCGTAATACGATGGGACAACCTAGACTTAGTGCCTTGTCTATGCTGAGCATCGAGAAAACGCTTGTCAAGAGCATTCCAAATTTCAATGAGAAGGTCATAGACTATTTTGCAGAACTAAAGGATAGAAGAATTGACTTAAAATATAAAAATATTTAAAGTAAGTTTCGTTTTAATAAATTTACAATTTATTATACTATAAATATTCCTATCTATATATCAGTCAATAACCTGTTCATACCATTTTTCCTATATTTTTTAAAAGATTTACTCTAAAAAAAGACAAATTTAATTTTCGGAAAACTAGGGTAAATAGTATTGAGTTTTATCTAAGTCTGTATTTTTTATCTAAAATATAAATGCTAAAAGATCTTTTAAATACTTTAAAAAATCAACAGTTTGAAGTTTTCAAACCAAAATGACCCCCCTGAAGATTGACCCACGAGCCGCCGCTGAGGATCACATACATATACATTCATAATAAGATGTTTCATGTTCTTGTACTCTGTTCTCTTCCTGTGCCATCCATACAGTGCAAATCTAAAAAAACAACATAACAGGTGATTACACGGGCAGTTATACTACTTACAGCTTACTTTGTATCTAATCTATTATATCTAGTATTACTCTATTAGTATCTACCTACATAAAACTATCTTTGAAATCTAAATTTTTGATATCAACATCAACCTTAATACTTTAAAAATAAATAATATTGTGGAAGTTACACGTACCTACCTAAAAGTTTTTGAATTGCAATTTTATCAACTGGAAAAGACTTCAACATAATGAGTTTTAAATTATGACAAAGCACAATATTTATTGTTTCAATTTACGTGTAAATAAAATAATAATAATCTTAATCACTTGTAAAAGTAAGGTTAAGATTTTTGACTTGAGAAAACAGAACTGTCAAATTTAAAACCAAACTGCTATAAAATTTTAAAATTCCCGCTAAAAGGAATCTGGCAACATTGCCGTCGTTTGCTGGACATAATCTCTCCCAAGGTTCGATCACTAATAATTCTGTGGTTCGGTAATGTCAATGTCAAATGTCAATAAATAAAAAATAAAGATAACCAAAATGTCAATTTCGGTATTTTAATAATGTTTGTAAACATATAGTTTTAAGGTAAATTAAGCAGCAAAAATGTCTTACAGTGTAAATATATCAGTCGAAGCTCCAATCGAAAATCAAATACAAGAAATTACTTATGATGGAACAGAGATATATCAACCGTAAGTAACTTACATGTGGGGTAAACCAAAATGTTAAATAACTTTTATTTCTAGACCTTTAACTCTTTCTGAGAGTCTCGCTAAGTATGCTCAAAAGATAGACTTCAGTAAAACGTCAGAATTAGAAATTAAGAAGGAAGAAACTAACGAAGATGCTAAATCAGACACTGACAGTAAAGATGCGTTTCAGTCTTCATTATGGCCCTGGGATTCGGTGAGAAATAAACTTAGGAATGCCCTTACGGAAGTATGTGTATTAGCCGACGTATTGGCGATTGCTAAAGACAAAAGATACTTAGTTCTTGACCCTGTACAACAAGAATCTCTTGATACGAAACCGATGGTTCAAATCTATGCTAGGAAGAAAGCGTTAGCAGGTATGAAACTACAATGAGTATAAATAACCTAAAAGTAGCAAATTAACTTATATAATCCCACAATTGACATGAAGCTTATTTTGATTTTGAATTTCCTTCAAACAATCTTACTAGACACTACTTATATCGCACATCCCATTCTATTGGAATATGTTTTATAAGATTGTTCATCTAAGCTTTAGGTTCTTATTGTGCTTAATTTTGCTGGCCTTGACATTATACAGTACCTAATATTTATAAACCAATTGACCCTTCCAAATCACGTGATATAATATGGCCGGAGGAGGGCAAAAATTTAATAATATAGTGTTTACATCAGTTTTTGTAAAGAATATCCTGTTTAGTTTTGTTTTTTATTGTTAATTGTGCAGCGAAATTGTAATAGCAAATAAAATAAAGTAGTTTATCGCCTACAGAACTGAATTATCCCATAGTAGTTATTGACACAAACTGGTAACTACTATGGGATAATTCAGTTCTGTAGGCAATAAACCACTTCATATTTAATTTGTTATCACAATTTCGCAGATTTCCCTACACAATTAACAAAAAAAAAACAACCAAACAGAATTTTCTTTACAAATTAATGTCGATGTAAACATTAGATTTTGCCCTGCTCCGGCCATGATTGACAGTTCATTGGAATGCCTAATTGGCAGCAATGAGAAATGACAAATGATTAGATAAAAACAAAACTAAAGTAGGCTGTTGTTGATAAAATATGATCGTAGTTGAATAAATAAAAGCAGTTTTTATTAGAAGTCAAAATATTAGTTCTTTCTTAACCCTTAACTGGTGACGTGCCGTCAAAATGACGTATCGCAACTGTGTGATACTTCGGGATCCCCACTTACTCTAAATTTGTATGGTCAACACTCTCAGTACCTTTCAGTTTAGTCATCGAAAGTATAGCCCGGTTATAGATAAATGAGAAATTTAAAGAGATAGACCAATTGGTGTACAAGTGGTAATACCATTTGTACACCAATTGGTCTATCTCTTTAAATTTCTCATTTATCTATAACCAGGCTATACATAGCAGAAATTTGTTGCGTTTTTGAGCGATATATTTTGAATTACCACATGTAGAAAATCACAGTATGTCAAATCAGGATAGCACATCACAATTCACGTAACTAATAAATTGTGCAATATAAAAATGGCCAGTTCACGCAAGAAAATAAAAGTGAGTGATGCAGATTTTAGTAATATTGCATTACAATGGTATAACGAATGTGACAGTGACCTTGATAATTCTGATGATAGCATATTGGATGAAACTTTTATACATGAGCACGAAACAGATAGTGAGCAAGAAGGCAATTCTATACCTATTTTTGCCTAAGTTTACCCATTGCATTTTTTCTAAGTAAAGCAAAGAAGTGATTTATTTTGTTAATAAGCATGGTAAATGAACTATCCTTTTGAATGTTTTGTAATGAAATTTATTGTTTTTTTGAGAAAATTTTGGTAAAACGTTTAATTACTGATTGATTGCATATATATTTCAATATTATAAGAGAACAAATTGCATTTTGTAAAAATGATTTATATTTGTTAGTCCGCTAATTATAATTATTTAAGCAATTAAATTGTTTATATAAATTTCTGTCACTTCTGAACTCTGACTCTGAACATTAATTTCTCATTTGTATCCAGTGTCTTTTTTTTTTCATTTATCTCTATTGTATTCATATTTCTTGCCTGTATATACATTTGGTTCATTACATTTGTTATCTTGATCATTCTCACCTATTTGTATCTCATTACGTATATTATAATATTTGTGCTTTCTAGGTGCTGCTAGTGTATTGTTAGCTGGTGCAGAAAAGATGAAAAATTCTCAAAATGAAGCAGCACGAAGTAGAACAACCTTAGATTTTCATATAGAACTTCTTAGGTTAAGACAAAACTGGAGACTGAAAAAGGTCTCTAATACGATCATAGGAGATCTCAGCTATAGGACCACAGGATCCAAGTACTTACAGACTGGCACATTTGAGGTATGCTACATTACTACATTTGGTAGAAATTGTGAACTGTGTTCGATATAATGATTAGTTTCATATATTTGAGAATCAGGTGTAGAAGAAACCTGCAAATTTTCAAATTTAGGATTTTCCATTTTCCCTGTCTTTTACTTTAGATACTTCTTTAGTTATTCAAATGTGTAAACTGTATGTAGATCCTTCAAAAAGGAAATATAGGCTACAATATAAATTGGAAAAAGATTAAATTTAATAAATTTTATTCACTTGTTGTATTCAGATGGATATTGAAATTTGAACAATTATTATTTAAATACATCATATATAATTCCTTTTATTTTATTAATAAAATGCCATCTAGTATCTTTCAGATCCATATTTTTCTTCCATATACAAAATTATTTATTTATTTATTTTCGGGCAAGCCCAATTCTATAAAAATACATTACATTTTTAATTGAACATAAAGTGTTACATAAATACGTAGTGTACAGATAATAACAATAACATAATATAATATAAAAAGAGACATACAGAAATATAAATATAATATAGAAATAAATATGTAATAGGAAATAATAACATAAAAACAAGTTAACAAATTACAGACGTTTCACTCAAATATTGATCCCATGTAAATTTCTTTTAAAACGACTACAGTGTATGAAGCTTAAAAGCAATGTAACGGAAGAAACTATTTTGGACTTGTTCAAGTTTCCTAATTTATACCAAGTAGCGTGGGGACCACACTGAAGAACAATACTCGAGGTGAGACCTGACCAAGGAGAAGTAAAGAACTCTAATACGTTTGTAAAATCACGAGTTGTTCTTTTTACAAAACCCAACATTTTCATAGATGTTTGAAAACATTGATGATGTGAGTATTGAAACAAATAGAATTTTCCAGCGTAATCCCCAAGTCCTTGATTTTATTTACAGTGTTGAGCAATTGGCCATCAATGTAATAGTTTAATAATATTGGGTGGTGAGTACGGTTAAAGTTAATTACATGACATTTGCTGGCATTAAGGTTCATAACGTTAAGTGAACAGCACTTGAAGTCATCAGCAAATAGCAAGGCGTTGCAATCGTGAAAACAGTTGGTAACATTAATAAATATATTGAAGACTAATGGACCCAAATGGGACCCCTGTGGTACACCTGACTTAACTGAAAAAGTTTGTGAATAAAAGTGGTTCACTCGGACCTGTTGAAATCTTTCAGTTAAATAACTCTGTAACCACTGCAACAAAGGTCCACTTATGCCATAGGAGCTAAGCTTTCGAGTCAGGAGTTCATGATTTACTCTGTAAAAGGCCTTGGAAAAGTCAGTATAAATTGAATCAACTTGAAGTCCCTCTTCTAAGGCCTCAGGCAGAAAATCAACATAGGTCAACAAACTCAGTTCAAGTAGTGTAGTAAAACCAAATTGCTGAGAGTTTAGGATCCCAGAGCTATCGAAGGTGAGGAAATCAGTAATAATACTTTCAAAAACCTTTGGTATAGCACTAAGAATAGATAATGGGCGGTAATTACTAATATTAGATTTATTACCAGATTTATATATTGGTGTGACATAAGAAAGTTTCCAAAAGTCTGGGAACTGACCTACATCCAAAGATTTATTAAATATATGAAACAAAGGTCGCGACAGTATAAAACTGAATTCCCTAAGAAAATTAGGTGGTATACCATCAGGCCCATTATACAGTGATGTGTGGACTAATTACCAGCAAAATAACGCAAAAGATGGAAAACATAATAAGTTGTGAAATAGTACTTCAGTCATAATTATACGTATCTATGACTTTGAAAAACATTTTATTTTAATTTCCTATGTCGCCTTGACAGGAGTGTATGTGACATCTCAAATCATAGTAGAAATTATTCTTGATCAATAATTTAATTTTGGATTAAAAAATTACTACTGTTTAATTAAACTGTTTTTATTTACATTTGCTTTATTGTCTTCAATCAGTTTTTTCCGTATGTGAAATTAAAAAAAAATGTTAATGTTCGATGTCATCTTTATAATTTATGGCTGAAATCAACTAGCTCTTAAGCTAACATCTAAATGTTATTTAATGTTTTAAAGGTTTCTATTGATAATTTCTCACCTCTAATAGTTTAATCTCTTTTTATTTCACAACGCATTATGTTTTCCATCTTTTGCGTTATTTAGCCAGTTCTTAGCGCTTAGCCTCATCACTGTTTGTCGCTCTGTGTGTAAATATGCATGATTAATTTAGGTTTTTTTGTACTTTGTTCTCGTAGTTTCAATTAAGAACCAGATATTTATTATTTAGGTAACCAAAGCAGAAGACGAGGAAAAAACTAACAGTCCTCCAAGCAGTCCATTACCAGGAGGTCCAGCCCCTGTAAAACCTACAAGTGCTTTAAGAGTATCAATTCCCTCTGAGCTGCAAGGTGTTGCTTATATTGAAGTTTTGTGCCAAAAAGGTAAATAAATATTGTGATAGATTTAGTTAATAAACCGCCAAAAACAATTGTTTACAATGTGTTATTAACTGTACTGAAGAAATATTTTGGAAAGGTTTGAAAAATATCTTGACACTTTTGTATCGTTTTTAGATCTTACTAAGACTTTTGATTGTGTCACATATACATATTACTCAGGCATCCCAGGCCTATATTCACCATTTACTACTAAGAAGCTAATTTTTCATGAGTAGCTTCATTTTGACGAGACGCCCAACTTTTTTCCTTACAATTTCCGTATGTGGTAGATAACAAAGACAGCAGGGATAGTCCAGTCGGGTTAGCCGAATAACAGGCCTAACTTTGCATGCCGAGCTGTCCCAAATTTTATTTTTCTAATGTTTAGGGGGGGATCAATAATAGTGTAAATTTAAAATCTCGACTGAATTCCGCTGTTGCGTTAGCCGTCATTTTGATTTTAAACGGGAACCGTTTTTGCTTAATATCTCCGCCATTTTCAACTTCTGGACAAAAAGTATGAGAACTAAAATTGTTGAAAATGTGATTTTCTATAATTTCTTTCATTTAAATTTTTTTTCAAGCGGTCGATATTTTTAGAGTTCGGGGGAAAATAATAACTGTCGTTATTTTCCCCCATAACTGTAAAGTTATTTTTGAAGATATTCTTCTTTAGCGGTGAATCGATTGAGGGTAAAATTTGATTGATCCGCGCGCATGCGCACACCGACAGTATGGTATTAGTCGTTATACAGGCTCTGATTGGGTGTTGAAATTTTGAAATGATCTGTCAATAATTGTTCAATATGGAGGTTATCGGTAAACAAAAATATTGTATAATATTAGTTTTTATTGATGTGTGGACAGAAATAAAATCAATTTTATAATTATTGTGACTTTTTAGATAGTTTTGAAAAGCCGCAGGTACGTAATTCTAAATGTTTCAGTTGGAAATACCTAATAGTTTCAAAACCTATCTATTTGGAAAATGTAAACAAAATAATGTAGTTACCTATTAGTAGGCAATGCTTTAATTTACATAATCTGATTACGAACAAACTTTCTACAAATCTTCATCTCATATATCGTTTTCTTACTCTATATTTTGTTGTATTTTATTTCGACAAAAATCAAACTAATAATTTTATTAAATTCATATAAATTTATGGTGTAAACGTTTAGTTTGTGTATATTCCCACATGACGTATACGCGAATGTGGTGCAGTTTGAAATGCCGTCAACTTTCGTACGGCGCGGTAGACGTGAAGTGGGTTCAAGCCCCAAGCAAGTTATTATTTTTTTATTTTTTTTATAGATTTTATGATTGTAAGTATATTATTATATAATTTTTGAAGATATTCTTCTTTTTTGAAAGTGGTAGATAAGAAAGTTAGTTTGATTTTTAAATAAAATAAGTACAAATAACCTTTTAAGTATATTTACTTCGTTTAAATTACCTATTATATAATAGAAGAATATCTTCTTACGTGCGTACAAAGTACACACACATTCTTTTTTTTATCTATGATGACCATATCTTAATGTAAAATTTATTTTTTTCGAAATGTATTAGGCAGTTTGTTAACACGTTCGGTGCCCATATTGAACCAACCCCACTTGGTTCGTGCCACTTACTTAAATGGTTCATTTAGTAACGCATTACTACCTCCGACACTCGTGCGTCGTCAGTACCCTCGATAAAACCGCCGTGACGACACGCTGTCGTCATGGGCACGGAACGTGTTAAAGCTTTCTATTATTTTCAGAATGATCTAAGAGAGTTCACACATTCTTTAGAATTTGACATCAATTAAAGAGAAATGTATTTTTTAGATCAAGAAGATCTTTGCACTGCCAATTTGACGCTCCTCGGCTCCGGTCCCCCACCGTCCAATCCTGATATGCATTGGCAACAGAAACTTGAAGCTGCGCAAAATGTTCTATTTTGTAAAGAACTTTTCAATCAACTAGCTAAAGAGGCAGTACAGCTGCAAGCACCAGTACCACATATGGTTGTTGGAAATCAGATCATGGCGACCGTTTTGCCAGGTAAAGGCATTTACTTGAGTTTTTGAGAGAAACATATTTAAAACGACATAGGTTTATTGGGTTCCCGAAATATCTTGACGAAAATTTATATTTATTTATACATTGTTGCCAAACTTCTGTTTTTATTTGACCTATCGTTTTTTATAGAGCATTTGAATAATGGGCTTAGCCTATAAATGTTTATACATTGTTTCAAAAATTGTTTTATACACGCAACAACCTGTACAGGAAGAACATAAACTGTAACCAATACATTATTATGCCAAAAATAATAGACATTTTTGGTATGGCTTTTAAATTACTTCATATGATTGTTGTATTACTTTGCGTAATTCTTTTACAGACCTTAAATATTTTAGAAAATACTTATCTATACTTTGAAACAAAGAACACGTAACTACCCCAGCTAATTGAAATAATATTCGAAAATATTAGTCCAATCATCCAAGATAGCTACCGTCTCTCAAGGTGTATGTTCGTCTTGTCTTAATCTTAAATATGAACTATGAAAACTCAGAATTGAAGCAATCAAAACAATATTTTAACCAAACAGGTTTGTGTGTGTGTGTTTAGATTTATGACCTTGGTTTGAACCAATTGGCCAGCTCAAATTTTTTTTTTATTTTCATAGACACAATTTCCTAATTTTAACTGATATACATTATATTTTAATAATCACAAACATATATTACATACATTACATTAAAAATACATACTAATAAAACACTATTACTAAATACTTATACTAAACCACTAATTGATATTAATTTTTTTTTCTTCTTTTTTTTTTCTTTCGCGCTAAGACCTAAACCCGATTCATCCTCGCGGAGGTTTAGGCCTTCTTTGTGATTTTTTGTTTTTTTTTTGTTTTTTTTTATTTTGTTTTTTTTTTATTTTGTTTTTTTTTATTGTTTTTTAATATTTATTTATTTTTTTTTTATTATTTTTTTTTTTTGTTTTGTTTTATATATATATATTTTTTTTTAATTTTTTTTTATATATATATATTTTTTTTTAAATATCAATTTTCATATTTTTTAAGTGGTTATAAACAATTTTATACAAATTTATATTTCGTGTACATAAAATGGAATTTAAATTGGTGGGGAGAGTAACTCCTACTGTTTGTAGATTCTTATATAACTGTTGATTCAGCATCTGGAAGTTTGCGCAATCGAAAATCACATGCTCTAAAGTACCCAACTCACCGCATGTGCAGTTTTGAGAAGTGGCCAACCCTACTTTATTTTTGTGAACTGGATATAAACCATGTTTGTTCCTTGCTCTATTTAAGGTTTTAATGAAGTGCCGATTTGTAATGTCGTTAAACCACGGTTTTCTATAAATTTTTGGTTGGATATCATGAAATCGTACACCTTTAAGAGAGATATCATATTCCAGTTGCCATTGCTCCATTTGTTTTTTCTTAAACCATTGTCGTAGATCAGTGACTGGCATTAATGGTTCTTCTATCGTTTCCCCTGTTGTAGTAGCATCCTTGGCAAGTCTATCCACTATTTCATTTCCGTTAATTCCATAATGAGCCTTAATCCAAACCAAAGAAATTTGTTTACCTGTATTCGTAAGTAACTGGATTGTTTCTAAATTTTTTATATTTACTACTGATGAAGTGCTTGATAATTTAGTTTGTACTATTGTGTCTACCGAACTTTTGCTATCTGTTAATATAACAAACTTATTCTTGTGATGAATATTAATATACCTCAAAGCTTGAAGGATTGCGATGAGCTCAGCAGTATAACTAGACATTTGATTTGAAAGTTTAAATTTTTTGGATAGATTTTCATTTGAATGGTAAAAGGCGCATCCAGTTGACTCAGCGAATTTGGATCCATCTGTATAAATACAATCGGACTCCGGCCATCTTTTCAGAATTGTTTTCTCAACAAACGTATTTATGTTAAATTGATTAACATGTGGTTCAATATTAAGATAATAATAAGGAATTTGTAGTTCTAATAGGTTATAATCACAATTATAAAAGGGAAGGATGTCATTTCTGTAAACCTCGCTATTAAATTGGATTAATAGCTGATAACTGCTTATTACTTTGGGATGAATTTTACGTCGCCAGAAGGGACTATCTATTTTTGAATTGAGGTTTTGTATTTTCTCAGATCTTTTCTGTGCTAGGAGTTTTGACATAAAAACATCACACAAAAATTGCCGTCTAAGATGCAAAGGAGGCTCTGCTGCTTCAATTTCTAAAATATGTGTTGGTGTGCTTTGTATACATCCAAGACAAAGTCGTAAACACTTATTTTTTATTTTTTCCAATATCTCCAATTGAGTTAAATTTGCATTTCCATATAAAATAAAACCATAGTCAATCACTGAACGTATTAGTGCTCTATAGAAGATTAGTGATATATTTGGATCGGCTCCCCACTTTGTGTGGCTAAAAGCTCTTAGTACATTTATTGCGTTTTCACATTTTTTTGACAAATGATGAATATGTTCTTTCCAAGAGAGCTTTTGATTTAAAATTATGCCAAGGTATTTAACAGATGTTTTATATGGGAATGTGAAAGGTCCTATATTAATTTGGTTTGGTGGTTGATAACGTCTTCTCGTAAATGAACACATGACTGATTTATCTTGAGAGATGCTGAATCCATTTTTTTGTGACCATTCGGCAATTCTTTCTGTGGCGTTTTCTAATGCATTGATTGAAGCTTCGATCGACTTCTTTTCCGTATAAATGCAAAAGTCGTCTGCGTACTGAAGTATTCTAGTTTCTTCGGTAATAGAACTAGTAACATCAGCAGTGTACAGAATAAACAATAATGGACTTAAAATACTTCCTTGAGGCAATCCAATTGATGTTGATTTGGGCGTACCTATCACTCCATTTATATTTAAATACACTTTTCTATCACGGTATAACTTCATTAAGTTCGCAATAACCCCTTCTGGAATTCCTATGGCGTATAATTTATCTGTCAATATGTCTAGATTAACTACATCATATGCTCCCTTAATGTCTAAAAATAGGCAGGATATTGAGTTGTTACGAGTAAATGCTAATTGTACATCAGTAACAAATGATGTTGTAACTTCTTGAGTTGAACGTCCTCTTCTGAATGCATATTGGACTGCTGATAATAATTGATTTTTCTCCAGCCAGTGTTCTAACCTGTTTTTAATAAGTCGTTCGTATGTTTTCATTATACAAGACCCCAATGCAATAGGTCTGTACTGCCCTACTAAGACAAGAGTTCCTATCTGCAAAATTACAGTTTTGAGATATCACGGTTTTTGTAATAATTGCTTGCCAAAAAAAATTGATAATCACAAGATTTTTAAGATTTTCTGCCTGAGTTAGTTGATAATTATTGGATTTAATAGTACAGTATTATTTTCACTTATATCATCACAAAAAAAGATATTTGAATATATCGGTAGTTAAGACTAATTAACTTAGTAGAAGGGATCCTATTTATAAAGAGGCATTAATTAATAGGTACTAAGTGCATCACCTATTAAATTAATAAATTTAAAATATTAAGAAAATTAATTTATTAGTAAAAAAGAAATCACAAAATATATAAAACACCTTAATCTTCATCTAGTGTTTCACATAAACGGACTGGCAAATCTTCCCAGAAAGGCAAACGATTTGAGGGCATATGAGACTTTAATTTTGTTACTAAATTTGTCTTCCTCTCCATAGTAATTCCTCGACACTCGGCCTTATGTACTGGTTGAGTTAAGATGGCATTTGTATATTTTTTCTAAAAAAGATTTATAAAATCTGTATATGCAGATTCGAAGTTAGTTTTATACGATATAATTTTTTCACCCCTCTCAAATTTCAAGGATACAATATCCTTTAAACAAACAGTGGGTTCATATTTTTCCACTTGTGTTTTGATATATATAATCAGTGAATTTAAAAAAGTCTCCGATTTTCGTTGAATGTACATTAACTTTAGAAGAATTGGTATTTGAAACTGCTTGTATAAAATCATTGAAATCATAAACTTTCGTCATTCTTTTAAGTGGCATTTCTACTTGGTGGTGGAACGAATCTGCCGCCATGAATGTGTGCCCTGGCTGGAAATACTTCAAAATTACACATTCGGCAGCTATTACTGACGAATTTACAATGAGTATTAAAAAACCAATCAATGTCGTGTTCTTGTTCTGGCTGGAGCAGTTGTCTAACCAGATTGTGATATTTGCCTCTATAATATTGCCTCTTTTAATTTACTGTTTTTAAAACTAACAATACCAACAATAATTCACACCGATACACGTCAAACGGCACAGTCAGAAGTTATTCCTTACTGGGGTTTAAGGTTATATTGTTGAGTCACGTGTTGCAAACGTCATTCTATATTAAGAGACATTGTCCTATCTGCATATTATATCAGCCAACTTCGGACATACTCGTCTAGCAATATTACTTTAGGACAATTTTATTTGGTATTTGATTAACTTTTGTTGGTTAGGACAAAATCAATATGGCAATTTTGAATCATTGCCTGTGAGTTACGGCTTTTTGACGTAGTAAATATGTTAAGTTTTAAACTAAGAGTCCAGTGAGACAAAAACCTGAAAATCCGAATTTTTGCAGATAGGACCTTTTGTCTTAGGAGGGCAGTGTAGGAGTCTGCAGAATCTCTAGGTTTATTAGGTTTAAGAATAGGTACTATTAAATATTTTTTCCAATCGTCTGGTATGTTCGACTTGTTTGTATATATACTGTTATAAATGCCTAATAAGCGCTGCTTAGTTATAAATGGAATCTCAGCAATCATTGGGTAATGGATGTTGTCTATTCCGGGAGACGTATTATTTCTTTTCTTACAAGCTTATTGTAATTCGTTCATTGTGAAAGGTTTATTTAGCATGTGATCATTTGTATAATTATTTTTGAACTCTCTTGGTTTTTCGTTAACCCAATTAGGACAGATTTTACTATGGAAATATTCTGTCCAGTCTCCCCACTCTATTTGATGTCTATTTGCTTGTTTCCTGTTTTTGAATCTGTTTAATTTAGCCCAAACATCTTTCATTGGAGTATTTTTGTTCAAACTTTCACAATACAATTTCCAACTAGCTCTTTTTGCTTCACTTGTAATTCTTTTAACGATCGCATCTTGATTTTGATACTTATTAAGATTATCCAAATTTGGATTCTCTTTATATTTACTAAATAACTGCTTGCGTTTCGTTACTGCATCTTGGCAGTCATTATTCCACCATGGTTTGCATTTTTCCCAAGTATTTCGTTTATTTGTACTCTTTTTTGGTATAGCTACGGTAGCTGCTTCGTTCATATCTTCTAATAATTTGTCATAACTATCGTCAATAACATTCAATGATTTTTCATATAACAAAGTGCTAAATTTTCTCCAGTCTGCCTTGTTAATTTTCCATATTTTATGACTTTTTGTTGGTGGTGGCGTTCCTCTAAGTTGACATTTCATGAGTATTGGCAAATGGTTAGAGCCATGGGGATCTTGAAGTACCTCCCACTGGAATAATTGACTGATATTTTGAGAGCATATAGTAATATCAATAGCACTTTTTCTTTGGCCTGGTCTAGTAACAAGGGTTGGTTCCCCTGTATTTAAAAATACTAGATTTAATGAGTTTATTGCTTCTAACAGGTTTCTTCCTTCAAAATCTTCTAGATCTGATCCAAAAGCCGAATGATGCGAATTAAAATCCCCACCAATTATACATGGTTTTGGTATGCTATTAAAAAAATTAAGAAATTGTGTCAGTGTAACTCTACTCAAAGGTTTTATGTAAACTGAAACAAGATAAACTTCCTTAAATTGACCAATCCGAACATACACACACCTAGCCATAATCTTTTCCATTTGAGGTAAATCTATCTCAGAAAAACTAATTTCATCCTTAATTAAAATTGCTACACCAGCTTTTCCATCTTCTCTATCTAAACGTGAACAATTATAACCTACGAAATTATAATAAATATTTGGTTTAAACCAAGTCTCCGAAAGAAGACCTATATTGATTTTATATTCATGAAGTAAATACTCCAAATTACATTTATTTGAAACTGCCGATCGGCAGTTCCATTGTGTAATAGAAAAGGTTTTGTTCATGTCTTCGAGCTTAATCCCTGTTTATTGAGTCTGTCCTTAATAATATTAACCACTTCAAACTGTTGAACATTTAAAATATTATCCCTATTTAAAGACTTTAATATATCCATAACTAATTCAAATACTAATGTAATCGTTTCTGTTTCTGACATTTCATTCGTTTTAATAATATTCTCTCGGTAAGATTCTTGACTCAAAATACCCCCTTGTAACCTAGCGATTTCAATTGGTTTAGTTATTTTGATTGCTTCATTAATACAAGGATCAGGTGTTTGAGGCCTGGCCCTTTTCGTTGGATTTCTATAGATAGTGTATTTATGGGAATCTATGGGGCTAGACTGCGAAAAACCTGAAGAATATGGAAGAGCAGCTTGACTGGGAAGGAGTGGAAAAGCTTTTTGAGACGCTAATTCTATGGGAAATTGAGGATTTAATGTTTTATTTTCACTAGTAGTTGCATTTGCATATGTTCTATTGGGGATTAATTTAATTGCGTCATTGTATGTTAAATTTTTTTGAGACATAATATCTTTAATAGTTTTTTGCCTCAGATATTCAGGACACAGCTGAAAATTTGTAGTTAAATGATCTCCGTTGCACTGAAGACATTTATTGTTTGGGTTTTCCGTGCATTTGGAGGATAAATGTTCACCGTGACATTTGAAACATCTAGACTTACCACGACACTGTCCACCCACGTGCCCGTAACGATGGCAATTGAAACACAAAATTACTTTCTGTACAAATAGTTCGACCGGAATTAATACCTTATTAATAACTACATACTTAGGTAAACTTTGTGCCCTAAAAGTCACAATAATACTTTTAGTTGGAACATATACCGTAGTATTATTCTCAACAATTTTCCTTTTTAATCTTTTGACTTCTACTACTGTAAATTTACAGTGGTAGTCATAGGCTTTGATTTTATTTTTTAACTCCTCATCTGAAATATCTCTATCAATATCCCTTAAAATACCCTGACGATGAATCATAAATTTAGGTACATAAGCCTCAAGTTTATTTTCAGTAAACCTTTTTGATTTATTTTGATCTACTAAAAAATTGGCCCATTTTGACTCTCCAAAAACTACTTTTACTCGATGTTTTCCTGCCAAATCAATTCTTTTTATTTTATTATCCAGTTCCGGCCAATTTTTTAATATTATATCACCAACCCTAATCGCATTTAAACGTAAATCACTTTTATTTTCAATTATTACTTCAAAAGGACCTGTGTCAGTTTGTAAATATTTATAGGTAGTTCTAATGTCATTTGTATTTATTTGGGACGAGTTTGACGAAAAATATGAAGTTGATTTTTACTTACGTTTGAGCTGCTATTGACATTTTTAATAATATTATCGATACCTGAAACCGCTGTTATTTCCATATTATTATTCTGTTCTTCTCTAAACTTGTAAAATTCGTCCTCTCCGGGATCGGGAGGGTCACCGTCACCGTGTCCGCTCATCAAGATTTAGTCGCTTCGAACGCTAAAACTGACTTATATTGGTTATATAAACAGGTTTATTGTTCAATAAAGGTATATTAAAAATGTGACTTATTAAATGCATTAACAAATATATTCAAATTCTTGTCAAAAACTAACAATTTTGTAGATTATACTTATGGCTTGTGGTATTTGATAGTAGATCTTCTTGATGGTCGGATGGTACAACTGTAGACTTGTAGACCTGGGCAGATGTTGTGGCCCTAGGTCACTGCAACTAATGATGTCGGGTGCTGCTGTCTGTTCGATGCATCTTGTTGTCGTGCCTTTAAAGTTGCATCACCGGTGATGAAAGCTGGTGTCTCCCAAAGGGAGAAAAGTGATTTATTCCCAAAAACTAGAATACAAAACGTGTATAAGTTTAACATCAAGAAGAAAGAAAAAGAACCTTGCTAAAAAGTATTCAAAAAGTAACAGATGGCAAGGGGTAAATTAAATGGAATTAATATTGATTATTACTATATAGTTAAAATTTGATTACTAAACGCATATTAATAGATGAAAAGAAATATCAGAACACATGCTCTTAGAAGATGGGAGGTTAGGTATAAAAACAAAAAAGGTTATAAAAAATTAATACAGGTTTAGAAAATCTTGTACAGTGATGGTTAAAAACTTACCCCAAGAGATGATAGTTTGATGAAATAAATGGAGCCTTATCTAAAACTCATCTCTTTAAATAAATTAATTTTGCCCTCTCTCCATTATTGTCACTGTCATTGAAATATGACAGCGCAAAGTATAGGGAGATGGACAATAGGGTGGGCCGAAAAAACTTTTTTTTTTTATTTTAAAAGACGCTATAGCAAAAAAGGTGCGTTTTTATGTAAAAAAAATAATTAACAAAAAATTTACGTAAAAAAAACTTTTTAGCGGGGCCCAGGGGCCCTTCAAGGGGCTATTTTTTTAATAATATTTTTTTTAGGGGCGCTACTGAAAAAAACCATTGTTTTAACCTCCTTATTACCCAAAAAAAAATATTATACAAAAAAAAATATTTTAAGCCGGGCCCATGACGAATTTTCTAAGCTGATAATATCAGTCCGCCCTCTAATATGATCTGCCTATTATTTTAAGGTCGTTGAACTATGCGTAGTCGGACCAACGCCTTTGGTTTAAGTTTAATTTAGTTCCCTGCGAGTATTTGTCTAATGCGGACTGTTGTTGCGGAGTGCAAATCGTTTAAAAGTAGTTGTTTTGACTGTTTTTGTGGACTTTTAGTTGTTTTTTGTACGTTTTTAGTGTTTTTGTGGACATATAAATTCTAATTGTGATTAGAACGTGACATAAAGTTATAATGCCAAACACTTTAGTAAAAACTCGTGCTAGTGCCACGTGCCCAATATTTGGCAATTCAAAAGACATTCTGCCAAATGCATCTCAGCTTCCGACGTACGAGGATGTGATGAAATGTTATTTGGAGGTTCGATTAGAGTTAAAAGGCGACGGTAGTAAGCAACCGCCAAGTGCTACAGTTGCCAAGATTGTTGCGAATAAAGTAGAGCATGTGTGGAAACGTGCTTCTCTACCTATAATAACTCATGAAAGAATAACTAAACTAATTTTGAATTATAATAAAAAATATCAAAACATTAAACCCATAAAAGGAAAAATTTCAAAGTTTTTGCAAGCTAAGTTAGATACGTTTCTAGGAGAGTCGAAAAAGCTTTTTGATGTATCAACTTGTAAGTGTCTCGTTTTGGAAACTTGCTGTTGCGAAAAAAATAGGAAGATTCCGAAAATAGAATGGCCCTTCTTACAAGACCAAAGATCTGAGAGAAAAATGCAATTTGGAGGGATTGACCAACTTGTGACAAAACAGATACAAAAAAAAGAAGAAAGAAAATACAACATCTTGAAAAGAAAGAAAGAAACCGAAGAGCCAATTCCAAGTACAAGTGGCCTTACAAATGTAAATACTACTAGGCAATACATCATGAATATAAACCAAAGTTCTAATGAAAGTTCAAGCGAGGAGGAATACCAATGTCCAGTTTCAGCAAAACAAGAATCCCATCCTCAAGTATCAGTGTCGAAACCCAAACAGATGCGAATTAGCTTAGCCAACACTGCCAGAATAGCAGATCAGACTGGAACTTCTAACAGGGCTGTAGCTAAAATTGTTAATGCCGTGTTGGAAGACTTTAATCTAATTTCAACAAGTGAACAAACGAACGTAATAGATAAAAATAAAATAAGACGAGAATTACGTAAAAGTCGACAAAAACTACAACAAAATCAGGAAAACAAGACTATTGTAGGTCTATATTTTGATGGGCGAAAGGACCAAACTCTTTCTATGGTAAATAATAAAAAAAATCTTCAACAAGAAGAACACATTTCAATTATAAAAGAACCTGGTAGTATATATTTCGCACATATATCTACAAAAGGAGCTTCTACTGCAGTGAATATAAAAAATGAACTTTTAAAATGTTTAGATAATTATCAGACGGATATAAGTTTTTTGTCTCTAATCGGTTGCGATGGAACAAATGTAAATACGGGATGGAAGGGAGGCATAATTCGTCTTATGGAAACTCATATCGGAAGACCCCTTCAGTGGAGTATTATATGTCTCCTCCATACATAGGCGTAACCAGGATGATCCTAAGGGGGGGGTTACAACTACCTGAAAGGGGGGGGTTACAACTACTGGAAGGTCTCTGATGGCTATGGTGTTAAGTGTATAGAGCTCAAAGTACATCCCAATGGGGGGGGGGGGGGTTATAACCACCAAAACCCCCCCCCTGGTTACGCCTATGCCTCCATACAAATGAATTGCCTTTACGTCATCTTCTTCAAAATTTAGATGGCGAAACCAAGGGACCTTATAGTTTTTCAGGGCCAGTGGGTTCCCAACTGAAAGACTGCCAACAAATGCCAGTAAAAAAATTTAAAATTATAGACACGGAGCTTCCAGAAGTAACAGCAGATATTCTAAGTACTGACCAACAATATCTGTACAACATTTGTTCTGCTATTAAAAATGGACATTTTTCTGAAAGTTTGGCAAATAAAGATCCTGGAAAGTTATCCCATGCTCGCTGGCTTACTACAGCCAACAGGATACTACGACTATATGTAGCCACCGAAAAACCCATATCAAACCTAGTTATTTTATCTGAATTTATTATGAAAGTTTATGCCCCTGTTTGGTTTAATGTTAAAACACGACCACTGATCTATGATGGAGCACGACATTTATGGAAAGCCATTAGTCTTTCCAGAACTTTTCCACCTAAAGTTACCAAAATAGTGAACAAAGTCTTTGCCGACAATGGATATTTTGCTCATCCTGAAAACTTACTCTTAGCTATGCTAACCGACCCAAGGCCTCATATAAAGGAATTGGCTGTAAGGAGGATAAAAAAATGCAGAATGCACCCAAGTAATGAAGTGAGAGTCTTTAGGGTACCTTTAATCAACTTAGCCGCTGAGGATTACATAGATTTAATAGACTGGCAAAAAACAGTGATTTCAGAACCACCTTTGACAGTTTCTTTAAAAAATGAAGATTTAGATAATTTTTTAAAAGGCACATTTGTGTTTGATAAATTCCCATGTCACACTCAGGCAGTGGAACGCTGTGTGAAGTTGGTGACTGAGGCCTCCACTAAAGTATGTGGCGATGAGTCCAGAGACGGATACGTTCGACTAAAGTTAGAAGGTCGACAAATGTTACCCATTTTCGATAACAAGTCGCAATATTTTGAAAAACGGAATGTCACCTAAATTTAAAAATATATGGGTGGGAGGGTCCCCAATTGGGAGGAACTCCAGGTGCAGATAGCATAGGATTAAGGGACGTGGTGGTCGGATGATTGCGAGAGACGGAAGCTGATGCGTGATGACGAGCGACTGAGAATCGGGCAAAAGAAGGACATCGGGGAGAAGTCATGCCCTAACGGGCGATTCCACCCTGATGCCCTAGTATGAGAGGGGTGGGGTTTAGCTGGTCCCGGCCACATCGGAGTTACGGAGGGCAGGGAGGTCCGATTTAGGGCCAAACTGGTCGACGTGACACTGATGAGGTTTCAGCTCAGGAACCCAGCACTGTTGGAAATGTTTACCTCCGACGTCTGTTTGCAGATTCCCCACCTAGTGATGAAAAAAAAAAAGGTGCAGATACCTCCGCGTGGTGGGTTCTGGGTTGATTAGTATATTTTTATATAAAAAATTATACTAATCAAGCGAAAGACTGCACATTTATACAAATATGTTAATTTATGGTATATATTGAATTTTAAAAAATTTGTTTTGGTTCATGGGGCCGGTTAAAATGCTTTCTATTTTCTTTAATTTTTTTCTAGTAACATTACTGATTAAATAAAAAAGATTTTAAGGTAGCGCCCCTAATTTTTTTGGAAAAAAAATTTTGACCCCTAAAGTGGCCCCTGGGCTCGGTTAAATATTTTTTTTTAAATTCAAATTTTCTACCTGCATGAGTAATATCCATATGCAGTGGCGGCTCGTGATTTTTACAATAGGGGAGGCTATACCTAACTGTAAAATATCTAGACAAATTTGCACTAGCAAAAAAATGCGCCAAAAAATGTAATTTAAGGCCCCATCTTTTGACCATTTTTTATTTACATTTCATAATATCATCCTAATTCATAATTTCATGATATCATCATTTTAAAAATAGTTAGTCTAATAGTAAAAGTTTAATACCAAAGTTTGTGTCGTTTATTTGTTAACAATTCCATCTATTTGTAAATAGATACCTATGCATATCAAAATAAATACAGATTTGAAGTTTTGCAGTCCATACATAATGAAGCTTCAAATTTTTTAAGATACTCAACTGAATTTTTTTAATTCTAAACGCGGCCTACTGCGAATTCAAAAACACGATAAATTACCGATATTTTGCTTTGAGTTAGAGATATCGGAAAAAGTTATTTGAGCAAGTTGTTCCAAATATTATTATAACCCCACATACCAAATTTCATAACAAAATTCGCACTTTTAGATTTTTCATTATTTTTAGTCAGGACCCTAAAATTCGTTGTCCCGAGACGCACCCAACCACCCAACGGAGCTGAGAAGCTACACTGCCTCCCTTGGTATATCTCCGGGCAGCGTGTGATGGCGCCGTAGATGCCACTGTTAGGAGACCGGGCCTCCTTAAACGCCTGCTGCGCTGCACGGAGCATTACCAACGGAGAAAGCTGGGCTTCTCGGCTCCGTTCGTGCATCTCGGGATAACCCAGGGGCTGCCTACAATAATATGTAATAAAACTGAGACGCGATCATGCGTTCTAATGCTAATGCTCTGTACGTATGGATAATTAGTGATAATATGGAATTTACACGTTGTATAATAGTGAGAGTAATTGTTGTTTTCGCGATTCATGATAAACAAAACAGTATAGAGTGTGTAAAAAATTTATGGGGAGACTGAGCCTCCCTTGCCTCCTCTGACGAGCCGCCACTGTCCATATGCACCTTTTCCAAACTAGCGCCGTTTATTTTTTGCGACTTTTAAAAAATTTGCCATTTTCGGCCCACCCTAATGGACAACCATGTTCCGTATTGAAAGACAGATACTTACAGAGTAAGAATATATGAAGTACGTTCAGTTGATGATTTAAATAAAAAGAGAGATAGTAAATAGAAGATAACAAAAGAGGGCGCCAAACAGGGTTTTAACGAAAAAATAAGTTAAAACGAATACAGAAGATAATTACTAATGAAATATTAAAGAAAATAAAGTAAAATAATTATTTAAAAATAAAATAGCAAAGATGTGACGTCTGTAACGTTACAACTTTATCAATTTTATTTACTTTACTGTTTTTAATTTAATTATAATTATTTTAATTAATTCTTATTAATTAATTATCAATTTCCCAGGTATTCAACTAATTATTGGATTAAGGCACTCCACATCAAGTGACAAGAAACAACAAAATCCTCCACCATCTAAAAGCGATCACGACCATGTTCTGGAACATTCTTTACATCAACTTCTAAGGGAAGTGCACCACAAAAATACGCACCATCCTTTCCCCCATCCTGCAACTGGGCCGTTGGGTCCATCCAAGAAGAGAATGCTTGCAGGTAAGACAAACATTTAGATAATTTTGAGTTTTCATATTTTTTGCAGATATTTAATGTTTTGCTAACATGTTTTTCTGTTAACTGTCTTTTCTCTTAGAACATATTTCAATTTAGTTTGATTTCATTTCTTATGCATTTGTTGGTTTCTGAATCTTTCAATTTTCTATTTCTAATTAGTAGAGAGACAAATAGGTAAAAGTCAAAAACAAATTCTAACACCAACCAGATACGAAAAGAAACAATGGACGACGGACGAAATTTTAGATTTAAGGCCGTTCCTCGTGATTCTGGGCATATCTAAATTTCAATGTAAAAGTTTAAATAAAATAACGCAACAACTATGGCATATATTGAGATAATTCTTTTTTTATATGAAAGGAATTAAAAAGTTCTAGTGCTCTATTTGTTTTTAGATTATTAAATTGTTTAAACAATGTGTGATTTTTAATTTTTTTTTGTTTAAAATTAACGTAAAAAAATTTAAATACAAATACGTCACTAAAGAATTTTTCCCACTTTCCGAATCTGTTTTTGTTTTTAACATAAAGTGTAACACAAAGCACCTATTTTGTTTAAACTTTTTAAGAAATCTCAAAGTTCTGCTAAAATTTATCTCGCTCAGTGATCACAGGCTATCCTTGTTGTCGATATCGAACAGTCAGCAAGCCAACAGGTACAGAGACCCTCTCGGTAGGGGGTATCTTGTAAATAGATAAAGCTTATTTAGACTTTTGATAAAATTCCAAGATTTTTATTATAATTTTTATTTGAAAATACCTTCTACAGAAACATTAAACATTATTCTATGTTATATAATTTTATTTTATCGATCTTACTGATCGTGATACTACTAATAGGTCTGGATCCCGCGTATGAAAAAAAAGTTGATTAATAGCAAGCTGAAAATTTGTTAATAGCTTAAGGGTGTCTAGTCGGATAAACTTTGATATATGGGAACGCTGGAACAGGGGCAGTTTTAATTGTGGAACAGGTTAAAAATTTGGAACGGTCAGAACACGAAAACGGCACATTTATTTTGTCCGACAGAACAGACTTAAACTCTCCGAACAGAGATTAAACTCATGCAAAAATCAGACTGCTATTTATCACCAAATGGGCGTTTTAATGAGTGGAACATGTAGAATATGTCAAATGACAGGAATTATGACAGGTGATAAATAGCAGTCTGATTTTTGCATGAGAGTTTAATCTCTGTTCGGAGAGTTTAAGTCTGTTCTGTCGGACAAAATAAATGTGCCGTTTTCGTGGTCTGACCGTTCCAAATTTTTAACCTGTTCCACAAATAAAACTGCCCCTGTTCCAGTGTTCTCATATATCAAAGTTTATCCGACTAGACACCCTTAAGCTATTAACAAATTTTCAGCTTGCTATTAATCAACTTTTTCTTCATACGCGGGATCCAGACCTATACTCGAATTCTTATAATATAAATATAATTAGGTAATATGTGCGTCCATAAAGTAACGCATAAATTCATTATTAGCCAAATAAACCACATTATTAGAAATTACCGAAACATGTCGATTTTTGATTTTAGTTTTCAATTTTAGTTTTTCTATTTTTTCAAATTATAATCTAATATACAAGGTGAACCACCGTCGAATGATGACGTCATCACCTTTTTTAAACGAAACCCCCATTTTTTTCAACTTATAGATTTTGCTTGCTGGGGTGATTCTAAAAATGTATAACACGTTGCTTCAAATTGGTGCAGGGTGGCAAAAATGAGTGTGTCCATAAAGTAACGCATAAATTCATTATTAGCTAAATAAACAACATTATTAGAAATTACCGAAACAAGTCGATTTTTGATTTTAGTTTTCTATTTTTTCAAATTATAATCTAATATACAGGGTGAACCACCTTCGTATGATGACGTCATCATCATTTTTTTAAACGCAACCCCCATTTTTTTCAATCTACAGATTTCGCTTGTTGAGCTGATTCCAAAAATGTATATATAATACGTTGCTTCAAATTGGTTCAGGGTGGCAAAAATGAGTGCGTCTATAAAGTAACGCATGAATTCATTATTAGCTAAACAAACATTATTAGAAATTACCGTAATAGTTTGATTCTTGATTTTAATTTATTATTTTTTTCAAATTGTAATGTAATATACAGAGTGAACCACCTTCGTATGATGACGTCATCACCATTTCCTGGAATCTCCACTTTTTTCAATTTATATATAATTTTCCAGTTATATAAATTTTTTTTATAAGAATTGAAACTCCTCTGCTTGCACCTTTTTACCATTTTTTGTTTCCGTGAGAACATAATATATTCAATTTTAGATTTTCCATGTCTTTTACTCCCAGTCTATGTTTGTTATTGACTCACTGTATATTCTTGCTTGCCTTCTTCTTCTTTTTTGTATAAACATGACTGTCTGTTTTTTAATGTGCCTCCAGTAAGTTGTGGTTCCATCGTTTTCGTGGTAATCCTACTGATCGTCTTCCTATTGGAGAACCATCTCTCGCCGTCCTTACTACTCTATTTGTTGCTATGTGGCTTATGTAGTCATTCTATTCTACTCTTGTGCTTGTCTTCTTCTTCTTCTTCTTTTTGTATAAACATGACTGTCTGTTTTTTAATGTGCCTCCAGTAAGTTGTGGTTCCATCGTTTTCGTGGTCATCCTACTGATCGTCTTCCTATTGGGGAACCATCTCTCGCCGTCCTTACTACTCTATTTGTTGCTATGTGGCTTATGTAGTCATTCCATTCTACTCTTGTGCTTCTTACCCAGTTTTTAATGTTCTCGACCTTACATCTCCGCCGTATATCTGTACTTCTAGCTCTGTCCCATAGTTTCTTACCATCTTCTCTGAAGTCAGCTGAATCTTGCTTTTTTTTTAAGGTAATTACTTCCCTCTCCTCTTTTTATCCGGTTTGGGACTGGCAACATAATTGCTAAACTACTCAGTTCACTCAGTAGTCATTTAGGCAGAGATTTCAAATTAATTTTATTAATTATAATCATAGACATAATTTTGGGTGCATGTCACCTAAAAGGAATGTGTGTATTCTACGGCAGAAGCCATAGTGAAAGAACCTACAGTCTCTAGAGCTATCCATAAATTTAAAAATCACAAAGCCAAGAACCGACACTATATTCAAAATGTTTAAAAAATTGAGGGTACATGCCTTTCAAGAGCTGATTTGCCAAATCTGGAAAAAGAGCATTTGACAACCTCCTGAAGAGAGAGTGTTATCATTCCCATACACAAAAAGGGTGATAAAATCGATTGCACAAACTATACAGGTATATCACTTATCAATACAGCATACAAAGTATTTCCCTAATAATACTATTGAAACAATCTTATTTCTTTTTTATTTTGTTTTTGTTTATTTATTTAGCGTATGGATTTTTACAGTACGATAAATACACACTTATATACCTATATGCAAATACTAAAGTAGGATGAATGATCTCAAAATATATCGCTATATAAAAAAATAGGTACATATTTTGTTAAATTTGTTTTATTTAAAAATTTACAATTATAATCACGTTAATCCTTTCATTGTGTAGGTCCGAACCTTTCACTCCAGGGGGTGTATTGTATAATAGAATTTTTGAACTGGGGTTGACGAATCATCAGATTGACGTAAAGAGTATTACTTCATGAATAGATTTTGTTTTGTATTGAAAGAAATTTTTGAAATAGAGATATTTTACAGTTACATTATTCAAGGATAGGCCTTAATTGAAGAAAGACATCAACATAAAAATAAAGGTAATCAGATGTACAAAAAAGTGGAGAAACAAATAAGATGCAAAATTAAGTAAGCGAAAGAAGTAAGATTAAAAGAACAATGCGCAGAAATAGAAGAATACCAGAAAAGAAATGATAGTTGTAACACACACAAAAAAATTAAAGTATTAAACTCAGAACAATAGAGAAAGAAAACCGAGAATACTGAAAGATAAAGATGGGAAACAAGTGTTAAATAAAAAATGAAGGAAAAGTAAAGAGATGAATAGCATTTATCAATGAGTTGTTCAAAGACAAGAGAACAGAATAGCTAGAATTAAAAGTAGAAAATGGTGTGATTTTAAAGATATTAAAAGAGAAAATTAAAATATTATTAAAAAAAGAATGTGTTTGTACTTTGTACGCACGTAAGAAGTTATACTTCTATTATATGATTTCAACGAAATAAATATACTTTCGAACAGTTTATTTATATTTTATTTAAAGATTAAACTAATTTTTACTTAGTACTTTCCAGAAATGTTTATTAAAACAATAAGAAAAATTAAAGAAAAAATAGAAAACACCCGGATTCGAACCGGGGACCTCTTGATCTCCAGTCGAGCGCTCTACCACTGAGCTCTTTTTGTTTGTGCGGGTGCGGATTACAAGATTTCTCAGACATAGTGTCAAATAGACCAAGTGAAGTATAAAAATACTTTAAATATTACTTAATCTTATTCCCGAGGTAGACAAATCCAAAGATACAAAAATTATAATAAATATATTTACCAAATACACTAATATATTCTTTCCACACCTTTTTTGGACTAATACATACATATACATAACTTAAAACATTTATCAACGAACTTCATACTGTCTGTGTGCGCATGCGCGTAGAATAATAAAAATGCACTCCCAATTGCGCCTAAAGAAGTATAACTTAAAAAAAAACAAAAATGGCAAAGTAGAAGTTCCAGGCCAAATCCCAGTAGAAAGCTTAAAATGTATAAATGATAAAATCTTAGACATTATAGTAGACTTGTTTAATGCAATATATAAAACAGGACATATACCGAAATAATGTTTACTCTCCATCTTTTGCACTATCACTAACCTAAAAGTACATACGCAAAAAGACAAAAGACTGCAGTGAATACAGAACAATATCATTAATAAGTCATGTTCTCAAATTATTCTTGAAAATAATACATGGTCGTATAAATAAAGGACTGGAAGAAGGAATACATGATAGTCAGTTTGGATTCAGAAACGGACTAGGAACCAGAGAGGCATTATTTGCTTTTAATGTGATAGCTCAAAGATCCATAGATATGAATGTGGATGTGCATGTTTGTTACGTTGATTTTGAAAAATTAATTGACAAAGTAAGACATGAAAAATTAGTCCAACTTCTAAAGACAAAAAACATAGACAAAAGAGACTTAGAATCCTTTACCGGAATCAGGAGAGGAGTGATACAGGGATGTATTATGTCTTTTTTACTGTTCAATGTATATAGTAAATCCATTTTTGAAAAAGCATGACTCTCTGAAAGTGAAAGAATAATAATTAACGGAAGAACTATTAACAACATAAGATGAATGAACAACTCCAACTACTACTAAACAAGACAAAACAGTTTCTGCGAAAAATATGGACTAAAGATTAGTACAAAAAAGACTAAATATATGATATTAACAAATAAATCAAATATACAATCAAACATACATTTGGGATGTATACCGATAGATAGAGTTGAAACATACAAATACTTGGGAACCTAGATTTCAGAAACTAATGATCAAACAACAGAAATAAGTTACAGGATGAAAACAGCAAGAAATACGTTTATAAAAATGAAAGCAATTCTCTGCAATAAACACCGTAGATTAGAGCTGAGACTATGAGCTCTGAGAAGTCGTGTTTTTGATACTACAATATGAATTTGAAAGCTGGGCATTGAAGCAAGAACATATAAATAAGCTACAGTGATTTGAAATGTGGTGTTACAGAAGCATACTTAGATTAGCATGAACACAGAAGAAAAAGAACACGGAAGTATTGCGAGGAACAGGCAAAGAGTACGATATAATAAACAAAATAGAAATAGGAAAGTTACAATATCTGGGACACGCAATTTACTAAAATTATATAAACCGTCAATATAAATAAAAAATAATAAAGTAAAACAAAAAACAATAACAATCTATTGCAAAATTTAAAAAAATTGCAAATTGCATAATCTACCTTAATAAATTTAATAAGTTAATTTAGTTACAAGTTAAGCTGCATATGACATCCAAATATACATAAAAATTCTACTTATACATAAGGGTACTGTAATTTCTTAGTTATTGATTAAGAAACTCTGCTACTGAATAATATGGTCTTTGAGATAGATAGGCTTTTGTCATTTTACGGAACTTGGGGAAAGATGTTGCAGACGTAAGTTGTAAAGGTAGATGGTTGTATAGTTTTTTTTTGCAGAATATAATATAGATTTCTTAACTAACTCAGTGAATGGAATCGGTAAATAGTCGTCAAAGGTAGAATTTCTGGTGGAATAGTCATGATTAGGTCTTTCTGGAAACCCATGTAGAGGTTTACGAATTAAGCAAACAGTTTCCTGTGATCTTTGAAGTAGCTTCTGCAATGTGTTGTTCTTCTGAGGCCAAACAGATATCTCATTGTTTTTTTTGTAATTTCAAAATGACATTGGATTGGGCAGCTGTACCAGAACCCCAAAAAGAAAGACCATATCGAAGATGCAATTTGAACGAAAAAAAATATGTTATTATGAAAGAGGCTAAGTTGATTTCCTTCGAAAAAGATCTTATTGCATAGCAAACTGAGGATAGTATCTTACTAACTCATCGATATGAAAGGACCATTTAAGGTTGCTATCTAAAAAAATATCAAGAAATTTTACAGAATCAACGATACTGATATTAAGATATACTGTTATTAAGAGGTAAGGGTTGAAGAGCTCCTTTATCGGATAATGCTACTGTTTTATCTACGTTAAAAGAGAGTAAATTGGAATCGGACTAGATTTTTATTGTGAGTAGATCAGAAGTTTAAGTAGCTTGAAGAGTTGCAATATTTGACTCCAAGTAATACTGGTATCATCAGCAAAAAGAAAAATTTTCCATCGATTTTTAAACTAATGATGTCATAATAAAGATAACGAAAAGTAGAGGATCCCATACTGAACTTTGTGCTACCCCACATACAATATTTTTGAAACTAGAGTCTATATCATTTGCTCTAACCCTAACCAGTTGTTTCCTATTATCCAATTGAAGATTGATACAAGATTGAAACCAATTCAAAGAAATACCTCGAATTCCATAGAAATTTAGTTATTATATTCATAGTCCAATTTCGTCGTCAAAGATTTGTTTCTGTTATCTGTGGTAGCGTAATTTTGAAGAATTCCGTGTTATTCAACAACTCAACACCAAACTGTTAGAGAAAATATCACAAGGAAAAATTCCTGTAACTGGCTGTATACCATAAATCACAAAAAGTAAAAACCTTATCTTGTAACAGGTATATTTAAAATCCTTAAAAAGGGTTATATCACAACAAAACGTTTTCGGAATCAATATTCCATCATCAGTGTTATCACCTAAAATAAGTATAACTCTATAAGTAAAGCAAACGTGAGGTTAAATTTTGACAAAGGTAAAAAAGTGATACTTACAGGTTTACATGCTTTAAGCCACCAAAATATACGGGTAAATACCCTTGAGTTGTTATTAAACAGTTGAGGTTACAGTATATTATCTGATGTTAAAGGATGTTAAAAATATTTCCAGATTAACCCCTGGCATCACATGACATCAACCATATTGGTTGGAAACTTGTAGGTAGCACCTTACATGGCAGAGTTTAGGTGACAATTGCATAGGGATTACGAACAATCGACACGAATCGCATCCGCCTTTTTAGGGATTTTAAATATACCTTTTACAAGATAAGGTTTTTGTTAGAGAGAATGTTTTTGCTTTTGTATTTTCTCGTTTTACGTTTACGATATATTTAATCTAATTTTGTTTTAGGTCCTATGGCAGCTGACCGGTACGAACTTCTTGAAATGACGAAAACCCAAACACTTCTGGAACAGATAGTTCAACAAGCCCAACATTTTATTATGAGGATGAGAACTGAGTATGTGCTTGACACCATAGCAAAAGAAGTAAAAGATCCACTCATTACCTCTCACTGGAATACTCTGAATAGTCCAACACAGTCTTGTGTTAAAATTCATATTTCGACACATGGTTACGATGCTGTTTGTAGAACACCTCTTATAATACATGTTGGTGAGTATTTTACATTTTTTTTGAAGTTATACTTCTCTAGGCGCGATTGAGAGTGAATTTTTATTATTCTGTGCGCATGCGCACACATACAGTATGGAGTTCGTTGCTAATCTTTCAAGTTATGTATGTATCAGCGCAAAAAAAAGGTGTGAAAAGAATATATTAGTGTTTTTAGTAAATATATTGATTATAATTTTTGTGTCTTTGCATGTGTCTTCCTCGGGAGTAAGATAAGTATTAAAAACATTTTTATATTTATTATACTTCACTTCGTCTGTTTGTTACCGAGAATTGTCATTATGTCCGAGAAACTATATAAACAGAGAGCTCGTGGCGTTATTGGTAGAGCATTCGGCTACAGATCGATAGGTCTTGGGTTCAAATCCGGACCATTACTATTCTTTTTTTTTTTAGTGGTAAGCATTAATTATTAGTTTAATATTTAAATAAAATAAAAATAAACTGTTAAATATATTTATTTCGTTGAAATCGTATAATAGAAGTATAACTTTTTACGTGCGTACAATGTACACACACATTATTTTTTTCTTATTGGCTTCGGATTGCTTGACTCATTCAGCCATTAAAGTTAGTAAATTAGTTAAATAATTGTTCATCTTCACAATGCCCTAACAAAATGGTTTACAAATCATTTTACTGGTAATTGGTCCTAAAAATTCACAACAAAACCAGTCGGATAACAAAGTGGTAATTTTCACTTCACTAAAATTGTAACTTGAAGTCGAGTGTTCAAATGTTTCTTTTACATTACTCTTCCAGATCTCCTTTTTTGTTCATTATATACTCTGAAAGAATATTTATCGAAGCTTTGCACAAAATTGAAAAAGGCATTCTACTAAAAGGATTCCGACTAAATAACATCAAATATGCAGATAACACCATAGTATTGTAGGGGATTAAGGCAGGGAGATGCGCTGGTGTGTCAGCTTTTTAATGTAGCCTTAGAAAAAGTTGTACGAGACGCTAATTTAGATAGCAGGGGAACAATATTTAATAGATCAGTCCCAATTCTAGCATATGCAGACGACGTGGACATTATAACAAGAACCAGGGCGAGAACTGCGGAAATCCTAACCGATCTAATAGCAGCAGCAGAACAAATGGGGTTACATATAAATCAAAATAAAATCAAATTCACGGCGACTAACACAAACACAAGAGCTGGAAATGTTGCCGCAGATCTAATCATCAATGACCAAAACTTCGAAGCGGTCAAAGAGTTCATATATCTAGGGACATCGGTTAACCCCAATAATAACACATCTGAGGAAATAAAAAGGCGAATAATAATTGCAAACATTTGTTATCATGGTCTATCGAAATACTTATCTAACAAACGTCTGTCTCAAAAAACTCGTATAAGGCTGTACAGAACATTGATAGTCCTCGTTCTCACATATGGATCAGAGGCATGGACGCTAACTAAAACAGATGAATCCGCTCTATCGATTTTTGAAAGAAAAGTGCTACGTAAGATATTCGGAGCAGTCTGTGAGAATGGAATATGGAGGCGTAGATATAACTTTGAACTGCAGAATATCCATAAGCATACGTTTGGTGGAAAAGATATTATCACTGTAATTAATCGAAACCGCCTGCAGTGGGCAGGACATGTAGCCCGGGCCCCTGAATCGAACATGATAAAAAAGATTCTAACAGCTCGACCCGTGGGAATGAGAAGACGGGGTAGACCAAAGTTGAGGTGGGTGGACGGGGTAACACAGGATGCCGAGAAGATCGGAGTTGGCAACTGGAAAATGCAAGCAAGGGACAGAATAGAATGGGGTAGAAAGCTTGAGAAGGTCGAGGCCCTCTAAGGGCTGTAGCACCAAGATGATAATGATGACCATAGTATTGTATCATAGTATATCTACGGAAAATCTAGAAGACGTACAAGTCCTGATGAACAAAATCACGCAATACAGTCAACAATATGGACTCAATATAAACGTAATACAGAAGACAAAGCTTATGATAATTAGCAAGGAAAGATAACAGAAGATCAGCTCTAACCAAACCCCAGTAGAAAGAGTGACGCACTACAACTAAGTCGGCACCATCATAAATGAACAAGGGACCAACAACATTGGTCGCGTTCATCAGACAGAGAGCTTGGAATCGGCTTGCAATCGGATTGGAAGCTCTTTTACTAGTGAACGGTGCGCTGAATTAATCGGATTGGAAGCGCTCGCCATTTTATTCAGCCTTAAATTTGTTGTGCCGTGATAGCTGAATCCCGCCAACTTTAAAATTAAGTTCAAAGTAAAATAGACAATTTAATTAAAATTGAATATAAATACAATAATTATTGCATGTAATTTATTGTAAATATTTGTAGTTCTTATTTTAGTATTATTGATATGTATCCTATATATAGCCTAATAAAATAAAAAAAAAGTCAATATGTAAATTCGTACAGGTTAAAACAAATTTTATATCAAAGTTTAGGTGGGTACAAAAGATATTTTCAAGAAAGTATCCAAATCATACAAGGGGATCATTGTTTAAATAATTAAAAAGGGGTCAATTTTGCAAAAAAAATACTTTTTTAACTGCTGAGGTTATTTAATTACCAATGAAGGTCTACAGGATTTTTTTCTGCAAAGTTGAAGGGTAAATCTTTCTCATAAGACTTACTAAATTAAATTTGACCCCCTATTTATTTAAATAATTATATATAAAACTTTAAAAACAAATTTGCAAAAAATTATTTTTAGCGTTTTAAATAAGCACTATAAAATATCTTATTTTACAGAATAAGTTGCGCTATGTTACCAGTATTAAGCAAAAAAAATTGGTCGAAAAATATTTAATATTTTTTGAGATATTGAATTTGTTTTTAAATGTTACTATATTTTCAATTGCAAAAACGTGGTTGTTGCCAAAGAAATATTCACCTGCTTAAGATTTCATTATTTTTATTTTTATGTATATTTTCGATAAATGTATTGATAAATTCAAATTTCAGTTAAACTCCCACCTAAAATGGCATTTGAAAATTATTCAAATTTGTTTATAATTTGTTTTTTTAATAACGTCGCGGGAATTAAGTAATTTGAAATGCCGTTTCGATCATTGGGTTTCTGGTATTTTTTTACTAATTAACAAAATTTTTTTGTCGTTTTTTCTTCTTCTTTTTCTTCTTGGAGTTATATTACTACGGGCCCTTTTAGGGTTAAATTTTATTAGGAATGTCGAATCTCCGAGTTGTAGATTCTAGACCTAAAAATATTAAGATTAAACTAAAATCTCTTAAATAAAATGTGGCTACTTACTGAGTTACAGGGTGTTTTATTTAAAAATTTAAAAATTATTGTTACCAAGTACTTTAAAACTATTTGACGTATCCTTATCATACTTGGCAGAAAGTGTGTCTATTATACACCCTATTAAATTTTGATTAATAAACGTTTCTACCTAGTGCCAGAGGCGTACGACAGGGGATAGTGAATGATTGACCCTTCCCAAATTCTACGCCACTGAGTGAATTACTATTGTAGCGAAATTTTTCGATTCTCCAATACTTTGTATGTAAATAACTTTATTGGTATTGATAAAGTCATCAGTTTGAGATATATTGGAAGTTTAAAATGAATGAATGAATCAATCAAAATAACTATGCCGTTTCATTTTTAACGTCCAATATCTCGAAAACTAATGACTTAATCATTACCAAGAGTATATTATTTACACAGAAAGTATTTGAGAATCGAAAAATTTCGCTAAAATAGTAATTCCCTCAGTGGCGTAGAATTTGGGAAGGGTCAGCCATTAACTGGCCCCTGTCGTACGCCTCTGGTGGTAGCTAGAAACTTTTGTTTTTCACAATTTAGTAGACTGTTTAGTAGTCACACTTTCTGTAAAGTATGATAAGGATACGTCAATTAGTTTGAAAGTACTTGGTAAAAATAATTTTTAAATTTTTAAATAAAACACCCTGTAACTCAGTAAGTAGCCACATTTTATTTAAGTGATTTTAGACCAATCTTGATATTTTTAGGTCTAGAATCTACAGCTTAGAGATTCGACATTCTTAATGAAACTTAAATACAATGCCAAGAAAAAAAAGAAGAGGAAAAAAAAGACAAAAAAATTTGTTAATTAGTAAAAAATTCCCAGGAACCCAATTATCGAAACGGCATTTTAAAATATTTAATCACCGCGACTTTATTAAAAAAACAAAATATAAACAAATTTAGATTATTTTCAAATGCAATTTTAGGGGACAGTTTAATTGAAATTTGAATTTATCAATACATTTATCGAAAATATATATATATAAATAAAAATAATAAGATTTAATACAGGTGAATATTTCTTTGGCAACAACCGCGTTTTTGCAATTGAAAATATAGTAACATTTAATAAACAAATTCAATATCTCAAAAAATATAAAATATTTCTCGACTAATTTTTTTTTGCTTAATACTGATAATATATTACAACTTATTCTGTAAAACAAGATATTTTATAGTGCTTATTTAAAACGCTAAAAATATTTTTTTGCAAATTTGTTTTTAAAGTTTTATGTATAATTATTTAAATAAATAGGGGGTCAAATTTAATTTAGTAAGACTTATGTGAAAGATTTTCCCTTCAACTTTACAGAAAACAATCCTATAGACCTTCATTAGTAATTTAATGACCTCAGCAGTTAAAAAAGTAATTTTTTTTTCAAAAATGACCCCTTTTTAATTATTTAAACAATGATCCCCTTGTATGATTTGGATACTTTCTTGAAAATATCTTTTGTACCCACCTAAACTTTGATATAAAATTTGTTTCAACCTGTACGAATTTACATTTTGATTTTACATGTAGTGTAATTTTATTTTACTAGACTAATATAGTTATTATCTAAATTAAGTTAGAAATATTAACACGATATCTGTAGTAGGTACCTACCTCATTTATTTTCCAACAATCCAGTTTTTGATTGATTCACAAATCTTATAAAAATTGGTATTGATTGCATACCAACTATTTTGTAATTGATATTTACCTACAATAAAATTAAATTTAATATACTTAGGTAGGTAGGTACCTATACAATAATACTCAATATTAGTTATTTCCAATGTTTTATTCTTCTTCACTCACCGTTATATTATCAATTTCTTTATTTAGCATACCTACTTAATATTGCATTTATCCAGAACATTGCCTTTTATATTATAAAATTGTGTAAAACACAATGTTCGTTAATCGAATATTTTCTGTATCAAATTTTAATCCTGTAAATTTGCATTTTATTAGTTCAAACCTTTCTACAGCTGACCGAATCTTTAATTTATTATCAAAATTTTCTTGTTCTGGTAGTAAACGTTTATTATTCTGGTAAGATTTCATTAAGTTAATGAGGAGTATCTAGATATGCCGAATTTTGAATGAGATTTATATTCGCTGGTAAAATGGAATTAGCTTGAGTTGAATAGTTAATAGGTCTGGATCCTGCATACCAAAAGAAAGTTTATTAATAGCAAGCTGAAAATTTGTTATTAGCTTAACGGTGTCTAGTCGGACAAACTTTGATGTTTTAATTTAAAACAAACACTGGAACGGGAAGTTTTAATTGTGGAACAGGTTACAGGTTTCGAACGTCAGACTACGAAAACGTCTCATGTATTGTGTAGGACAGAACTTCCAATTGATTTGTTACTCTTTCATTAGCATGCAAAAATCAGACTGTTATTTACCACCAATATAATTCCTATCCTCTGACATGTTCTACGTGTCGGAATTATTAAAATGCCCAACATATTTTTCAGACAAAAATTGTTTCATATATTATATACAAAGTTTGCTATTGAATAAACTTAAAAACAACATGCTAGTTTTCACAATCATAAACTTGTCAGGATGACACGTTCCACAATTAAAGCTTCCCCTGTTCCAGTGTTTCTATATATCAAAGTGTGTCCAACTAGACACCGTTAAGCTATTAACAAATTTTCAGCTTGCTATTAATCAACTTTTTTTGGTATGCGGGATCCAGGCCTAGGTACGAAATTTTTAAAAGTAGATGTTTTAAAAAAAATTTAATTATACAGTTTAAACAGATTTTTCAAAACTATTTACAATCATATTATTTGTTGTCATTTCATGGAATTAGGCATACTCCAAATTTAATATAAGTAGAGGAACTATGAAAAAAGAACTAGAGGGAGATATAATCTATTTTTTAATAAGATTCTTTGATCACAACCAACTAACTCTTGAGATAAACTGGGAATGCAATAGACATCCCTTTATGATGCTCATACAGAAGCACATTTCCAAGCAATCTTACATTACAAAGGTGTTGCTGGCAACCTATAAAGGGAAAAAAATAATTATTTTGCATGGTTACAATATATTATCTTGAAGCTGTATTCGATAAAAAATTCTGAAACGAGAAAGCTCACTTTAATACTTATCCGGGCAAGACATTTTACTTCCATATAAAAGACATGGCGTTTCAGGCCTATTGAGCCCCACTTGCCCGGATAAGAGTTAAAACAGTAAAAGAAAACGGAGCAGCATAAGGTACTGTTGGTTGGGAGCACTCTGAAGACCACCATGTGTTCGTTGTTCTCTGATAATACCATCAATACAGATAGAATTATTTCTATGAGTATGGCTATGTCAAACGAAATAAGGATTGAGAGACATTTTAGATGCTCTCAGTGAAACAAATGCAATTTTAGAGCCACAACCAGAACGCTAAGGAAGAAATTCCTCTTATTAAAAAAAGAATGGATTCTTGTTAACAAATTCTGCTTAACAATGGAGGAGGAGGATATATGAAAGGTTGTGTTACAATACATTTAGTTTTGATCTAAGCATGAAAATAAATATTATGAACACATTTGTACTACATTTATTTTCAAACAAACCAGTTTTTTATCGATTTACACAAAGTTTTTATTGATTACGGTTTACAATTAACCCATTCGCAGATACGACTATATATGCATGTACTTACAAAGGGAAATTACTGTCTGCATATGAAGATGTTTCCACAAATGTGTTAATACAATATTTACAATAAAATTATATTATAGAATATTTACAATAAAATTAAACTCAATATACACATTGATATTCAAGATTAGTTATTTCCAATTTTTTGTAATTCTATATTATTTGGGTGAAAATCTTATGTCCAGAGCTCTTTGGCAAACCAAACCTATCCCCAGTAACAAATTCTCTGGTTTACTTATTTTTTTCCAATAGAATTATTCTGTTTTCAAATTGGTGGATATAACCAATACAATTAAAGAGTTCCTGGAAATATAATAATATATACATGATGTTATTAATTTGTTATACAATTTTACCTGGAAAGCATTTCTGGACATACGAATTCCTTGTTATTATTTCATCTCATCCTTCTGGAATAATTTGAGGTAGGTACATCCGCTAAATTTAATGTAGGTATAACGGCATTTGCTAATTTCGTCCCCAAACAAAAATTCTTCAAGAATATTATCCATTTTAGTTTAGACAGTTTTATTTAAAAACAAAACTGTCTAGGTTATAAATTATATTATTATATAAATAAAGAATAAAAACATAAACAAATGGAACACATAACAATCTCAATCGAATGTCAAACGTCAGTCGTTCACTAGTAAAAAAACTGTCAGCGTTTCAGCGCAAATTAATCGGATTGCACTCGGATTATTCTGGTGAACGCGACCATTGTCCTTGCATCTTAACAGTGCCGGCGCTAGGGTATAAGGTGCCCGCCTTCAAAACTAGCACAGGCGCCCCCCACTCCACACGCATACACACAGATACTCGTACAACCCCAGCCTCGGAAACATTATGTGTGTTCAAATGGAACAGTGAGACCCACATGTCCGAAGATCAAACCGGTCACACTGCGTAACCTGACCCCGTATCTATCTGACCCCCCAAGCTGTATCACCACCCCTCCCATCACAGTACATAACGAATAACCGAAAATACTTTCCGTATCCTGTTTTGACATCGACATCGCTGTAAATCGCGATGCAAGGTCGCGAGGGTGAACGGGTGATACATCCTTGGTATGTGCGATCTCATAAGAAAATGAAGATTTGTTTTGATATCGATGTAGCGACCACGATCGCGAATCGCGACCTACACCGCGCCCATCCATGTATCTTCGGCATGTTTTTACCCTCAGGAGGCTTTGTACTGAACGTTACCTTGGATGCACTGGGTAATGGAACACATCATCTGTATTACTTTATGTGGTTAAACAACCTGATTTTAGGGGTAGTCAGAAGAGCTTTTCTCCCTATTAATGACTTGATTTTGGACTTGTGTCCTAAAAATGTGTGTTCCGGGCAGCGAGGTACCGACTTAAGTCGGTGTAACGCTATCCGCAAATGTCCCCGGTAAATAAAGTTCGGCTACAGTTTTATTGGACCCCTCATCTGACAAAACAACTTCACTTTAACTTTTTTAAGAAATTGGCTAAGAGAACTAATATTGTTTTTTGTGTCATTTCTTCTTTTTCAGCTTTTATTTTTCGATTTGTGCCCCAGATAATTTTTTTTAATCCATTTTATTTAACTAAATAAAAATAATAACTTAACCGTAAATTAATAATAGTACTGAGTGAATAGTACTCAACAAATATAATTTTATACATTTGAATGCTATTCTTTAACTGCAGAGTACCTACAACTGACAAACTATTCTGTAATCACATGAAATAATACTAAATCTAAAGAGCTCTAAACTAAATTTTATAATGTTTATTTTAAATATTATGTTTTTATGGGATTAATACTTAACTTGATACCTATTAATAATAATACATAATACTTAAATAATTAGACAGGCGCAGGCGGCAAGAAAACAGTATCACAATCTTGTTTATTTTACTAGAAATCATTCATTTCCTCTCATAACTGCTGATACAAAACTAAAAACTTGCAAGAAATTTGAAGAACATAAACAAGTTGAGCAAAGTTGTTTGGTTGAAATATGATATCTTTGACCAATAAAATTTAATACATGGTAAGATTTCTATGCCGCATTGCATATTTTTGTATAGGTATTATGTGATATGCAAAACTAACAAACACAGATTAGGGTATTATGACGAATTTAAACCACATTTAAAAAATGAATTTTTGTATTTTAGTATTTTACATAACACCAGCAGAAAAAAAGCTCATTTTGGCGCCCCCCAAACAGGGGCGCCCGCCTGCAATGCATCCCTTGCAGGCCCGTTATCGCCGGCCCTGCATCTTAATGTTGTCCACCTTGCATCTCCATAGAGTCTTACCATCGACTTTTCGGAGGGTTTTCATCTCCGCTGTTTCGAGCAATCTTTTTGTCCTCTCTGTGTCGGGTCGTGTTTCTGCCGCGTATGTCATTATTAGCTCTATTCGCGCTGTACAACCTGAACGTATTCAGAGTAAGTTCGGGATTAGTCTCCAAGGCGCAGGCGTCAACGTAAACTTATCCTGGACATGTTCAGGATTTTATTCTCCGCGAACAATTTTCGGATTCGTAATGTAATGACGGGTTGCATACATTAAGGTTAGAGAAGAAAGCCTTTTCTTGTCCCTTTTCTTATTTCGAAATCAATGTCAACAAAAAATGCAAATGCAACAAATTTGTATGTCAACATCAGAGTTGCCAGATTGGGGTATTTCCCCCCATTTTTGGGGTAATTTGAAAGAGTCTGGGGGAATTTTTATGAGCAGAAATGGTTGGGGGATTTTTTAGGGGAAAAATTATGGAGGATTTTAACGGTCATGGTAAATTAAATTTGCGAATGTAGGTAGAAAGAACTGTATATTCTACTCTCATTTGTAATAATTACAAATGACAGTAGAATATACAGTTCTTTCTACATATTATTCTATTATTGAAGACGATAGAACCTATGAATTACGTCATCGCCCTCTGTTGATAAGTAGTGTAATTTTGGTTTACTGTTCTCTACATTTGACTACTACTGCTACTAATTTATTAGCTTTGTTCGCGGAGACAGTCCGCGACTGGTTACTGACTGATTCGCATGCGCAGTTCCGTTTTCAAGCGCTTGAAAACGGAACTGCACATGCGAATCAGTCAGAAACCAGTCATGGATTGTCTCCGCGAACAAAGCTGTTATAATGTGGCAAAAATTTAAATTTGGGGGATTTAGAAAATCACATCTGGCAACTCTAATAAAGACATATATTCTTTATCTATGGAGAAATAGAATAACAGCAACAGGCAAAGGCAATGGATTAACTTTCTATTCAATGCTTTTCTTACAAGTTTGATTAGCGTCTTTTATTTCGAAAATATAATTTGGTATTTCCACGCCAAAATCCGGCTTAAATTTTTGTAGAGAGTAAAAGATTGTTGAATTACTTGGAAGTTGCAGCTTGTTATTTAGATATAAAAATTACCTTTAACTTCCAGGGGGTTGAACATTATCTGAAAGAAGAATAATTTAGTAAAGCAATCATTTTCAATTTTGATATATTGAATTTGATAGGTTGTGGCATTGTGTTGTGGTTTATTACACCACAAAAATAATGAAATATAACAAGACACAAGAAATAGTTTCAGAATAACTTTGATGTGTTGTTTATGTTTCATTATATTCAATAAGAGACTAATTTAACTTATAAATTAAACTGAAAAATAAACCACAAGAATATATATGTAGGTCGTAGGTACTTATAAGCTCATCTAGATAGAAGAAATTAAGTAAAAACAGAGTACAATTTATTGTAATACTACTGTAATAGATAATTATCGAATATCGAATGAAAAGTAATTAGATGATAATAATACTAGAAAAGGTACCTACTTATTTTTAAACATACTAAATGGAAAACATTGACAAAAACAACTAAAAATGCTTTAATATAAAAAATATTAAAATTTGTTTGAAGAATATTTAAATGATTAACTATTTATATAGGAAATAGCCACAATTAAATTGAAAAAAATAATATTTAAATGATACAATACTTTACATAATTTCAAAACTTTAAAAGCCAGAATCTACGTTTACAAGTTGTTTAACAATATTTTAGGTTGAGAATTGGAGGGGGAGTAAGAACAGAATGTCAAGAAATTCTTCCCAAATATTTTGTGCGCCCGCGCGAACTTAAAATCCGAAACAAAATCCTCGAACGTCGAGAGGGTATCCCGGACACGTTCAGGATCTTTTTTCTGTACTGCGCGAACACCGAATTAAAAATCCGGAGGGTGTTCAGAGGGAAAAATTCGACCTCCGCGAATGCTAAATTTTGTAATGCACAGGCGTTCTCCCTCTGGGTACGTTCAGATTGTCCAGCGCGAATAGAGCTATTGGTCTGATGACTATTTTGTAAATCCTGCCTTTCATTTCTTTTCCGATGTGTTTATTTCTCCATATTGTGTCATTCAGGCAACCTGCGGCTCTGTTTGATCTATTCACTTGATCTTCCACTTCTGGGAAAAAAAGGGAAACGATTTCGAATTATTTAAGACAACCAAATAAATTTTAATGGAATTCAAACAGATAGTGTACACTTTTTTAAACGTTTGCCAGGTATAACTTTGAACCACACTGCATTTTTTATATATATAACCACAACTAAATTATATTATAATCAAAACTAATCACAATTGTCAAGAATTAATGCATTGATAATAATATAATGAAACAAAATTAATTATGACGTGCAGCGATATTTTGCGTTTACTTATTTCTACGTTCCTACCTCCACTCTGTACCTTGTGTCAATTGGTCGTAATACTCTTAAATAATTTGTTCTGCGTTCCGAAACATAGCTCATTTTTATCTCAATTGGGGAAAGAAATACACTCGCGGGCAAAAAATCGAGTCACTCTATGAATTATACACGTTTGATGTCTCGAGTTTCCTAAATCTGTTGTCCGATTTGAGTGTTTTTTTATTATGTGTGTGTGTGTGTGTGTGTGTGTGTGTGTGTGTGTGTGTGTGTGTGTGTGTGTGTGTGTGTGTGTGTGTGTGTGTGTCCTGCCTTTCATTTCTTTTCCGATGTGTTTATTTCTCCATATTGTGTCATTCAGGCAACCTGCGGCTCTGTTTGATCTATTCACTTGATCTTCCACTTCTGTTTCGGGCCTTCCGTAGCTAGATAGTGTGATGCCTAGATACTTAAACTCCATTACTTGTTCTATTATCTGAGCCTCCAGCTCCAATTTACATCTTATTGGATTTGCTGTTAAAACCATGCATTTTGTCTTTTTTGAGGAAATTAACATGTTAAATTTTCTGGCTATTATGTTGAATTGGTGCAGCATACGTTGTAAGTCATCTTCACTTTGAGAGATTAGTATTGCATCGTCTGCATAGCAGATTATATTAAGTTGTTTTCTCCCATTTGGTATCCTTTTTTAGTTCTTATTTTTTTTATTATTTCATCCATGATCAGGTTGAACAATAAAGGACTAAAGGAATCTTTCTGTCTTATCAAATTGCCGGCTTCAATTGGGTGAGTTAGTTCATCTTCTACTAAGACCATAAGTGGGTAGATTATATATTTATTGATAAAATTCACAGATTGTGTTATAATATATTTTGTAATATTTAAATTCTTACATAATTTTAATATTTTAGGACAGAAGAATCTAAAATGTATCTGCAGAGACGGAAAAGTGATGAACATGAGTTACGAACCACAAGAATTAAGAGATCTAATATTTTGTCATATTAACCAGCATCAAATATTGGCAGTTCAAGCTTTGGCTAAGACAATGGGATGGCAAGCTTTAGGAAACTCCAATCATTTAGGTAAGAGAATCCAAATTTATTTTATTTTCTAAATAAATAATATATTTTTTTATTCGTTACTAAAGAAAGTCAGAAAATTAACACAGCAAGCCAAAAATAATAAAGCTTCTGAACCAGTTTAAATCTCTACTAAGCTACTTAAAGCTGAAAATTCAGCGAAAGATTCAGCTGAAAATTCTCTCGGAAATTTGGGCACACCTGGTAGATACGAAGGGGGCGAAATGCTCTTAAATTTCCTATTATAAAACAATTTATATTTAATAAATAGCTTCTTCTATAAGCTGATCTAAAGAAGATGGACTTGGAGGAGCCCCGATGGTAAGCCAAAATCTAGATCGACTTCATCATCACTGACAAAAAAAAGCATGATGTAGTTAAAGATGTTCGGAAGAAGAAGTGGTCATAGAATGGTCCGAGCAACTGTAGAAATCAATATTAAGCAATAAAGACTGAAGATGATAAAAAGTAAAAAACTTAAAATCTGGGATACGCCCAACGAATGAACTTGACTTTGAAAAATATATTTCCAGTAACTTACTCAGGACTAAAACAAGAGAAGTTGTATAAGCAACCTAAACGAAGAAATGGTAGATACAATAACAAAAGCACAGTAAAAATTTGGCCCTAAACATGGAAAAGAACAAAAAATTAGTAAAGAAGCGAAACAAAAAATAGTAAGACTGTAGAGTGCTGAAAGTCAAGGAAATGTTGACTCACAAGAAATCAACATTATCAATAAAGAAATCTCTAAAGCCATCAGACGGGATATTAGCCGAGAAAATTATAAAAACAATAGAAAAAAAAACGAAAGCATGAAAGCATTGAGGAGAAAAATGTAAAATGGCGAAAAATAAATCTTCCAACTTAAAGACAAAAATGGAAATATACACTCCTGGCCAAAAAAATCGGGACACATGTTATAGCCTTAGTCTTTAAGAATCTCAATGTAGTAATATTGTTGCTAAGCATGTAAATGTCATTATATACCGAGTGTAACAATAATACTATGTTTTTTCCTCAAAATTCTGAACACCCCGTGGAATATTCTAGCATTTAAAAAATATTGAAATTAAAACTCAATTGTAGCCTTAGGCTTTCTTAACATTACGTTTTTTGACTCATTCACTTATGTTGGCTAATAAAAAAGTTAGGTACCTACTTTAACAATTAGACATGTTCTTTATCAATACAGGGTGTTTCTAAATAAGTGCAACAAACTTTAAGGGTTAATTCTACATGAAAAAATAATGACAGTTTGCTTTATAAACATATGTCCGGAAATCCTTCGTTTTCGAAATACGGGATGTTGAATTTTTTATTACAAACTGACGATTTATTTATTGCTGTAAAACCGGTTGAGGTATGGAAATTAAATTTGGTAGGTTTTAAGAGGTAGTTATTTATAAAATACATAATTGTACGTCAAAAAATGCGCAATAGCTACCTCTTAAAACCCACCAAATTTCACTTGCATATCTCAACCGGTTTTAGAGCCATAAATAAATCGTCAGTGTGTAAGAAAAAATTCAACATCCCGTATCTCGGAAACGAAGAATTTGGAGACATATGTTCATGAATCAAACGGTCATTCTTTTTTCATGCAGAATTACCCCTTAAAGTTTGTCGCGCTTATTTAGAATAGAATAGAATAGAATAGAAATATGCTTTATTGTCACTGAAAATTATACAATTTTATGGACAAAGCTTAACATAGATTCACGAAAAAGATATACATAACAATAACAAATACAATTTTATAAAATTAGATAAATCGTCAATAAAAAAAATATAAACAAGTTAAAAAAGTGAAGTAAAAAAACAAAAACCAATATATTGCAAAATTACTATAAATTGCAAAATTGAACATACAACATAATATAATAAAACACAAACAAAGGAACTAATAAGTTTAAGCTGCTGTATGTGACACCCAGATATAGATAAATACACTTTAGTTACTTGTACATTACTGTGATTTCTTAGTTAGTCATTAAGAAACTCTTCTACTGAATAATATGGTCTTTTAGATAAATGAGCTTTTGTCATTTTACGGAACTTGAGAAAGGATGTTGCAGATTTGAGTTGTAAAGGGAGATGGTTGTATAGTTTTTTTGCGGAATATAGTATAGATTTCTTTACTAACTCAGAAGACGGGATCGGTAAATAGACATCAAAAGTTGAATTTCTGGTGGAGTAGTCATGATGAGGCCTTGCTGGGAAGACATGCATGAGTTTACGAATTAAGCAAACAGTTTCTAAAATATACAAAGATGGAAGGGTTAAAATTTCGTGATCTTTAAAGTAACTTCTGCAATGGGTTGTTCTTCTGAGGCCAAACAGATATCTTATTGCTCTTTTTTGTAATTTGAAAATAACATCAAATTGGGCAAACTTAAGTCTATCGAATATAATAGACCACTTGTTCTTATCTTTGTCGACTTCCACAAAGCATTTGACACCGTGGAAACTGTTGCTATCTTAAAAGCACTATCAGAATGCAGAATAGACCACAGGTATGCGAATGTTATTCGAAATATATATGAAAATGCGACAATAACCTGGTAACCTTCATTGCATGACTGGGAAGATTAAAATTGGCAGAGGAGTGCGACAGGGGATATATTGTCGCCTAAACTATTTATTATTTAACAGTCAAGGAGTATGCATTCTACTTGTTCTTCTGCTTATGTTATAATTTAATTCAGTTTGTTATCACTTTTAGTATGATACAACTGATCCAAAAGATGGCATAACCTAGACATCCAAAGTGAAAGTTATCCTCCAACACCATTTTGAGCGTCGGGTTTGAGGGGTGAGGGGGGAGAAATCGGTAAATTCGTAGTTTTTATGTTTTTCGTCAATATTTCTAAAACTATGCGGTTTAGGATGAACAACCTTCTATACAAAAATGTTCTACATTAAATTTGAAATAAAAAAGGTTCTATGCATAATCCTTCTAAAATGAACGGTACCAATGTTACGGAGGTAGTATAGTATAATTGGTCCAAAAAAGGCCTAACCCAGACATCCAAAGTAAAAGTTTTCATAAAATCCATAAGGAAAAATTTCCCGTAACTGGCTGTATACCATTAATTACAAAAATTGACGAAAGACTTCTGTGTAAAAGGTATATTTATTAATATTGGGGTTTTAATAAATATACCTTTTACACAGAAGTCTTTCTTCAATTTTTTTAAAAGTTTTCCTCCAACACCAAATTGTTCTATATGGTCCACATATTGTTCAGTAAAAATTTACACCATTTTGAGCGTCCGGTTTGGGGGAGATGGGGGAGAAGTCGGTAAATTAGTAGTTTTTTCAGTTTTTCGTCAATATTTCTAAAACTATGTTCCATACAAAAATGTTCTACATACAATAGGGAACTTGCATAAATTTTTAAATTCGAAAAAAATGTTATAAATCAAAACACAACATAATTTAAAACATGTATCAAAGATAAAAAAGTTTTGTTTGTCTTTCGTTTGGCCCCTAAAGACGATTAAAAATTCAAATTAAAACAGGTGGTCCAAAACGCCTCGTGACGTCACTTGGTTTTAAATAAACAGAATTTTAAATTAGACGTTATAAACGTCACTAGAAAATACATTTATGTGACGTTACAAGTGTTTTTGATCGTTTGAACTATTCATAGAAAAATTCGTACTTTTACAAAATGGTTTTATTTTCAATAGTAAACCTTCGTTCCTTTCCTTCAAAAACAGTATAAAACTACAATTTTAACAAACTGGTATATATTATTACAATGACATACGATAAATGTCATTAGAATATAAATATTTTTGACTTATTCCACGACAATGAGCTTGCCAAATACCCAAGTAGGTGGAGGCCAATAAACTAAAGAAGGAGAAGAAGAATATACCTAAATATAAGGTTGTGTCTAGGTATACGTTACCGTGTACGCAAATAAAAAAGTTAGAGTGTCAGTGATTTCTTATTTTTTATTTGTTTAGTGTTTGTTTTTAAATTAACTACGGAGTGTGGACAATTATTTAGTTCTTTTAATGAGTTTAAGAACATTTTAAAACAGTACGAAAAAGATAAGAGACTATAAATTAATATATATATTTTTTAGTTATAAATGAAATAGTATGTATTACCGTAAAAGATTAAAATAAAAAGAAGACCTAAAGCTTTCACAATAATAATTAACTTGTTCTGAAGCTATTATCCTTGTGGCATTTTTGTAATCAACTATTCTAAATGGGAACTAAGCCACAATTTAACCAAAAAATGATTTTATTAACGTTTCGGCGTCTAAATCGGACGTCGTTGTCAAAATACAAAATATTATTAAATTAAACAAAAATGGTGTTGCTTGGTAAAAAATTTTTCTAATAATTTATTTAATCTGACTAATTTTTGTATTTTGACAATGACATCCGATTTGGACGTCGAAACGTTAATAAAATCATTTTTTTAGTTAAATTGTGGCTTATTTCCCATTTAGAATAGTTGGTTATAATAATTAACTTACGTATAAAAATTATTTTAACAATATTTTTTACGTGTTATGTCAACTAAATACATATATTTATTTTGCTAACCTAAATATATACTTTAGTATATACATTGATTTATTACAATTAAGTTTGAAACATCTGAATAGTTCTGTTTTAACAAATTCTTCCCTTCCTTCCCTTCCTTTAACAAATATTTTTCTATCAAACACACGCTAAACATATCAAAATAGCATGTACCAAAATATACAGTCACTGCGCACGCTAAATAATAACGTCACTGGCTTGATGAAGTTTAATTCGCGTGTACATACCTAACTTTTTTTATTTGCGTACACGTTAGCGTGTACTTAGACACAGCGAAACATAACCATAATAATAACTAATGTAAAACTATGTGACGTCACGGGTCGTTTGAACTATTTTATACCGCTGAGGACTTTAAATACGTATTTCTAAGTTATTACGAGTTTTTGAAGCGTGAAATTTTGGAAATCTCATTTTTAAACAAAACTGAACATTATTATGTAATAAAAAAAATTGTGCAAGTTCCCTATTTAAAACAAAAAGGTCCTATACATAATTGTTTTAAAATCAACGGTTCCAGAGTTACGGAGGGTGAAAAGTGGAGGTTTTCGATACTTTTTATATTTTTTGGGCAATTGATGATGATTTTGGATACGGTGAGGTTGACGTTTCTTCAATGGCTTATCACTAACATACCATCGGCCACTGAAATAGCAAATTTTATTTACAAAACACAATTCTGTTAAAGAAAATTTCTTTCATCAGCAATAATATTATAAATAACCAAAAAATATAAAAAGTATTGGAAACCTTCACTTTTCACCCTCCGTAACTCTGGAACCGTTGATTTTATAACAATTATGTATGGGACCTTTTATGTAGAACATTTTGGTATAGAACATTGTTTACGCTAAAGCATAGTTTTAGAAATATTGACGAAAAACGTAAAAAAAACTACTAATTTACCAATTTCTCCCCCGTCTCTCCCCCAAACCGGACGATCAAAATGGTTTAACTTTTTACTGAACAATATGTGGACCATATAGAACAATTTGGTGTTGTGAGGAAAACTTTCACTTTGGATGTTTGGGTTAGACCTTTTTTTGGATCAATTATACTATACTACCTCCGTAACTTTGGAACCGTTCATTTTAGAAGGATTATGCATAGAGCCTTTTTTATTCCAAATTTAATGTAGAACATTTTTGTATCGAAGGTTGTTCATGCTAAACCGCATAGTTTTAGAAATATTGACGAAAAACGTAAAAAACTACGAATTTACCGATTTCTCCCCCCTCTCCCACCCAAACCCGACGCTCAAAATGGTGTGACTTTTTTCTGAACATTATGTGAACCATATAAAACAATTTGATGTTGGAGGATAACTTTCACTTTGGATGTCTGGGTTTGGGTCTAGTTATACTATACCATAGTATTTGGCTGTTAGGTTTATTGACTGGGATTTTCCCATTGATTTTATAAGTTTATTGTTGTGTTTCGTAAATTAATGCCTCTTAGTTATTACGATGCTTGATTTCCTAATACCTTTTAAACCTGTTCATTGAGTTAATCTAACTTTAAATCAATATTTTCAGGTACTGGTACCGTTGAACCACTAGGAAACGCCAGTTCTTGTCTACTGTCCTCACCGACAGGAGACAGAATAATAGCGGTACGATGTGAACCGTCAACTGGAACCCAAGTTTCTGTCGCGCATTCGCCACGAACTGACTTTTTCCCAAGTCGACTCGTAACAGAAAGAAAATGGGAGCATTTGGGCGGTCAGTTTAGAGATGTAAGATTGGACAAGATGGAGGGTAGAAACTTTTTGCATAAAATGGAGCTGTTGATGGCTAGTTTGACTAGTAGTTCTTAATTTTTAAGGGGTTTTACGGTGCATTTTTTCGGAAGGTGACTTTTTTATCCTATTGATGTATTAAAGTGTTGTGAGTAAAATAAATACTAGATATAATAATATCGAAGATATTATCAGTGCACGTCATATATAAATGGTACCAACATAGTGCCAAATTATTGTTGTTTTCCTACTAAATCTATTGAAGGTCATCATTTGACGATTTTGATGTGAACTTTTCTTCTTCTCCAATTTTAATTTGTTCAGTAAATTTAACTTTTTTGCCACCTGTATAATTACTTTCTCATTAACCGATAGTGTATGGTTACTAGCAGGTATTGAACGAAACAATTTAATAAAATCAAAACAAGCAATAAACAATACGAATTACAACATCTGCCAATGCCTACTCATTTACTGTGCCTTCGTAGGCACTACATATAGGCACAATAAGTGCATATATACATATTCAAATCATTCTGATTGGTAAATATTTCAAAAACAAAGGAAATATATAGGTAACAAAATACAAGGTAAAAATACAAGGTACTTACAATCGGGACATCATCGACGAAGTCGACACTATTTCACGTCTGCACAGTTTAGTGGTCAGGATGCATCTCATAGGGGGAAGAATTCTTTGGACCCTCAACCACTTGAAGTCCATTTCTTCGCGACATATGTGAACCTCGCTAACAGGCGAACAAGGAAGATCACAGGCGTCGACAAGGGAAAAAAAGGGAAACGATTTCGAATTATTTAAGACAACCAAATAAATTTTAATGGAATTCAAACAGATAGTGTACACTTTTTTAAACGTTTGCCAGGTATAACTTTGAACCACACTGCATTTTTTATATATATATATATATATATATATATATATATTGTTGTGATCTTGATTATTGATATGAGATAATATTTTTATATGTCATTTAATTTAATCAATGCATTAATAATAATCTAATTAATTTACCAGATCACATATCAATATGTTTTCAATCTCAGGGCTTTTTATAAAATTAATTACTTACATACGTGGCTTCTAAGTATTTCTTAATGGTTCCTAATCGGGATAGGAAAGAAAAGAGTAAAATAATAACACATATGGGTTACAATTGTAATCAAAATATTGTTTATTTTATTTAAATGGCAATCACTGCTTAATATTTGCTATATCTTATTATTCTTAAACATAACATTTATTCATGGGAATCTTATTTCCTTTTGATTTCCAAATTGAAAGTTTTTATTAACATCTAACTATTATGATTTATCAGCAACAATTCTATTTAAGTTTGATGAAGCTTTTCTGATATTATTGATTATGTTTTTTCAATTTTAAATGTGGTATTTACTACGAAAAACCCATACATTCATGTCCAAACAAATGAGACTGACCTTTTTCTGGTGCACTGAGAATGTCTTCACACAAGACCCGTTTCCTGCTATCCTTGGCTGCAATCAAAACCTCGTCCTGGCTTCCAGTAATGTTCTCCTCTGAAACTAGTTCGTATAGCTCTCGTTTCCTGCTTCTGTCGTGATGCTGTGTTCTACCTTTTTCGAAACTGCAATCAGCTACCGGGAACTCTTGGCTCAAGGAGGTTCTTTTACTCTCAACCTGGCCTACCTCTCGTTCTACGATAGATACTCCACACTCACGGAACTACACCGGCTTTCTCACTCTCCGTACACTACCGTCTACTACTCGACTTCACTTCTCGACAGCTCAAAACATTCTGATCTCTATTTGTCATTCATTCCCCTACTTTCTAAATATCCCTTCCAGATTCACAAATCAAACTTTCACCACCAACTCTCATTCGCAGTATTCCTCAAAACCAATTTTTAAACTTTCTAAATATGCTTAATGGATTTCAAAGAAAATAGTTAATTCCCATTCTAAAATTACTTTCTACTATATACAAATTTTAATGACCTATTCTCTATTTCCACTTAGTCTTAATTAGCATCGGCTAATGACCGATCCTTCCGCGAACAACGATAATGACCTATTAACGATTTCACTTGAGTCTTATTTAATCACTTCTTAAAATTAAATATAACAATTTGTTGTATACAGGTTGTTCCAAATTTATATGCCCGTGGTTGAGAAAATTGAAATTATTTTATATTAAATTGAATTTTGTCTATAATTATCAAATTTTAATTTTCATATCAAATAGAAATATAACAAATCCCCGCCTTGTATTCGATAAAATTTATCTGCATTTTTAAATAAATTTTATCGAGGCAAAACCAACTCCCTGTATATTTCCTTACTTTAATCTACGTCTTATACCCCTTCTTCTTGTATTACTCTAATTAGTCCCACCTGTAGAGTAATTGTTTCCTTATTTTCAGTGTCCTCATCCTGTGTTAGAGTGTCGGCTATTATGTTGTCTTTCCCTTTTTCCCATATCAATCTTCTGTCTTTTTCCTCAGATTTTTCACATACTTTTACCGTGCATTCTGCATCCTCGTTTTCATATGCCTCCTCTTCAAATGCCACTGTTTCGATTATATCTTTTTCGCTTTCATTTGTTAGCTTTATTTCTCCTTCTCCTGAGCTCATCTCTTCTTTTGAGGAATCCCAGTTTTCTTTTGCTTTTGATACTCTCAATTTTTCTTCTTCTGGGCTCAACTCTTCTTTTGAGGAGCCACAGGTTTCATTTTCTTTTGTCTTTTTCTGACTTTTTCTCCCTTTTCTTCTTTGTCCTTGCTTCGTTGCCAAATTCATTTCCACTGTTTGTTCTTTACCTGATTCGTCCGTATTTTGTTTCTCCTGTTCCTTGTCCTGTTCTTCTTCTTTTTCTTCTGTTAGATTCATCGTATTATTTTTAAAATCTATCACTACATGTTTTTCTGCCAATTCGTCAACTCCTACTATCATGTCATGTGACATGTTTGGCATTATTACACATTGTAGTGCATACATCTTCTTACCCAGTCGTACCATTACTCGTATGCCTTCATTTATAGTTGCCAATGTCCGTTTGTTTGCGCCCACTAAATTTACCCTAGGTATTTTGTAAATTAAATTTGTTAAGTTAACTTCTTCTATTAGTTTTCTGTTGACCAATGTTATTTCAGATCCAGTGTCTATCATAATTTTAATTGGTTTCTCGTTGATAAATCCATCCACAAATTTTAAATTAACTCCATTTTTCTTTTCGTTGTTCCTTGCCAATTTAATAAACTCCTTGGGGTTACAAAAGATTCCTGTTTGATTTTTGGTTTTTAGTGAGCGCCGTCGTGAAAAAACGCCGGTTGCTCATCGTAGTTTATATTTTCGTCATAATGTCTCTCTCCGTCATATTCATCTGTCTGGGTATTATTTACTTCTCTTCTATTTTCTCTTGGTCTGTCGGATCTGTTTCGGTTTTCTCGATATCCCTGTTCATTTTGTCTACCATTATTTCTGTTTTCTTGATTTGAGCGTGTGGTGTTTCTATTCTGGTATTCTCGATTTCTGTTCTCATTCCATTGCCTATTTCTTTGTTCATAATTTCCTCTTCCGTTGTCTCTATTTTCGTTTTCCCTTCTGGGATTAAAATCTCGTCTTGTATAGTCCCTCCTATTTTGATTTCTATCTCTGTAATCCTGTGTTTCTCGGGGCCTGTAATCTTCTCGCGACCTTCTTGATTTTCTTTCCCTTAAACGTGATTCTCTTATTTGTAGGAATTGGCATAAACTATCTATGTCTTTGTAGTTTTGCAATGTGATATGGTCTTCCAGCGTTTCTTCGAAATGTCTTGCAATCAGTTCGACTAATTGTTCCGATGAGTAATTATATTGTAAATGTTTTGCGTTATAGTAAATTTGTAATGCATATGTCCTTTCTGATATACCCATCCTATCATTGTATTTCCCATTTTGCAATTCCTTGTTAATTTCCAATTGTTGGACTTTTCCCCAGAAATAATTCAAAAATTTTTGTTCAAATTGTTGCCAACTGTCAAATTCTTCTTCTTTGCAATCGAACCATAGGCTTGCTTCATATTTTAGATGGTTTCTGATAGTTTCTTTTGCTGTTTCGAAATTTTCGATGTGCTGTATTTTCTTTTTCAGGCTATTTATGAACGGCACTGGGTGTAATATTCTTACATCCCCGCCAAACCTTATCTTCATGTCATCTGTGCTATGTATAACCATTTCTCTTCTTTCTCCTACATTTTGTTGAATATTGATTTCCGCAATCTTTCTTTCCATTTCTTCTCTGATTGCTTGAATAGCATTTTCCAACTTGTTTTCCAAACTTTCCATTTCTTTTTTCTGGCAATTCGTTAACTCCTTCATTTTATTTTGAATTTTCATTTCTTGTTCTTTCATCTCGTTTTTCATTGTTGTCAAACATCCTTTTACTTCCTTTTCATACTTTCCTATGCGTTCCTCCATTTTCTTGTTGTTCTCTTCTATTGCTTGTTTCATTTTTTGTTGTGTTTCATCCATTTTTTGATCCAATTTTTGTTGTGTTTCATCCATTTTTTGTTCCATTTTTTGTTGTGATTCATCCATTTTCTTTGATGTTTCTTCCATGGCTTGTTTCGTTTCACGTTGATTTTCATCCAGTTTTTGTTCCATTCTTTGTGACTGGAGTTGCATCATTTGTAATATTTTATCTATTCCTGATAATTCTTGCTGTTCTGATGCCATGATTGTCGTGTCTAAAATGTCTTCTTGGTCTGAATTATTCTCTTGATTTGAATGTTCTTTTTGTTTTTTGTTGTCTTTGCTTTGGCTTCTTGTCACAGACATTTGTTTTCAAGAAGTACTGTCCCCGCCAAATATGAAATTTTACTAGTATGTTACCAAGACGACTTTTTCTCACCCAAATATTATAAATTGTCAATAAATATATCAAATGTAATATCGTAAAAATAAAATATTAAATCAGTTATGTAAAATTTGTACCTAAAGAGATCTAAAATTTTATGTTATCAAATGTAAGTATCTCACTTTTTACCACAGGCATATAAATTTTCAAATACCGGCTTTACTCTTTCTATCCTTCAAATTTGCCACTAGAAATACTTTACAATGCCCTCCACGTTGGACGACAGTTGTTGTGATCTTGATTATTGATATGAGATAATATTTTTATATGTCATTTAATTTAATCAATGCATTAATAATAATCTAATTAATTTACCAGATCACATATCAATATGTTTTCAATCTCAGGGCTTTTTATAAAATTAATTACTTACATACGTGGCTTCTAAGTATTTCTTAATGGTTCCTAATCGGGATAGGAAAGAAAAGAGTAAAATAATAACACATATGGGTTACAATTGTAATCAAAATATTGTTTATTTTATTTAAATGGCAATCACTGCTTAATATTTGCTATATCTTATTATTCTTAAACATAACATTTATACATGGGAATCTTATTTCCTTTTGATTTCCAAATTGAAAGTTTTTATTAACATCTAACTATTATGATTTATCAGCAACAATTCTATTTAAGTTTGATGAAGCTTTTCTGATATTATTGATTATGTTTTTTCAATTTTAAATGTGGTATTTACTACGAAAAACCCATACATTCATGTCCAAACAAATGAGACTGACCTTTTTCTGGTGCACTGAGAATGTCTTCACACAAGACCCGTTTCCTGCTATCCTTGGCTGCAATCAAAACCTCGTCCTGGCTTCCAGTAATGTTCTCCTCTGAAACTAGTTCGTATAGCTCTCGTTTCCTGCTTCTGTCGTGATGCTGTGTTCTACCTTTTTCGAAACTGCAATCAGCTACCGGGAACTCTTGGCTCAAGGAGGTTCTTTTACTCTCAACCTGGCCTACCTCTCGTTCTACGATAGATACTCCACACTCACGGAACTACACCGGCTTTCTCACTCTCCGTACACTACCGTCTACTACTCGACTTCACTTCTCGACAGCTCAAAACATTCTGATCTCTATTTGTCATTCATTCCCCTACTTTCTAAATATCCCTTCCAGATTCACAAATCAAACTTCCACCACCAACTCTCATTCGCAGTATTCCTCAAAACCAATTTTTAAACTTTCTAAATATGCTTAATGGATTTCAAAGAAAATAGTTAATTCCCATTCTAAAATTACTTTCTACTATATACAAATTTTAATGACCTATTCTCTATTTCCACTTAGTCTTAATTAGCATCGGCTAATGACCGATCCTTCCGCGAACAACGATAATGACCTATTAACGATTTCACTTGAGTCTTATTTAATCACTTCTTAAAATTAAATATAACAATTTGTTGTATACAGGTTGTTCCAAATTTATATGCCCGTGGTTGAGAAAATTGAAATTATTTTATATTAAATTGAATTTTGTCTATAATTATCAAATTTTAATTTTCATATCAAATAGAAATATAACAATATATATATATATATATATATATATATATATATATATATATATATATATATATATATATATATATATATATATATATATGTTATGGCGAGCACGCCACTGTGTGTGTTTATATTGCAATATTTAGACTACGTGACATGATAAACACCAACGCTTGTAATTTTGAGGTGTCAGCGAAATGTTGATGGACTATGAAAGGTTTTAAGAAATATGTAGTTTGTATTCATTAGTTGAGTATCGTTTTGTATCTCTAACTGTTAACATCTCAATAAATTTGTGCATTTCCTTCAGTAGTTACGTTACTCAATTCTCCAACGAACACACCACATTTTATAAAGAATAAGACTGGCGCAGTTAGTAGAAATTTCCAATTAGAAAAAGTAAAGCCTTTTTTCTAATCGATTTTAATCGTTAATTGGGAAATTGGAGAATTAGTGACTTAGTAGTTGAGTTCCGAGTGTAAGGCCACGAGGAAGGAAAACTGAAGGAACCCGTAAGCAACTTGAAGAATTCCAAGTGTAAGGCCACTTGTTGTGTAAAGCCACAAAGCAATTCGGAAGTTCTGGAGAGGCGCAACTAGCAACTTCGTGAAATCTTCTCAACCACCAGCTTCAGTGAAAAGCCACTCGACCCTGGAAACGGTGAAGCATTTCCACAGAAGAAGCAACTACATACAGTTTAGAATTTCGACCAGTTCCAGTGTACAGCCACTTGATCCAGAAGGTACAACGTTCTCCACCCGTTCTCTTCCCGTTCCAGTGTAAATCCACCTGATCTGAGACGCTGCAACGTTCTCGACCCGTTCCGGTGTAAGGCCACGTTCTCACGGAAGTACTTGAGGTTAGTCGAATTATATTAATTTTGTATTTGTTTTCATTTTTTTATTTACTCTGTTTCGCTATTTTCAAACTTTTAAGATATCATATCTAGTATTTGCATTTTTTTTATTTTTTTATTTGTTTAACTTATTTTTTGTTAATATAATGGCAACTAACGACGTAACAGCAAATACGTCCATAATTTCCGCCAACACTTCTAATAATTATATTAATAGTGACAAAGCTATCAAGCTTATAAATGTTTTTGATGGGTCTTCTTCAAAATTACACTATTTTATAGATTCTGTTGATTTCATTTTTGCAAAATTTGACCCAGCGGATTTACAAATTTTTCCTTTTATTGTAAAAAGCAGGTTAGAGGGAAAGGCTCTTGATTTCATTGGCTCGAAAGAATTTTCGACATGGCAAGAGATAAAAAATGCTCTCCTTTCTCAGTTTGGTGAAAATTTGGATTTGCAGTGTCTAAATTTTGAGTTATGCCATTTTAAGCAACGTTCTAATGAAAAACCGGTAAATTTCGTTGATAGAATTGAAAAACAATTGATAAGAATCAGTAAAGTTATCAAATACGATTCAAGTTTGAACAATGTTGAAAAAAAATGTTTAAATAATTTTCACAGTAAGACTGCAATTCTGACCGCTATTACGGGCATAAAAGAACCTTTGTGTCAAATGCTTCGTTCTTTAAATCCCAGTTCGTTGATTCAAATTAAGCAAATTTTAAACGATTATGAAAACCAACAATATTTCAAACAAACAAATGACAATTTTTCTAAATTAAATATAAATAATGACAATACAATTTCTTCAAGTAATGCAGGTACGCAAAAAACATTTTCTGCGCCCGGTTCAACAAATCAATCGATAAATCCAAATCCACCAATTAAATTAACCATTCCAAAGTGCACTTTTTGCCATAAATATGGACATAAAGCAGAAAAATGTTATCGTAAACCACAATCTCACAATGTTGTTCATAATACCTATTGCGACAACGACAGTTCAGAAAGCGAAAAAGACATAGAAATCGAAGTTGATCAGGATTTTTTAGAGCAAGTTCCGCTGACAACTTTACAATTTACCAAGTAGCAAATAAACCGCTTCTTTACGCGCATATTAAAAATTTAAATTTAAAGTTATTAATTGATTCAGGGGCAGCTATATCAATATTGAAACCAAGTAAAATTTTAGACTCTTATCAGTTTAATCATGAAAATTTTAAAATATTTGGTATTAGTAACGAACCAATTCAAGTTACAAAGAGCGTAAACTTTAAATTATTTTCGAGTGTTGAAAAATTCTATATAGTAGACATAAATTCTCCTTTTGATGGAATACTTGGTTATGATTTTTTAGAAAAGAATAAATGTGTTATTGACTTTGGTTTGAATACTTTATTTGCTAATCATGAGGAAATCCCATTGTTTTCGTCTGATCGGGAACATAATATATTTAGTCTAAATAATATACACGAAAATCAAGTCCGAAGTAATGTTATCGACTCAACGGAAAAAATTGATACTATTATAAGTAAACTAAAATTAGACCATCTTGATGAAAGATTACAAACAAAGATAAAAGATATTCATGTGAAGTTCCAAAATATATTCTCGTTACCTAACGAACATCTAACTTTTAGCAGTCGAATAAAACATAATATCCGTACTAACCCTGAAAATGCCAGTCCGATTTATACTAGAAATTATCGGCACCCTCACGTTCATAAAAAAGAGGTCAATAAACAAATAACAAAATTATTACAGCAGGGAATAATTCGCGATTCTGTCAGTCCTTGGAATTCGCCATTTTTTATTGTCCCCAAAAAACCTGACGAAAATAATGTTCAAAAATGGAGGATAGTAATTGATTTTAGAAAATTAAATCTTATCACGGTTGACGATAGATTTCCTATCCCGAATATTAGCGATATTTTCGACCTTCTCAATACCTCTAAATTTTTTTCTACAATCGATCTGGCGTCGGGTTTTCACCAAATTCCCATGAATCCCGAAGATATCGAAAAAACAGCTTTTTCCACAGAAAACGGGCACTTTGAATTTACTAGAATGCCGTTTGGGCTTAAAAACGCTCCTAGTACCTTTGCTAGAGTGATGAATGACATATTTCGAGAGCACATAGGCAAAACATGTTTCATTTATATGGACGATATTTTAATTTTTAGTAATACAGTCGAAGATCATCTTAAAAATATCGAAATAATTTTTGAATTAATACAAAAAAATAATTTAAAGATCGAACCTGATAAATGTAAGTTTTTAACGGATGAAATAACTTTCTTAGGTCATTTATTGACACCGGAAGGTATTAAACCAGACCCGAAAAAGATTCAAGCTATTTTAGATTTTCCAGTCCCGCAAAATCAAACTGAATGTAAATCATGCAAAATCAAACTGAATGTAAATCATTTCTCGGCTTATTTGGCTATTATAGTAAATTTGTAAATAATTTTGCTGATTTAACTAAACCTCTAATGGGTTTGTTGAAAAAAAATATAAAGTTTCATGTTACACCCCAAGTAGTGGAATGCTTTGACAAATGTAAACAATTTTTGACCTCGGAAAAAATTCTGGTTTATCCTAATTTCTCTAAGGAATTTATTTTGACGACCGATGCATCGAATGTCGCTGTCGGTGCGGTTTTGTCACAGATGTCTGATAACGGTGAGGATCGACCTATCGCTTTTGCATCAAGAACATTAAATGAAACTGAAATGAAATATTCCACTACAGAAAAGGAATTATTGTCTGTTGTACACTTTACAAATTACTTCCGTCCATATCTATTTGGAGTTAAATTTCGATTAGTCACAGACCATAGACCACTTATATGGCTTTTAAATTTGAAAGATCCTAATTCTAAATTATCACGATGGAGACTGAAATTAAGTGAATATAATTTTGATATTCAGCATATTTCGGGCAAAGCAAACAGAGTTGCAGACGCTCTGTCAAGAATTCGATTAAACCATGTGCATCAAAAACAAAATGAATATACCGAATTTGATGAAATTTCGTATAATAATCAGTTAGAAAATATAAGGGAAAAACAATGCGATCAAAGGAAAAAGCAAAAGAACCGTTTTGATAACTTAAGAACGAGTAACTTGGAAGTAAAGTATAAAGTTGGAGATAATATTCTCTTAAAAAGACCAAGAAATCCAAATACACCAAAATCGATATTAAATACAGGACCATATGTTGTTCTGGAAGTCAATGAAACCAATAAAACTCTAAAAATTAAGTTAGATAACGAGGTTATTCGAAAATTTCATTTCAATAATGTAAAACCATTTTATGAGGTTATTAACTAAACGAAGTTGAAGTGTAACACGGCAAGTAGTAGATATGAACTTTCATTTTCCATATTATAAATGAATTTAATCAGTAATAATTGCAACATATAATTCGATTACCTCGTGGTACACTTCATCTACGGCCTTCTCACAACAACAAAAATAGAATGAGTTATTGCCGGTTGGTTTCTTTGTTTCATGTGGCCCTACCTGCCCTGTTCGGAGCATATCCAGAGAGGCTCTACACTACAAGCCCAAAACTTCGAAGCTGCAAAGAGGCCCTTCTTGGACACCCCAGCTTCGGTTTTCAGGAGGGAGGTGTTATGGCGAGCACGCCACTGTGTGTGTTTATATTGCAATATTTAGACTACGTGACATGATAAACACCAACGCTTGTAATTTTGAGGTGTCAGCGAAATGTTGATGGACTATGAAAGGTTTTAAGAAATATGTAGTTTGTATTCATTAGTTGAGTATCGTTTTGTATCTCTAACTGTTAACATCTCAATAAATTTGTGCATTTCCTTCAGTAGTTACGTTACTCAATTCTCCAACGAACACACCACATTTTATAAAGAATAAGACTTATATATATATATATATATATATATATATATATATATATATATATATATATATATATATATATATAACCACAACTAAATTATATTATAATCAAAACTAATCACAATTGTCAAGAATTAATGCATTGATAATAATATAATGAAACAAAATTAATTATGACGTGCAGCGATATTTTGCGTTTACTTTTCTACCTTCCTACCTCCACTCTGTACCTTGTGTCAATTGGTCGTAATACTCTTAAATAATTTGTTCTGCGTTCCGAAACATAGCTCATTTTTATCTCAATTGGGGAAAGAAATACACTCGCGGGCAAAAAATCGAGTCACTCTATGAATTATACACGTTTGATGTCTCGAGTTTCCTAAATCTGTTGTCCGATTTGAGTGTTTTTTTATTATGTGTGTGTGTGTGTGTGTGTGTGTGTGTGTGTGTGTGTGTGTGTGTGTGTGTGTGTGTGTGTGTGTGTGTGTGTGTGTGTGTGTGTGTGTGTGTGTGTGTGTGTGTGTGTGTGTGTGTGTGTGTGTGTGTGTGTGTGTGTGTGTGTGTGTGTGTGTGTGTGTGTGTGTGTGTGTGTGTGTGTGTGTGTGTGTGTGTGTGTGTGTGTGTGTGTGTGTGTGTGTGTGTGTGTGTGTGTGTGTGTGTGTGTGTGTGTGTGTGTGTGTGTGTGTGTGTGTGTGTGTGTGTGTGTGTGTGTGTGTGTGTGTGTGTGTGTGTGTGTGTGTGTGTGTGTGTGTGTGTGTGTGTGTGTGTGTGTGTGTGTGTGTGTGTGTGTGTGTGTGTGTGTGTGTGTGTGTGTGTGTGTGTGTGTGTGTGTGTGTGTGTGTGTGTGTGTGTGTGTGTGTGTGTGTGTGTGTGTGTGTGTGTGTGTGTGTGTGTGTGTGTGTGTGTGTGTGTGTGTGTGTGTGTGTGTGTGTGTGTGTGTGTGTGTGTGTGTGTGTGTGTGTGTGTGTGTGTGTGTGTGTGTGTGTGTGTGTGTGTGTGTGTGTGTGTGTGTGTGTGTGTGTGTGTGTGTGTGTGTGTGTGTGTGTGTGTGTGTGTGTGTGTGTGTGTGTGTGTGTGTGTGTGTGTGTGTGTGTGTGTGTGTGTGTGTGTGTGTGTGTGTGTGTGTGTGTGTGTGTGTGTGTGTGTGTGTGTGTGTGTGTGTGTGTGTGTGTGTGTGTGTGTGTGTGTGTGTGTGTGTGTGTGTGTGTGTGTGTGTGTGTGTGTGTGTGTGTGTGTGTGTGTGTGTGTGTGTGTGTGTGTGTGTGTGTGTGTGTGTGTGTGTGTGTGTGTGTGTGTGTGTGTGTGTGTGTGTGTGTGTGTGTGTGTGTGTGTGTGTGTGTGTGTGTGTGTGTGTGTGTGTGTGTGTGTGTGTGTGTGTGTGTGTGTGTGTGTGTGTGTGTGTGTGTGTGTGTGTGTGTGTGTGTGTGTGTGTGTGTGTGTGTGTGTGAGAGAGAGAAAATGGTTTGGATGCGGGTCCGTTAGCCACAGATTTTTATTTTATTTTTACCTCAGTTTATTAGTTTTGTTATATTTATACCTATTTCACTTAAATGACTATATTTGTTTTCAAGTAGTTTATGAGTAATTTAAAGATTTCCATTTTATGACAACTTATTAGATATTCTATACTAATTGGAAAATGAACTTGTGTTTGTCGTAAATTGTAATATCTTTATATATCTCTCGTTAATTTTGCATTCAAAGAAAATATGGTTCAAATCTCTAACCGAAACATTATCACAAAAACAGACTGATGAATTAACTATTCCTAATTTGTGCAGATGTGCCTCATATTTTCCGTGTCGAGTTTTTAATCTGACGATAGTAGAAATATCTTGCTTTGGCAGGTTATACTTAAATATGTATTCAGGTGGCGGAGGAAGTTCTCGATGTAAAGAAAAATATAAATTTTTTGATATGCTTGAAATATTTTTCCATTGTTTTTTCCATATTTTATTTATTCTAGCTTTGACGTCATTTATTGCATCTGTCGATAAGATCTGAGTTAGGATCTCACCATTTTTTATTGCATCTTTGGCCAACTCATCCACTTTCTCATTACCCAGTATACCGGCATGCCCTTTTGCCCATATAAACACTACTTCCACTTTAGACAAATTATTTTTTATATTACATAAAATTTTTGATTTGTATGAACTAAAATCACTGTTTTCAATTGCATACATATATTGCACATCTGGAGTCTGTTATTATCACAGGTTTTTTAATATTATTCTCTTTGATCCATTCTAGAGCTTTTTCGTTGGCTATAATCTCAACTGTAAAAATACTACTAATAGTAGATAATTTGTAATTACTATGTTGATGGGTATTTTACACATGCATAGCACATCCTACTCCTGTTTGATTTTTAGAACCGTCTGCGTCTGTGTAAATTACTGTGTAATCCACAAGTCGCTCAGTATAGACTAGTTTTTTTTTTAGTATGTTATTGTCTTATTATTTAAGAATATCAATGTAATAATATTTTTGCTAGACAGGTAAATGTCATTTTATACCGGGTGTAACAATCTTACTGTTTTTTCCTTAAAGTTCAAAACACTGTGTGGAATATTATAGCATAGATAAAATATTGAAATTAAAACTCAATTGTAGCCTATGGCTTTCTTAACATCTTCTTTTTTGATTCATTTGTTTATGTTGACTAATAAAAAAGTTAGTTAGTTTAACAACTAGCCATGTTCTTCATCAATACAGGGTGTTTCTAAATAAGTGCGACACACTTTAAGGGGTAATTCTGCATGAAAAAATAATGACCGTTTGCTTTATAAACATATGTCCGCGAATGCTTCGCTTCCGAGATACGGGATGTTGAATTTTTTCTTACAAACTGACGATTCATTTGTTGCTCTAAAACCAATTAAGATATGCAAATGAAATTTGGTAAGTTTTAAGAGGTAATTATTGCGCATTTTTTGGCATACAACTAAGAATTTTACATTCACCATTGGCGAGCATACGGAATGTATCTAAAATGTTTATACCCGTATGCATGCCAATGGTGAAAATAAAATTCTTATTTGTATGTCAAAAAATGCGCAATAACTACCTCTTAAAACGTACCAAATTTCATTTGCATATCTCAACCGGTTTTAGAGCAACAAATAAATCGTGAGTTTGTAAGAAAAATTCTACATCTCGTATCTCGGAAACGAAGCATTTGCGGACATATGTTTATAAATCAAACGGTCATTTTTTTTCCTGCAGAATTATCCCTTAAAGTTTGTCGCACTTATTTAGAAACACCCTGTACTGATGAAGAACATGGCTAGTTATTAAAGTACGTAACTTTTTTATTATCCAGCATAAGCAATTGAATCAAAAAAGAAAATGTTAAGAAAGCCTAATGCTATAATTGAGTTTTAATTTCAATATTTTATCTATGCTATAATATTCCACAGAGTGTTCCGAACTTTAAGGAAAAAACACAGTATGATTGTTACACCCGGTATAAAATGACATTTACCTGTCTAGCAACAATATTATTACAATGATATTCTTAAATAATAAGGCTGTAACATACTAAAAAATCACTCAAATCGGACAACAGGTTTAGTAATTTCGAGACATCAAACGTCTATAATTCATCGAGTGACCCGATTTTTTTGCTCGCGAGTGTACTTTCTCATCCATATAAGTACATACATGCTATTCGAAATTACCAAACTTTCACATCCCATATTATAGTATCGCTATTACACATCATATTATGTTCTCTGTATATAGCACTGATGTTAACATCCAATGTTGAGATATACCGGGTGGACCAAAAGTCAGTTAACGCTATCACAAAAAGTTACGCGCAAGTTTGCGGCGTATCCAAGAAAATATTTCGTGCTCTGTGAAGGGCCTTGCAAATAATCCACAGTTACAAGGTATTCGATATTTTCAGCAAGCCGGTGCACCGCTTCATTACGGATTGCAAGTTCGTGAGTTTCTAAATGACCAGTTTAGCGAATGGATAGGGAAAAGAGACACAATTGAATGGCCCGCGCGTTCGCCAGATTTGACGCCCTGTGATTTTGCCTTGTGGGGAGTACTTAAAGATAAAGTTTTTGCCAATTTGAAGTTCTCCGTGCCAACTTGGAAGTCTGTAGAAAGACTTGTTTCACTGTATGTAAGCGTTGCCAAAAATGTATTGATGAAGGTGGTTTACATTTTGAACATAAAATGTAAAGCATGCACTTCTTTGTACCTACTTATTTACAATAAACAATAAACGTTTTTTTACTTCAGATATTTTTGCTTTTATTAATATACAAAACGGTTAACTGACTTTTGGTCCACCCGGTATATGAACTATATGTACTTGGTCAATTCACTTTGTAAGCTGATTTACTAACTGTATTACGACTACTGTAAGGGGTAGAAGGTTGTAGTCTGAAAGCCCAATCCGTAAAAAAATGGAGGCATTCGAAATGTGGCTATATAGGCGTATTCTAAAAATTCCTTGGAGGTATTCGAAATGTGGCTATAAGACGAATTTAGTACGTTCTTTAACGGTAAAATATTACAAAACCTCTAAATTTTAAAGAACCGCTTGGATTGACATGAAATTTGGCATACACATAGCTAACAAGTCAAAGAGAAAAGTGATATTGTGCCGATATGTGCTTTTGCCCCGGGGGTGGTTTTCACCCCCTCTTGGGGGTGAAAAAGTATTCGTCCAAAGTAAGTCCAGAAATTGATAAACTGACTAATTTTAAGTAACTTTTGATCTATAGAGTTTTTTCACTAAGTCAATACTTTTCGAATTATTTGCCAGTGAATATGTTCATTTTTTTAACAAAATAACCACCAAAATTTCTAGCATCAAAAATAAACAAGTTACGCTCAAAATAAAGTTAGTCCCTTTTTTTTTGGTAAAAAAATCGGGAAAATCACCCCCTAATTAGTATCTCAAATGAACTTAATCGTTACGACTTCACAAGTTTCTTGACTCGTGTATGTATTGTTTATATGATTTGTAAGTTTTATCGGTTCAAAGTCCTTATTTTTGAAAGGGCTGTAGTTAAAAGGGGTTGAACGAGTCACTGATCACGAATGTATGCAAATTTAGAAGCACTAAATCTTAATCAAATTTTGTCTAACAAAAAAATACATGATATTCAGAAAAGCAATGCTGACTTTTTTGTTTTTCGAGATTTTTGGTATCTCTAACAATTTTTAAGTTATTCTGAAAAAAAAAAGCATATTTTTCATAAATCAAATTTTTAAAGATTTTACATTAAAACCAAATTTTTTCCAAAATAAGCACTTTGAATCGATGAAACTTACAGATCATATAAACACAAAATAAGTAAAATAATTTGTGGTGCGGTAACGATTAATTTCATTTAAGTTGCTAATTAGGGGGTGGTCCCCCCGATTTTTTTTTTGCCAATACAAAAGGGACCAACTTTATTTTGAGCGTAACTTGCTTAAATTTAATGTTAGAAACTTTTTATAAAAACAGAAATAAAGCTTTTATTAAACACTTTAAAAAAGTTATAATGGGTGTTCCCCAAAAAGTGCTTAATTTTTTGGATATTTCACTTCGAAGTATTCTATTTGAAATTTGGTGAATATGAATCTATTTTTTATTGGCTATAACTCTGGTTTTACGAGGTCCAGAGAGACCTAACGCGTACACCATTTTTTTACTTTTTTACAGGCTATATTTTTGCTAAGAACGTTTTTTTCAACAAAATACTTACTTTTTGAGTTATTTGCGAAAAACCGTCTAAAAATGTAGTTATTTTGTTGAAAAATGAACATATTCACTCGCAAATAACTCGAAAAGTGTTGACTTGGCGAAAAAGCTCTATAGAACAAAAGTTACTTAAAATTAGTCAGTTTATTAAAACAGGCAACTCTTGCCTAGGCATGGTGCTGAGTCAGTCGACACTAATAAAAATATAGGATCTAAATGTAAAATGTTGTACACACATATTTTTGAATAAATTTGATTTGATTTGATTTATCCATTTCCGGACTTATTTTGGACTTATATTTTTTCACCCCCAAGAGGGAGTGAAAGTCACCCCCAGGAAAAAAGCACACATGGGCACATAATCACTTTTTTTTCTTTGACATGTAAGCTATGCGTATGCCAAATTTCATGTCAATCCAAACGGTTCTTTAAAATTTAGAGCAAAAACCGTGACAGAATGGACTAATTGGACATGGCAAAAAGCTTACGAACACAATTAAAATAAGAAAAAGATCGTATCTGGGTCACATAATTTGAAACGATAAGTACTCTCTGCTACACGCCATCATGGAAGGACGAGTAAAGGGAATAAGAAGAAATATTATTTCTTCTATTCTGTTTTAGCTATTCTAAGGAATATTATTCGTCCGCTATAACTTCCCATGCGTCACGATTAATTTTAAAACAAATTAAGTCAAAACATAAAGTGAAACGTACCCCGATGTGTGTAGTAATATACATACAGTATACAAAATGTATATACACATCTACGTTCGTTTCACTTTATGTTTTGACTTAATTTACTTGAAAATGAATCGTGACGTATGGGAAAAGTTCTAGCGGACGAACAATAGCTTAAATAATTACGTGTCACATTTATACTAAAAGAAGAAAGATGATAATATTTACTTAAGATAATATTGAAGGTTATATTATGTTGGTTAATCAGATAACAAATAAAAATTTAATATATGTAGTTGTATTATCTATACGGGATCTGTGTTTGAGACAATTAATGAAATAATATCAATAATTTTTTTAACAAAATGAAAGTTGCAGCTGGATTTGTTATATTTAGATTTGTAAATAACATTGAATACCTCCTGTTACAAGCTTCCAATGGCTTACACCACTGGACTCCTCCAAAGGGGCACGTTGATCCAGGAGAGACTGATATCATGGTTACTGCATTTAGAGAAACTCTTGAAGAATCGGGCCTTACAAAGGATGATTTAAAAGTGTATGAAGGTTGCAAAACGACAATGCATTATATGGTTAATAATAAGCCAAAAGAAGTTCATTACTTTTTGGCAGAACTGATTAAACCAAACGCAGAAGTTATATTGTCGCATGAGCACCAAGATTTTAAATGGTTAGGATTATCTGAGGCATGTGAAATTGTAGCATTTGAAAAGTTGCAGAATATGTTTAAAGAGTTTGAAGAATGGATTACTAACAAGAAAAATGAGTCCAAGAATTTAAAATAAAATGTGATATTTATTTGCTTTTATAAATATGTTTTAAACTTGTATACTTTTTAATTAATAAGATATTGAAATTATAAGGCATTTAATAGAGTATGTATGCAGGGTTAGACTGTGGACAGCGACACAGGAACTTGGCTTAAAAAAACTGATCAATTTGATACGGATATGTATGAAATGGTTACGATGTAAGGTGATAGTTGGACAACAATAGACTAAAACAGGGAGATGCGCTTTCACCACAACTCTTCAACTTAGCTCTAGAACACATAATCAGAAGTGCAAGAATCGAAAAACCGACTACAGTATTTCATCGAAAAGGGCCAAACTTACTGTTGGCATTTGCAGACGATATCGATCTAATAGGATACACCATATTCAGGACCAAGGAGACTTTCATCAGGTTCGAGAAGGAAGCAGAGAAGATGGGACTCCTAATCAATAAAAGTAAAACTAAATATATGTAAATGAGGCGCATTAATGAAAACAGAGATAGGATCGGTCAGAACATCACCACCAAAGAAACTTTGTAGTCCAAGTAATGAAGCTTAAAATAGGACAAAACCTCGCAATTTTTACAGAATGGATAGATTTGCTTGAAAATTTGAGAATAAGTAGTGGATAGTCCAAGGATCAAAATCTATATCATACCGAAAGGCGCTTTTACCATGGGGGTGGATCCCACCCTATCTATCTCGGGGGTGGAAATTTGTTCTTATACTTTAATCGCAAAAGTTGGTACAAACGTTCATTCTAAGTAAAAAACGTTGTATACATTTTTTTGATAAAATTGATAGATTTATTCGCTATCGAAAGTATTAGTTTTATATCGAAAAAATCAATGTTTTTAAAAGTTTTCTGCTAATAGGGAGTTTTTGTGCACACAAATACGTAAACGTAACGCATCTTTTTGACATATACGCTTGCGCATTAATGGTTGAACTCCCGTATCGCGATACGTATTACCTAAGGTTACGGGCTGGTACGTTAGGTTCATACGCATCCCTATCGAGCCGAAAGTCACCGAATGCACACGAGGATCTTGCCCGATTACCTACCAAATGAACATTTCATCAGCGTCCTACCCGTTTATAAACATTTTAAGGTTATATTGGTTATTGGTTTAGTCTATTTGAGTAAAATTATTCTGTGTTTGTAATTGGAACTTCATAATAGATTTAAAATTTTATTGTTTTTAAGTTGTCTATTAATAAAGCAAAACAAACAAATCTTGTATTAATTTAAGAAATACAGTGATCACCACAATTAATAACTAGATAAACAAATGACCTAGTTTCAGTAAAATTTTCAAATAAATATTGCCACACTATTTACATTATACCTACTGGAATTCTGATGTAGGTATACAATAATTTTTACAACTAAAAAGTAGGTATAAACAAAAATAAAAAAAATTTAACCTAAGGAAAAATAATATTTTTATATTTAAATAGAAGCAATTAAAACCATACAATTTCATCATTCATTTATCTTTTTTTACATTTGTATATTAATTGTATATTGTGTGAACATTGTTTTATTTTTTTTTAAATGTCAACGGAATTTAAAAATGACTTTACGATTTGCTTTACGTTACGTTAAGGCAGTTACAAAAACTACCTATTTTAACATTCATCCTCTACGACACGTTACTTGCTTTACGTATACGGAGATGCGTACGTTACGTAGCAACAAAAACTCTCTAATAACTCCAAAAGTTTTCGTTTTATCAAAACAACTTTGCTTAACAAAAATGTGCCTTTTGAAAAAATAAACAAAACCGTTTTTTTTTTTAATTTTCTTTAAGACCAATAGTAATCGAGCTATACTTTATTATATGATGGCTCTTCGTCGTCAAATGCTAAATATTGTAGTTTCAAAGTCAAAAGTCGGGAAAACTATGCATTTTTCGAGAACAACCTGTTCAAACTAATTTAAAGTAAGGGGGAAAAGCAGTTTTGTTTTAATTTGATTCAGAGCTGGACCAAAATGTACAGAAAGCTATTTCTGCATCTTATGCTTCATCGGTGCAGCTATGCAATCCCAACTCTGAAACAAAAATCAACAATTCTGCCTTTTAAGGGAAATCACCGCGATGCAGTAATTCCACCTTTGAGACCCAGAAAAGACCCAGATGCAAAGTTTACTGTAATAAAACAATAAGTTTAAAGTACTTAAAAATATCTATCTCCAGAAATAAAAAAATGTCTCTAGCTTAAAAATTAAGGGACTTATAATGAAAAGAATGTCAGTCCCTATTTTTTCAGCGAAAAAGTGATCGCATGCAACCCCCTAATCACCACCCTAATTAAAATTAGTCATTGACCTTATTTGGTCTTTTTCGTTTATGTATTATTAATAGGTTCTAGAAGTTTGACAGGCTTAGAATGATTAGTTTTTAAAAAACTGGAGTTAAAAGTGAATGACCAATTTTTGTAGTTTGGAAAAAAATGGCTTTTTCTTCAGAATAGCAAGATTAGCATCAGAGATACGAAAAAATGTTTAAATATGAAATTGTAACTTATTTAATTCCCAAGAACATGATTTGCAAAAAAGTTTTCTACGGTAAAAATTGAGTGAGCTATTGACAATTAAAACTTGTAATAACATGCAAAAACCAACTTTACCAACCCTTTCAAAGTCACCTCTTTTTGCGACTGAGGATTTTAAAAAGATTTATTATTAATAGTCTTATAGATCTTGTAAAAACCTATCAAATTATTTTCTAAGATAAACTCAACTTCAAATTCAAGACTGAAAATACTTAAACTGTTACCAAGAGAAAGAAAGCATACATATGTACAAGTCAAAACATGTTTATGGTGTACCAGTTATTTATTGTACGTTACACATCTTGGTTTTAAAAGTACAGAAGCCTTTCTGAACATATTTGTATGTAGAGCGCTTAGTTTAAACAGGGTGCCAGTCATGAACTGAGCTCTACATGTTCAAGCACCCCGTTCGATTTTTATGGGTAAAAACGAAATTTCAAAGCAAAAAACCAAAAAAAACGCGAAGATTACAGCAACTGTGTCTTTTGGGAGTAAGCATCACATGATGCATACTGTAATTAAACAGTTGAGAAATCTTTTTGTCGGCTACTATAGAGTGTACCAGTTGGTGCATACCTTAATGTAATATTATATAGTGTTTAAATAGAATATTTTTCAAGTAAACTTGTACGTAAAAAATATGTTAGTAATATAAAACCCCTGACTCATTCCCTACTCACCGGCTACATTGTACCCTTTATACTGCAAAAGAAACAAAACATTAATTTTGCTTTATGGGCATTTATGTTTTAATACAAAAAATTAAAGTGAAGAAATGCAAGCGTGAAGATAATGCCCAAGCAAATTCAATGCAAAAAAGCAAGTATTTGTTTTAATAATACGTAGATAATTAGAAATACTCAAAGAAAATAGCTACACTCCTATTAACTAATTAACTTTTGCCTACATTTTTTCGTAAATTTACTTAATTGCGTAGGTGGAAAAATTTCGGCTCCAATGCTGCATTTTTCGAATCCTGAGAAAACCAATAAATATTTTTGAAAAATTTAAACGCATAATGAATAGATTACATTATAACCGAAGGCCGAAAGTCCCTTAGAATGAACAAAAAGTCTCGTTTGAATGAGATTTTTGAAATTAAAAATCACACTAAATTTTCTCCTTTTTTTCACCCCTGTAACTTATTAAAATAAACATTGTAGAAGTTCTCAGGGACTTGATTACCTTCTCACTAACTTGTCTTAGTAATATGTCTAAACTAAACTTGTCTAAAAGAAGGTAATCAATAAAAATAGAGAGATAGATATAATGCTTCATCGACCTGGAAAAGGCGTTTGACAGAATCCGAAGAAAGGACGTATGGAAGACACTAAAAGAAAGGGGAGTTGACAGGCACATAATAGGAGTAATAAAAGATATGTTCAAAAATAATACAAATACAGTAAGAGCCAATAACGAGAAATCCAGAGAATTTACTACAAGTTAACGCGTCAAACAGGGATGCGTGTTGAGTCCACTGCTATTCTCAGTGGTACTGGATGAAGCAATAAAGAAATACAAGAGGAGAATAAGAAAACTAACATTAAGATACTGGCAAATGAAACACACTCAACTATCGGAGCTACCATTTGCAGACGACATGGTACTGATAGCAGAAAACGGAGAAAGCAGAATAATCTTTTGAAATTATAGAAGAAGAACTATCAAACATAAATATGAAAATTAATACAGAGAAAACAAAAACAATGATAATTTCAAATATGAAGAAGGCACACGCAATAGAATTAGACGGAAAACAACTAGAGCAAGTGGAATATTTGACATACCTAGGAGCAATAATTATTGAATCAAATGGTAAACAAGACATGGAAATAAACGAGAGATTGGGACGAACAGGAAGCTTATTTAACACTATGAAAACAACATTTTTGGGGAAAAAAGAGATACCGGAGAAAGTAAAAACGGCAGTCGTTAGATTAGTAGTTAGACCAACAATCATGTAGGTATATCAGCGAAACATGGACATTGACGGGAAGACAAAAATCCAGAGTCAATGCTACGGAAATGAGGTTCCTGAGGAAAATAGCAAACAGAAAGAGAACAGACAAAATACGAAACGAAACAATCAGACAAAACCTAAAACTATTAGAACCAATCAATGAAAAAATAGTACAGGATCAACTTCGATGGTTTGGGCACGTGTGTAGAATGTCGTTTTAGCAAAACTAGTGTTCGAAATGAGAGTGCAGGGGAAAAGCAAAAGAGGAAGACCAAGAGTTATGTGCATGGGTTGATGAAATCAGGAAAGAAGTCGAGAAGAAGGGATTGACATTGGAAAGTGCAAGAAACCTAACGCAAGATCGGAAAGCATGGAGACTACAATGCCAAACTCAACTCCACCAGTCTTACACCTGAAGGTAGAAAGGCTTAGGACTAAGTAAGTAAAGTATGTTCAGGAACTTTCGGCCCTTTTGGAATTTTTTTCGGAATTTTGCAGGGAGGTAATAAGAATAGAATTGTATAAAAGTTTATATTGAAAAAATTTAAAAAAAAAATTATTCCAAAAAATAAGTATACAAAAAAAATGTATAAAAAAATTAAATCTTATTAAAAAAAATAAATAAATAAATAAAAAAAAGTATAATAAATTATAAAAAAAATAAAAAAGAGAAAAAAAAAATTAAAAACACAAAGAGGGTGTAAACCTCCGCGGGGTTGATCCGGGTTGAAGCCTTATCGCTGTGTAAAAAAAAAACATATATTTATTAGCATTTAGTATTAGTATTTAGTATTAGCATGTAGTTTTTTTTTGTCGATTTAATTATTTGTAAATTAATTTAAGTTGGTTAGGGCCATGAATGAGAAGTATACCTACTGGTCAATTAAATGTTTCCACTTCTACATATGTATGTATGTATGTGCGTGCATAAGTATTATATGTGCGCACATGTACCTAATGTATTATGTAATGCAATGTATTATATTTGGAATATTGTAGCAAACAGTAATTTATTATCTATCGTGGCTGAATGGATCAAGTAATCCAAAGCCAATAAGGAAGAAAAAAAAAACTTTCGGCCCTTGGTAATAACGTAATCCTTCATTCTGCGTTCAAGAATACTTATTAGTTTTCTCAGGATTCGAAAAAAATGAAAGCATTGGAACCGAAATCTTGCGCCTAACCCCTTAAATGCTCATTAACATAAAACTAGGCAATCAAGAAAAGTAAATTTATAAAAATGTAAATATAGATGAAAATAACAGAACTTGATTGCTAAATACTTACCAATGCGCCTGCAGCGAAGTATTTCCAAATTGGAACACAACAACAATCCATGGAACTTCATACAAAGGGTAGGCCTATATTTAGCTTTACTATAATTCATTATCTTCGTATTCGACAAATACCACACTTATACGCAATGTATATTATTACACGTTTAAGCCGTTTTAAACAATAAAATAGATAATTTATAATTATTTTACATTTTACAACAAAAAAATGGATAAAATGACTAGATACAAAACACGTTAAAAAGTTATATATTTTCTAATTTAGGGAATTTCTGTCACTTGATTAAACTGTTATACATATTAAGAGAACTAAATATTCCTTAATAAATAATATATAAAACTACAAAAAATTACCGAAACAAACGTTAAAACTACCGAAACAACCGTGCACCGACAATTATCAAAGATATACTGAAGTGAAGAAGCAAAATCAGGTGATAAAAATACTGGTAATTTGGGGTTTGACTAATATTTTACTCATGTAAGAATTAATGATTCACGTATTTTGATAAGTACAGGAATTTGTTTGTTTGAGCTACTAGTGTGGTCGTTTTTATGAAAACTGTTTTAGGTACACCTAATTGTTTTTTTATATTTTCTTATATTTCAATTTTTCATTGTATGTGTTATATTATTAGCCCGATCAGGGAACACAAAATTTTACGAAAACCTCCAAAAAAATAAAGGAAGGATGAAAATTTGGAAATAGGTAGTAGAAATTGTCTATTATTATACAGGGTGTCCAGAAACTCTACCGACAAACGAAGACAGGAGATTCATCAGATAATTTTAAGACATTTTAACCCAATTCACCTAGTCCGAAAATGCTTCCTAAGGGAGCTAGGGCTCTTTGAAGATGGTGCCATGTAATTAGTTTTTCTTAAATACCTCTAGAACGCTTCTATTTAGAAAAATGAAAATTTGTTTTACTTTCCAGAAATGAATCGATTCCATCTATTGCAAATTTCTAGTACCGGTCATAGACGTTCGTTTTGGGTAGGGCAACGGTTATTTTATCGCATAACTTTTTTGTCTTCAACTTTTAAGCATTTTTGATACTGGATTATTAAATTGTGAGGTATTCTAGTACTAAAAGGTACTCTTATTTTAAGTCGGTAGGACACACCGTTTTCTAGAAAAATGGATTTGAAAGTTTTTAGTTTTGGGAATTTGAAAAAAAAATTGAAAAAATTAAAAAAAAAACGATGTATTTTACCAACTTAAAGCAAGAGTAACTTTTCGTACTCGAATATCTCATAAATGAATAATCTAGTGTCAAAAATATTTAAAAATTAAAGACAATAAAGTTATGTTAAAAAATAACTGTTGGCCTACCCAAAACGGACGCCTATGACCGGTACTAGAAATTCGCCATTGATGAAATCGATTAATCTCTGGAATATAAATAAATGTACCAGTTTTCATCTTTCTAAATAGTTTTTTTTTGAAACTTTTTTTTTTAATTCAAAGAACGAAAAATTTTCAAATCGTTTTTTATAGAAAACGGTGTATCCTATCGACTTAAAGTAAGAGTCCCTTTTAGTTCTAGAATACCTCACAATTTAATAATTCAGAGTCAAAAATGCTTAAAAATTAAAGACAAAAAAGTTAGGCGATAAAATAACCGTTGCCCTACCCAAAACGGACGCCTATGACCGGTACTAGAAATTCGCAATGGATGTAATCGATTCATTTATGGAAAGTAAATATGCATACCAATTTTCGTTTTTCTAAATAGAAGCGTTCTGGAGGTATTTAAGAAAAACTAATTACATGACGCCATCTTCAAAGAGCTCTAGCTCCCTTAGGAAGCATTTTCGGACTAGGTGAATTGGGTTAAAATGTTTTAAAATTATCTGAGGAATCTCCTGTCTTCGTTTGTCGGTAGAGTTTCTGGACACCCTGTATAAGAAAAAGTTTACAATTCTACATCCTCTCCATTTTACAAAAATTGGGAAATACGGGTTGAAAATATGTTCTCGTGATTGAAAAAATATACGTTCAAAATAGGCCCGGAATTGGATAAAATTACTAATTCTAAGCAACTTTGGTTCTATAGAGTTTTTTCACTAAGTCAATACTTTTCGAGTTATTTGCGAGTGAATATGTTCATTTTTAACAAAAAAAAAACATGTTTATGGACGGCTTTTCGCAGATAACTCAAAAAGTGAGTATGTACTCTAGCGAAAAAAATATTCCTAGTAAAAGTATAGCTTATAAAAAATTGAAAAAAATGGTGTACGCGTGAGGTCTGCAAACCCAGTATGAGCAGAGTTGTAGCTAACGAAAAATAGGTTCTTCTTCGTCAAATTCCAAAAGTGTTTAAAAAAAGGTTTATTTTGTTTTGTAAAAAAATTTCTAACATTAAAAATAAGTGAGTTACGCTCAAAATATTGTTGGTCCCTTTTATTTTTTGGTACAAAAATCGCGAAAATCACCCCCTAATTAGCTTCCCAAAAAAAATTAATCGTAACCGCTTCACAAGTTAATTTACTTATGTATTGTTTATATTATCTATAAGTTTCATTGGTTCAAAGTGCTCAGTTTTGAAAAAAATTGGGTTTAAAATAAAACATTTTTTTTTATTTTGAAAAAAAATGGAATTGTTCATGGAATTAACTTAAAAATTATTAGTAATACCAAAAATCTTAAAGAGTAATAAAATGTACGTTTTGCTTTTCTGAATATTTTTCCTTTTTTATTTTCTTGTTATACTATAATTGATTATGCTATGGCTGTTCAAAATTTGCATAAACTCGTGATTATAGTTACTCGTTCAAGCCATTTTAACTACAGCTTTTTCAAAAATAAGCACTTTGAACCGATGAAACTTACAGATCATATAAATCAGGGGTGGCCAAACTGCGGCTCGCGAGCCACATGTGGCTCTTTGAAGGATTATTTGTGGCTCTCAATAAATGTACCTGAATTACTTTTAATTTTTGTATTTCAAAATGTCTTAACTTAGTGACAATAAATGTAAAAGACTAAGTGTAACATCCGGACTTTGACAAGGAGACCCCTTATCACCGTTGCTAGTCAATTTGTCCTTAGAATATGTAATAAGTAAAATATCATCTAATTTGACAGGGGGATTTGCGAATCGCTGATTAAAACTATTGTTTGCGTTTGCTGATGATCTATTAGGTGCAGTCATTCTACAAGAGACGTGAGAGAGGTGTTTTCACAACTCGAGGAAGAAACAGGTAGTCCGGGCCTTCGAATAAATGAAGAGAAGACGAAATACATTCTAGTAACCAAAAATCCAAGACCAAGAGTTAGGCAGAACATAACTATCAATGACCACAACTTCGAAGAAGTAAAAGAGTTTAAATATCTAGGGGCGGTAATCGCAGATGACAACCGCATATAAAAAGAGGTCTCCGAAAGGATAACTGCGGGAAATAGAGCATTATACTCTCTATCATCATTATTAAGATGTAAGTTACTAAAAAGACAATCTAAATGAAGACTGTACAAACCAATTATTCGCCCAATGGTTACACCTGGAAGTGAAACATGGATTCTACATCAGCGGAAAATAAATATGCGAGAAGGCGTCGCAAAGCTGAATTGCTGACTGTGGATGGTACTGAAAACATTGTTAGACATATAAAAGCTAAAGTAAGGTGTGTGGTAAGATTAGAGAAAGACATAGTATTAAAGACAGTGTTTTTTGAGAGACGGTAGAAGATCAGTACGCAGTCCCAGAAAAAAATGGAGGGATGATGAAGAATCAAAGTATTCTGAAATAGTAAAGGCTGCTTGTAGAATTATTTGCATATTTGAAATAACAATGTGAACCATTTTATTCACTTTAAAATTCGTGAAATCCAAAAACTGAGAGAAAAATTGAATACCTTTTTTACACTTTTTAAATAGGTAGTTGTTTAATTGCGGCTCGCGAAAAATTTCAAATTTTGAAAAATGGCTCGGACTATCATAGAGCTTGGCCACCCCTGATATAAATTATAAATAATACATAAGCAAAGTAACTTGTGAAGTGGTAATGATAAAATTTATTTGTGATGCTAATTAGGGGGTGATTTTCGCGACTTTTTTACCAAAAAATAAAAGGGACCAACAATATCTTGAGCGTAACTCACTTCACTTACTTTTAATGTTACAAGTTTTTTAAAAAACAAAAATTATCCTTTTTTTAAACACTTTAAAAAAGTTGAAATGAATTTCCCCGAAAAGTGCTCCGTTTTTGGGTTATTTCACATTGAAATATTCGATTTGGAATTTTATGAAAAAGAACCTACTTTTCATTAGCTACAACTCTGCTTCTACTGGGTCTACAGACCTCAAGCATACACCATGTTTTTCAGTTTTTTATAAGCTATATTTTTGCTAAGAATAATTTTTTCGCTGAAATACTTACTTTTTGAGTTATCTCCGAAAAATCGTCCAAAAACATGTTTTTTTTCTGTTAAAAATGAACAAATTCACTTGCAAATAACTCGAAAAGTATTGACTTAGGGAAAAAACTCTATATAACAAAAATTGCTTAGAATTAGTCATTTTATCCAATTCCGGACTTATTTTGAATGTATATTTTTCACCTTCGACAGGGGGTATTCCCCTCTATTTTTGAAAAATGGAGAGGATGTAGAATTGTAAACTTTTCCTTATACAGGGTGTCCCGAAAAGATTGGTCATAAATTATATCACAGATTCTGGGGTCAAAAATAGGTTGATTGAACCTCACTTACTTATATACAACAGTGCACACAAAAAAAGTTACAGCCCTTTGAAGTTACAAAATGAAAATCGATTTTTTTTCATATATCGAAAACTCTCAGAGATTTTTTATTGAAAATTGACATGTGGCATTTTTACGACAGCAATATCTTAAAAAAAAAATTAAGTAAAATTTGTGCACCCCATACAAATTTTATGGGGGTTTTGTTCCCTTAAACCCCCCCAAACTTTTGTGTACGTTCCAATTAAATTATTATTGTGGCACTATTAGTTAAAAACATTATTTTTAAAACTTTTTTGCCTCTTAGTACTTTTTCGATAAGCCAGTGTTTATCGAGATATTTTGAATATTTGTCGAATCCACCACATATTTGTATATGGTTAAGTACGGTTATAGAGACCTGTTAATAATCTGAAAATTTATTTATAATTTACATTTTTAGGTATATTTTGAAAAAGAAGCTACATCTCGATAAAAGGTGACTTATGAACAAAAGACTAAGAGACAAAAGTTTTAAAAACACTGTGTTTAACTAATGGTACCACAATAATAGTTTAATTGGAACGTACACAAACATTAGGGGGGTTTAAAGGAACAAAACCCCCATAAAATTTTTACGTAAATATATTGAAAAAGAAGCCGCATCTCAATAAAAACTGGCTTATCGAAAAAATACTAAGAGGCAAAAAAGTTTTAAAAACGTTGTGTTTAACTAATGGTACCACAATAATGAATTAATTGGAACGTACACAAAAGTTTGGGGGGGGTTTAAGGGAACAAAATCCCCATAAATTTTTTATGGGGTGGACAAATTTCACTATAATTTTGTTTTAAGATGTTCCTGACATAAGAATTATACATGTCCATTTTCAATAAAAAATAGTTTTCGATATATTGAAAAAAATCGATTTTCATTTTGTAACTTCAAAGGGCTGTAACTTTTTTTGTGAGCACATTTGTACTAAGGTAAGTTAGATTCAATCGAACAATTTTTGACCCCAGAATGTGTGGTATAATTTATGACCATTCTTTTCGGGACACCCTGTATAATAATAGACAATTTCAAATTCCCAAATTTTCATCCTTCCTTTATTTTATTTTTTTTGGGGTCAGATTGTTCTTTGATTGGGCTGTATGTGTTTTTGTATTATTTTTTAATAATTTTATATGTATATCTCTTCTTCTTTGGGTGCCGTCTTCTTAGCGAAGGTTGGCGACGACTTCTGCAAAGTTTTCTCTATTTTGAGCTTTTCTTATTAGACTTTGAAAGTCTAATCCTGTCGATTCTTTGATGTTGCGCAGCCAGGTCATTTGTCGTCTACCCGGGCCGCGTCTTCCTTCTATTTTGCCTTCTGTTATAATAAGTTAAAGGAAGTTATACCTGTTGTGTCTAAATATGTATCCAAGATAAGATGTTTTACGTTTCTTGACAATTTCTGTGAGTTAACGTTCTCTATTCATACGCCTTAAAACTTCTTCATTTCTAATGCGGAATTTTCGGCATACGACAATATTTCAAAGCTCTCTAAATGTCGTAACGAGCTGTCTGTTAACGTCCAAGCTTCCACGCCGTGTAATATAGTACCCTATATACACTATATACATAACACTTTATATGCGGTATTGTAGGGACAGATAAAGATTGCGGGCAGTGAGTAACTGTCGCGTCTTTAAGAAGGTGTTTCTTGCCTGTTCTATTCTACATTTAACCTCTTGTTCTTAGTCTAAGGTTTCATATGTATCCAACAGCATTATTTATCCAACTTTTTTACTTGTCCAAAGAGATTGTTGATGTCGACTAGGATTGTGACTTATTTACATTGTGACATGGCATGTAGTGTTTACTATGTAAAAATTGTCAATAAACGTATCTATCTATCCATACATATATAGATTATTAGGCCTGTCGTGAATTTACATTCTGTTCAGGATGATGTCATAGGTCTGGATCCCGCGTATGAAAAAAAAGTTGATTAATAGCAAGCTGAAAATTTGTTAATAGCATAAGGGTGTCTAGTCGGACAAATTTTGATATATGGGAACACTGGAACAGGGGAAGTTTTAATTGTGGAACAGGTTAAAAATTTGGAACGGTCAGACCACGAAAACGGCACATGTATTTTGTCCGACAGAACAGACTTAAACTCTCCGAACAGATATTAAACTCTGATGCAAAAATCAGACTGCTATTTATCACCAAATGGGCGTTTTAATGAGTGGAACATGTAGAATATGTCAAACGACAGGAATTATGACAGGTGATAACTAGCAGCCTGATTTTTGCATGAGAGTTTAATCTCTGTTCGGAGAGTTTAACTCTATTCTGTCGGACAAAATAAATGTGCCGTTTTCGTGGTCTGACCGTTCCAAATTTTTAACCTGTTCTACAATTAAAACTACCCCTGTTCCAGTGTTCCCATATATCAAAGTTTATCCGACTAGACACCCTTAAGCTATTAACAAATTTTCAGCTTGCTATTATTCAACTTTTTTTTCATACGCGGGATCCAGACCTATCAGGAAAAATGTCTAAAATAGAAAAATGGGTGTAGATGCATAATTGCATTTTGAAGTGCATGACATGAATCCAAAAGTGCATAAACATGTCAAAAAACTGTAGGTATTCATCGGACAGATTTTGTTGCTCGGAGGGTTTTTCGGGGGGTTCTTCTAGTGGTAGCTGAAGACGAATACTCCATCAGAGCCGACACCGGAGCACTTAGTGCTCAGGTTCACAGCCGAGGCACGTCATTTGGAGTTTCGAGGGCTTTCGGCACTAAATTAATGCAAACAGATTACTCGGGGGTTTTTGGGGTCGTTGAACAAGAATATGCCATCATTACCGACCTCCAGTGCACCTGGTGCCCGATATGTCACTGCTAGGCACGTCATCTTCTGGAGTTTCGAGGATGTTCGGTATTAAATTGATGCAAACAGATTACTCGCGTGGTGATTTTTGTTTGGGGTTGCTGAATACGAATAAGCCATCGAAACTTACCTCCCGGAGCATCTGGCGCCCACGGCCACTGCTAGGGTACGTCATCTTCTGGAGTTTCGAGCAGTGGTGTCATGGTGCAGGAACGCCGTTCCGGCACTGGTTAAGAAAAGAAAAAAAAATAGAGAATTTAGGTTTTATACTATTTATGAGTACAAAATATAGGGTAATATTTTACTTGTAAAAAAGTTAAAGAAAGTGCGTTCCGCCACTGCTAATTTTGCCATGACACCACTGGTTTCGAGGGTTTTCGGCACTGAATGCATTCAACTAGATTATAGACGGTTTTTGGGTTCGTTGAATACGAATACGCCATCAGGAGCACCCGGTGCCTAAGGTCACTGCTAAGAGTGCTAAGGCATGTTACCTTCTGAAGTTTGGAGGATTTTTGGCCACAATGTGCATCGGAGGTCAGTTCTGATGGCGTATTATTGTTAACCCTTAACTACAGACATCCCAATATTAGCACGTAATTACAGATCCCCGGTATTTTTTACCGGTCATTATAAAATAGAGTCAAAATATAAAGTTAATAATAAAAAACAAAAAAATTTTGCATTATGAGTTTTTATGGAGTCTCTAGATATGGGAAAAATAGTAAAATGAGTGATTTTAATAATATAATACAAGATTTTTGAAGAATAATCTATTAAACCAGAATTTTGGCAACATTTTTGGTCTATTGAAACAAACGGCCATAAATGCTATGAACAAAAATTTAGACTTTTTTTTTAACAAATAAACGTAACATAGAATCACAAAGGAAACATAAAATAGCATTTACAAAAATTTTTACATCCATGATAAAAAATCTGCAAGGGGTAAAATTGTTACAGAATTAAATGGCAATTACATTTTTGCAAAGTTGCCTCAAAATTTTTATTTTTAAATTTAACCTTCATTGAAGGTCCAGGATGACTTCCACAGTCCATTTCTTTACTTTTTCCCTAAAAACACAAAAAATAATATAAACATTTCACATTTACAAATATGGTACCCATTTAAAAATACTTACTTAAAACAGACATCCGGTAATTTTTACCGGTTAAGATGTTTGATGTGTGCTACCAAAGAAAATATTGAAAATAAACAAACACTACACGCTTTGACTAGCACTGTTATACAAACTGCCCGAGAGGTACAGAGACACATGAACTTGTAAGTGGTGAGGTTACCATGAAATCCGCATTTTGGGAGTGCCCACCGGTAAAAAATACCGGATCTCTGTAGTTAAGGGTTAAGGACCCCAACCCCCCGAGTAATCTGTTGGCATCAATTTAGTGCCAAAACCCTATCTGAGTGACAAAATCTGGCCCTAAATAATACTTTTTTGACATGTTTATGGATGCATTTCTGCATCTTTTAGATGCATTTTTGCATCTTTTAGATGCATTTTAATATGCAATTTTGTATTTCCACCCATTCTGTAGACTTTTTTCCTGAACAGAATGCAAAAAGTGGCAAGTCTGAAGGTGCTGTATTTAAAAATCGATAACTTTTTTAAATGCCCTATTTTGCTGGTCTATTATGCACAAATTATGTCTGTATTGTTGTTATGTGTAGTGTAGTTATTATGTCACAAGTAAACGAAAAGAAGAAAGAGATGACATTGACAGTAATATTTGAGGTTAGGTGATAATAATGTAATTATAATTAATCCAAATCCAATTATAAATAAAAATTCAATATAATTGTCCACGTCCATACATGATTTGTGTTAGAGACAATTAACACAACAATATCAATAAATTTTTAACTCAGATAAGTTGTTATTCCAGTAAGTACCATAGAAAAGTTATATATTGGACAAAATGAAAGTTGCAGCTGGATTTGTTATATTTAGAATTGTAAACAATATTGAATACCTCCTGTTACAAACTTCTTATGGCATACACCACTGGACTCCTCCAAAGGGGCACGTTGATCCTGGAGAGACTGATATCATGGTCACTGCATTTAGAGAAACTCTTGAAGAATCAGGCCTTACAAAGGACGATTTAAAAGTGTATGAAGGTTGCAAGACAACATTACATTATAAAGTTAATAACAAGCCAAAAGAAGTTCATTACTTTTTAGCCGAACTGATTAAACCAAATGCAAAAGTTATATTGTCAGACGAACACCAAGATTTTAAGTGGTTAGGATTGTCGGAGGCTTGTGAAATCGTAGGATATGAAGAGTTGCAGAATACACTTAAAGAATTTGAAAAGTGCATTACTGACAAGAGAAATCGGTCAATCAACTCAAAATAAATTTTCAAAATGATATAATTTTAAATACAATGTGATAAACTCTAAATACAATGTGATAAATTATTTTATAAACATAAGTTTTAAACTTGTATATTTAAGGCTATGCATGCAACAAGCCAAACTCGACTTTATGCGATTTTTTATTTTTTTACCATTCTTTTTTAAGTTCATCCCTTCATATGACACATTATCTTCAATTTAATGGATCCGCCGAATAACGTAAGCACCACATTATTCATTTTTAAGAAATCGAACAAAAACTGTTAAAATTATAATAATGGTAAATGTCTAACACAGCGTTTCTTAACCGGTGGGTCACGACCCACTAGTGGGTCGCGGTGTGGCTCTTACAGTAGCTGAATAACATACATATATATCATCATGGGTGAGGGATGGATCGCGAATATAAAAAAACGTCAGAAGGTGGGTCGCCAGACATAAAAGGTTGGGAACCACTGGTCTAACAGTTTAAGGGTTAGCAATACAGTACACAGTAGTTATAGTTACAAACTGTACTACTAACCCTTAAAATGTATAAATTTACCATTATTATAATTTTAACATTTCTTGTTTGATTATTTTAAAACAGATAATCTGGCACTTACAGTGTTACTTGGCGGACCCATTGAATTAAGTATAATCAAATTTGCAGAGTTCACCCTAACTCAACAACTTTAAAATTGAGTTTTCCTCAAAACAGAGATTTCAAAGTTCACCCTTATCTCATGCATAGCCTCATTTGTTTATTATATTTTTTAGACATTAAAATTGTAAAATGGGGTTTTAGCAAACTTTGTAAAATATAATAAAATATCTTTGTAAATGCTACTTAACGATATATGTTTTTTCTTTATTTTAGTGGATAGTAATAATTTTTCCTTTGCTATATTCTTCCAGTATTATTTGTTCATTCCATATGGCTATTATTAAATTATATAGATTTATTTACTATCTTTAACACATTCAGTGCACACCGGTGTAGCATCTTGAAGACCGCATCCCACCATCAAATAATTTGATCAAACTCCGGAAGTATGTCAAAGTGACGTCACAATTGCAGTTTTTTTGAAATTCTAAAAATCTGTGCTCTCACTATCAGTCTAGTTTGATCAAATTTTTTGTATTGAGTTGCCTAACTTGTTTCCACTTTATTTAAAATTAAAATTTTTCATTATTATCCACAATGAACACTCAGGATGTGACGTCACTAACTGTCACTTTCAGTTTGCTCAAACCAGTTTGATCAAATTATTTGATGGTGGGACACGGCCTTGAAGGTTTTATCAAAGGTACCAATGATGCATAAGTGGCCCAGTGGCACTATGTTACTAAATTAACAATTTAAGTATGTGGTACCAGCCAAGTGGTGCTTGTTCAAGATGGGCACCGAACATATTAATGGGAATAAACCACAATTTCAGTTTAACCCTTTAACATTCTGCGGCTACATAAGTAGTCCCCTGATAGGGGCTACATAAGTAGTCTGAAAAGTAACTGAATGGTCAAATTTATTGTTATCCTTAAGTATCTATTTACATATTTAACCAGAAAGTGTTTGTGGAAATGTTACCATTTCTTGTGTAATTGTTAAAGGATTAAATTATGTGTATTTTGACATTTCAATTTCACTTCAGAAATCGTTCTTACGAATCTTATTTAGGAAGTTCAATGTTTATTTTGTTTATACTTTTAAGACCGGGAGCTTTGTCATGGCAACTTCTTTCCGATTTCCTCACCTTAATTTATTGATTTCTCTCTCATATCCTCTCCTTCCATGTTTTTTCTCTTGCTCCATTAAGGCCATCGGTACATAATTCGCAAATATTTTACGGGTATCCCTATTTTTTCTGTCTTTACATGGCAAATTACGTGTAGTAACATTCACACTGGTATGATATGTAAACATTACTAGAATGTCATTCTACTTGAAAATGTCATCAATAATTTAAAGAGATGGTTTTGAATGTTCTTGGATAACTGTTATTTTTATAATTGCAAATTATTAATTCAGCTAATAAATGTGATAATTTTTTCACTAACTATGTATTCAGTAATTGTAATAATTTATATGTACAACAAAAACTAATACTCAATCGAGAAAAGAGGAAAAGTGTTAAAGTGATTTTTTAATAATATATTGTTACTATGGAACGCTTACAATTTTGAACATCTTTAACAACACAATACTTGGATCACAGAATATATTATCCTGATGTATTCTCTACTTGGATCTTCCACAAATAATACACAATAAATAACTTTACACTATATATCAATATTATTTAATCAACAACTCAAAATATTCCCGATCATGTCAAATATTTAAAATTATCACTGTCTGACTGACTATATTCTATTCGACTGAGTGCGTTGTATGACAAAGATAGATTTGGAAATATTACCACGGACATTGTGTTCATTTTTTTCGAATCCTGAAAAAACCAATATTTTTGACAAATTTAAACGCAGAATGAAAGACTATATTATTACCGAGGGCCGAAAGTTCCTTAGAATAGATGTTTATTTTGAATGAGATATTTTAAATTAAATATCATACTAAATTTTCTCTTAGTTTTTCACCCCTGTAACTTATTAAAATAAACATTATAGAAGTTCTCAGGGACTTTCGACCCTCGCCAATAACGTAATCTTTCATTCTGAGTTTAAATTTTTCAAAAATACTTATTAGTTTTCTCAGGATTATTCGAAAAAAATGAATCCCCATTTGAATAGCATTGCAGCCGAAAATACGTACCCATCCTCTTAAGTAAAAATATTCAGCCATTTTTTTTTTTTTTTTTTTTTTTTTTTTTTTTTTCATTGGACCGACTAACAATAACAATTAGGACAGCTGTTGCTCACTATAACTAAGTGTCAAGATACTCAAGAGAGTTGAAAATCAACTGCTGAAGTATTCGACCATTGTCTTGGCCTCTTGTGTCGCTGTCTCAGTGTTATTGTGCATAGAGTATCTGTCAAAATGCTTAAATTTTACTGGTAGAAAAGTTTTTAAAATCATGCATTTTTGGCTTAAATTGTTAGTAATTTAAAAAAAAATCCACCAAACCCACTGCAGAAAAGATATAGGTTTTGAATATCTATTGAAGTCTGTAAAACTGAAAAAAATTTGTCAAATACCTTGCCAGGTCAGTGCCCCCCAAAAGGGTACTTTTTACCTTATTTCTTTGTATTATAGTGGGAAAATGATTTTACAATACAACCTCTAGAGTTAATAAGGGTGTAGGCGCAAAATTTTTTTTTAATCCTCACAAAACTAAGATGTATTTTTGAAAAATTTAAATGCAGAATAAAAGATTACATTATAACCGAGGACCGAAAGTCCCTGAAAACTTATACTATGTGTATTTTAAAAGTTACAGAGGTGAAAAAAAAAAAGAAAATTTAGTGGGTTTATTCTAAGGGACTTATTTTGGCCCTCGGTAATAATGTAATCTTTCTTTCGCGTTTCAATTTTTCAAAAATGCATACTTATTGATGCAATTGGACTAAGATTTTGCGCCTACCCCCTTTTAACGCAACTTCTAAGTGGAAAAATTTTGTTTCTAAATAGTGACTCTATCTTTACTCAGATTTGAGTACTAGAAAGTTCCTCTTCTGTCCTTTTCCTAGACGAACGAAAACGGAATGTGATTGCAAGGAATCCTTTTTGTTTTCTATATTCGTCGTCTGCGGTCTTATTAATTGAAAAAGTCGCAGATTAAGAATGTACCAGAAAGAACTTTCAACACAAAAAGTCTCGGATTTCAATAACTGTTTACCATTTTAATTTTATTATAATGGTGAATTCTGCATCTGAGACTCTTCAATTTAGTGATTTTTTATACAAAAAAATGAATAGATACTTAAATTTAATTTCCTTATTTGAATTTACAATCTATTGTTGTTTAGATTCCTTTCAATTATGAGTGAAGATATTAGCACTAAAATGTAATAGAAGATTAAACCTGTGATAAAATCATATGCCTTGAATTGTTTTCATATGTTAAATATTTGCTTAATTTAAAGGTAACTATGCTTTCTTATCTTTATTGCAAATTTTTTACTAAGAAGACTGCTTTGCTGTCTATTATTTTCAATAAAATTTAGTAATTTATTTTTAAAAAGTTTATTCTTTTCCATCTGAAAAGTACCAACTCTAATAGACAAGAATTATTTTTATTTTTAAATTGGCTTTGGCATGAACCAATTAGCCAGACTTATTTTTTATTTATGAAATATAAAGGAGCATTTTTTTGATCCAATATAAATAAATTGATTTTTCAAATTCTCACACCCTAGGATAAATGTTATTATGTTAGTAAAATGTGTGTTTCTGTTTAGTGCATTTTTTTATATGTATATTTTTTTTAATTATATTTTTGTTTTTTTTTTAATGCTTTATTTATGTAGTCTTTTGTTTAGTTTTATTTCCTTTTTTTTTTATTTGTTATCATTATTTTACTTTTTTTTAATTATTTTTTATGTTAATTTTTCGTGAACACACTTACAGAACAGAATTATTGTGATGTGATAATATTACATATTTAATATAAATATGTGTATTATTATTAGGTACCTTTGTTTCTATTTCTTTCTAAATGGAAAGTGGCACAATTATCCAAGTCAATGTTCTGCATTAGCATAATAGGGTTATTTGAATAATCCACTTTACAAAGTAGAATAAACTTATAAAATGTTGAAAAAAGATATACAGGGTGTAACAAAAATACAGGTCATAGATTAAAACACATATTCTGGGACTAAAAATAGTTGATTAAACCTAACTTACCTTAGCCCAAATGAGCACCTAAAAAAAGTTACAGCCCTTTGAAGTTACAAAATGAAAATCGATTTGTTTCAATATATGGAAAACTATTAGATTTTTTTTATTGAAACAGGGAACAAAACCCCTATAAAATTTTTATGGGGTGCACAAATTTCACTATAATTTTTTTTAAGATATTCCTGCCATAAGAATGCCACATGTTCATTTTCGATAAAAATCTCGTGATAGTTTTCGATGTATGTATTAAAAAAAATCGATTTTCATTTTATAACTTCAAAGGGCTGTAACTTTTTTTATGTGCACATTTGTACTAAGCAGGTAAGTTAAGTTCTATCGAACTATTTTTGGTCCCAGAATATGTGATTTAATTTATGACCTGCATTTTTGTTACACCCTGTATATTAGTATTCTCCCTTAAGTAACTTATTAACGTTGAAAATAATCTTACAGTATGTTCGTGTATAAATAGTTCTATTCTGAGGATCATATATATCATCACCTTTGACTTGACAATGCTTTGTGGATCCTATCTTTCTCTAAGATTCGTTGCCATTCTGTTCAGTTTCTGGCAACCTTTTACCATGTTCCGATTTTTAATATATATGTATACCTAAATCAGCTCAACTTTATCTAACCACCTAATTCATGGTCAGCCTCGATGTTTCTGTGGTTAGTTTTTTAGAAATCGTGTTGTCTTGCATTCATATTAGGTGTCCAGCCCATCTAATAAGTTGCTGTTTCAATGAATGTTACGACATCTATGTATATTTGAAATGTTCTTTCAGAATATCGACAAGCTGCATAATACTCCAATTTAATGGCCCTAAGATAAATGCAGAAAAAACGACTCTTAAAAAAACAAGGTAGGCGCAAAATTTTGCGCCAATGTTTGTTAAATGCATTCATTTTTTTCGAATCCTAAAAAAAATAATACATATTTTTGAAAAATTTAAACGACAAATGAAAGATTGCATAATTATCGAGGGCCGAAAGTCCCTTAGAATAAACAAAAGGTTCCTTTTGAATATTTGAAAATCAAAATCACTAAATTTTCGCCCCTTAACTTATTAAAATAAGCATAGAAGTTTTCAGGGGCTTTCGGCCCTCGGTAATAATGTTCATTCTGCGTTTAAATTTTTCAAAAATACTTATTAGTTTTCTCAGGATTTGAAAAAAAAATGAATTTAAAAATCATTGGCCCGAAATTTTGCGCCTATGCTCTTAAGAGTATATTATTGTAAGGAGCAGAATCTTGTGAGACAAGAAAACTATAAAAAAAATTAGGTTTTCAAAGAATTGACTCGAGAAGACTGGATAACTGAAACAATAATCATGAAAGAATTTTCCAGAGATGGGAAGGAGGAAATTTCAAAGGAATAAAACAGTAGAGGGTGCGCTAATCTAAGCATCTTTCACTTTTGACTACATAAGAGCATCAAATACTCCACAAGGAGGGAAGGTAGTAATAATTAACAATAATTTTCTGAAGATAAAAATCAATATTTTCCCAAATCTCTCTACAATGGGTTAGACTTTATTCAGTAAACTGTTGTAAGATTGTAGTAAATCTAGGTCAATGGCTACAAAACAAAATACTTGGCTACATAAAGCAAGGATGTTGAGCTTTAAAAGCAGATAGGTGTAAATAAATGAATACAAATATTATGATAAGAGTAGTTAGAGGACAAGCTAAACTTAGTTAAGAGTTTAAATTCATCATCATTAGCAACTATTCCATCCATCCTCAGATGTAAGCCCCCCTTGGGTGTGTCCGATCATTTCTGTTCGTTGCTTTTGCATTCATTTGTGGCCATTCGCTTGCAAAATTTCAGGCAAATACTCGTTAAATGCATTAATATTTTCGAATCCTGAAAAAAACTTACCAATGGTGAATATTGTAATCTATTATCCTGCGTTTAAATTATTCAAAAATATTAGTTTTTTCAGGAATCGAAAAAAATTAATGGATTTAAAAAGCACTGGTCCGAAATTTGGCAATTAAATTAGTACCCTGAAAAATCATAAATATACTCAAAATCAAACAAACAATTTCCTATTTTATAATTTATTATTATAAGTACCATTTTGATGTCAATATAAACAGAACAAAATACAAATTGATGTGTATATATCAAAAACAGCACAACTCTCTATTTGAAAGATTCTCATCCTTTTTTTGTATATAATGAAATCTAGTAATATAAAAATAAATCCAAAAACAGCCTTACAGAGTATGTTACCAGATCAGAACAAAATTACATGGTCTTATTTAGTAAAACGCTTAAAAAATACACTTAAGAAAATATTGGTTTAGTCCATTAGCCGTCACAAAACTACAAAATAAAAAATGCCTATTCTAGAATAACTTAAGAACGGATCAGTCTCATTTTAAAAGATAAGTGCAATGTTGATTATTTGTTAATCAGTAATCAGTTGTCTATTGGTAAACAATAATTTATTTATAGTTGAAAATGTAACATTTAATAGTTTCTTATGGTCTTAATATTTGAAGGAATTAAACTATTTATAGAACTGATTACAGATTAAACGATGAATGAACTAGTTGAAATTTATGGAAATTGAGGTAATCACATTAAACTGATATATCGCTCATCAGGAAGAAAAGTGACAAATCGTCGGTCTAAATCGCAAATTGCCAAGTCCATTTTTTGCGAAAATTGTTTTTTGGTTTCATCTAGTAGTAGACGGTAAAAGCTACTGCCTGACAATTCCCACAAGCGCAATTATTATTTTATTTCACGGCAATTTCGGTAAACGAAAGTTATTTTACTCATAGGACATAGGCAAACTCCACACTTTTTTTGTCTCTCCTCTAAAATTTTCAATTTGTGACTTAGGCAATTTGCGATTTAGACTGACGAAATGCATAATTCCAGTTATCTTGTTAAATGACTCCAAAAGTCGTATACTTTTACCAAGAAGTTTCACATTGCAAGATGGCGGTAGTGTCATTATTCTTTTGGCAGTAAAATCAATATTTTATTCCGAAACAATGACAGTTTTCAGTTATATTCTGGCGTTCTACATTAACATATAGTTGAGAAAACCCTTGTATGTATTTTGAGAAATCTCCTAGGTATTTTGCATTAATGTTTAAAAAAGCGACATATTTTAAAAGAAAAGTGACAACTCAAAATTTTGATCGTTTTTATTTGTTAAATCAAATATATAGTTTTCTTGATTGCTAATAGAAAGACAGTCAACATTTAAATTAAGTTCTAAAATATATTTTTTAATGTCTTCTATTTCTTTATGCCCTTTCTCCTCTGATTCTTCTGGCCAACTGAATGTCTTTAGGCATAATAGTCACTCTCTTAGCATGAATAGCGCATAAGTTGGTATCTTCGAATAAACCTACCAAATATAAAATCTGTAAATCTGTCTTAAAATCTTGAGCAATTTCACGGATAAGACGTTGGAAAGGTAGTTTTCTAATAAGTACTTTTCTGGTAACGTCTAATTTCACGAAGGGCTACGGTACCTGGCCTGTAACGATGAGGTTTTTTAACTCCTCCAGTAGCAGGTGCACTCTTGCGAGCAGCTTTAGTTGCCAACTGTTTGCGTGGTGCTTTACCACCAGTGGATTTTCGGGCTGTTTGCTTTGTACGTGCCATTATTCCGCGTGCGTATACTGTCTGCGTTTCCTGAAAAAAGCTGTTTTTTGAGTTGTGACTCTCTTCTTCCAGATGAGCAATATATTGAAAATCTATAAAATTAACTAATTTGAAATACTACATTATTTACAAATTATTACCTCAACTTCAGAAAATATCCCTGGCAAAAATATATATTTTGTCAGGTCTTTGCTAAGGAGTCTTAAAGTTACATTTTTTCATAAATAATGTGGTATTATCACCACAAAATCTTTTTTCAGATATATGCATAAATCAATAATTTGTATAAAACAAATGTCAACAAAATGTATTAAAATTTGAGCTTGATTTTATTAATGAAATATACATTTGGTTAACCCAATTTGTAGAATCACATTCTACAAATAAATTTGAATTAATACATTATATATCGATCATGCCACGTATTAAGAGTATAAGTCAAAAATGACAGTTTTTCACTACAGCTTTTCGAAGTTTTTATTACCACTGTTGAAATAACTATTACAACTAAACATCAAAATGGTGATGAAATATGATTCATAACTGTAGTAATTAACTATTTTACTTTCTATTTTGATAATACCTTATTAATTATAAAATTCAAATTGTAGAAGAATTCCGAAAGGTCTTTTTTATGACTTATAGTAGTTAGTCTCCTTACACCTTACAGTAGGAGGGATTATGATTATATATAGTAGTTATAGTCTTAGTACATAGTATGTTATATATAATTTTTTTTTTCTGAATATACTTTTTTGGGTAGATGTTCGTAGAATCTAATTGTATAAGACACTAGACACATCAGATTAACTAGTGAAGAAGAATTCATAATTTCCCAAATATGACTATTCCTAAGATCCTTTAATCCACCTATTTTATTAGTTGGATTATACAAATTGGTTATATCGTCCGTGATGTGACAATACCTCCTATCTGCTTTTTCATGAATTTAGGGTCATCTCCTATTTTCCATATGATATTTTTTGAGTTGTTTTGTAGTAAATTCAACTATTTATTTACTACAAAACAAGTCAAAACATAAGAAAACAGGATGTGACCCTAAAAAAAGTTTGAAATCCCTCTTACAATATTCATGAAAAACCAGATAGGAGGTATTGTCACATTACCGACGATATATTATATTATCATTAAAATATGGTCATATTGTCTTTCAAACAATTATGGTATATATCAGCTTTTTATAACTTTCTAAGTGCTCTAAACTTTGTTGCAAACACATGCTAAACACAGTTGCTTGAAATGACATGGTGTAGTTTACCTCTGAGGTCAAGATATATAATTTTAATAAGTGATAATCTTTCAGACTCTTTACAACTAACACCAAAAGAATATACATTGAATCGATTTAATAAATTTACTGGGAATATGCCATAATTTTGCTTATGAAACGTCAAAATAAACTTGTTTTAAATAAAATTGTGGCTTATACCCAGTAAAAATAGTAAATTGTATTAAGGTACCATAAGAAATTAACTTCAGAACGATACAGTGAATCAAGGCTGTACAACAATAGGGCTTTTCATCGATTGTCATTTGTTTCGAGCTTCTGTCAAATGTATAATCCGTGTATACTATTAATATACATGGATTATAGAACATATTATGAATACATTTGAATCAGTGTAAACAAAAACGTGTCTTTTTTTCACTTTTGACATTTTGTGGATTACATTATGAATTTTTTTGACATTATGTGGATTATATTAAATAATTACATTATGTGGACATGGTGTTGTTTTAAATAAGTTCCATCAATTCACTTATTTTATTAGTTGGATTATACAAATTTGGATATATATAGTATTTTTACTACAAAAACGTTATTACGTAGGTCAAAATTTTTGACGTAAGAGAACTGTCAAAACATTAGATTGTGACTTTTCATTATTGCCGTGTTTATAATAAACATAGCAATAACGAAAAGTCACATTCTAATGTTTTGACAGTTCTCTTACGTCAAAAATTTTGACCTACGTAACGTTTTTGTAGTAAAAATACTATATATTATTATCATTAAAATATGGTCTCATTGTTTTATAAAAACAATTATTGGATATATCATAGTTTACCTCCAAGGTCCAGATATCATACATATTATTTTGTGTTCTAGTTCCCTAAAAGGGTTTATAGATATGAAATTTATATCAATGAATTCTGTTTCACTTACTGATGATTGTACAATAGTTTTTTTATTGGGGGCAAGTGTTCTTTTTCACGAGTAATTCTAGATTTATGTAGTTTTCCAGTATTCGACAAAAGTTGTTTAGAACATTTTTGTTTACGCTGATTCATTTATAGTGTAGCTTTAAAATTCAGATCATTGACCCAAAAACAGATGCTATATTTTATAGAAATTTTACAAATATCGATACATTTTTGGCAAAGTAACGTAAGTGACATTTTTGAAAATCATGTTTTTCCATTAAACTAACGCTATTATTGTTCAGAAGGCACTGCCAAAGTGTAGTAAACCTATACATATATTATTTTTAAAGTAATTCTAGGCCTACTACACTTTGGCAGTATCTTCTAAACAATAATAGTGATAGTTTAATGGAAAAACATGATTTTCGCCAAAAATGTCACTTTACTTTGCCAAAAATGTATCGATATGATATCGAAAGTTCTTACAAAACTAATATTGCTTTCACATTGACAATTGATATTTGATTGTAAATTACAATAATTTAGCCTCGTAAAATGAGACTGAAAAAGTACTAATGGACTTTCCAAACCACTGACACACTAACACCTACAAATATAACTTTAAAAAACCTTAATCCCTACGTCTTGGTGCTCCCATGTTTGGTGATCTGGACCTGAATCTGTCGTTAAAACGACCACCTCCTCTGCTGCCTCTTGGTCCACTGCCACCATAACCATTCCTTGGAGGGAAGTCTCTTCTTCTGTCAAAGCTTCTACCACCAAAGCGACCTCCTCCACCACCACCTCTGCTGCTGCTGTAGCGGTCGACTCGACCACCATCGAAACGGTCGAACCTTCCACCCCGGCTTCCTCTGCTGCCTCTAAAACCACCCCGGGGGCCTCCACGTCGTGGTCTTCCCCTTGCAATTTCAACTCTGAGTTTAGCACCCAGGAATTCTGTACCATTCAAGTTATCGCAGGCAGTTTCTGCATCGGTATGGTTGTTAAACTCGATGAAAGCGAAACCTGGAGGGTTGAAGGCTACCCAAACAGAGTTTAGCTTGCCGTATTTCTCGAACTCGCCTTCTAGGTCCTCTTTTTTTATGGACTCGGTGAGCCCTCCGACGTACACCCTCGTCGTCCTATCTCTTGATCGGTCGCCCATATTTCTGTGGAACGTAGAATTTCGTAGGTAACATTAAATAATCTGTGCCGGTTAGGCGAATGCGTAGTAATATTAGGGTAAAAGTGAAAAAAGGTATTAAATGTTTTATCAATCGATTCCTTAAGCATGACGAATTGAAAAACAATACTTAACTAAAGTGCGAAGTCAATATATCGACGAAAATAGTTATGTTATATGTGAAATTTAAAACAAAATGTCGGCGCTGCAGGGCGTCTAATGCAAAGTAGGTTTTATACAAATTCGCAGTCAAAAAGAAACTTGTATGCTAAATATAAATACTTGAAGGATTCGTAGATCCAATGAGTAGTTTTACATGTAGTTACCCAAATTCGAAGCGATGCGTAGAACCCTGCTTTCGATGAAATTGTCACAACGTAGAAAATGCTTCGGTGTTTCGTTGACGACGATAAACAAGAGAGAAACTAAAATAATCAAAATCAATATTTGACAAGGCCGGAAGGATACACTAGCCGCGTCTTTTGTTTACCAATCACTCTACACTACCAACGTTAAAAAATAAAATAAACTGTCTCGCGAATAGTTGAGAATACAAATTTTAAAACGTTGTTTTGTTACAAGGTTCATAAATAGTTACAAGGTTCATAATTGTTATATCTTATTACTAAATAGCCAGAAAGAATATAATCTGGTAAGATAAGGACGAAAAACATTTTAAATTTCAAATAATTTTTAAATTTACTTGAGCGGCTCATGATGGTCTATTCTATATTTTGACAGGCCGTAGTATTAGACGTGGCACCATTGTCGATCTGTCAAATAGAGGGCCGATTTATAAAATATACATATAAAATAGTAGTCATATAAGGGGAAGAATATTAAAGATTTATATTTGATTAAATGAACACAAAATTTTATTTATTTTACTTAGATAATGGACATAGTCGTTAGTAGGTACACAAAACACACTAATTATAAATGTGATATAATAGAAATATTTTAAAAGAACGTTACGGGGGCTATGAATATAAATACCTAGCTGAATTTGGTTTGAAAGTATTTGATTCTTTGCAAAGTAATTTTGAGTAATTACTTATTTAAAATGATATTTAACATCTTATTACTTAATAGCTAAAAAGAATATAAACTGGTGAGACTAAAAACATAGATTTTTAAATTTACTTTAGCGCATAATAAAGTAACACGACTTCTGTTTGAAATTATTTAACTCTTTGCACAGGTTGTCACTGAGTTCAGGTTCCTGAGTTTACAGTCTCAACTTTCCATTATTGTTGGGTATTTATAGGAATTTATGATGTTTCTTAAGGTTTAAGGTAAGGTTTGTTGGTTGTATTGGTGTGGTTACTGAAAGGTCTGTTCCTTTGTTTTTTAGTGTTACACTTTTGAGTGTAAGTGTACGAAATTCTATGGACATTTGAGTGTAAAATGACAGCGGATGTGACAGCGGACAGTATTAAACGAAAATTATCGGTGTGCCAATCAAGCAAAGGGACAAGGAACTTCCGAATATGGCCTAACTGGGGGCACATAACATAACATAACCTAATCCTAATATTTACATTTGTAAAGAATATCCTGTTTGTTTTTATTGTCGATTGTGCAGCGAAATTGTGTGCAGCAAATCAAATATAAAGTAGTTTATCGCCTACAGAACTGAATTAGTCCATAGCAGTTATCAGTTTTTCTTTCTTGGGAAGCTTATACATGTAACTTGTATTGTTGTAAATTGTGGGAGTAGGGCAGACAGGGAAAAGTCTTATTTTGTACTGTTCCCAAGGCTCCCCATGCAATACATTTAAATGAATTATCCAAACAAAGCCGGGGACAATGGATAAAAGCCACAAGAAGAACAGATATAAGGGAACTAAAATTAAAATATGAAAAGTAAACATTTTATAAGTGGTAAGTTTAATGTAATTCAATTAATAAGGATTTTAAATGTCTACAATAATAATAAAGATGTGATAATTCAAGCTTAATTATTAGGAAAGCCAGCCATGTTTCACTTCCATGAAGCAGAGAAGGGAGGTATATAATATACTGTCCCTTTTGTCTTCTCACTAATTTCTCTTTTGCTAATGAAACCTGTAGTGAGGGAGTGATATAATCGTGATGTTTTAGCAATTCTGTTGTTCATTTTTTTTTGCATTTTTTGTCTATTATAGTTTATAAATATTCAAAATCATTCATATGTTCTACTAAATTTCCGTCTAGGTTTATATGGATTTCTCTCAGTGTCTTGGAAATAAGTAAAGTTTTAGTCTTTGCTAATTTTATTTTCATTCCTTTGTCTGCAAGTTCTCTCGTCTATAAATTTAGGTTGCTTTGTAAAGATTTCTCTGAACTTGGTATCAATGCAATGTCATCTGCAGATACACATTTACTCAGAGTTATACTTTTTAATCAATGGTAACCTAAATCTAATTTTCGGGACTCTACTGCATTTTTTTTATTGGTTCATTCATATATATAATATAATGAATAGCAGTGAGCTTAAAACTCCACCTTGCCTTACTCCTTGTGTATTAGCAAATTTGTTTGATTCACAGTTTAATGCTCGCACAATGTTCCAGTACATAAATTTTACTTGCATCAATTAGTTCTCCTCCAACATCGAACAGTTCAAGCCCTTTCCAAATGTGATGTCCGGGTACCTTGTCAAAGGCTTTTTCCATTGTCTTATAGTAAAGATATGATCTTGGACACTGTGCCCGGTCAGAAACCTTTTTGTGCATCGTCTAGTTGATGTTCCACTTTCTTTCTCAGTCTCATCTCCAGTGTTCATTCATAAATCTTAGCCAGTACACTTAGCATGAAAATACCTCGATAATTTGAACATTACTTTTTTACCTCCCTTCTTTACCAGAAGAGCCATTACTGCTGTTGCCCAATCTTCTGGGATGCGTTTCTGTTTCCAAATTGTTATCAGTAATTTGTGTAAGTAGTGTAATGCAGATTCCCCCATATCAGCGTTTCCCAACCGGTGGGTCGCGACCCACTAGTGGGTCGCGGGTGGATTTCAGGTGGGTCGCGGCGTGACTCTTACAATAGCTGAATAATATACATATATGTATCATCATGGGTGTTGGATGGGTCGCGAATATGAAAAAACATCAGAAGGTGGGTCGCCAGACATAAAAGATTGGGAACCACTGCCCCATATATTTCAACAATCGTGTTTTGATATTATCTATTCCTGCCACTACCATTTTTCATTTTTGCAATGGCTTCCGTTAATTCTTCCATTGTTATTTCATTACTCAACTCTTTGGAATATTTACTCCATCTATTAACTATATCTTGTGGTTGGGTAAGTGTTTCTCCATTTTATTTTTTTTTTATTTGCACGACAGTACTACCTGATTTACCTCTCATTTTTTCAGACCTTAATAGAACAATTTTTGGTTTGTCCTACTACTGTCTTGCTCCATCTTTTCTCCAAATCTCTCCCACTGTTCCAATTTAGCTTTTTTAACTTTTTCTTTCACAAGCTTCCTTGCTTATTAACTGTTATTTTCTAGATAAGCTCTCCATGGTACTTTCTTTTCTTTCACAGCTATTTTTATCTCTTCGCTCCACCAACTAGTCCTTTTTTTTTGACTACTTTTATTCAATAAAAATATTAAAATACTCTTGTGATAGTGAAGAGACAGTTTATGTTTCCTTTCGACCCAGAGGCGATACACAATCTCCAGACAGTTGTTTCTGCCTTACGGCGTCCCCAGTGGAGCTGCCTGCACACCTCTGAATCAAAACGAAATCAAATTGTCTATTTAAGTGGAATTTCAAAAATAGTTATCTACTATTAGGATGCTTCAGCGATATCTCTTAAAGAAAAGAGAAAAGTCCCAGATACAAAATTCACTATTAAAATAGTAAATAATTATTTAAATCTGAAACTTTTCTTATTGGAACCCCTTTCTGGTACATCCTTAATCTCTTTTTGACTTTTACAATTTCGGACTTTGAATTATCTTTCTGATCTTTTTTCTAGATTAATGAAAGCAGAATGTAACTGTATACTGCAGAGTCCTTTTCCCTTTCTTTATTCATCATCTCTTATCTTATAAATTGTAAAAGTCAGAGATTAAGGATGTTACCAGAAAGAAGTTCCAATAAGAAAAGTGTCAGATATAAATAATTATTTACTATTTTTATTTTAATAGTGAATTTTATATCTGGGACTTTTCTTTATTCTTGTGATACTTTCCACATTTTTATGATTTTTTTATGGTACACAATGTAGAATTTTTATTTATGTCTTTGTTTTAGGAACAACACCAGATATTTAAAAGGTATAAAAAGAAGAAACTGCTGGAATTTCAAAACAAATGTGTTTGACTAGTAAAGATTTGGATAAATAACAGGAGTTACTTTGGGCTATAGCTACGTGCAGATTTATTTCCTTGTGGCTTCCTATGTTAATTCTTATTAATTATACACTTAAATATGTTTTTAGTCTCAGGAAGATTTTATATTTGATTATTTTTGAATAAACATTATTATTATTATTACCTTAATTTCCATTAAATAAATTAACTGTAATCAATAAAGTAATCGTTTAATTGTTAATAAATTATCAAGTATGATTCCCAAATATTTTATTTGTTTGACACCTTCTATGGGCTGATTGTGAGATTATAGTTAAGGTACCAAGGGTATTATAAGGATAATAACACTTGAGGTCAATGGTGTATATACCGAGGGCCTTTGGCCTGAGGGATATAAGTTGACTGAAAGCGATATTATCGTTAATACCCGTGGTGCCTTCAACATTTAATGTCCGACTAAATTATTTTTTATAGGCAAAAAATTGAAGGAATTTTGAATTAATTAGTTTTCAAATAAGTACATTTACCAGCAATAGTCGTAACGTAATTGTGGTAACCATAGTTTTACTTGGGTTGTTATTTGTCAACTTGACAGTATTTAACTAGTTATTTAAATTTAATACCCTAGGGCGTAATTTTTCAAAATAATGCCCTAGAGCCTAGGGCATTATATCATACTTAACTGACTTCGAAATCATGTCATTATTTATCAAACTGACTTCAAAATCATGTCATTATTTGTCAAATAATATACGAGTCGGACATTAATATTATTACAGTAGAACCTCGATTATCTGTCAGGGCACCGGACCAAGGGTATGACGGATAATCGAAAAGACGGTTAACAGAACATTAAAAAAAAATAAAAATTCATAGTACAACTCTCAAATTTCATTTGTATGGTTTGTTTGACAATATAAGAGGGATTTGTGTTCATACAATCGAATCAATTTAAAATATTCTGAAATTTGTGTTTGTTTTACTGCTGCTTCATATTTTGCGACGTCTGAATTTCTTAATCGGCATAAGGCATAAGATCATGCAATCTACTTTATTGGCTTCTTCTTGTTGAGAATACCACTCGATGAATTATTGCATATGCGATGCAGCTTCTCTAGATTATTTACGCAAATCTTTGTCAGTTACAATAGGTTCATCAATATAGCTACAGTCAAGCTTCCTTGTGTCCAAGCATCAATATAGCTACTGTGTCAGCTTCCGAATAGGTTTGGTCCGCCTTTGTTGCCATTTCAATGAGTTCTTTATCTGTCAGCAATGGATAGCCGTTTGTGTCCTCATCACAAATCAAATTACCTTTTTTTTATTTTTTTGCATTTAAATGATTGCTAATGTATAACTCAATACAACTTCTGTATGTACCCTGACGGTTAACAGAGGTGATGGTTAATGGAGAGACGGATAATCGAGGTTCCACTGTACATGATTTCAAAGTAAGTTATATTATAATGCCCTAGGGCGTTATTTTTCAATATTTATTTTGAAAAATAATGGCCTAGCTAGGGTATTAAATTCAAATAACTAGTTAAATACTGTCGAGTTGACACAATTACGTTACAACTGTTGCTGGTAAATGTACTTATTTAAAAACTAATTAATTCAAAATTCCTTAAATTTTTTTGCCTATAAAGAATAATTTAGTAAGACATTAAATGTTGAAGGCACCACGGGTATTAAAGATAATATCGCTTTCAGTGAATGTTTATCCCTTTAGACCCTTTTAACCCTTAAGATTGCTATCTAAAAAAAATACCAAGAAACTTTACAGAATCAACGATACTGATCTGGCTGTTATTAACACATTCACAGACACACTTTAGATGTAGACACATCTTATGGAGTAAGTGGCTTCATATGCAGTTGTGTCTGTGAATGTGTTAAGAGGTAAAGATTGACGAGCTCCTGTATAGGATAATGCTACTGTTTTATGTTAAAAAAAGGTAAATTAGAATCGGACCAGGTTTTTATCGTGAGTAGATCAGAAGGTATAGTAGCAATATTTGAGTTGCTCCAAGTAATACTGGTATCATCAGCAAAAAGAAAATTTTTTCCATTAATTTTTAAACTAGGGATGTCATTAATAAACGTAAGGAAAAGTAGAGGACCTGATACTGAACCTTGTGGTTTGTAGAGGACCCCACATACAATATTTTGGAGACTAAAGTCTGTATTATTTGCTCTAACCAGTTGTTTCCAACTATCCAAGTAAGATTGAAACCAATTAAGAAATTCTTCGAATTCCATATAAATTTAGTTATTTTTATCAAAATTTCATGATTTACACAATCAAAAGCTTTGGCATAGTCACAAAAAACAGTGGCAGTGTGAAGATTATTGCTCAGTGCTTGATAAACCTCATGTAGTACAGAAAACATGGCATCAGCAGTACATTTATTATTTAAAAAGCCGAACTTTTGTAATAAAATGTTGTTTTCAACAAGAAAGGACATAAGTCATGCTTTTATGAGTCTCTCAATAATTTTGGAGTACCGGTAGTAATGCAATAGGTATATACTTGCAGGAATTAGATTTTTCACCACCCTTATGAAGAGGAATAATGATAGCTGTCTTTAGGTACTCTGGAAATTTACCTTTCTCAAAAGAATCATTAATTGGCGAGATGAGGACACAAGGATCTACAGATCGAGCGAGTCTCGTAAATTGCACGGCTTCGAGCCACGCTTCACACAACCATATTTGCGTACTTGTGTTTTGGGTTGTGTGGTCGTGCTCTGGTCGATTGGAGTTATAATTTACCAAATTTAAATATAATCGTTTCTACTGATTCATAATATGTATACTATAATATAATATATTGAAGTTTTTAAATATTGCTAATATTATTAAAGTTTTTAACATTGTATTTTAATATACTTTGTTTTATTAATAATAATATTACCTAAGTATTGCACCTTGTTCAAAAAAAGTTCAAGATAAATACCGCGGTTTTTTCATATGAAAATGCAAAGAAAAAATATACAATTTGCAGAGTATGTAGATGCTTGTTTTTTGATAAAACAATACAAATTGTATGTAGGTAGGTAGAGTAGCAAAGCATTGAGTAGTTATAGCAAAAGTAGCTACGCCATCTGAGACATAATAAGGATGAAATTAGTTTTATATTTTCTTTTCTCATGGAGCATGCATGATGGAGAGTTTTTTAAAATATGTAACAAAGCATGTTGTTTTGTTATCTATGTTGCAAATATGTTGTTTTTTTTTTCAAATTACAAAATATGTTGTTTTCAATACAAGTACCTAATTGTTGTTATTATTTACTGAGCATTTAGAATTTTGACTAACTCTCGATTTCATAATAAAGTTAAAGTGTGTGTTACCTTAAAAAAAGCAATTGTTACAGTTAAAGAAAACTTTAAATTTAAAGTCCACTTTAACTTTATTAATATAAAATCGAGCGTAAGAAATTTTATAAACTTTGGAAAATAGCATTTCAAAAAAAGTACTGTAAGTATGCTGTATTTTTAATTTTTTCTCAAAAAATAAAACAAAACTCATTTTAAAACATATATTAAATTATAAACACAACACTAAATAAATAATTTTTCTCAACGGTTAAAAACCACACTTAAAAGTTTTAGAAATTCACACCCCAGAATCAAGTTACTCAAATTTTCAAACACCTCACCTGACACAGTGTCTCAAGTACAATTGCAGGAAGCTGTTGATGTTATATTTTTACTCACATTAACAAAGTATTCATTTAGATTTCCAGGGTCTGAAAGGAAAAATGTTTAAGCTGGGTGAATTTTATTTCGAAGATCGTTTATTATGGACTAAGTTTCTTTTGCAACACTTTTAGAGCTTCTCAGACAATTTTGATAGTACGATTTTTTAGCTGATTTTATAAGTTTTAAATAGGTTTTCCTATACTTGCTGATATATTCAGTGACAGAGCCATTGGAAAGTAAATTTCTTGATGTAGAGTAGTGAACACATATTCATGGCTGATATGCGGATACCGGATACCTTTAGTAGTCCAGGGCCCAGGATTTGCGATGTTTTGGCTTAATTGTAATTAAAGGAAATGCTTTGTTGAACTTAAAAGCATATTAAAGCACATAAAAGCATATTAAAAAAATCACTGAAAAGTGATAATTTTAAAATTACAGGAAAGTGCCACTCGGAGGTTAAGCAAAATTAAATTAAAACTTGTAGCTACTTTAGTTTTTTCAATTTATAAATCTAGTTTAAATTAAACTAAAAAGAAATATATCTTTTTTGTAAACAAACACATTTAACGGCTAAACAGCTGGCTCCGGTTGGATGATACTGCGCAGGACGAGTGTAATATCCATCACCGTCTCGGAGGTAGGTGTAGAAAAGTGTTACACTTTTTTTCCTACAGCATTTCAAAGAAACGAGTTGTACGCGTTCTACGACAGAAGTTGAGTGTATCGTGAAAAAAAGTGTAAACACTAGAAAAACAAAGAAACAAGAAAGTGTAACACTTTTACACTTTTCTTACACTTTTCAAGAACTAGTGTTACACTTAAAACAAAGGAACAGACCTATTTATGTATGTTTGATGTTAACAATTAACAAGGGAGTCAAAAGATCAACCCTTTAAAATAATACCTCCGACTGAATAAGCCCATTTAGCGCAAATCCTGTGAAATATAACAAAATGAATTTACTTTGTTAAAAAAACACAAAATAAGAAATAATCGGGAAATATTGTTTCTTGTTCTATGGTTAAATAAAATTGACGTTTATTGCGTTGCCAATTTTAAAATATAATTTTTTTTTTTTTTATTCCATTTATTAAAATACGTAATAACAATATACAAAAAAAAAAAATACATTAAAAAACCAAGAGCCGTAGCTATGCTGGTTTTGTGGTAACATAATAAACATAAATATAATGGTAACAGATTACATAACATAAAACTTTTTAGACTACTTTACACTGAAGGTTAAGTTTTCCTATATAGATTCATTAAAGAAATTGTATTAAAGTAAATGATTAAATTATTATTTATTATTAAATTGTTATAGAATTATATTCAATTAAAGCTATCTGTTGTAGTAGTTAGTAAGAAGTAACTCTTTTAATTCAGTTTTAAATCTTTCTAGCCTGCAGTCTTTGATCTTTGTGGGTAACTTATTATACAAAATCAGACCACTTGAGTATATACTTCTTTGTGCACCAGTAGTTCGCATTCTTACGGTTTGAAAACTACCTCCCTGTCTGGTATTATGGTCATGCACATCTTCTATACGTCTTAAGAGTAATATTTGTACGTGTTTGAGAAAGCTTAATTTGATGAATGAATATACAAACTTGTAAAATGTATAGCGACTCAATGTTTAGAATTCCTCTCTGATAGTACAGGTCGTCAGTTGGATGAAGTCTTGACAGTTGAAATATATATTTCACAGCCTTGTTCTGTAACACCATGAGAGGATGTAGCTGTTTTTGATTTGTATTACCCCAAACAATAGTTAGATATGACAAATGTGAATTTATTAAAGAGTGATAGATCATTTTACGCTGTGGGATACTTATAAATTTAGCAATTCTTCCAAGCATACCCACTGCTGGAGCTATTTTTTGACACGTGTTCAATATATGCTGTTCCCATGTTAGTCGATTATCTATGTGTAAGCCAAGGTATTTGGTAACATTTTTTTTAACGAATTTGAATTTTCCAAAATTTAACTGTAGCTCTCTGTGTTCTTCAATATTTGAAATTATTGTGTAACTACATTTATTCATATTGAGTGAGAGCTTGTGGTATCTGAGCCAGTCATCTATATCTGTCAGATCTTTTTCTACAACATATTCTAGCTTTTTGGGATCTTTGTCAGCATACAAGAGTCCCGTATCATCAGCATATAAAAATAGCGTTGATTTTAAAGGCAGATTGGAGATGGAGTTTATATAAATAAGGAACAATGTTGGTCCCAATATAGACCCTTGAGGAACTCCACATGTGATGTCTTCTGCTGTACTAAGTACATTATTACAGAGCACTTTTTGTATTCTGCCAGTCAAATAATCCCTGAGCCATACTAAGGACATACCAGTTATACCATATTGTTCAAGCACTGAGATAAGTAACTCATGGTTAACTGTATCAAAAGCTTTTTGTAAATCTAGTGATACAAATACACAGCTTAATCCTTTGTCTAAGTTACTATATATATCTGTAATCAAATCGGTAGCTGCTGACACTGTGCTGGAATTATGTCTGAAACCATATTGTCGATTAAACCAGGCACCAGTTGTATTCAAGAAGTTTACGATTTGAAGATTTACACATGATTCTAATATCTTTGACATAGCTGTTAAGAGAGATATTGGCCGATAACTTCCTGGCTGTTTTGAGTCTCCTCCCTTATAAAGTGGTATCACTATTGCCATTTTCATAGAGCTCGGGATTGTTCCAGTGACAAGAGAAAGGTTAACTAATTTAGTTATAATCGGTAGAAGCTCCTCTTCAAACTCCCTGATAATATCAACACCAAAGCCATCCCAGCCAGGAGATTTGCCTTTTTTTAGTTTTCTTACAACCTCTTGAACATTAATTTCTAAGACTTGTTGCCATTCAAATATATATTCTTTTGGTGATACATTTATTGGAGTGCTTGTTGAAGGTGTTATGTTTTTTGACAGAGATTTTCCTACTTGTGAAAAATATTTGTTTAATTGGTTTGATAGCTCCTCAGATTTATTATATATCGAGTTCTGATAGTGTAGTTCATGTATTGTTATTGTTTTTTTTTTGTATTTTCGGCATTATGAATAAGGTGATTGATAGTTGCCCATAATTTTTTAGTATTGCCTTGTGCATCGGATAATTTATTCGTGAAATAGTCTTTTTTTGCTTTGCCTACTGCTTTCAGTAGTTCATTTTGCACGGACTTATAAACATCTTGTAAGAACTTACTATTAGGGAATTGTCTATGCCTTCTATAATGAAAATCTCTTTTTAAAACAAGGTTATGTAATGTGACATTAAACCATGGTGCACTTTTTTGTCGAAATCGATTTTTAATTGTTTTTGTATTAAGATTATTTAAATAAACACGTAATATTTCATCACATAAAGAATCAGGTTCATTCCAAATCTGATTTTGCAAGCTGTATATTTCATTTTTGAATTTCAGTTTGTTTAAAGTTGTTACTGTATAATACTTGTCAGTGGTTATAAATGATGTGTTTTTTACCTTTAATAGCTGCAGTTGATGATCACCGAAACCTTCATCTACTATATATAACGTTGCATCAAAGTTTAAAGTGTTTGTCATCACATAATCAATACATGTAGCCGAATGATTGGTGATTCTGGTAGGGTTAGTTTTATTTAATATACTAAAACCGTTGGACACAATTGTTTGACAAACTAATTTTTGTGGGATACTCTCTTGAATAAGGTCTATGTTAAAGTCACCTAGTATCCAAACTGGAATTTTTTTATTCACAAATATGTTTAGTGCTGTATCCAGTGCATCAAAAAGTTCATTGCAGTAGAAATCTTGAGGTCGATATACTCCACCCACTATAATACTTCTATCGATCTGTAAAAATAACATTGAACACTTTTTATTATATCTGTAGACTTCTGAGTACTCGTAACAGCTTTTAACAAATAACCCTACACCACCACCTTCTTTATCCCTACAAACAAAAACTGAACTATAACCATTCACATTAAAATATGTTTCTTCACCCACTCTCAGCCAATGTTCGGCCACTACAATTAAATCTGGCATATTTAACTTAACAACTAACGTTTCAAAGTTCAATATCTTATTTCTCAAAGACTGAGCATTCAGGTAGAGTATGTTAAACTCAGTACTATTATCACACTGTACTTTATCCAGTTTAAATTTTATTTGCAATTTACAATCATTATCCATTTTACTAACGTATTTTCCATTTTACTATAATGTTCACACAAATAATATTAAAGAGTTTTGATAATATCCTCATTGTGAATGTAAATTGGCTCAGAATCATCAGATTTTTTTACATATACCCTACCATTTTTTGTCCAACAGTATTTGTATTTCCTTTCCTTTTTTAATTTGTATGCAATGTTAAACAAGTTTCTGTTTGTAAAGGTGAGCTGCTCGTTTATATAGATCTTTGAGGTATTCTCTTTGTTTTTGTTGCAACTCAGCATATTAGATTCCATTTTACGATTTTTTCGTGCTTTGATAAACTTAGTTTTTATATCACGTGATCTCATCTTTGCAACAATTATTGCTCCATTTTTGGTTTCTTGTTTGAAGCAGTCTGACACATCTTGACTATTAAAATTACATGATAAAAGATCATTAGCAATTTCCATTAGAACTTCTTTGGGATCTTCATTTTTGATTTGAGTTCCGTGAATCTCTAAGTTACAGGAAAATTCTTTGATTTCTAGTTCACAGATTCTTTTTTCCAGCTGGCTAACTTTGGTTTTTAATTGGATATTTTCTCTTTTCATATCTCGCAATTCCCGTAATGCATTTTGATTTTCCACTGTAAGAGTATCAAATTTGCTGCTCAGGAATTCCATAGATTCTTCCATTTTCTGAAATAACTTTTGAAACTCTGAGATTTCCTTTGATTTGTTTGAAGAAAAATCGACTTCATCCGACTTAACCTCACTTTTTGCACATTGACCACATTTGATTGTATTTCCTTTCATTGCTCCAGATTTTTCTGCACAACTCTCGTGAAAATAATTTCCCTTACAAATACTGCACATTACAGCATGAACTACCTTTTTTTTGCAGAAAAAACAAAATTTTTCTGTAGAGCTCATTTTTGTAATGTTTACTTGTACTTAACCTTAACCTTCCCAAATTTAAAAATTTAAAAAGTTTATCATTTTTTACTTATTCAGAATGTAATAGATGCTCTCGTAAATATATATGTCCACTTCAGATTTTTATATAATTACTAAAAACCTGTAATAATTTTTAATTTAAATTTATAACCAAAAACGGAAAAATACGAAGCTGATAAAACCACAACGAATGTCACATTTCAAAGTCTATCAGTACAATCTCTATCTTTGTCTAATTTTACAGTTTTAATCCGAACGTTAAGGAGGAAAGAGGAGAGAAGATACTGGTCCGGCCGGAAAAGTTTTTATAAAATGAATGTCACGGTGAATGTATTAAAAAGATTGCCAGTTGGGTCTGCCGGAATAAAATCACAGTTTTTCCAAAGGTTGTTACATATTTCTTCTGCTAAAATGGTTAAAGTAAGTAAAATTAAGTTACGTAATGGTATAATAAGTGGGTTGTAATTAGAGAATGTTAATTTTAATATGTAGATTATGTCAAAAAATTAATAACTTGAATGTAGTCTTTTTTATTTTGTTAACAATTACTTTACAGGTTTACAAGTTTTTGTAAATGTTCATATAGCAGCAAACAATGCCCTCAAAGCGAAGAATATTATTTTTTGTATAACATAATTGTTACCAAGCAAATAATTTTCTTTTTGATAATTATAATATTTGAGGAACTCTGCAATTGTAACTAAATCTAACAGACAATAAACATATGTTACTTTGTTTCTTATTGAATTAAACAACTCGATCTTCACGTATATACAATATACAACTAATTCTTAAGCTTTGTACTCAGTATTCAGTGTTTTATAATATCTTATCATATCATCAGAATATCATACATTAACATTAACAGTTCATTAGGACTTTGAATGTCTCTAATCTTATCTTAATGTACTTCAACAGTTTTCTTGTAAATGAGTTTTGCTTTCCCTCTTCTTAAGTTTTGCCATTAGATTTGGAGGCTTTATTTTGGGTTCTTAACAGGGTGACTGCTGCGGTTAAGTACTTAATATTTAATATACTAGTTCTTGCTTCACATGCCACATGTCTCTGGAAGATATGTTATGTCTATTCCTATTCTGTCTATGTGTCACATGTTGCGTATGGCATGTAGTACAAGTATGCTCGTGCTTCTGGGGATACGTGATGCAGTCAAGGTGTAAATTTTGCGGTCTTTAGTTTTTTTTATGTAAATATCAGTATGTTTTTGATCAAATCTAGCAAAAACTAAATGTCTAACCAATGAATCGCTAAATATAACTGAGGATATAACTCTTAACTATAATAATATAGAATAGACCAGGGCGGATCTATAAAAAACGTCTATTTTTGGATGTGCGAGGTGGCATTCGGATTTTTGCAGATAAAGTTGGGTGGGATGACCGAAGTTATCGTTAACGTAAAGTTATCCTGTAGTTATGCTTAACTACTTAATACTTAACTACTTGTGTTATTTCTTGACAGTTCTTGAGTTATCTGGTACATCAACTGTCACTTTATAATGCGACGTTAAACCTCAAGTTTGAGATAACTCTGTAGTTATGTAAGGATATGTAAGGTTAGTTCATCTTTTGACTTGTTTTTAGATAGAAATCGAGTGAATACTCAACGAAGAACGCTGCTTCATGTTGTCCTAGGATTTTGTGCGGCATGTTATTAATTTTTTATCAAATATAAAGCAGTGCAAAATTAAAAACATCAAAAATATAGACTTCAAATAACAATTAAAAGCCTGTAGGTAATAATACGATTAAAATAATAATTAACAATAAAAAGTAAAGCTAATAATTTAAGAATAGAAAGGTATGTAATACAATTTTAAAAATCATACAAAAATCAACTCGAGATATAATTGTTGAATATATAAGTTGAAATTTATAAACATATGCAGTGTTGCCAGAGAAATTTTTGTAAATGCACTGGAATGACTGAAACAGTGACACAAAATGACTAAACCAACACATTTTGTACAAACACTTAAAAAAACGCTTTTTAATGTTGTTTGAAGCAAATTTATTATATCACACAATTGGAGGTTTTTACTTTAAGATACTTTAGTATCAAAAGTTTGGTTGTTAATTGTATCAAATTGGTACTATTGTACCCTGGCAACGTTGCTTTTATGGGTATCGTCCCATCCTGTCACGCCTGAGGCATGTTCTGATCAATCTCTCGCGCTCACTCCAACTTGTACTATTTCTACATAAGGTTCTCTTTGTTACTTCACACTTTGTTAGTCAAATGTTATTTCTCTTTTTTAACGTTGAAGAAATAACTATCTCATAACGGCGACAGATACATCACACCAAATTTACGTAAATAGTTATGGGGCACGTTAGCCCTGAAAGTTCTGTTAACTTTAACTCAAACGTTAAAGATAACTTCGGTCATCCATCACACGGCTGAATAATTGACTTATGCTCCTTCTCAAATTTGCCCAGAACATTAATAAAAAAATTAAAATATTTAAAAATTTCGAAAAACATTGATTTTTTTCTACTTTTTTTGCTTATAACTTTAAAACGATTCATTTTGAAACCAAGTCGTAAATAAATAAAATAACGATAATTGAATTTTGTATAATAAACGACTGGTTAAAAATGTCTTAAATTATTACCCTTTCAGATAGCAATAAATACAAAATAAGCCTGTTTTTATTCAAAGTTTTCAACCACGTTGGTTGCACTTAGGGACCGTTCAAGTATTACGTATCGCAGGTTGGGGGGGGTCAAAAATCTTCAAAAATTGCGTTACGTAATACGTGAACGCCTCATTAAGGTGCGTTACGTAGGGGGGGGGGGGGGAGAGGGGGTCAAAAATCTTCAAAAACCGCGTTACGTAATGCTTGAACGCTCCCTTAGAACTTTTGTAATTCGCTTAGAAAATTCTTATAACATACTTAAATCGTTCACCAAATTTCATTAAAATCGACCTGATAGATTTTGCAGAATAATTTTGTAATCTAAATTTTTTTAAAAAAGTTTAAACTTTTTAAAAACTTTCTGAAGGAAAAGTGGACAATTCAAAAGTTTGGTAATTCTCTACCTATCTAATACACTTTACAGAATTAAAATCGAATTATTTAAGCGGACTCTGCACTGTTATAAAGTTATAAACAATTTTTTTGTTTATAAACAAATACAGTAACTACGTTTGAGTTGGCATAAATTCATTTTCTCGAGAATAGGCGTCTCTGGAGATAAATCCCGAAACAGGTCGATTTTTATTTTTAAAATCTAAATTTTTGGTATATACAGTATGTCCCTGTAAGTTGTATCCATATGGAAAACTTTTTTATTAATTTTTCGAAAAAAAGTTCTTAAAAAGTATTCTTTATAAAAACCTCTGCATGGTCCAAAACCTAAGATTTAACCATCAAATATCAAATTTTTTGAATATTATACGAGGTATGTCAAAAAGTTTGAATTTCACTCAAGAGTAAAGTAGCTTTATTTTTCGTAATATTGGAAATTGCTATTATGAAAAGTTGTTTGGAATTAAAAATTATATTCTAATATGCAATTACATACTTCTAATTGAAAAAATTTTTTTTTGAAAAATTATGGATAACTATCATTATTTTTTCAGTTATTTCAATTCTGATAATTCTTTTATTATTAATTTTACGAAAAAAAGTTGTTCTTAATAAAAAGTTCTGGATGGTCTAAAACTTAAAATACAACCATCTTATATCAAATTTTATCAATTTTATACGAGGTATGTCAAAAAATATAAATTTATCAAAAGTAAAGTACTTTTATAGTTCAGAATATTTCAATTAGAAGGATATAATTACGTACTGAAACATAGTTTTTAGTTCTAAATAACTTTTCATAATAACAATTTTCGATATTGTGAAAAATAAACGTATTTTACTCTTGAGCGAAATTCATATTTTTTGACATACCTCGTATGAAATTGATAAAATTTGACAAAAAATGGTTGTATTTTAGACCATGCAGAACTTTTTATTAAGAATCACTTTTTTTCGTAAAATTAATAATAAAAGAGTTATCTGAATTAAAATAACTGAAAATAATGTTAGTTATCCATAATTTTTCAAAAAAAAAAATGTTTTCAATTAGAAGGTTGTAATTGCATACTAGAATACAGTTTTTAATTCCAAACAACTTTTCATAATAGAAATTTTTAATATTGTGAAAAATAAAGCTACTTTACGCTTGAGTGAAATTCCAACTTTTTGACATACCTCGTATAATATTCAAAAAATTTGATATTTGATGGTTAAATCTTAGGTTTTGGACCATGCAGAGCTTTTTATAAAGAATAACTTTTTTTCGTAAAATTAATAATAAAAAAGTTTTCCATATGGATACAACTTACAGGGACATACTGTATATCATACTAGTGACGTCATCCATCTGGGCGTGATGACATAATTGATGATTTTTTTAAATGAGAATAGGTGCCGTGTGATAGCTCAATCGCAAGGCTATTCAATTTTGTATTCACTAATATAAACATTAACATAATTATTTATACAGGGTTTGAATTAAACAAATTTTTTTGGATTAAATTAATTACAATATTTAGATTACGTCATCACACCCAGATAGATGACGTCACTAGTATGATATTTATGCCAAAAAATTATAATTTAAAAATAAAATCGATCTGTTTCGGGATTTATCTCCAGAGACGCCCATTCTCGAGAAAATGAATTTATTCCAACTCAAAACGTCCTCACTGTATTTGTTTATAAGCGAAAGCATTGTTTATATTTTTAAAATAGTGCTGAGGTCGCTTAAATAATCCGATTTTAATTCTGTAAAGCGTATTAGATAGGTAGAGAACCTCTTTATATGTAAAAACATTAGCAAACTTGTAAATGGTCTACTTTCTGTTCAGAAAGTTTTTAAAAAATTTGAACTTTTTAAAATAAATTTAGATTGCAAAATTATTATGCAAAATCTATTAGGTCGATTTTAATGAAATTTAGTGGACAGATTATTTATGTTGTAAGAATTTTCTAAGCGAATTATGAATGTTCTAAGTGCAACCAAAGGGGTTGAAAAACATTGAATAAACACAGTCTTTTTTGCCCCCTTATTTTCCATTTATTGCTATTTTGCAGAAAGGGTAATAATTTAAGACATTTTAAACCAGTCGTATATTATACAAAATCCAATTATCTTTATTTTATTTCTTTACGACTTTGTTCCAAAATGAATCGTTTTAAAGTTATAAGCAGTGAAAGTAGAAAAAAGTCGATATTTTTCGAAATTTTTAAATATTTAAATTTTTTATTAATGTTCCGGGCATATTTGAGAGGAGCATAAGTCGAATTATAATTATTGAAGTTGTCACCTAACTTTATGTGCAAAAATCCAAATGCCACCTCTCACATCCACATTAAAACAGATCCGCCCTGGTCTAGAAAAGGTTGAGTAATATACTTATGACAAAAATTCGAACTGTAAAAGCTTAACCTAAAGGCTGATTTAAATAGAAGATGTTCTTTAGCATGGGCAGAATTTGGGCAATTATACTTCATACTACTCAAATTTAAATACTTTAAAGGCAAAAACCTTCGATCAGTACGTATTGGGGGCGTTTAAGTATTACGTAACGCGATTTTTGAAGATTTTTAACCCCCTCCCCCCTATGTAACGCACCTTAACGGGGCGTTCAAGTATTACGTAACTCAATGTGTGAATATAATATGTGTGAATATTTAAAAGTTGATAGATTTCGAGCTTTAAGCGATTTAAAATCTGAAAATGTAAAAATAAGCATTTTCGAAGCTTGAAACTCATGTGTAAATTATTATTTTTGAGGTCGTCAATTACCTAAATTGAAGCTAAGGCATTCAATTTCAAGATTTTGATGAGTAATTGGCTTATTACAATTTAGACCGCTGTTTTTAATTGTTAATTATGCGCGTCCACTCGACACTTAAGCCGCGGCTGCGTCGCGTCGCACTATATGGTGCATATCGCGCTATATGATTGGCATATTTAACTAGCACATTAGCAATAATCAACTCCATAAATAAATAAATTATTTTAAACTAAAAAAACTGTGTTAATAATATATTATATAATTTTAAATTTTCGCATAAGTACGTATTGGGACCGTGCAAGTTCGGCAGAGCGACCTCTATTTCTACGCTCTGTACTTTTATTCGCACTTTTAATTATATTGGCCAATTATATTAGTCCTGGTTGCTGGATAATTGTCAAGGCCATAGTCCAAATAAATAATAAGAAGAAAAAATAAGATGCAGGTTATGTTATGCAAACGTAAATAATTGTATGTAGTAAATAAAATTAGTTATTAAAATGCAGTACTGCAAGCAAAATACAATTAATTAAATTTACCTTTATATAATAATTGCATATCACATCAATATTGTGGAGCAATATATAATTTTTCTGCTTCAATGACAGAAGGTATGAAATATACGTCAATTTAACAATAATTTCAATTGACAATATGAATTATTTAAGATAGTTGCAATATTTCTCCGCGACTCGCGCACGGTCGTTTCTCGTTTCCTTTCCAAGTACTTGCACACCGCGAATATATCATGTTTGTGCGTCTTTGTCGCACGTATACACATAAAGTGCAACGCGCAACGATTAACAATTAAAAAACAACGGTATATATTGGAATAAGCTCCGACTACTCGTTAGAATCTTGAAGTTGAATGTATACGCTTCAATTAAAGCACTTGTCAACCTGAACACTAATAATTTACACATGAATTTTCAAGCCTCGAAAATGCGTATGCGTATTTTCGCATTTTTCAGATTTTAAATCGCTTATAACTCAAAAACTATCAAAATTTGAGAGAAATAACAAGAGACCGTTTTAGTTTGCAATTACCAAAAAAACTTAAAAATACATTTTTTGGAGAAAAAGGTAATTTTGAATTTGTTTAAAAAAATGTGTTTCCTGTGTAAAAAAATGTACATAGTCCAGAAAGCCACTGCGCATCCGCTAGGAAAAATATTCTAATTCGGATTTTTTGCACAATCTTACTCAAAAAGGACTCCTTTTAACAAATTTGCATGTTGCCAGGACCAAAAGGTGGTCGAAAATTTTTTAAACGTTTTTTTTTGTTTTTTCCTAAACTTATTTTTTTTGCATGGAAAAAAGTTTTTTTAGTTTTTTTGGATCATTCCAAACAGAAAAGGTCTTTAGTGACTTTTCTCTAAAAATGATAGTTTTTGACATATAAGCGATTAAAAATTGAAAAATTGCGAAATCGGACATTTTTAACCCTGGAAAACTATGTCAAAAACTGAAAATTTTAATGTTGCCAAGGTAGGTAGATATTCTTTAAACATCGATTGATGAAATCCCGAAGAGTTTCTTGCAATACAATATTCAAAACACCTTTGTTTTTTAATTGCTAATCAAGCGTGCGCGACACTATTTTCCACCGACAGTATGGTGCAAATGAAAGGAATAAATTCGTTATTTCGTAAACCGGCGACTTTAAGGAAAAATCCCGAAACAGGTCGATTTTTATTTTTAAGTTATGATATTGTGGCATATATGGTATACTAGTGACGTCATCCGTCTGGGCGTAATGACGTAATCGATGATTTTTTTAAATGAGAATAGGGGTCGTGTGGTAGCTCATCTGAAAGGTTCTTCAATTCTCTATTCAGTAATGTAAACATTTACATAATTATTTATACCGGGTGTCCTTCTACTTCTTTTTTTGTCAAATAATTTAATTTAATAAAAATTTTTTGGACACCCTGTATAAATAATTATGTAAATGTTTATATTATTGAATCAAGAATTGAAGAACCTTTCAAATGAGCTAGCACACGACCCCTATTCTCGTTTAAAAAAATCATCGATTACGTCATCACGTCCAGACGGATGACGTCACTAGTATACCATATATGCCATAATATCATAACTTAAAAATAAGAATCGACCTGTTTCGGGATTTTTCCTTAAAGTCGCCGGTTTACGAAATAACGAATTTATTCCTTTCATTTGCACCATACTGTCGGTGGAAAATAGTGTCGCGCACGCTTGATTAGCAATTAAAAAACAAAGGAGTTTTGAATATTGTATTGCAAAAAACTCTTCGGGATTTCATCTATCGATGTTTAAAGAATATCTACCTGCCTTGGCAACATTAAAATTTTCAGTTTTTCACATAGTTTTCGAGGGTTAAAAATGGCCGATTTCGCAATTTTTCAATTTTTAATCGCTTATATGTCAAAAACTATCATTTTTAGAGAAAAGTCACTAAAGACTTTTTCTGTTTGGAATGATCCAAAAGACCTAATAAAACTTTTTTTCATGCAAAAAAAATAATTTTAGGAAAAAAACAAAAAAAAACGTTTAAAAAATTTTTGACCACCTTTTTGTCCTGGCAACATGCCAATTTGTTAAAAGGAGTCCTTTTTGAGTAAGATTGTGCAAAAAATGCGAATTAGAATATTTTTCCTAGCGGATGCGCAGTGGCTTTCTGGACTAACAACTTGTCTGAAGTTTAGAAGGAGTTTATTGCAACTGACTCTCATTAGTGAGTTGAGATATTCATCTGTTAGCTGAGATGTGTACCGATTTTTAATATAGTTCAATATTGACAAAGCTGCTTTGCACACATAAGTTGAGACAGATATAATACATACACAATTTTATGGTCAAAATGTTCAAAATTGCAAAACACTATATTTAATATATAAAATAAATATAAAATATATATAAAATAAATATAAAACACTATATTTAATAGTCCAGGGCGCATCTGTTTTGAGATGGACGTTGAGAGGTGACTCAAATTTTTTTGCAGAAATTGCTTGAAAATAAATCAAATAATAATATTTGAGTTATCCGCCCTCTCAGAAAGGTCAGGAACATTGTTTAAATAATCAAAATGTCAAAAAATGAAGGAAAAATTCGATTTTTTTCTTCGTTTTTTGATTATAACTTTAAAAGTATTAATTTCCGAGAAAAGTTGTACAAACATAAAAGTTGCGTAATTAAATTTCCTACAATATAGAATTGGTTAAAAATTTAAAAAATAGTCACTCTAGTTGCAAAATAGCATTAATTGCGAAAAAAACATACAAAAACAAGTATCCGCATTTTACGTTTTTCAACCATTTATGCTACACTTAGGACCTTCATATTTCACTCAGAAAAACTTTGTGATACAGTAAAATAATAATAATCATAAAAATCGGTTCAATAGATTTTGCAAAATAAATTTTACAATCCAGCTTTCGCAAAAAAATTAATTTTTTCAAAATGTTACAGGACTGAAAATAAAGCAGATAGCAAGTTGATTTTTTTTGCTTATAGAAGTGTACTGTACCTTTCATTTGCAATTTGCAAAATTAAAATCGATTAATTACCACGGCATGAGGAATTTTTTTAAATAAACAATAATTTTTGGTGCTACGCGCAGGACAGCGGTGTTCGATTCACACAAGTTTATTTCCACCAAAATTTCTTCCAATCTTTATCTAATATATTATTTTCATACTCTATATTTTGTTGTATTTTAATATTTTAATTCCACAAAAATCAAACTAATTTTATTATTGTTTGAGAAATATTGTTTAAACAATTGCATATGTTTAAAAATAATAAACTTTTATTTTTTAAGTTAAAATATATGAACAAAGAAAATTTTTGCTAATAAAAGTGTTATTTCAAAGGATAGAGTATGTGTTTTTATTTTGCAATAAACAAATTTATTTATTTATATCGAAATGTAATAAAAATTCATATGTATCAATCATTATCAAAGGTCATTGGAATGCCCAATCAGAGCAAACTATCCGCTGTCCTGCGCGTAGCACCAATAATTAATGTTTATTTAAAAAAATTCGTGACGCCGTAGTGTCAATCGATTTTAATTTTGAAAAATTGCAAATGAAAGGTACAGTACATTTCTATATACAAAAAAAATTTCAACTTGCTATCTGCTTTATTTTCAGTCCTGTACATTTTGAAAATATGAATTTTTTTTACGAAAGCTGGATTGCAAAATTTATTTTGCCAAATCTATTAAACCAATCTTAATGAAATTTACAGTATTGTTTTACTATATCAATAAGTTTTTCTGGATGAAATATGAAGGTCCTAAGTGTAGCATGAATGGTTGAAAAACGTAAAATGCGAATACTTGTTTTTGTATGGTTTTTTCGCAATTATTGCTATTTTGCAACAAGAGTGACTATTTTTTAAATTTTTAACCAATTCTATATTGTAGGAAATTTAACTACACAACTTTTATGTTAGTACAAATTTTCTTGGAAATGAATACTTTTAAAGTTATAATCAAAAAACAAAGAAAAAAATCGAATTTTTCCTTAATTTTTTGACATTTTGATTATTTAAACAATGTTCCGGACCTTTTTGAGAGGGAGGATAACTCAAATATTATTATTTGATTTATTTTCAAGCAATTTCTGCAAAAAAATTTCACCTCTCAACGTTCAAATGTACTAATATTTTTACAGATGCGCCCTGGGCCTAGATTCAGTGCACTGTAGATATCTACAGTCGCTTTCTGTCGATGGCAATTGTCATGAAAATATTTGAATTTTTAGTTTTAATTCAAATATTTTCTTGTTTTACTAAGTGTCACTTCAGCATCAATTAGAGTATAACCTAGCAAAACTAGAAAATAATTCAATTAAAGCTAAAAATTCAAATATTTTCATGACAATTGACATCGATAGAAGGCGACTGTAGATATCTACAGTGCACGGAATCCAGGCCCTTGTCTAATTCTGAATTTAATCGCGGTCCGCACAAAACTAGCCTACGGTCCGGATGCGGTCCGCCAATTGGTGACCCCTGTGCTAGTTTACCAGTGGCGGCTCGTCAGAGGAGGCAAGGGAGGCTCAGCCTCCCCATAAATTTTTTACACACTCTACACTGTTTTGTTTATCATGAATCGCGAAAACAACGAGTACAACTCTCACTATTATACAACGTGTAAATTCCATATTATCACTAATTATCCATACGTACGGAGCATTACCATTAGAACGCATGATCGCGTCTCAGTTTTATTACATATTGTAGGCAGGACCCTGGGTTATCCCGAGATGCATGAACGGAGCACGGAGCCGAGAAGCCCAACAGTCTCCGTTGCTAATGCTCCGTGCAGCGCAGCAGGCGTTTAAGGAGACCCGGTCTCCTAACAGTGGCATCTACGGTGCCATCACACGCTGCCCGGAGATATACCAAGGGAGGCAGAATAGCTTCTCGGCTCCGTTGCGTGGTTGCGTGCGTCTCGGGACAACGAATCTTAGGGTCCTGACTAAAAATAATGAAAAATATAAAAGTGCGAATTTTGTTATGAAATTTGGTATGTAGGGTTATAATATTTGGAACAACTTGCTCAAATAACTTTTTCCGATATCTCTAACTCAAAGCAAAATATCGGTAATTTATGGTGTTTTTGAATTCGCAGTAGGCCGTGTTTAGAATTAAAAAAATTCAGTTGAGTATCTTAAAAAATTTGAAGCTTCATTATGTATGGACTGCAAAACTTCAAATCTGTATTTATTTTGATATGCGAGGTATCTATTTACAAATAGATGGAATTGTTAACAAATAAACGACCCAAACTTTGGTATTAAACTTTTACAATTAGACTAACTATTTTTAAAATGATATGATATCATGAAATTATGAATTAGGATGATATTATGAAATGTAAATAAAAAATGGTCAAAAAATGGGGCCTTAAATTACATTTTTTGGCGCATTTTTTTGCTAGTGCAAATTTTTCTAGATATTTTACAGTTAGGTATAGCCTCCCCTATTGTAAAAATCACGAGCCGCCACTGTAGTTTACCGAAAGCGGCCCATGCCAGCAGTGTTCTTCTTTTAATTTCATCATCCTGATTTGGTTTTCCCAGTTTGACGCCATGGCTCAGATAAGTATACATAATGTCCAACATTTTGTATGGTATGGTTTTGTATTGTTCTATTTGTCTGGTCCTGGCTCATTATTTTTGTTTTACTGTAGTTCATTTTTAAGCCAACACCTCCAAAAACTTCATTGAACTGTTGAAATATTTCATTTAGTTCTTGGATATTATCTGCTATTATAACTATGTCATTTGCCCATCTCAAATGGTTTAAGTATGTTCAATCGATGTTCATACCTTTGTTCCATTCTAATGTCTTAAATAATTACACTATTAAAAAAAGAACTTTTTATAATAAAACGTTTTCATTATTTACAGGACCCAATATAAAATTATAAACTATTTTGTTGTTTCAATTTCTATGTCATAAAAGAATTTTGTAATCGACTTTAAATTCATATAAATCAATGAAAATGTTCAACACACAACTTTAAGGAAAATATTGGAAATTATTTATTCATCAAAATATATTTCATAAAATTTTATGTCTATCGCCTTTTTGGTTTTCAAATTTAATTTGGAATTCCGTATCCACTACGAGTTGATATATTATGGCATTTTGAGTAAGCAAACAAACAATTTGATTCAACCCAGTCTGTGAGACTTGTCCACTCCTAAAAATGACGTCGAGGTGCAGCAATTCATTGGAGCGAGGTGTATGAATTCTTGTCATACAAGAATCACTCCACCATGCTCCAGACCATCCCTTTCCCTCCTATAGCCCCTATAAGTGGATTACTAAAGGAGTTAGAGATATTCGTCGGCGCAAGAGTATGTAATGTTACGAGCTAACATTAATGTCAAAAAAGGACTAGTTAATGGGGCTATGGGTAACATTGTTGAGATTGTGTGGCCTCTATATCGCCGTGATATATCCACAAACAACATATTGAATCATCAAATGTCAAAAATGCTTAAAAATTAAGACAAAAAAGTTATGCAATAAAATAACCGTTGACCTACCCAAAACGGATGCAAATGACTGGTACTAGAAGGTCGCAATTGAGGAAATCTATTTATCTTTGGAAGATAAATAAACGTACCAGTTTTCGTTTTTCTAAATAGAAGCGCTCTGGAGATATTTAAGAAAAACTAATTCCAAGACGCCATCTTTAAAGAGCTCTAGCTCCCTTAAAACTCAATATATCCTTATAATAGCAGTTAAATATTGCATTGTTAATTAGTTCCGAGCTATTCTGAAAATTTCAAGTGCTTAGATAGCCTAGAAGTATGTTTAAAATGGATTATAAAATTTGCCAGACATAGAGACAAAGACCAAGCCAAGTATGTATATAAAAACGTTTTTAAAATGTCTTCTATCACAATGGGAGAAATGGTGTCTCTTTGTCTCATTCCCTGTTACGGCTTTAAGGGATTTGTTTTTCTCCTTTCGTCCAGCTTTATTTGATGGTGGAATTTTCATAAATGTTTTTAATTACTTCAGTGCATTCTGAATGTATACCTGAATTTTCTAGAGGTTCAAGTACAGCCCAGAATTCGATGAAATTGAATGTTTCTTGAAAATCCACAAACGTCATGTGAATTAGAATGTTATACTCATATGAGGATAACGAGAGAAAAATTTACCGAGTACATAATATAACATCCCAATTTTAAGTACAGTCGGAAAAATGAAAGAATACCCATGAACGATCACATCAATCACTTATTTTGTATTTGCTGTCTTTTTTCTATAACAAACGTTTGTTATTTATCAATCACTTATTTTGTATTTACTGTCTTTTCAATGTCTAATCAACTTAAAATAAACATTAACTAAAGTTCACTTTAACGTGACATTTACCCATATGAATTGCATTGATAAAGGTATCAACTTAAAATTTAAAGTCCACTTTAACTGATTATGAAACCGACCGTTAAACACAAAATTGGAAACATGAATTAACTCCTCAATTAATGCTTAAAAAATAAAGACTTAATTAGATACATTTATTAATTTTAAATGAATTTTCTTTTAGGTAGGTGACAGTATTCCCAGCGTAGATCTCTTTGAAGATTCACCTACCAACAAAGTAAATTTGGCTCAACTTTCTTCTGGAAAGAAGGTGATACTATTTGCTGTTCCCGGAGCATTTACACCAGGATGTTCTAAGGTATTTACATGTTTCTTATCATATCTTAGTTGTAGAATATCAGCTAATAATAATAACAATTGTTTCTAAAAAACTATTCTTTCTAAAGATGCTAATTACTGGAGCATTTTCCAAAAAAATACCTAATGAGTCAAGTGTGCACAAACAAGGTTATTCAAAGTGTTCATTATATTTGCCGCATTCCCATTTCTGCTCATTTTATTTAAGTGTTAGTCCGACTAAGACAGCACTGACAGCAGAGAATCTATTGTATGCCCGTACCCATTGACCAACAAAGAACAAATGCTTGCTTTTGATCTTTCAATGGTTACCGACACTCCACCGAAAATGATCAGCTTGTTTGGTTCAGCTACGTAGAGGTAGCCATATATACCCCTTAGATGATCCCTAAAGTCGATCGCAATTCACGGAAAAAATACTAATGAAAAAGATGTGGACACTAATTTACTTCTGCATACATATGTGAGGTGGTTGAAATAATTAGTCCCGAAATAATTTCTTTTCTAGAAGGACGAGGGGAAAATTTACTTCAAAACGAAAAGCCCAGTGATCTGGCTTTCGTATCAGATTTAGCAAATCATTTGAACCTCCTTAATTTGGAACTACAGGGTAAAAATAACAATTATCGATATGATGAGCGCAGTACATTCCTTTGTCAACAAATTGTTATTATTGATTAATCAAATGAACTGAAAGGATTTAAACAACTTTCTATCGTTGAAAAAAAGGTTAACCGCCCATTTGAATTATATTTATTATGAGACGGAGATGTAAGTAGTTCATGGCGAGTTTGAAAGACGCTTGGCTGATTTTAACCAGGGGCGTCATTTGATAGGGTCAGGGGGTATTTGCCCCCCCCCCCGACCCTGAAATTTACAAAAAATACATCAATTTTCATCATTACATCATATGTAATGTATTGTATATATAGTGCTTGCCCCCACCCAATCAAAATTTCAAATGACACTCCTGATTTTAAGAAACTGACAGATATTGTAACATTCATGTCTAATCCATTTTCTTGTGAAGACGTGGAAAAAATTGCCACTGAAATATTATTTACTTTCAATATGGAGATCGTTTCCGTCCAAAATGAGGCATTGAAAATAATTTCGGATACTTCTATACACCTTAAGTCCAGAGCGGCTGATAAGAAATTTCGCTCTTTCATACCGTATAACAAATATCCATCTTTGAGGCAAATAGCTCTGAAGCTCATAGCATTCTGTGGATCAACGTATGTACTTGTGTGAGTTCGCATTTTCCCAAATGAAGGCAGTGAAATCAAAGTATCATAATCGGCTAACTGACGAACATATCTCATCATGCTTGCATCTGGCCCTCGGTAATTCCGTACTATCATATGAAAATCTTGTGAATATTATGCAGTGCGTGGCAGTGCCATGCATCAACATCCAAATAAAATTAGGATGAATAACATGACTTTATTTACAACTCTCTGAAGTTACAACTTTTTATCAAATAGAAATGTGCAACAAAGTTTTTTATTTTCAAAACTGTTGTTTTTTACTAGCAGTCGATCGCTGGTCGCTTGCAGTTTATGTGGTAGATCTCACACAGTATAAGTCTGAGCACCACTGCCTTAGCCGATATAATTCCAGTTTTTAATTTGATTTGATCCCATTTAGATAGGTTAAAATGTTTGCGGTTTATGGTTCAATAGAACAAGTCAATATGGTAATATAAAATAAATAAAATTATCTTTTCATATATAAAATGCATGGCAAGACATGGCAATTAATTATGGTTTCTTGCTTCTCCGGAAAAGTTGACTAAATTGATTTATACTTCTGTTACTGAGCACCCTAGATATCGTCATCGTGGATGTGAAGAGAGCTAATCCACATTTTCTCAAAAATGAGTAAACTGCAGCATCGCAATCAGAAAGAAAGGTTCCATGTTGTAGTGAAGAGAGCTAAGTGAATATATTGTTTCATTCAAAATGGAACATTTCCAAAACATGGAACCTTTCTTTCTGATTGCGATGCTGCAGTTAACTCATTTTTGAGAAAATGTGGGTTAGCTCTCTTCACATCCACGACGATATATAAATCTTCTACTTCAGTTTTTTGTTTTTTGTTAATACTATTAACTTAATCATAAGTATACATTTCACAACAACTTATCATTTTGTATCTATTTCAGACTCATTTACCCGGATATGTAAACAAGGCTGATGACTTAAAGAGTCAAGGAGTAAGCGAGATAGTCTGTGTATCAGTAAACGATCCTTTCGTAATGGCTGCATGGGGCAAAGAACACAAAACTTCAGGAAAAGTACGAATGCTTGCTGATCCTTCTGCTGCCCTAGCCAAAGCTTTGGATCTTTCTGTTGATATTGCCCCTCTAGGCGGAACCAGAAGTAAGAGATACTCTATGGTTGTCGAAAATGGTAAAATTACTTCTTTACAAGTAGAACCCGATGGTACTGGATTGTCTTGCTCTCTCGCAGAAGCTATTAAGTTGTAAGCTATTATGTTAGGTAGAGTTTTAAGTAATATTGGTTCTTCCCGGAGATTATTATTTAATAAAGAAATTCCATTTTTAAGTATAGAATAAAACAGATTGAAAACTATATCTCTTTGTTTTAATAGTACTCGTGTTTCTAATACTAAACCTTAACAGTAACAAGACATATTTTCAGAACATAACTATAAAAGTGGGATACCATGGAGAAATTCACGACGGTTAACATTAACAATTTTATTATTATACATATTGAATACAGTTATCGACAACAAACTGTTTAATTTACCGGGGCTCACTCGTCAACAGCCAAAATGATTTCACCTTGGAAATAAAACACTGTATAATCCTGTCAAATAGATGTTGTTATTGTCTGCTCCTTTAACTTAGATCAAGAAATCACTATCAATTAAATGTAAATTGTATAAAACTCTGATACGCCCGGTGCGAACGTATGTTTTGAGCAAAGTCTTCTTCTTCTTTTTCCTCTTTATAAGCAATTCTGCTTGTTCATTGGCGGATTGAGGTTTCAGGTTGTCACTCCAGCTTTTGCGCGGTCGGCCGATACTTCTACTGATTGGTGATTTATCTCTTGGTATTTTTACTACACGTGTCTCCCCCATTCTGTTTATGTGATTATTCCATTCTTTTTTCTATTTAGTGTAGATTCTTTTATACACTGTAGTTACATTTTATTCTAATGTCTTCACTCCTCTGTCGTTTTCAGTAGTCTTTGTGTTGTGGCTGTATCGGGTCTTGTTTCTGATGCCAATGTCATTATTGGTCTTATACTTGCTTTATAAATTCTTGACTTCATCTTAGGGTAAGAACAGAACAAGTGGGTGGAGGTGGAGGTGCCGGTCGCGGTCGATGTCGACATCCATGTAAAACAAACACATTGTACTGAATGGAAGCGAACAGAGCAGGTAAGTCGCGATGGAGGTTTAGCGCGATGCCATCAAGGAGGTTTACATCGATGCTTTTGAAAATAAAATGAGTTTGTTTTACATGGATGCCTACTGCGCGGCCTACAAGGATGCTTCCCTGTGATTGGTCCGTTCGAAGCCAAGTTATCATTAACTGCGCTATCTGAGTTTATACTTTTTATATAATCCCTTTTTGTAATCAGTTTATTTTTAAATTTCTAAAGTACCTAATTAAATTCATTAAATTTTTTAAATATGAAGGAGGATCTGATTATTTACAGCTGACATTTCATCACTATCATGACTTGACTGACACAACATCGCAAAAGCACAGTCTTTTTGTCATTCAAATTTCATTAAACTACTTCACTTGATAGTGGTTCTAGCTCGACTGACAGCGCAGGTGACCTCCTTGCTATGTGCTGTCGACATCGACCGAGACTTAACTAGTAGCATCCAGCGCGACCTACACCTCCACCTCGACCCACTTGTTCTGTCCTTACCCTTAGTGTTAATATGTTGGTTTCGCCATATAGTGTTAAGTTCTGCTATAGTCTGTCCCACCTTGACTTTACAGTATACAGATTTTCTTCGAAAGAATTTTCAATCGGACATTACCAAGGTCCTAAAAATGTAGGTCCCTAAAAATGTTAAATTAAAACTAACCCGTTACAGTCAAGTAAAACAATATTTTTCATTTTTTTTTTGTGAGTGATAGTCATTTTCAAAAAGTAATCAGCAATTTTATAATCTATATGCGTAATAACTTTTTTTGGTTAAGAATGTTAAAATATTCAACATTAAAAGTGGATGTTGTTCTATGGTTGTTAATTCAAGTATTGACAGTATAGAGTATACAGTTCTGAAGTAATGCCAAGAAAAATATAAAATAGATTGTCAGTCAAGTTTAAGTAAAGTTTTATATTGTCCTACCAGGTCCTACAGTTGAGAATAAAAATAAAGTATAAGTTGATGGTCAGTTCACCTAAATTAAATTATAACAAAGAATATTAAATAAGCTTAAAATTATTACTGATAACATTGTATTGAGTAACTCATTGCTTATTTGGAAAATTTGGATCCTAATTGCAGTTTATTGTTATTCTAAAATGACTGATTTCCAAGATGAAATTAATGTCATTTTAATGTGTTTACACCCTACCGACAGTGGCAGTGAAAGTGAGGAAGACGGGATTATAGAAAGAAGCTAAAATATATAGTTTAAATGTATTTTAATTATTTCTGTAGGTACCTACGTATTTATTAGGGTTTAACATACTTATGCGCTTAAATACATTATTATATAAATGTTTTATACAAAATTATTTTTATCTTGTTCACATAAAGGTATTTTTCGATAAAAAAATTTTAGAATTCCTGACAGCCACAAAATATCAATAATATTAATTCCTAAGTTATTAATAGTTATCCGATAGCAAAAAGTATGTTTGCTTAAAACCTGTTTCTGATAAAATTTGGCATCACTGTTGGTCATAAAAACCTGTACTGTAAAGTCAAGGTGGGACGCACAATAGTCTATTTGCTTTTTGTACTTGATTTCTCACTTCTTTTTCCAGGTCTCCGTAGCTTAACAATGTAATTCCAAGGTATTTTATTTCTATCTTCCATTTTACATCTGATTGGTTCTTTACTTATTACTATTGTTTTAGTTTTCTGACCTAAAATTGTCATATTGAATTTTTTTGCTCTTATGTTAAATGTGTGGACTAATCTTTTTCATCTGATGATATCAGTATTGCGTCGTCTGTGTAACGAGTATTTTTACTTCTTTGTTTCCCATTCTACATACTCTTCCTTTGTTGCCACGAAATGATTACATTGAAGAGCATAGGACTCAATGAGTCTCCCTGTCTTATTCTGCTGCTTATGTATATAGTTTCTGTAAGTTGTCCATCATCGGTTCCATTTTGTTGTTTTGGTAGATGTTTTCAATAGTTTTTATGATATCTAGGGGGACTTCTTTATTACACAGACGATGGATTACATCTTTGAGTCTTACTCTGTCAAATGCTTTCTTCAAGTCAATCAGACATAGACATGGTACTCTAGGGATTGCTCAGTAATTTGCTTGATCTTCCAATACGAAACCCTGTTCATCCGCTAAACTTACTTTCTGATTCATTAGTTCTTGTATAATTTTAGTTGTAAGTTTTAGGGTAGTATTTAACAAGTTGATACCTCTGTAGTTTTCTGGCTGTTTTTATCTCCTTTTTTGAATAGCAGAATTAGTTCGGTCGTTTTCCATTCTACCGGTATGTTATTGTGCTTTATGATTGTGTTAATTGTTCTGTCACTGCTGCTCCAAAAAAAATCGGTAGGTAATTCGTTTGGTACAGTAAGGTCTCGTTTTATGCGGTGGATACGTTCTACAGAAAAGCGCATATAAAAAAAAAGAATGTTTGTGTACTTTCGACGCACGTAAGAAGTTATACTTCTATTATGATTTCTTAAAAATAAATATACTTTAAACAGTTTGTTTTAATTTTTTTTAAACACCAAACTAATTTTGCGCTTACCGCTTTGAAAAAAATAAAAAAAAAAGTATAGGATTACTCCGGATTCGAACTCAAGACCTCTCGATCTCTGGCCGAATGCTATACCGAATACGCTACGAGGACTGTGTCTATATCGGTTCGGACGTACCTAATGACAATTCACGGTAACAAACAGGCAAGGTGAAGTATAATAAATATACAATAAAATGTTTTAATAATACTCATCTTACTCCTGATGAAGACAAATCCAAAGACACAAAAATTATAATAAATATATTTACTAAAAACACATAATATATTCTTTTCACACCTTTTCTTGCACCGATATATTTATACATAACTTGAAAGATAGCAACTAAACGCCATACTGTCTATGTGCGCATGCGCGCAGTATTATGAAATTTTACTCTCAATCGCGCCTAAAGAAGTATAACTTCAAAAATCGCATAAAAAAAGACTTTTACTTGCATTGAAAAAGTAGGGACACCTTCCGTAAATTTCTAAAATCACATAAAATGGTGGACGTTTGTCCACCAAAAATTATATGTCTTTGATATTTTTTGTCTCCATTGGGCCAAATAAAACATTAAAGAAGAAATTAAAAACGCAGACTAACGATATTGAGATTGAAAAAATCTATTCTAATGGAACATAAAACTTTACGATACATGATTAAATGTTTCAATCCAGAAATCAAAATGTGCTGTTTATTATACTGCAACTTGAAATCAGCAACATTTAGGGCCGGTTGTTCGAACGCTAATCAAAAATGATCATTATCAAATATTTAATTACTGTCACAACTGTCAATGTCAACTTTGATTGGATTGCTGGAAACATAATTATTGATTACAATTATGAAATTATTTAATCAATTATATTAATAATTGTTATGTTAATTGATTAACTAATTTCATAATTATAATTAATTATGTTTTCAGCAACCCAACTTAAGTTGACATTGACAGTTGTGACAGCAATTAAATATTTGATAGTGATCATTGTCATAGAAAAAAGTGTTGTGTGATTTGGTAGAATGCGATCTTACTCTTTAAAAAACATGTCACGTATTTCAGCGCCATCTCAGCACCTGGTTAAATGGAAGGATACTACAAATCTGGCCTCCACATAAGTGGTCTGTAGCTTCGACATGATAGGTGTGAAATTTTAAACGCTCTTGTTGTTGATTGGATAGAAAGGGTGCCATAATCTAGCCTCCATGCTAGGTACATAGATAGCCTCCATACGGTACTTCCAATATTTAATATTTTATTCAATTGGAGAATAAAGGTAAAACACAAACAACTTTTGTTTCTTACTTATTTATTTATAAAATAATGTGACATTTTACATAGAAATATGAGTATTTAATTTGGATTAAATAAATGTTTACTTGTTGAACTTTTCCACCGTCTGCACACAACAGCTGAACGGAGCCATTAGACCTAACAACAAAACGTGAAATAAAGTGTGTATTTTAAAACTGTTGGATAAACAGTACCTACAATCAGAAAAACTTACCTTTAAAAAGATACACGATTACAAAATAACAAAAATATCAAAAAACACGACTGCATGAATATCAGCTTTTTATGGTGACACAAACACAACACATAACCGACCATATAAAATAACATGAAAATAACTGAACGACAACGAACGAACGAACACGAACACTGAACACAGATTCACAGATAGCGCAGGATTTGTCAAAAGTCATGTTCCACCAATCACAATGCCGACATCAGCGCCTCTGGCAAAATGGAAGGAAAATAAATACGATTACATGTTTTTTATTAGAGTTCTCGGGGCATGATCATTGTTGATTAGCGTTCGAACAACCGGCCCTAAAACTCTTAAATACTTAAACATTTAAATTTAATTTCAAAACAATTACAGGTTACACCTTTCAATGCGAAACTCAGAGTGATGTAATAGCTACATGCTACATCATGTCACAAGGGAATACCCGAATTGCAAACCCTCAGAATACTGATATCTGGATGGTAATAGTTAATATTAATTCCTACTATTTGTTAATAATATAATTCTTTTGATGAAATACAAACCGCACAACTTCAAAATCGCATAAAAAGAGGCCTCACTGTATTCCGTCCTTACCTGCAGCTCTTCTGTTCTTCAGCTTTTCATGTGTTTCTCGAACTTCCTGTGTACTAATATTAGCATCTTCATTTGTGGTAAGTAATTTCTGGTGCTACCGTTTCTAGAGTCATTTTTGTTCTTCCTCTGCATAGAGCTTTCTAGCTAGTCAATCCGTGTATACTTTTCTATGTGTTTTGATTCTATTAATTCCTGTAACTCCGTTCTTTGGCCTCTTATAAAGCGCCATATTTCTTTTTTGCAAATTATAAAGCACTGTAGGGCCGTGGTGATGATGGTTTAGCAGCTTATATTAGGCTTTGGATCATACTATGCTCTGTTTTTAAACCAGGAGGAGTAATTCAAATTTACCGCGCCGTAATGCTTGTTTGTAATTGGTCCAACCTCAGGCAAGTTTATTCCACTGTTATGCAATTTTGACACTATTGACATTTATGAAATTTTGACACTATTGGCATTCCTAGGTTAATTAAATTATCGGTGATTTTTTGTGTTTTCTGCGTTATTCCTTTGATTTTTAGATTTTTAATCTGCTTTTATATTAAAAAGTTGTTTTTAGAACTCTTTAGCGACGTATTAGTATAATATAATATTTGGTGATTTTTCTAGAGACTTTATTGGTTGTGAATCTGTCTTTTTAGTTTACTCCTCCTGGTTTAAAAACAAGGTATAGAGCATTCATTATATCCTTATCCTACAGGTAAAAGTAACATCTACTATTTAAAAGGCTGTAAATCTACTATTTAAAAAAAATGGTGGTGTATGAATTTTGTCGAAAAATTTATGTAGTTACTATTCAAATCAGATTACTAGAAATTACAAAAACAAAAAAGTGTAATCTTTGGAATTTATGAAGCGTTGACAATGTCCGGTTTTGGTGATTTTTGTGCGTAGGTCTTAATCTGAATGTCCTGTGGTTTTGGTAATTTTTCTTTCACAGTTTGTGGTTCACCAGTTACAAAGCTTTCTCCGTGTTTGATGTATTGTTTTATGCGTATCGCCATCTGTTGAAGCAGTACAGTTTCTTCACCATCTACGTTGGGCATGTGGCTGGATAAGATTCCATGGCGACCTAAAAAATGTTTTGGATTTATGATAATGTTCTTAGAATGGAATAGAAATATTTTTTATTGTCATTGAAAATTGTACAATTTTATAGATAGACAAAGCTTACAAAGAGTCAGAAAAACGATAACAAATATGCCTGGATCCCGCGTACCAAAAAAAGTTTATTAATAACAAGCTGAAAATTTGTTAATCGCATAACGGTGTCTAGTCGGACAAACTTTGATGTACGGGAACACTGGAACAGGGGAAGTTTTAATTGTGGAACAGGTTACAGGTTTCGAACGTCAGACTACAAAAACGCCCCATGTATTTTGTCGCACAGAACTTGCAATTGATTTGTTACCATTTCAATAAACTCTCATGCAAAAATCAGACTGATATTTACCACCAACATAAATTCCTGCCATTTGACATGTTCTGCGTATCGGATTTATTAAAATGCCCAAACATATTTGTCGGACAAACATTTTTTCATATTTTATATAAAGTTTGCTATTGAATAAACTTAAAAACAACCTGCTAGTTTTCACAATCATAAACTTGTCAAGATAACACGTTCCACAATTAAAATCACGTTCCACAATTAAAACTTCCCCTGTTCCAGTGTTCCCATACATCAAAGTTTGTCCGACTACACACCGTTAAGCTATTAACAAATTTTCACCTTGCTATTAATAAACTTTTTTTTGGTACGCGGGATCTAGGCCTAAAATACAATTTACTAAAATATATGTAGATAAGGACACACCATTAAACTTGATAAAAATAATAAACTTAAAGATAAAACCCATAACTAAATTAAAATTCATGGTGACGTTTCAATTATTACTTTAATCATCGTCAGAATAATAAGTTTCTTGAGCGGATGCTTTAAAATATTTTTAAAGGAACAAACAATAATTAATGAAAACGTAAAAATGACATTGACAATCATTGGGTTAAGTCAATAATTTCAAACACGCCATGTCTTGTTGCGTGTTTAAGGGTGGCTTCAAAAGAAATATGGATAATGCCTCCTTGATGCTGAGTTCCGTTGGAGAACTTGCATGACCAATGATTGAGAAGTCCTTACGACTAATAGGGTGGTCAGAATCAGTCATATGTTGGAATACCGCTGAATTTGGAATTGTTCTTGATCGTCTTCCTAAGTGAGGAGTGACACCTAAGTGTTCGCAACATCTGACATTAAAGTGACGTCGAGTCTTCCCGACGTACGTAGCTGCACAGCTACTACATTTGAATTGGTATATAATGTTAGATGCGAGATCACTAGGAATCATGTCTTTCACATGGAAACGAGATCCTATTCTTTCCAAAGTCGTGAAAGCAAATCTTAATTCTATAGAGGGAAATGCTTTTTTAATTGTTCTACGGATGTTGCGTCGGATTTGTAAGCTGTGGTAACCAATATATGGAAGTTTGATATAGATATTTTCTTTGATTTCTTCTACTTTGCTGTTTGGTTGGAATTTGTTATTGAAAAAACGTCTGATGTATCTTTCTAAGAAGTTCAACGAAAAACCATTTTTACTTAAGATCACCTTTATGTTTTCTAACTCTTCATGTAGGAATTGCCAGGTTGAACAGATAGTGAAAGCGCGGTGAACAAGTATATTGATTAAACTTGTTTTGTATTTGTTGGGAATGAAGCTATCTGCGTTTATATACAGGCCGGTGAAGGTTGGTTTTCTATATATTGAAGTGGAAAAACCTGAAGGTGATCTGAAGATGTTAATTCCTAAGAAGGGCAGATTTCCATTGACTTCAATTTCACTAGTAAATTTCATATTGTGGTGTTTCTGGTTGAGATAATCTAAAAAAAAAGATATTTTTCTCATCTTCAAACATACCGATCACATTTAACATTTTTTAGATTATCTCAACCAGAAACACCACAATATGAAATTTGCTAGTGAAATTGAAGTCAATGGAAATCTGCCCTTCTTAGGAATTAACATCTTCAGATCACCTTCAGGTTTTTCCACTCAATATATAGAAAACCAACCTTCACCGGCCTGTATATAAACGCAGATAGCTTCATTCCCAACAAATACAAAATAAGTTTAATCAATATACTTGTTCACCGCGCTTTCACTATCTGTTCAACCTGGCAATTCCTACATGAAGAGTTAGAAAACATAAAGTTGATCTTAAGTAAAAATGGTTTTTCGTTGAACTTCTTAGAAAGATACATCAGACGTTTTTTCAATAACAAATTCCAACCAAACAGCAAAGTAGAAGAAATCAAAGAAAAGATCTATATCAAACTTCCATATACTGGTTACCACAGCTTACAAATCCGACGCAACATCCGTAGAACAATTAAAAAAGCATTTCCCTCTATAGAATTAAGATTTGCTTTCACGACTTTGGAAAGAATAGGATCTCGTTTCCATGTGAAAGACATGATTCCTAGTGATCTCGCATCTAACATTATATACCAATTCAAATGTAGTAGCTGTGCAGCTACGTACGTCGGAAAGACTCGACGTCATCACTTTAATGTCAGATGTTGCGAACACTTAGGTGTCACTCCTCACTTAGGAAGACGATCAAGAACAATTCCAAATTCAGCGGTATTCCAACATATGACTGATTCTGACCACCCTATTAGTCGTAAGGACTTCTCAATCATTGGTCATGCAAGTTCTCCAACGGAACTCAGCATCAAGGAGGCATTATCCATATTTCTTTTGAAGCCACCCTTAAACACGCAACAAGACATGGCGTGTTTGAAATTATTGACTTAACCCAATGATTGTCAATGTCATTTTTACGTTTTCATTAATTATTGTTTGTTCCTTTAAAATTATTTTAAAGCATCCGCTCAAGAAACTTATTATTCTGACGATGATTAAAGTAATAATTGAAACGTCACCATGAATTTTAATTTAGTTATGGGTTTTATCTTTAAGTTTATTATTTTTATCAAATTTACTAAAATTACAAAAATCGTCAATATAAATAAAAAAGTAATGGAGTAAAACAAAAACAAATCCACAAGAAATAGCTATTTGTATAACAAGGGAGGAAAGTGCTGCTTTTTCTCCCGAGAATGAAGTTTACTGCCCGACGCGTAGCGGAGGAATTGTTTCATTTTATCAAAATTTACTGTTTTTTACCATTCTGCAAAATACAGGGTGTTTTATAAATAAACGTTAAAATGTATAGATACTTACGTAATAGAAAATATATATTGTACAGGGCGTCAATAAGTTATATTTCATGAATGAAATACCATGACGTCACTCCTTTTTTTTACTTTTACTTTTCCTCCTTAGGGAGGAAAAGTACAACTTTACTCCCTACAATCAGGTCCGGAAAAGTATACTTTCGGTGGAGGTGGTGGAAAAAATGTTTTCCTGTAGCTGGCTGTATACCATATATCACAATAAATTTATTTAAGTAAAATCCTTTATAAAGGTATACATAGTGATGAGCGCACTAATAACCGGCAAAATAACGCAAAAGATGGAAAACAAATTAAATTGTGAGATAAAAAGAAATGAAACTACTGGAGATAGGATATTTAGCGATAAAAACATATAAACTTACATTCTATTTATTGTTTCCCACCTTTAGACGTATCAGAGGAGTATGTCAACTAAAATTATCACAGTGGCAGTTGCCAAACGCCAGTTGCTCCCGTCTCCAGTAGTTTCATTTCTTTTTATCTCACAATTTAATTTGTTTTCCATCTTTTGCGTTATTTTGCCGGTGATTAGCGCGCTTATCACGTATTTATTAAAATTCCATAAAAGGGGCTACATCACAAAAGCAGAACTAGTTTTCGATCTGATTACAGATCATCATCAGTGCTGACAGGTTGCTAAGTTATGAACTAACTTTAAAGGGTACTTACTTAATCTTACTATTGACGTCATATAAGGCAAAAAATTTCCTATATGACCCATTTGCCTTACAAAAGCACATTCGGCACAGTTAGTTTGACCTTTTAGGGTTTTCAATAATGTATTTATGAAACGTGATATGGCTAAAGCCGGCGTAAGGCACACAACCTTTTTTTCACAATATAATTTCAAAATATCGTGTTCGCTATTGAAAATTTGTTGCCGAAGCTCTCTTCCATTCTAAAAAAGATATTCTACTATTAAAGGAATATTAATTAAACATGTTACTTTTTACATAAAGAAGTCTAAAAGCAGATAAAATCTAGTGATCTGATTGAAGGTCTTGATATACTGCTACAACGCTGCTACTTTGTGTTACTATCCAGAATGTCTTCAATAAAATATCTCAGTACCGAGCGCATTTTTTTAAATTGTAATCTAGGATTGTAAGGCTATTTAGTACCCTCCTTGGGAGTTTTTTGTGTCACTGAATACGAATATCCTGACGGTGACAGTCTCCGAGGCACCTGGTGCCCTGGATGGGCATCGTGTGTAGTTTTATGGAAATTTGATACAAAATCAACGCAAACTCATTACTCGGGGTTTTTTGGGTCGCGGATCACGAATATCATGTCGGCGATAGTCTCCGATGCAGCTACTGCCCAGGACGAGCCATGTCTCATGGAGGTTGTGAAAATTCGATATAAAATCAGTGCAAAGTCGTTACTCGGAGGTTATTTTGAGGTCGTTGGAGACGAATATCATATTGGCGAAGTCTTCGAGGCACCTGGTGCCCCGGTGGGCTATAACCCAAGTCGTCTACGTACATAAAGATTTAGTAAAAGTGGGCGTTGGTTGACCATTGGCGTACAGGATGAAAAGTATAGGTACCTACTAGTAATCTACGCTAAGCTAGATCGTTTGGGTTCGCCACTGACTTTTTCTTCCCTCAAGACTTACGTAGAATAGTCTATTTTGTAGAAGTGGTTCCACTATTTTGGCGAATTGTCCTTGAGAGTGGTGTAGACCCTCTGCAACAAGTTTATATGGACGGTATCTTATCGTTCACATAACTTAGGTGGACGAACGCAAAGCCTGTTATCTTTTTTCTTCAAATCTGTTCTTGATTCGTTCCGTCAGAGCTAGAATATGGCTGGTGCAGATCGTCCTAGGTCTGAAACCAGCTTGCTGTGGTATGATTTTTGAGTCAACCACTTTCTCTACGCGGTGCACGCTAACTCCTTCATACAGCTTATATAGGTGGCAGAGAAGCGATATACCTCTTAGGCGTCTTTGGATCTTCTCCAGGTTTTAGTACAGATATCACTTTTGTTTCTCTCCTTGGCTTTAATATTTGAAATCTCATTCAACAGTTAGTTATTGAACAAAAATCCAGTTTTTTGCTACGGTGCCATCAATGTTTCATTTGATCCACGCATATATCATCAATTCCTGTGACTTTTCCATTTTTGAATGAAGTTAGTCCTTTGTCGAGTTCTTTTATGTTGAAAGGTATGTCAAAGTATTGTTTTCTCGGTTTTTGGATAGCGGTTGATACTTTTTTTGCACATGGTGTTAAGATGTATTTGGTGGGCTATCTGATTGGGAGTAAGGTTCGAAGACACATGCCCATACACTCGATGGTTTTTATCATCTTTTAACATCTCTTATCTTGTAGATACACATCCTTAAACCGAAATAGAAACTGAAAGATAATACTGAAAAACAGATATACTTATTATAAGTATAAAAGATACATACTACAGCAATTTTGGGTCTAACTTGGGATATGACGGGCACAAAACATTCGTTACTCAAACCTCCTGCTATTGGACACACCATATCTAAAGGCTTGTGCTTTGTTTTCGCTGCTAAAATACTGTTTGATCGCATGGCAGCTATAGTTGTGACACCAAAAATTTTTTTCCAGTCATATACTCCTGCTTTTTTAAACTCCTATGTAAAGAAAACAAAAGTGCAATTTATAATATTATTTTTTGTATAGTTCTTAAAAGATAGGAAGGAATAAGGAATGAAGAAACAAACGTTGATATAATCATCGAGAGCTTCTGTTATGGATATCGAAAAGAAACAAGATCCCGATGAGCATGAGTATGAGAAATAACGACGTGTCAGATCAGGTGTAGGAGAAAATGATAAATTGAATTTGAAAGTAGGATTGCATCAGAGGTTACTGCTTATCCCATTGTCATTAGTACTATATCAAACAACAGTGACATTCTAAGATAACATCTCTTGAAGTTTAATGTTTGCCGCTGAGCTATTAGCAGAAAATATTGAACGGGAACTAAAGCTAAAACTCCAATAGTAGAGGACAATTATACCCGGTTTTTAAACTAGGAGGAGTAATTAAAATTTACCGCGCCATAATGCTTGTTTGTAATTGGTCTAACCTCAGGCAGGTTTACTCCACTGTTATAAAATTTTGAAACTATTGGCATTTCATAGGTTAATTAGTTATATCCGCCAACTTTTTGTGTTTTCTGCGTTATTCCTTTAATATTTAGATTTTTAGTCTGCTTTTATATAAAAAGACAGTTGTTTTTAGAACTTCTTACCGACGTAGTTTTCTAGTGTCATTATTGGGTGTGAATATGTCTTTTGAGTTTGCTGCTTCTGGTTTAAAAACGGTGTAGTAGGACAAAAGCAGAATATATAGAACGCTGACTTGAAGATCGAAAATAATTTTGAGTTGCTCCAAGTGATACTGGTAAGTATCATCACCAAAAAGAAAAAAATTCCATCGATCTTAAAATTAGTGATGTCATGTAATAAAGGTAAGGAAAAGTAGAGGACCCAATACTGAACCTTGTGGTACCCCACATATAATTTTTTTGAGACTGGAGTCTGTATCATTTGCTCTAACCAGTTGTTTTCGATTATCCACGTAAGATTGGAACCAATTCAAAGAAATACCTCTAATTCCATAGAAATTTAGTTTTTTTTATCAAAATTCATCGTTTAAATAATACGAAGAGTTGTTAAATATCTGAAAGATGCATGAAAGGAAGCCCAACGAAGAGAAACAGGTGGAATTTATTTGAAAAGGGATTATTATTGATAAGATCCAAGAGAAAAAGAGAGGCATCGAAAAATATAATTAGGGAAGCTGACCTTCAAATCAAGGCAAAGGGATTGATAAATATCAGAGGAAAAGATTATTGTTACTGTCAGATACTAAGTCATGGCATTAATTTTTATTACCTCTGAAACTAAAGGTACCAATGCTTCCACCGGGGGCCTGGCAATACAAACTATTCCTTTAGGATTAAATTCCGCCAAATGCAGTGCTGTTATTCGTACGTCGTTAACATTTCTATTGAAAATTTCTTCAAAAGTTTCTTCAGGTGATACTTTATCTCCTCCTACAGTTACCACTACATCGGCTCCCTAAAAAACATGTTATTTTCACAAGTAGGTCGGTGCGCAGATTATAAAGTACCGGTGGGTGATAGCGTCTATGCGCAGTATTATAGCCGGTGTATGAGAAAGTATTCGAAATAATGAAATAACAAATTTTATATTATGTATTTGTTATTTCATTATTTCGATTTCGAATACTTTCTCCCTCATACATCGACTATAGGACTATAATACTGCGCATAGACGTCATCACCACCGGCACCTTTAGAATATGTGCACTGTACGTGTATATACATATAATTTTGAAAGCAATCATAATTAAATTGAAAATGGGAAACATCTTATATTTCAATTAAAGCACAAAGACTTAATAATAATAGTAATAATTAAAACTTTTATTTTAATTTGACTTTTTAAATTTCGTAATACAAAGTATAACATAAATGAATAGAAATGCCTCTAATGTTCTATTTGAATACGGACATAATAAGTAGGTTGAAATGTATTCACTAATTAAATAATCTTGGTTTGCAAATTTGGCTAAAACCCCAAAACAGCTCTAACAACAATTTCTATATTATAGAAATTTCGAAAAAGAAAATTTATAGAAAGAATTCTATATTTATAGAAGCCTTTGAGATGTTGGTTTTTCGAAGGATGCTGCGAAGATCTCTTGGACAGATCACGTGACCAACAACGAGGTGCTGAGAAGAATAGAGACTGAGAGCGAACTCCTAAATATTGTAAAAAACCGAAAAACGAGTTATCTAGACAATTCAAAGAGGAGAAAGATACAAATTTTTACGACTCATAATGGAAGGGAAAGTGGAAGGAAGAAGAGGTTCAGGAAGAAGAAAATGCTCATGGCTGAAGAACGTGAGAGACTGAACAGATATGGACACACATTCGATACTATAAGAACCTCTGAAGATAGAGAGCAATTTGCTGTAGTTATAGCCAACCTTCAGTAATGGAGAAGACACCTTAAGAAGAAGATTGAAAATTTATAATTCAAAATGTTAGCAAACAGCAGTTATTTTTAAAATTATTAATATTGCTAAAATTATTATAATATTAATTAGTATTGTAGTTAATTGTTAAAATTAAATACCATTTTGTTTCACTCCGAGGGAAAAGTACAGATGACAACAAAAGAATAAAAAAGCCAAGTTGAAAAGACATTATAAGTAAAATAACAAGCAAAATAATATGAACTGTACTAGTAATAGGATACGGTACTGAAAAATAAAAATATTAATGCCTGGTTGCACCAACAAATCTTAAGATCAAGCTTAACCCAGCTCAGCTTATAGATAGGGCCGATTTAAGTGTCACATACGTTGCACCATAATTTTGAATTCTTATCAATGCAATCCACATGACAATCTATTGTAGCAAGCTGAAAATTGATCTAAGACTAATGTGCAACGCATATGTTTCTTTAGTGCACGCCTTAAGCTTAAGATCTGTTGGTGCAACCAGGCATAAGAATACAACAAATAAACCTCTAGATCGTTCAATTCATTATTCTCTTATACTGAAAAACGTCAATGTCATGTTCTTAAATTCTTAATTTGTATAATAGTCCATTAAAATGTTACATTTTTTAGGCCGTACCTTGCATTTCTTAGAGGAGTCAATTTTATTTCTTTAATATGTAGAGGGGATCAGTAGAAGCTTAAGTTCAAGTTTTTGGGGTCGCCATCCTTGTCCCCCGGTCGCCATCTTGGAAATGGGGTGCAAAGGGGTTTCGCGCTATATCTCATAAACTACCAACCCTACGGAAAATTTAATTATAAACATAAAATGTAGCAAATTAAATTTTCCACAATATTGTTTCTATTACTTTTTATCGTCAAGTGACCAACAAAAAAGATATAACCAAAAATATGTAAATTTTTTTAACAAGTTTCCTTTTGGATGTTCAGTGTTTTTCAGTTCATTTTAAAATAAAATAGCATTATAGCAATTTTGTAGAGGGTTTTTCAGCGAACAATTTCCACTATAAAGTTGTTTAATTCTATTTATTTATATAGGTTTTACAGCGCTCCAAACTTGACCAGATTCTCGAATGCTCATAGGGATACAATAAAAACAAAAGTTAGGCTTACTTTTCTATCTATATATATTTTTTATTCATACAATTTATTATGATTTTAACATTCCTATGCTATTATTAATCTGTTTTTGACCTTTTTTCCCACTATAAAACTTATAACTCTAAGCATATATAGAAAAGGCCCAAGAAGTTGTTTGAGGACAAATTCACCGCTTCAGAAGAAGAATGACGCAACGCAAAATGCAAAATTCTTAAGCAGAGCAAAAAAAGATTTTTGATATCAAAATCATAAAGTATGATAAAAATTAGCCATTCACCACACCGTGGTCAGGATCTCGAGATATAAGCGTTTTTTGGGGTGTGCCGCTTGTATATGAAGTAACATAACTTTTTTCCTATTATATATTTTGACTTAAAATTTTCCAAAAAACTTCTTCATGAACTATATTTTATTGTTGTGTTGGTTAAAATTATAAACTAAAAAGTTTGTCACTCAACTTTTTTAAGTAAAGATGAAACTAACGAAATATGATGACAAAATGTTAATAAATTAACAACTCCTTTTTTAATGTGTTTAAACATTTTGGACAAATTTCATTGTTATCTACATACTTCAGAGATGACACAGTAAAATTTTTAAAAGGAAATATTTACAGCGACCCAAGATACAGCGAGGTAAATTTGAAAAATCATCAAAATTGATTTTTGGCATTTTTGTATAAAATTTATTTTTTTAACATGTTCCACCAACTCTAGATAAAAATAAACTTCATATTCGGATTCAGCGACCTCGAAAACATAAAAATAGACCAAAATTGATCATTCACCTTAAATTTGATTTTCATGGTTGGCATAACGGTTAATGCCGCTCGTCTAATATATAGATAGAAAAGCATTATTTTTCTACGAGAATTCGAGAATCTGGTCAAGTTTGGAGCGCTGTAAAACCTAGGTAATAAATAAAATTAAACAACTTTATAGTAAAATCCTCTACAAAATCGCTATGATGTTATTTCATTGTGAAATGAACGTAAAAAAAGTTATAACCTTCAAAAGCAAATTTCTTACAAAATTTTCTCTTATTTTTGTTTATAATTTTTTTGTTGGTCACTTTACGATAAAAAGTAATAAATATAAAATTGTAGAAAATTTAATTTGCTTCATTTTATGTGAAATTAAATTTTCTGTAGGGTAGCTAGTTTACGAGATACAGCGCGAAAGCCCTTTGCACCTCTTTTTCCAAGATGGCGGCCGGGGGACAAAGGCCTCAGCCCCAAAAACTTAAACTTAAGCTTCTACTGAACCCCTCTACACATTAAAAAAATAAAATTGACTCCTCTAAGAAATGCACACTACATGTAACATTTCAATGGACTATATAAGTTGGATTAGTGATTAACATTGACACTAACTCCACTCCATACTCATAATAAATATCATATCTAAACTCTAAACACTCACTTTTCTAGCTTTTTTGGTTGCAAAATCTTTAATCAAATTTTTAAAGTCTAAGGCTTGAAAAAGCTCAGCATTTGAAACAAAACTAGCCAAAGTAGACAATCTAGAATCTTCGTCAAAAGTCGAGTTCCTCAAGATTCTTTTCAACACGCTGACGCTGAATAATCTTTCTCCAGATGCATCAGATGTCATCACGCATAGTAGAATGCGCAAAGCAGTGGCGTAGCTGACAGGCCCGCAAGGCGCCTTCAACCTTGATACTTCTATCTTTAAATTGGGGACCAAAACATATTTTACTAATAAGCATCAAAATAGGGAATTTGGAAGGAAATAATGAAGCGGGTAATTGAAGTAACTCTTACTGTTTTCGGGTACAATTTAGCGTTTCGTACTTTCGTGGACATGTTGGTAGTTTAGATGAAAGTGAATCCCAAAAAGTGCAGAAGGTCTTGTAAATGAAATTTTAAAATTTATACAATCAAAGCACCTTTCCTTACACAACCTGAACCTAGTGTTGAATGATGCCGTTGCTGGTGTACAGGACTTGGTTTTTTAGGATATAATTAAAAGATTATGTTTTTTTAGTGCAAGTATTAAAAGATAGGATGTACTATTACTATGTACTATTATGACTGGATCCATCGCGTTTGCCAACACTTAAAAGGTTATGTGAAACCCGGTGTTCATCCAGACATGATGCTGTTATGGCTTTACGTCGAGCTTTCCGACAAGTAATGAAATCTTTAACGAAAATTTCATTGCTGTCTAAAAAACGATGAAAAATTATAAGTTAATGCATTATTAGAGCATATGAATAATTTTGAATTTGTCGTTATTCTTTTTCTCATGATCATCTTTCAGTGCGTCACAGTTTTTCGATTTCTCTCTAACGCATTAAATTGTATGTGACAGAAAAAAAGGCACGTCTGGGAATACTTCGGTAATTATTCTAGTTCGGTGATTATTCTAGTTGTCGATAGATGGCGCCATAATCAAAAAAGAATTATTTATTAAATAAAATAATAATATTATCAATATAATCTGTACAATTTATAAGACTATACAAATGAAAGAAAATACCATTTTATAAATGCAATAGACACAATTGATTTGGTTTTATTCCAAATTGAAAATAAAATTTGACAACTGTCAGATTTAACTAAAATGTCACGTTAGAATAAATGTCATAAATGTGTATTATCACGGACTTACCTTTTTTTCTATAATTTGTGACGCACTGAAAAATGTTCATGAAAAGGAGAATAACATTACTATTTAATCTAAAATACTTAACTTTATTAATCTAACATCTACACTTTTGCAATCTGAAACGGCGGAGTTAACGGTCGCCCTTCAACTTTTTGAAAAAACTCTTGATAATCTTCTAGAACTGAGAAATTCGTTTTCCGAACCTTTAGCAAAAGCAGCAGGAATAGCAGAATAGTGGGGTATTATACCGGAATTTTAAAATAAACGGATAAATTGTATAAAACAATTTTACGATGAGCTCAGCTGCGACGAAAAAATAACTTTTAGAAAAAAAAATTCTAGTTATTGTTTTCAATGTAAATTTAGATATAATATTGCAACAACTTAATAATAGGTTTGTCGGATTAAGATATATGTATAAAAGGTTTTCATGTCTATTCCCAAAAAATCTATTAACACTAACTAATGAAGACTTATTAAAG